>NC_067408.1:36758640-37958640 GCF_009764475.1 Pristis pectinata | reverse complement strand
AGATATTCCCTTCGTCCAATTCACCCCACCTCCATCCTCCCTGTAACTTATTTTCTCTCCTTCCCAGTACCAATGAAGGGTCCTTGACCTCACTCTGGTCTCCCTTTGCTCTCCAGCTGCTGGCTGCTTATTCTCTCCAGGAGCAAGCCTACCAATCAACTGCCCGCACTCATCTAGTCCCTGACCGCCAATCACTCTTCCACCAACCACAGGTTTCAGCAGCAGGACTGCCTGAAACTGTGGGCCAGAACCCCCAGACCTTTCTCAGAAAACCTGGGGAGAATCTTCAGCCATCTGCGTGATGTTGGCAGATTGCACGTTGGTGGGTCCAGGCAATGATTTCCCAGCCGTTGGAGTTGGATTCATCTTGTGGGAACATCTCATTCCACCATCGCCACTAAACTTGTGCAATGACCCGTGACTTTAGGGTCTTGTGGAATTTAATCACTTCCAGTTGCCACCTATTGCACCTTCAAATGGTTCTGCTGATCACTTGCTTACTTTTCCATGGCCTTGCTCACTCCTGGGCCATATAAAAATCTTATTTTGAAAGCAGCAATTCTAATATCACTCTCTTGCTTTCTCCCATTAACCACCCTCACTCTGGGCTCCCATCACTATTCAGCTCGCCCTCTCCAAAAGCAAGTCCTTCCTTTCCTCTTATGGGTAACTTTAGTGCTGACACTGGTTGTCCTTTTAACCACAGGCAGGGCCCGCTTCCTTTTTCTTGACGTCAGCATCTGCTTCTTCTTGTTGCTTCTCACAGCACTGCTGACTTCTAGCCCCTGAGCCCATTCTACAAACCATTTGAATTGCTGGTCCCTCCTAATCCTAAACTTCAGGTCTATGGATTTCCACTCTTTCTCTATAATCCATCCTCTAATCTTGTTCTGTCATTTAACCCCACACTGTTACTTACATCTCTTTCACTGGCTCTTGTGGTAAATGTCATTCCTTGCTCCCTCCCCACCCTCCGCCAGAAATCTTTCCTTCATTGCTTTTGGTCTTCCACCCATCACACTCAATCATCATTTCCCAGGCCCCTTAACTCAGCTGTAACACTGCAGTTGCTTCCTCTGGCTTCAAAATCCTTCAATTATCCCCACCTCCCATGACTCTCTCAGACCACTATAATGTGATATTTCTCCTTTCCTCCCCACACCAATGAACCTTGACCATTGATCCAGCTCTTCCATGCCCAACATTTAACCATGTTCTGATGTTGCCACTTCAATATTCAGTCTTCAGCAGCCTTGCATTCACCCTTTCATCACCTCTACTCAAACAATATTTCCCTGTTTTAGTCTCAATCAGCCCTTGGGTCCAATTTATTAGCTTTCTGGTTCCTTGTCTAGATTGACTTGAATGATGAACCTGGTAGGAACACCTGTGCAATGCTATGGGATATTTAACAAATAATTTGAACAAATTTGAAAAGGTGAAAATGAATTAGAATCAGATTTATTATCACTGACTTTTACGATGTGACATTTGTCATTTTGTGGCAGCAGTACAGTGCAAAGACATAAGATTACTATAAATTACAAAAATAAGTAAATAATGCAGAAAGTGTTCATGGGTTCATGGACTGTTCAGAAATCTGATGGCGGAGGGGAAGAAGCTGTTTCTGAATCGTTGAATGTGGGTCTTCAGGCTCTTGTACTTCCTCCCTGATGGTAGTAATGAGTACTTTGTGCTGATTCGTTATATCTAAAATTTCATTGGTTCAATTTATCTCTGGCTGCTTTTTCGTTCCTTAGCGAGGAAGCACAAACAATTGAGTCTAAATACTTCTTCAAAACCTCCATGTTGTGTGACTGGCCATTAAAAGTGTTTCTGGCAAATTGTTTATTTCCTTAAGGTATGGAAAGCCAGTGAACTCTCCACAAAGTACAAGTTTTCTGGAGTATAAGAGTTGCAGCAGTACAAAACATTGGTCAGGCTACACTTGGATTATTGTGCACAGTTCTGGTCACCACACCTCAGGAAAAATGTGGAGGTATTAGAAAGAATGCAGAAGACATACACCAGGTTCTGGCCTGGAATGGCGGACTTTACTTATAAAGAGCGATTGAATAGGCTGTGTTTATTCTCTTGAACGTAGGAGAATGAGGGGTGACCTTATAGAGGTTTATAAAATTATGAGGGGCATATATAAGGTAGATAGTCAGAGTCTTTCTCTTAGGGTGGGGGGAACTAAAACTGAAGCACAGGTTTAAGGTGAAAGGGGAGAAAATTTAAAGGAGATCTGAGAGGCAAGTTTTTCACACAGAGGATGGTGGTTATGTGGAACAAGCTGCCAGAGGAACTGATAGAGGTGGATACAATTACAATGTTTAAAAGGCATCTGGACAGTACTTGGGCAGGAAAGGAGAAGGGGGATACAGGTCTAATGCGGGCAAATGGGATTAGTGTGGATAGGCATCATGGTTAACATGGACGAGTTTGGGCCCAAGGGTCCATTTCTGTGCTGTACAAGTCTATGATGCTATGACTCTAAAATAGCTGCTAACAGGAGAGAGACCAGAGCTTGCAAGTAAACATTCAGCTTTCTGAATAATTCATAATTAAAGTTAATTAAAAATATCAGTCAAATGGCAAAAACAACTGAACGGCAGTTACCGGTTTTCCTGTAGAGCATTTGGTTCTTCGGATACAAAATTATTAAAAGATCCTAAAGTTTGTTAAATCTACTGAAATCTAATTTCTGCAGCGTATCACAATGCTAATTCATTGGGCCCAAGGGATCACCTGTGCTTACCTTGCTGATATCTGATAAACTGATAAACTGGAAACATACATCTTGTGATATATCGTCTGTCCTGTTTTCAATTGAACCAGGAACAAAGGGAATCAAGATGTGCATCTGTCCCAATAACTTTAGGTGGTCAGACATTGATAGGATCTAAAATGACAGGGCATTTGCTGACCTGAGCCTATATCATGTAGTGGTACAGCAGATCCAAACTGAAAGCTCAATTCCTTTCTAGGATCTCACTGATCTGACTGAGACATTTGTTAATAGATTAAATCACAAGATGCCACTAATCTTGTTCAATGAAACACAGTCATTGTATAAACTAAAGCCACCTTGGCTAATTACAGAATCCTGGTGACAAAATATTTTGACTTTTGCTCCTTTTGTTCTTTTCTCCTTACCTTTCCCATAATCTGCTCTGCTCTCATCACTTCTCCCCTCTTGTTTATTCTTTTCTCTTAGGTACCCTAGACTTCAACATTTCTTGAATTTCCTACTCAACCAACCTCATCCCAGCCTTGACGTGCTCATAACTAATTCTGCAGTTTCCTCTGTGCTTCTGTGGGATATTCCAAAGTGCCCGTCACTGCTGCCTTATGAGTAGCAAAACCTGCCCCATTCTGCTCTGCCAATGAAATTCTTACCAAAATTGCTTGTGGGGCTAATCTTCCAATTTACCCAAACCAGTACTAACCTTGTGGACTTTGACTGTTGGTGAGCCATTGTCACCACTCTGGATATTTGTTCAGGGTGTATGCTTACTCTGAACAAGGTTCTTATCATATTTTGCTGTGAATCAACATGATTAGTTTTATGTATAGTTCTTAGATACAGGGTAGCGATATGTAGGTTTTAGAAACCTACTAATTATACGCATAAGCCTCTAAAATTCTTATATTATGTTAGGCATCTTTGTGTAGGATGACTTGAGTGTGAAGAATCATTCATTGTATAAGAAGCAGTTGTGTAAACCTATTAATTGTATTAGCTGCAGTTTCAAATATACTTTGCACTGTTAAAATGCTGTGAACTAACTTAGAAAAGCTTACTGGGATACTTGACTAAAGGATATTCATTAGCTGAATACTAGCTGTTCAAGCTGTATCATACAGCCCAAGGAGATTTGCATAAGAACATTAGGCACAAACATGTTAATTGTTCTGCTACCATGAGAAGTGGGAGAAAAGGGTAAACGGAGGACTCCACACGTCTTGATGATGAGGTCTAATTTAAAGACAATGATTTCCCGTCTTGGGCTACATGCAGGATGTAGAGAGCAACATGGAGGGCTAGTGTGATGGACTGAAGAAGTCACCTGTCCACTGGCAATACTCATGTATGGTCACATCACTAACTGTCAATCATTGTGTTTGAGTTTAAAAATTAGCGTATTCTGCTGATCTCTCATCAGATTCTGCCTTGCATGTTCATATTGATAGAATAAAAATTTGCAATACCTGCACCTCTGGACTCTTGAGTAGTGATTGATCTACAGTACCATCAACTGCTATCTTCCCTCTACCACACACCCGTCAACTCTGTTCTTGCTGGACCACTCATCTTAATTTTAAAATTTTCATCCTCGCTTTCCAATCCCTCTTCAATTCTCCCTATGTTTATAATTCTTGAAATCCCCTTCCCTTTAGAGATATCTGTACTCTTCCAACTCTGGCATTTTGAAATGTCACGACATTAATTGCTCCATCACTGGTGGCTTTGCCTTCAGCTGCCTGATCTCTATCTTCTGGAATTCACTTCCTTACACTTCTCTGCTTCTCTTTCCTCTTTTAAGATGCTTCCTAAAATATATTTCTTTGAATAAGCTTTTGGTTTCCTGGCCAAGTATCTCTTTATGGGACTCAGTGTCAAAATTCTGTTTGAATATGATTATGTTCTTGTGAAATGTCTTGCAATATTTTGCTATGTTAAAGGCAATATATAAAAGGAAACTGTTGCTGGTGATTGTGGAACACAAATTCTGACAACAAGGATTCATATTTTCCTAATTATACAAGCTTTTGTTGTGATTAAAATTTAAAATGACTACCAGGCTTTCACATATGGATAGTAAAATGCTTGAACTTCAGGATTAGAAAAATGACCAAAACTCCCCATGACAAGGTAGCTTGTTCCTTCCCTTAAGATGTAGTCCACTCCTCAAGTTATGCAAACACGCTTGACCTAAGAACTATTAGGTTTGTCAACTAAAATAGATTTTTGAACTTTTTTCAGAATCAAATTTACCCTCCTCGGGTTGTAAGACTCAAGCATATTATTTTCTCTTATGTTGAGACATATTTTGAAAAATCAATTATAAAATTAAGCTGCCTAAATTGTCTCTTATGTAATAAGTGTGAAGACCACTTTCTTTTGAATCCATATTAACAGAAGCTCCGCTGCTGAGGTAGTGGTTCAGTACCAGGATCTTGTTGAGGCAGAGGCCTCCTGTGGAATAAATACTGCTCCAAACTGATAGTTTGTGTATCATTTAAACTGAATGGGGAACTTACTGTAGAAGGAACTTTAATTAAATGCCAGGCTGTTATTTGCAGAAACACACAAAGCGCTGGAGGAACTTAGCAGGTCAGGCAGCACCTATGGAGGGGACTGAATAGTCAATGTCTTGGGTCAAGACCCTTCATGAAGGATCTCAACCTGAAATGGTGAATGTCCATTCCCCTCCACAGATGCTGTCTGACCTACTTGAGTTCCTCCAGCACTTTGTGTGTTGCTCTTGATTCCAACATCTGCAGTCCCTTCTGTCTCAGTGTTATTTGCAGAAAGTGTTTGGGTTAAGCGTTTTTCATTTTGTACTTCTGTTAGAAGCACTTTTTGAACACCACTGGGGTCATTGACAGAGCAAACATAGAAATCTTTTGAAAGGAACAAGAGCCAGGTTTCATTAGTTAATTCACTACCATACCTTAAGCTTCACCTCAGGGCTCAGCACCAACTGATACACAATGTAGAACACATCCTAAGAAATTGTTTGCATTGAATATGGTCTTGGGAGAATCCATTAGCAAACTTCATAAAATCAAAGTTTCAGTACTCCAGGTTGCTTGAATCACCGGGGGCCTACAGCAGATGAAATGGCTGGAAGATTCTGTCGAGAGTTCTGTGTTGCAATGTAAGTCCCTGTTTCTTCATCAAGAAGCCAATCAGAAGAATGGGAAATGGGCTTAGGTGCTCATTTGCCTATGAGGGAAACACTTAAGTGTCTGCAGTTACCGGAGTAATGGAAAATATGCCTTAATCATACAAAATCCAGACTGAGAAAGATTTGCTTGGCTGCAGTCAGGGCTTGGCCACCGGGTGGGGCTATGGACTGTGGACCGATCATCCAACACAATGATGACTGCTGCTGCATTACCACTCATGCCAAATGCCCAATGCTGTTTGAAAGTCTTCTATGCTGGCGAAGCCCACATGGCACCAACTTCACCAAAACATGTGTCCCATCTTTGCTTGCATTGATGATGTTCTCTCAACATTGATTTCTGTACTGATTGCAGGTTGAATTTAGAGAAAATGCTTTTTAAAAATGTATATAACATTGAAAGAGCATCTAATTTGGTTTAATAAAGATTTTAAATTGTAGGCACAGGTAAATTTAACAAAACAGTTCTTACAGCTAAAGCAATCTAAAGCATTGATGAGGGTGATGGCAGTACTGTGTCTCAAGCTTAATTTCAACCTTCATTACATCTTAGGCTTCCAATTATCTACATAAAGAGTGCATTCTGACAAAGGCCCAGTTTTTTTAAAAATAAACTTCATTTCCATTCTAAAGCTGTGGAAGGTTATGTTTGAGAAAAGAACGTGTTAATTGAAGAGGGTGTGTTAATTGTGAAAGGAGTAGGATGGCAGAGTGGCACAGTGAGGGGAGCCACTACCTCGCAGGGCTAAAGATCCAGGTTCCGTCCTGGCCTCAGGTGCTGTGTCAGGTTTACATACCCTCCATGTGGCTGTGAGGGTTTCTCCAGGGTCCTCCACCTTCCTCCCACATCCCAAAGATGTGTGGGTTGGTAGATCAATTGGCCACTGTAAATTGCCCCTAATGTGTAGGTGAGCAGTACAATCTGGGGGCAGTTATGAGAATGTAGGGAGAATTTAAAAAATGGGATTAGTGTAGTATTAATGTAAATGGCTGGTTGATGGTCAACGTGGACGGTGGGCTTAAACACCTGTTTCTGTTCTGTACCTCTCTATGTTCTAGGTAAGATATACAAAGGCATGAAGGTTTTAAGGTTATTTTTTCCTGGGTGTGGCTCTAAGCAGCTGGACATGCATTAACAGAGGTGTCGGTGTTCTTGTCCAGATCCCAATGTGTAATATGGAATAATGCTTGAATGTGAGAGTTGGTTAAAGAGACTGAAGAGTCTAGTAGCAATTGTGGGAGCTTGGGGGTTGCAGGGCAGGGGCGAGAAGAAGAAGAGGTTAAGGAGAACTGTGGTAGTGCTGCCCTTACCCACCCTCTGGTGTTCTCACTTTGTTCTGAGCCACACGAGGGAGTTGAGAATCGGTCAGTGCCAGCTACCTCCAGGATGCCAGTGCCTGGTCTGCTGAAATAAAGATCAAGCATGAGCTTCCTCTCTCACAGCGGGGCTTGGACATTGACTTTATCAACATAGAAGACTTGGGGGATTTCTTTCCCTGATATTTTGGCATCTGCTTAGTAAATCCAAGTGACGTATTGGACCAGTACTTGGGCAATGTCATTAAATAAATCAGTGGAAATTGCTATTGAAATCATGTGCCAACTAGATACCTTGTTATCGGACTATTGATCTGCTGCCTCCTGGAGTCAATAACCTGCCTTCAGAGAGGTACACAGCTTTTCTAGCCACATAATGTGGGCAGAAGACCCTAGAGACAGAGGTCAGGGACATGGGCCAAATGAATGGCCAAAGCCAGGGCTCAGAACTTGTGCAAGGGGTTAGGGATGTGGACTAAGTGCATGGCCAGAACCAAGGTTTAGGGATGTGGGCCAGCTATAAGGCCAGAGTCAAAGGTCAGGAACATGCAGGTATGCAAATGGATCTCAGAACCAGAACAGGGTCCAGTGACAATGGGAAGGGGGTTCTGGTGTGTGCTTGCATGTGTCCATCTTAAAGAGAGGAGACAATGCGGATGTGGTAACTACAGAGGGGTCTCCCTGCCCTCTGTGGGAAAGCAATTGCCAGAGTTCTCCTCAACTGCTTCCCCTCAGTAGCCAAAGAGCTGCACCCCAAATCTTTAAGAAAAATGCAGGAAGCTGAACCAGGCACTATGTATGACCTCCTTCAACCAAATTAAAGTCAAAATTGGCTTGCTCCATCACGGCATACAAGCCATGACACTCACTAAGAGTTCTACAACAGAAATGATTTCAGTGAAGACTGGTATCAAACAAAGTTGCATTATTGCCCTAACAACTTTTCTCAATCTTTCTCGCCACAATGTTGCACCTCTTTTCCAATAAGTTTCTTTCTGAGTGGAGCTAGGTCACCCTGGTTCTGGACTAAACCAGTAGCTGGGTTGGAATATACAAATGATGCTTATGTTAACACATGCTTGGAGATCGGGCTTCAGGACATCGCATATTTCTTCATAAGAGCACGAGAGAATGGGCCTTATACTTAACAGCCGCAAGACCAAGATCCTTGATCAACCTTGCCCATGATGTCCACGTTGGTCTCCAACACTTCTAAAATCCTGGGGGCCCCTTCTGGGTGAAGGCAGACATCAGTGAAGAAATTTATCACTTCCTTCAATGTACCAGCACAGCCATTAATCAATTGAGGAAAAAGGGTAACTGAAGACCAGGACCTCGGAACTAGCACAAAACTCATGGTCTATTGGCCAGCAGTGATCACTGCCCTCCTCTGTTCTTCTGAGACCAGACTATTTTACAACAACATTTTAAGGCACTGGAAAATTCTCACTAAAGCCATCTCCATAAAATTCTTCAAGTTTACTGGAAAGAAATGCAAATCAATGCCAGTGTCCTCTCCAACGCCAACATTCACAGTACTGAGGCCCTAGATACTCTCAGTCAACTATATTGTGCAGGCCAGGCCATTTGTATACCCAACACCAAACTTCCAAAACAGAATCTCTGTTCTCGGTACTCACAGGAGAGAAAAGGATTCAAGGATGTGCTCAAAGCTTTCTTGAAGAAATACCTGGGAATCCCTGGCCCTCACTGCTGAAAGCAGGGAGGAGCATTCAGAATGGTATTGAGACCAACCATAGCGAAGCCAACTACAAGTAGTGGAAAATACAAACCCACACACCCCTCAATCCACCACCAGCCACCACCTCTTGTCCCATTTGTAGAAGAATCTACAGTTCTCAAATTGCCTTCCACTGATGTGTCCATTCCCAGGTGTCCCTGGAGACAGGAGCATACAATGTCCACTGGCTCTCAAATTTGTACACATCTTTCCCAGAATTTGTTTGAATCCCTCCAATCTGGTTTTCACATCTGCACACTGAAGAAATACACCGATCACCATCACAAATGGCATTTTATGTGATTGCGACAAGGTCATCTAACCCTCCTTGTCCTTCTCAACCTGTCTTTAGTCTTTGATATAGTTGACTGTACCATCCTCTTCAAATGCCTCTCCACCTTTGTCCAGTAAGTGGGTCTGTACCTATCCAGTCAAAGCCAGTGAATGAAGCATTGCATGGTGTGTTTCACACCACCGCCTCCCCCCTTGCAATTTGGACCAATTTAATATTGTGATAGCAGTCATGTTGTTAATAGTGATCAAATTTGTAACACAAGTAGAAAGTGGGCAAGACAGTTCTCAATTAAGTTCATTCCGCCTTTGAACAATGCCACAGATTTACCGGTAGATTTCAAACTTTGTGTAAACATTTAATGACAAGCTAAGATTGTATTGTGCTGAATGCTAAAGTTCAATATGCTATCTGACAGAGATCCATTAGGGTTTTTAAGCCAAGATGTGAAGCAACTAGAACTTTGTACCTGGACAAATGATGGTTTGCAAAAATTTCTTTGGATGTTAGTGAATGAAAATGCTTTACTTTTAACTGAATGTTCCATAAATCTTTGAGAAACAAAACTCCAAGGTGATGAGGTAATCAAAATTGAACTAAGAAATTTTGTTTTTAAAAATAATCAAAATTAAATCAAATCAAAGTTTCCAAATAACATCATTTAATTTGCTTTAGAAACCATCAATAATAGAACTATTCTGTACATTAAACAATTTGACAAAGGAACAATTTTTAACCTTATTTCTGAAATAGGTATGACAAGTTAAGGCTCACATAAAATAACAAGATTTAACAAGGAATGATACCATATTTAAGATTTGACACAATGCCTTAATCATACAAATCCTCTTCAAGGGCAGTAAAAAATTGAGTTGCATTCAGAGAAATTTCAAACCTGTGGATGTCTGGATTTACATTTTGGCATTTCCATCCATTATTTTATCCAAATTTCTATTAAATGACAAATGGCAAGCTAAGTAATTCTTAAGTGGGGGAGGTATCTATAAACTAGTTTCATAATAAGGGTTCACCCATTTCAGATGGAGATGAAGGGGAATTTCTTATTTCAGAGCGGTGTAAATCTTTGAAATTCTTAACCTCAGAGTTGTGGAGGTGGAGTCACTTAATATATTCAAAACAGAGAATGACAGCCATTTAAACTACAAATGAGTCAAGGAGTATGGAGAGAGAGGGAAGTGGTGTTTAGGTTAAGGCTGTATTAGCCATGATCTTATTGAACAGCAGAGCAGGCTGAGGGGCGGGGGGTGTGGTGGGAAATGACAAGCCTACTCCTGCTTCTTACGTTCTTGTATCTTCACCTGAACTAACACATTCAGTTGTACAATAAAAGGCCTATGTTTTAAAGTAGTTTACTAGAATTAAAGGAACAATGCCCTTATAGAACTTTGGTGCATTACCTAACACAGGAAGCTAAACATAAGGCAATGAAACCAAATAGTGTTAGGAGAAAGAATCTTATTCTTATATCAATACAGGAGGCGGCAATTTGGCCCATTGGGTCCATGCTAGCTCCCAAGAGAGCAATCCCATTAGTGCCACTTCCCCTCTCCTTATTTCCCTGTACCCCTGCAACATATTCTGTCATACATGCCCATCAACACCCCTTTGATTCCTCTTTAGCCACTGACTACAAAGGAATAATATGCAGTGACCAATTAACCTACCAGCACCTCTTTCGGATGTGGGAGGAAGCTAGAGGGCCAGGATGAAATTCACATTGTGACGGAGAGAATGTGCAAACTCCACACGGGAAGCACAAGGTCAGGATTGAACCTGGGTCTCTGAAGCTGTGAGGCAGTAGCATTAACTAGCTGCAGTAATCTTTAGCTGACAATGGGACAAACACAGATTGTTTTTTCTTTAAAAAGATCAAATACACTTGGCATAATGAAACAGCAAGAAGGAAAATAAAACAAGAATATCACACCATTCCATAGGCTAACAACCTGATCTAACCAAAAATTAAAACAAAAATGGCAGACAATGAAAATTATTATTACAAAGGGTACACAAATGCTGAAGAATAAGAAAATACAGTGTCTAGATTTATGAAGCAAACATTAAAAAAGACGATGTATAAAACTTAATAAAAATTGTGAAACAAATATTACTAACTTTAGTTATTCAGTTTATAAATTTGAAAATATTCCGTGGACTATTAATTAAAATTAACCATATAAAGTCCAATATCAGTCGAATCATTTGTGCCTCAGATCCAGGAGGGATTTAAAAGGTCACAAGACTGATAGCTATAGGGAATTCCACAGTCAGAAGGGCCAAGTGTTTCTATGCTCACAGACAACTCCCAGATGGCATGTTGTATCCCTGGTACCAAGGTCAAGGATATCACAGTGACCTACAGAACATTATTGGGGGGGGGGGGGGAGGGGAAGAGGGTGAACAGGCAGAGGACACTGTCCTTACCAGTACCAACAGCAGAGCTAGAGAAAAGGTTCAGTCCTACAGGCTAAGTAAATGGATGAAGAAACAGCACCTTAAAAAGGTAACCATCTCTGATTACTTCCAGTACCACTTATCAGCGAGAACAAAAGAGGAGGATGGTGCAAATGAGTGGCTGGGGGGGGGGGGGGGGGGGGGGGGGGCGGGGGGAAAAGAGGAAAAGTGGGCAGAGGGTTTTTAGACTCCTGGGGGATTAGGACTATTCTGGGGAGGGTGGCCCGAATGGGTTGTACATCAGCAGGACTGGGACCAATATCCTCACGGGCAGGTTTGCTAGTGCATTTCGCTTGGCAAGAGGATCGAAACCCCAGCTCAGGACACAGACAAACACATGGGAGTGTAATATTTTAGCTATTACTGAAAAGTTGGCTTAAAGAGAGGCAGGAATGGTAGTTTCATATTCTTGATTACAGGGTTCTCAGGTGAGATAAGGAGATTTTTAAAAAAGAGAGGAAGAATTGGCAAAATTGGTTAAAGCCACAATTACAGCTGTGAGAAAGAATGATAATGTTAGCCTTATTTAATGATCCTGCATAGAACAAAAAAAGCAATGTTGAAACTGAGAATGTACCAAAGTTCACCAAATAGTCTGAGGATACAGAAGTGCAAATTAGCAGGGGGATTTCAATTACCCTAATACAAATGGGATACAATCAATGTAAAAGATACTGAGAATGCTGAATTCCTGACGTATATCAGAGAACTTTCTTCTCCAGAATGAAGCAAGCACAAGAACAGGGGCTAATTCTGGATCTAGCCATTTATCCATTCCGGCCTGTACACTGTCTAGGTTTTGTTTTATTTGCTAAGGAATTGCAAATGGAATTGGACATTGCATAAGCATCAGTAACCAGCTCCACTTCTGACCTTACAATGCTAGAAAGGTCAGTAATGAAGCAAGTGAAGTAGTTTTTTTCCTTAGGGCACTGCTTGGAGAAACTCCAGCAGGTATATCCCAGGGATGGAATAATTGGTCTCCAACCAAATTATCTTCTTTTGTGTAAGGTATGATTCTAACAACTGGCCTGTTTTTCCTTCTTTAACAGAGATTGACTTCAGTTTTACCAGGGTTCCTTGACATTGCACTTGGTCAAATGTTGCCTTGTCATCCAGGGCAGTTACTCTTACCTTACCTCTGCTATTAAGCTCTTTGGTTCATGTTTGGCTCGAGAATATAATGAGGTCTCGGGCCATAGCAAGACCCAAATGGGGCATTGATGAGTAAGTTAGAGAGTTGTGATGTTCAATTGCTCTGGAACTTTACTTTGTCAATGATTGAGAGTAAATTGATTGGGTGGTAATCAGCCAGAATGGATTTGTCCTGCTGTTTGTGAAGATCACAAGACAAGGGAGCAGAAGTAGGCCATTCGGCCCATCGAGTCTGCTCCAAAGAAAAGGAAAAAAAGAAAAGGAGAAATTGGGGGGGGGGTGGCAAAAAAAAAACCTAACCCCAATTTCCGGCCTTATCCCCATATCCCTTGATACCCCGACTATTTAGATATCTATCTCTTCCTTAAACACCTCCAATGATCTGGCCTCCACTGCTGTACATGGCAAGGACTTCCACAAATTCACCACCCTCTGGCTAAAGAAATTTCTCCTCATCTGTTTTAAACCTGTACCCTCTAATACTAAGATTGTGCCCTCTGGTCATGGACTCACCCACCAAGGGAAACAGCTTGACCACATCTACTCTGTCCAGTCCTTTCAACATTTTAAATGTCCGAGGTCCCCTCTCATTCTTCTGTACTCCAGTGAGTACAGTCCAAGACCCGACAAACGCTCATCATACGTAAGCCCTTTCATTCTGGGAATCATCCTCGTAAATCTCCTCTGAACCCTCTCCAACATCAACACATCTTTCCTAAGATATGGGGCCCAAAACTGTGCACAGTATTCCAAATGAGGCCTCACTAGTGCCCCGTAGAGCCTTGTCAGCACTTCCTTACTTTTATACACTATACCTCTAGAAATGAATGCCAACATAGCATTCGCTTTCTTTACCACCGATCTGACCTGGTGGTTAACCTTTAAGGTATCCTGCACGAGTACCCCCAAGTCCCTTTGTACTTCTGTACTTTGAATTTTCTCTCCTTCTAGATAGTAATCTGCCCGTTTATTTCTGTTTCCAAAGTGAACAACTGCACATTTTTCAACATTGAATCTCATCTGCCATTTCCTTGCCCATTCTCCTAAACTATCTAGGTCTCTCTGCAACCTTCCTGTCTCCTCAATACTCTCTACTCCTCCACCTATCTTGGTGTCATCTGCAAACTTAGCCACAAAACCACTTACTCCCCTGCGGAACACCACTGGTAACCGGTAGCCAACCAGAACAAGATCCTTTTATTCCAACCCTTTGCTTCCTGCCAACCAGCCAATGCTCCACCCATTCTGTTATCCTACCTGTAATTCCATGACCTTTCATCATATTAATCAGTCTCTTATGCGGCACCTTGTCGAAGGCCTTTTGAAAGTCTAAATACACAACATCTACTGCCTCTCCCTTATCCACCCTACCTGTGATTTCTTCAAAAAACTCCAATAGGTTGGTCAGGCAGGATCTTCCCTTCACGAAACCATGTTGGCTAGGACCTATCTTGCCTTGCACCTCTAGGTATTCCATAACCCCATCCTTGAGGATCGATTCCAATAACTTTCCCACCACTGATGTCAGACTAATAGGTCTGTAATTTCCTTTATGTTGCCTCCCAACTTTCTTATACAGCGGAACTACATTTGCGACCCTCCAGTCCTCCGGAACTATGCCGGAGTCTATTGATTCCTGGAAAATTATCACCAATGCCTCCGCTATCTCTAAAGCCACCTCCTTCAGAACCCGGGGATGCACCTCATCCGGTCCGGGAGACTTATCAGTCTTTAGCCCATTTAGTTTTCCTAGCACCTTCTCTCTAGTAATCTTAACTGAACTCAGTTCCATTCTGTGAGACCCCTGACTAACTGGTATATTGCTGATGTCCTCCACAGTGAAGACCGATGCAAAATACTCACTTAGTTCTTCTGCCGTCTCTTTCTATCATCCATTATAATCTCTCCTGCACCATTATCGATTGGTCCTATATCAACCCGTGTGTCTTTTACTCCTTATACATTTAAAAAAACTCTTAGTATCCTTTTGAATGTTATCTGCCAACTTCCTTTTGTAATTCATCTTTTCTTTCTAACGACCTTCTTAGTTTCTTTCTGCAGGTTTTTAAAAGTTTCCCAGTCTTCTGTTTTCCCACTAATTTTTGCTTCCTTATATGCCCTCCCTTTTGCTTTTATTTTATCCTTCACCTCTCTCGTTATCCACATTTGTGCCTTTTTTCCATTCAAAACCTTCTTTTTTCTTGGAATATATCTATCCTGCATTTTCCTTATTACTTGTAGAAATTCCTTCCATTTCTGCTCCACTGTCCCTCCAGCTAGCTTACTCTTCCAATCAATTTGGGCCAACTCCTCTCTCATACCACTGTAATTTCCTTTGTTCCACTGAAATATCGATACACCAGTTATCAGCTTCTCCTTCTAAAATTTGAAACTGAACTCAATCATATTGTGATCACTGGTTCCCAATGGTTCCTTTACCTTTAGTTCCCTAATCACCTCCAGTTCATTACACAGCACCCAATCCAAAACAGCCAATCCCCTGGTGGGCTCATCAACAAGTTGCTCCAAAAAACCATCCTGCAGACGTTCCACAAACTCACTCTCCTGAGATCTACTGCTTTGCTGGATTTCCCAGTCCACCTTCATGTTAAAATCCCCCATAATTATCTTCACATTGTCACTCTAGCACGCTTTTTCTATTTCAAACTGCAACTTATCGTCCACTTCCTGACTGCTATCTGGGGGTCTATATATAACTGCTACTATTGTCCTTTTACCCTTGCTATTTCTTAGCTCCATCCATAAGGATTCTGCCTCTTCTGACCCAATGTCCTTCCTTTCTATTGATTTTATGTCATTACTAACCATCATGGCCACACCTCCGCTTCTGCCTACCCGCCTATCCTTCCTATACACTGTGTACCCCTGGACATTCAGTTCCCAATCACATCCATCATAAAGCCATGACTCGGTGATTGCCACAATGTCATATTTATTAACCTGTAGTTGTGCCACTAGGTCATCTACTTTATTCCTAATGCTACATGCATTTAAATATAGTACATTTAGTCCAGTATCTGCTATTGATTTTGTTGTACTTCTATTATTCAGCAAATTATCCTGACTTCTCACCTGCCTGTCCTTCTTGCCATCCTCACTGCACACTGTCTTGGACTTGTTTCTATAAACTTCCTCCCTTACCCTAACATCTTGTATCCTAACATCCTGGTTTCCATCCCCCTGCCAGATTAGTTTAAACCCTCCCCAACAGCTAAATTAAACATTCCTGCCAGGATATTGGACCCTTTGGAGTTTAGGTGCAACCCATCCTTAGCGAATAGGTCATGCCACCCCAAAAAAAGGTCCCAATGATCCAGAAATCTGAAGTCCTGCCCCCTGCATCAGTCACTCAGCCACGCCTTCATCTGCCAGATCTTTCTATTCTTTCTACCATTGGCACGTGGCACAGGTAGTAAGCCTGAAATTACCACCCTTGAGGTCCTACTTCTCAACTTTCTCCCTAACTCCTTGTATTCCTCCTTCAGGATCTCTTCTCTTTTTCTACCTATGTCATTGGTACCTACATGTACCAAGACTTCTGGCTGATCACCCTCTCCCCTCAGAATATTCTGCACCCGGTCCGTGACATCCCATACCCTGGCACCAGGGAGGCAGCACACCATCCGAGATTCATTGTCGGTTTCGCAGAATCTGTTATCTGTACCCCTCACTATAGAATCCCCAATAACCACTGCATTTCTCTTTCCCTGCTGGACCACAGTACCAGGCACAGTGCCAAGGTCCCGGTTGCCGTGGTCTTCCTCTGTCAGGTCATCCTCTCCAACAGAATCTAAAATGAGATACCGATTTTCAAGGGGGACCACCACAGAGGTATTCCCTACAAACTCTTTATAACTCCTGACTATTTCCTGCTCGCTCTCCCTAATCAGCCGAAGGTCATCGAGCTGCTGCTCCTCCAGACTCTCAACCTGTTCCTCGAGGAGCCGCATCTCGGTGCACTTTGTGCAGATGTAGTTATCGGGGAGTCTGGTAGTCTCCCAGGGTCCCCACATCTGACACTCCAAACATTAGACATAACTGGTCTCACCTGGGCAATTTTCCACATTGTCAGGTTGATGTTAGTATTGTAACGGTACTAGAACAGCTTAGTTAGAGGCATGGGTAATTCTGGAGTGCCGGTCTCTGTAGTACAGCAGGAATGTTGTTTTCTCCCAAAAACGCAAACACAAAGTGCCAGAAGTGAGGAAAATGGCCTTTTGGGGATCAAAAAAGTGAGCTGGGTAGGGAGGATGTGATAAAGTTAGATATTTTAACAAATCCTGTGTTAGAATAAGCTCACTAATTATACCACAAGCTTGGGTACTAAGTACAGTTGCACCAACATTATAGGAAGAACGTGACTACATGAAGAGGGTGCACAAGTGATTTATTCTAGTAGGAAAGGTTCTCAGGCTAGTGCCATTTTCTTTGAAACATCAGACTAGGGAGCGCAGTTGAAGTGTACAAAATTATGAGGTGACTTAAATAGAGTTTACCCCTGCAAATGATTTAAAAAAAAACTTAGAGATATTGATTTAATGCAATTGGTAGAAGCATTAGGTGGTGAGATGATGAAGAAGTATTTTTCACCCAGAGGGAGATAGGAATTGGGAACTTGCTGCCCAAAAGTGGGTGGTACAGACAATAATGCTGATCACATTTGAAAAGTATTTGACGTGTACATGAAGCACCATGAACTGCAGGGCTACAGATATAGCACTGAAAGGGATTAGGATGGGGAGTTTTTAGCCTCCACCTACTAGTGCGGACATAATAAGCCAAATGGCCTCCTGTGAAATATATAATTTGCTACATTACTAAAATGTGCAGCAACATTTTGCAAGATATCATGTCTGAAACTGTAAATTTTAACAAGGTACCCTGTACGTGTTACTTAGAAATTTGCACCAGAATTTGAATTCTGGAGGTGAAAAGTAAGTGTTAAAAGGGTTCTAAACACTTTTGTAATTGTATCAAAATGTATATTAATATAAAATATTATTTCTTTATACTGCAAAAAGGCCATGTGGCATAATTAAAATTATATCATAATAGTAGATAATTTCAATTGTTTAGATCCCCCCTTCAAAAGAAGTGGTTAAAATAGAAAGATTATGGCTGAAAATATACAATTTTCTGTTTTACTCTGTGAAGTTTTCTTCTATGGTTAAAATGGATAGGAGTTCTGAAAGTGCAACAATTTGTCAGTACTTTAAAATTACAGCATTTATGTTTAATTGCTTACATAAATGCTCATTTTTCTCTTCATTCTTTTTATAAATTCAATTTGTAGAAAGGCACAAGGAATAATTAATTTTTTTTAAAAAAAGTATTTACACATAAACAGAACAATTCTAATGAGAATATTTCCATTATGAAATAAGATTTTCAACTGTTATGGGGATTTTATCAAAACTTATTTCATTATCCAATAGAAATTAAAATAATCCTATTTTCATAAATCAGCAGTACTACAAGATATTCCACCATGTCCAAGATGTAAATTTCATCAATTTTTGGCACCTTCTTACAACATATTTACTAGGTGTGCGTGCCATCACCTTGAATCCACATTGATGAATTATCAGAAAAATGGATTTAAATAAATACTTTTGCTGTCAATAACTACTTTCAAATTGAAAATATCAAACTAATAGTTTTGCTTTTCAATAAAACATCTTAAAATATTTTTGTAAGTAGTTTCATATTCCTTCATAATAACAACTATTATTCAAGTTGCAGAGTGCTAAACCATCTGCAATTGAGAACAAAACTACAATTTACCATTGTTACGTAGTTCTATACACATTTTCTTTAAAAAAAATTCAACAAAATATGTTTTTTTTTACAAGAACCATCCCAATAGAAATGACAGGAAAACTGATAGAATAGCAACATAGTGATGAATGTAATAATTAGCCAGATTGGATTTGTCCTGCTGTTCACGAGAGGTCTTACCTGGGCAAATATCTACATTATCAGGTTGATGCTAGTTTTGCAACTGTATTAGAACACCTTATTTAGAGGTATGGCTAATTCTGAAGCTGGAATGTTGTTGTCTCCCCTAAAAAAAAATGAAATGACAGGAAAACTAATAAAGTAAAAACATAGTGATGAATCTGCAATTTTCTAAATTGTTGAATGATAATTTACAAGTCAGCCATTACAGCAATGTACATCTATACATTATAAACTATTAACTTTGATTGAATTGGGTAAACCGACATTTTTCAATTTAAACTTGAGGAAAATGTTGGTTTGTATTGAGGAGAAATGGTTTCTAATGATAGACGGAGATGTGCTACTGTACTTAAATTTACACTTCCCTGGGAGAGAAAAAAAATCAGCCCAATATATTTGGGAAATGCTGGTAGCATTGCAACAAACTACCAGCATTTTTAATGCAAGGTAAGTTTTGAGATGGCTTTGCACACACAACAGTACCAAATTTACGGCTGAACTTTGCCACTCATTTCCCGACTGTGCTTCCTTGCGGGAGTGTAGGATTGTGGGGAAAAATAAACCCAGTTCCTTGTTTAAAAAAATGGCTGCTTTATGACCTTTATGACTTAAATTGTGTTTGACAGCTTTGGTTGATTTTTAATTTTTAAGTAACTTTTGTTTTATTAAACTGATAAAAAAAAATTAGAAATCTTTAAAATGTCACAAATTTGGGAGCTTTGCTGGCTATAAAAATCCATCAGTATAATTTCATGGATAGGACTTCTATAGTACATCATGGTACTGTCACCGTTCATGGTCTTCAGGATCACATTAAGCAAGTTTGGGAGAGGGGTGATTTGCTAATAAAATCAGGGTCTTTTTTTTAAATTAAGTGAGTTAAGTGTTCTAGCTTAATTTTTATTATTTTGAGTCACTCAGAAAAATTAATAGTTTTAAGTGGTTTGTCAGTCAGCTATCTTGATGTTCAAAGGCTTTTTCCAGCACTTTTTTTTTGGGAACAGTAAAATCCCCAACCCAAAGGGTTTACATGTGCAAGGCCCAACTGCCAGGGAAGAGCCCAAACACTGATGACTAGATCCCCGCACTTAGCACTTAGCTATAAGTTGATACTTGTGAAAAAGCAAAAAGCAAGTTCAAACTTGCTATGCAAATTATCAGCAACGTTGGTGGCTCACCACTGGCAGAAGGTTTTGGTTCATTTTAGGTTTGTATTAAATCAGCAAATTCTGGTTTAAAGTCCAAATATGATTAAACCAATTATTCCATTCTCAAACAAAACTTTCAAGGTATAATAAGACATGTTAAAAGGTAAAATACAAAATTAATTTCTCTAATTGAACCTGGTCAAAAAGACAGTTCAGTAAAATCCACCGTAAAGCATTTTTTGATGAAACATCTTTTATAAAATCTACTTCTCTAATTAACATCCTAGAGAAAAAATATTTCTAAACATACTAAACTTTTGACATTAAAGTGTTTAAAGGCCAAGCATATCATTCATCAACAGAAAATGACACCCAAATTGAGGTTAATTTAAACACAGTTCTAGTAATAATATTGATATGTCTTTGCAATTTTTAAATTCCATTTTAAAAAGCATATCCATGATTAGAAATGTACACATACACATAAAAACATTCTATGAATGCACATAAAATTATTTGATAAAATAGGGAATGATTTCAGGTTTGTTTCAAACAACTTGTTTCTCAAGCTATTAATGTTGTGCAGTTTTCTTATTTTTTTAATCAAAGACCCATAAGTGAACATTAACATGGAGTATTTGCTTCATAGCCACCATTTTTTTGGTGTACATTTGAAGCAAACTTGACAGCATCATGAACACTGTAAAATAACAACCCTTTGATGTGACCATTATCAAAATACTCCACATTGCAAAGACTATCAATGATAGAAGCATTACAGTTTGAGAGAAGAACCAAGATTCCGATCTCCTTGTAATCTTTAAAGACTTCCTTTATTGTAGCTACCCCTGCAGTATCTAAGAATTGAATAACTGAGCAATCAATGACAATGGTATGGATATCAAACTCCTGGCAGGACAGCTGTAGTGTAACCTCAGACTTTGCTATAGCAAGAGAATGTGCTGTCGAATTTTGTCTCAGTTCCTGATTGTTTTTCTTTTCAGCTTTTTTCCTTTCTAGTATTACCAGAGTGGGATTAATTCCTGTCTGTTTATACAGGGACCTCTTAAACAATTCCTTGTTTGCATAGTATAATGGAGCCTCAAATCTAAAAATCTTGATACCTGGCAACTCTTGCAAATTTTTATACCTCCTCAAGTCTTCATATATTTCTGTCCCCTTCAAATTTCCAAGTACAGTGGCTCTTGGCACTTGCGTTCGTGCAACTACACAAATCACAGAGAAACAAACCCCAATCAACAGTCCCAACTCTGTGCTAACGAGGGCTGTTGCTAGCATTGTAACAAACCACACAACAGTATCTACCTTGCTCACCTTCCACATTTTGGGTAACTCAATAAATTTTCTTAAAGCACCTCTGAGATTTACAATGATTATGACAGCCAAGACGCATTTCTGAAGGGAGTAGAAAAGTGGAGCAATCACAAGCAGCACAAGGAGAAGCACCAATGCAGTGACTAAACTTGATAACTGTGTCTTGCAACCTGTGGACTCTTTAACAAGAGATTTGGCCAGGGCTGCACTGGATGTAAAGCAATGAAAGAATGCTGGGATCACGTTACAGGCACCAATAGCAAACATTTCTTGATTTGCTTTCACAGTGTATCCATGCTTCTTGGCAAACATTTCTGACAGAGTAACTGTGATTGCAAAGCCAATGATGGCAATTGGAATGGCATCAACAGCAATTCGAGGTACAAGGCTCCAGTCTGGAGGGCTGGGAGCCATGAATCCAGTGGGTATATTTCCAGCAATAGTAGAATTAAACTTTGCATTCAATTGTCCATAATGCGAGATCAAGGTAGCGACAACTACAACCAGAAGTTCACCTGGAATCGGTGCTTTCAACTTTGGTTTATACCATTCATTTATCTCTTTCATAGGCACTAAAACCAGAAGACACAATATGCTGGTTACAAGATCACAGATATTAGTCTCATGGATGTTTTTAAAAATGGACAACCAAGTTTTCACGAGTGAACCAGGAGCATTGGCACGTGGAATACGGATCCCAAGAAGGTACTTAATTTGTGAGGTGATTATGGTGAATGAGGCTCCAGTGGCAAATCCACTAAGCAAGGAATCAGACAGATACACCGATATAAATCCAACTTGGAAGATGCCCATGGCCACCTGGAAATAGTTTTAAAAAAAAATTGTAAATAACACAGAAATCAGTGGTAGAAAAAGGTCTGGGCTGCTATGTTTACATAATGATTAATGATTAAATCCTTTTACTGTGCATACATTGCATCCTCCAATTCTAAGCTTATAACTATTAAATAATTCCATTCAATCATCGGTCAAATTGAGGATTTGGGGATCAAATTTAAGGTTTCAAGGCCAATGTCCTTTTATCTAAAAACTTGGAAACAGAGATGCACAGATTTCAAGATGCAGTGAATGTGGGGAGAGAACAGAAGATAAAGCCCATGATAGGGCTGATGGCAGGAAAAAATTAATAAAACACAAAAAAAAGTAACAGAGCAGCAGATATAAATGCAGAGCAACTATCATTAGTTACCAAAGTGAAGAGAATTCTGGAAATCCAGAGTGAAAATTCTAAAATGCTCATTATCTGATGCAGGATTCCAACCCAAAATGTCAACAATTCCTTTCACCCTCCACAGATGCTGCTCGACCCACTGAGTTCATCCAGCAGTTTGTTTTTTTAGCACCTGATTCCAACGTCTGCAGTCTCTTCTGGACAAAATCAGATAATGTGGATACCAGGCTGGAGTGCTGGAAGCAGAATTGCTGTCCCTCAAGCTTATATCAATCTTTGTTGGAATAGTGGGTGTGGCCAAGTTCAATGAAATCAGAATGGGCGTAAGGCAAAACATTAATGTGACAGGCCACTGGAAGTTTTGAGGCACACATGCAGACTGAGTGGGAGTGCTCTGCAGAGCAGCTGCCCAAATCAGTAATTGGTCTATTGGTGTAGAGGAAACCAAGCACAAGCAGAAAGTGCAATTCACTACATTGGATGTGATACAAGTAAATTATAGCTTTGGGGTGAGAGAGGGTTAAAGACCTTGGATGACGAGGAGGAAGTAAATGATTGGTGTTGCATGGGAAGCTGCGATGGTAAGGTGAATGAGTATTCTTGAGATGGTAGACTGAACCAAGTGTCCTGGAAGGAACTATCCCTTCCCAAAGGAAAAGGGAAAATGGTTATGGAAAGTAGCATCACATTGTTGATGTGGATATTGCCGAGGATGTTCCAGTGAATGCAAGAAGTTTGAGGAAGAGGACTCCTCAAATCACTGCTCACTATGCATTCATCTTACGCAACTGCCTAACAAGCAACTGAATCAATAAATAATGGCCTTGCCAGAATGCCGACAACCCAAAATTGATTTTACAAGTTCAGCATCTGTTATTTGAGATCTATTTTCCCTGTGTGTAAACTATCAATCATATGTTTCAAATAAATTTTTTTCAATATGGCTTCAATTAACCTCTTCAAAATAACTCTGGAAATTCCTCCAGGCACTTCAGGTGAGAGTTGAGATTTAAATGAGGCATGCAGGAAAATTCCACCATTTCTGTTCCAATGTTCCTCTTGGAGTGCTTCCAGTGCCACTCAATCTTCCCCCACTACTGGATTGGCCTAGGCTACGACCCTTCTCCACCCACAGAATCTCCCAATGTATTCATTTTCTCTCCACTGCCCCCCCCCCCCACAAACCCCTGAAAGCCTCCAATAGAAGCCCTGGCCTCCTAACAAACCTCAGCTTATTGTTTGCTGACCCAACCCAACCTTATATGGGCCTACACTCCCACTGACCCAGTGATTTTCACCACTCCTCCCTCCCCACGAAGAGCCCTGATGGAAGTCCTTATCTCCACCTCAGTCACCGAGCCCACCTCAGATCAGGTCTATGAGCATCCACTTCCTCTACACCACCCACCATCCCAACTTCAGTCCAGGGTGACACAGATTTTCACTGGCAGCAAAGTCCAAAGCCCATTAGGCTGCAATAGACTTTAGAGAGAAAATAGATGGTTTCCTGTAATTGATGGATCTAGAACAAAGGGAGAGAGGCACGTTTGGAGTCAAAAGATTTAGGAGAGAAAACCTTTCTATAAAATATACAGAATGTTGTATGACTGGTGTGCACTACCAAAATTAGTGAATATCAAATTTTAGTAACATAGGTAGAAAATAAAAATCCATTTAGAGGAATAATACTGAGTTAATTGAGAGGCCTATTTTTACGTTGCGATTTCCATTGACAGCCAAGTGAGTTATTGGATCAAATCTTTGCTCTCTGACTGCTACAGAACCTTCATTTCCTTCACCTGGATCAGGAAAATTTCAGTTTCCCACTACATAGTGATGACAGACTTAAAATAAATGCCTCTATTGTCAGATTCGAGAATTCTCAGCCAGGTTCTGCCAAAGGGCTGTCATATGGATGCTTGATGGTCGACAAGGTCTTGGTGTACTGAAGGGCCCATTCTATGCTATGGAATCACCAGAGTGGTACCAGAGGTTGTGGTACCACAGCGTGGAATCATTCCTCAGTGTCAAGCTCAACTTAATCCCATTTCCCCCATCCCCAGCATTAAATACCATATAAAAGTACAACCACCACATCTTGTCCATTTTATACTTAACATACACAAGTAATTTTTAAATACAAAAAGGAAAAGGATTTAAAAAAACTGTTCCTTTACAGTTTCAAAGAAAAATTTCACAGACCTGTCCATATGATATTGCATGTCATGCAATGGAATTTAGCATTGAGCAACATAAAGTAATGACCCATTTATAATTGCCTACGTGGCATAACCACTAAAAATAGTATATTGGCTGACTCAAAGTCAGTAACTTCCTAGAAAATGTGTACAATAAATGTTCATCATCATCTCCAGCTTTAACCTCTTGAAGCATTATCATCACAACATTAAAATTAAATGAGCTGAATATTTCACTATTAGATTTTTTTCTGAATACATGTTTTAATTGTTGGATCTGACCTGAAATCATTAAACAACTATAAAAAGTACACCAGAATAAAGCAATGCATGCAAATGCCTAAATTTTTAAAAAATAATTTAGAGGGGATGTGCAACTTCTGAATTATACAATACCTTAAATAACATTTCTTACGTAAAATGGTTTGTTATTCTGTCTCATAAAACAAACATCTCTTCACGTGGTCTTAATTATCCACGAAAGCTGGAGAATTAATACTGAACTACACAAAAATTCAGCTCAATTTCTTATTCATGTTAGATTCAGGGTCTGGCAGGACAAAATAGGCAAGTCAAATGTATAGGGTTGGATCTCATTAACCTGAACAGCCAAAGGGCAGTCAGAATGCAACTGCCATGCATGGTCAATCAGGGACATCCAAGGGCACTGAATTTGTCAGATCATTCTGCCTCAACGCTCTATGTGAAGAGCGGCTGTGGATCCCAGACTTGCTGAGATTCCCAGCATTATGTTGCAAAATTGCACCTTTGATCTTGTGGCAGGAGAGACTCTCACAAGTCGCAAAACTCATTGATTTTAATGGTGTTTATTGGGCCACAGGTTAGGAGGCAAAGGTAAAATCACTCATTTTAAAACGACATTGCTTTACAAGCATTAATGTATGTTTTTTTAAGTAATATAAAAGGGAAAACTTTTCACATTTCTTAATTCTTATTCCTAGTTTACCCTTGTAATTTGTTTAGCTGACAAATCTGGGGGAAGGGTTTCTTTACACAACCAGAATCCCTGCCACCATCCACACCCCACTATAAGAACCCAAGATGCTTTAGGTCAGCAAGATATTATCTTCCCATTCTGACCATTCATCAGTACTGTAGTGGGGAGGTAGTAAGTGGTGATCCCAGGCATGATGCTAGGCTAGATCTAGTCAGCTTTGCACTCCAGATTTGCACCTCCACATTCTCCAAGATTTACTTGGATTCTCAGTTTAAACATTCTATTATACAAGTGTCAGAATGCTAAACTAAGGTACAAACTAATATTGTGTATGCAAAGTGTCTTCCACACTTTTACTGCTAATTTGATTTGCCCAGTCAATATCTAGTGTAAAACCTTCCATGACTATTGTAGTAACCTTGTTAAATGCAGCTTTAATTACCCATTTATACTATATCCTACACTGCCACTACACTTTGGGAGGCTATAGTCAATATCCACCAAGGTTTCATGTCCCTTGCTCTTACTTAGCTGAAATGATTCCAACCCAAACTAATTCTATTTCCAATTTTCTGAGCCATGATCCTTTCTCTCTACTGCCTTTATCATCAAGACAACCCTGCTTTTCCCTTATCTTTTCAAAAGGCTAATTATCCTAGAATATTTAAATCCCATGTTTGGTCTCCTTGCAACCACATCTCTACAATGTTTGTTAGATTGTACCCATTTACTTATATTTGTGTCATTAAGTCACCTATTTTATTGCAAAATTCAGACAAAAGTGCCTTCATTTTTGTCTTTTTACAATGTTTTTCCTATTCAGATCACCAGTTGGAAATTAACTCATTTGTATGTTCTGTTCCTTCCTGACAAACAATGGTCATCATTATCCATTTTGCTACTACCTGATAGCACCTTGTTCTGTCTAGATTTTTGAAAATTTTCTTCTCATGAGAACCTGCTCCACTCACTATTTATTTTTTAAGCCTTATCTATAGTCCTTGTACAAATGAATCTCAATGAAATGAATGAAAACATTTGGGGCAACAAACAATTTGTTGGAGGTTGCAGCAGGCTGAGCAGCATTTGTTAGGGGAAAGGAATTATCAATGTTTCATGTTAAAACCACATTTAGGTCAAGCTTCCTGGTTACGTCGGAGGAACTCCAAGCCCAGAACTTCATTTTATATCATTTAATGTTCATAAAGAGTGACTTAACTATCAGCTTACCTGGTACACTCCAGCCATGAAAGTCAAAGTTGAGCCAACACGAATGGCAAAACAGCTTCTGCCACAAACACTTGCAGACTGGTTGAACAGATTAGTGCTATTAGTGTCATCAAAGAGGTCAAAACCAGCAATCTGCAGCTCTCGTTCCACTACCTGGCCAATCATTAAGCAAAGCACACCAAAAATACCAACTGAAATATGCCTTGATGTTCCCATCAGAAAGTAAATGATGCAGGCAAAGAATGAAGTATAAAGCCCATATACTGGTTCCTGCCCAGCAAGCAATGAATAGGCTATTGACTGAGGAACCAGCAGGATACCTACAATCAGCCCAGACATAATATCCCCCAGAATCCATTTCTTCCATTTATACTTTGGAAACCATTGTACTATAGGAAATAAATCAACAAGGAAGTCTTTTGTTTTTGTTGGGGTACAAGAGAAATACTCCTTCAGTCTTTTCACTGCAAACTTCTTCATATCAAATGGTTTCTTTTCTTGCTCTTCTAAAACAATGGGAGAATATTCATTGTTCTTCATGTCACACGAGGCCGAGTTATTGAGCCCTAATATGCATTCAGCATTATTAGAGTCTGCTGAAGTCATCTTGAAAGCTCCCTAAATAAAAAAAAATGCAGTTTAGTTTTGGTTACATCTCGACATACGGCAGTTTGTCAAAATGTTTAGACAAAATGAATAACAATCAAAATGGCATCATAAGCAATACTGTAACTTAGCATCTTGGAGACTTGAATTATTTCCATCCTGGAGGTTCATCCTTACATTTTTTTTTTAAGGCAGCATTGTTCTATGGGATTATTTTTCTCACCTTCATTTGTTTATTCCAGCAACCAAAAAAAAATTGCAAACAGATGCACAATTGTGATACAGAACAAAATTTATATCTTGTGCCAGAATCTATTACCATTCTCTATTTTTCAAAATGTACTTTAAGAGATATCAAAAATGGTGATAATCATTTTTAATAATTTAAAAAGGTACATCTTGCAGTTTCAAAATAATCAGCAAAGACATACCCTTCCTCTGAGGATTCTTGAAATATTTAATAATTTATCATAAAAATCAAGCCATATAAATGATGGAATATAAATAAAGTTTGGTGTTTTCTACTAATAGTTAGTAACATTCAATCAAATATCATGAAATATACCATACACAATAGAGTAATCATACAGAACAATGTTAAATCATATAGTATTGCTTGGGTAATCACAAACATCTCTCTTCCTTTAATAAAGGTGCATCAGGTACAAGGTATATAACTACTTATCTAAAATTTATGACAATCCTTTATTCAGTACCACTGCTCACTGCCAACCTTGACTTTACTACATCTCCTTATCATAGCCCTATCCTTAGGTGCCTGAAATAATCATAAAACTCATGAAGTCATTTCTGAATAATTAAAAATCTGGCATTTGGCTGTAATAAATGAATACAAATCACTCTACTTTCTTTGTGCCAAAACTATCTTGCAATATAACAGAAAAAACAATGATTTCCCGTTTGTGAGTTGCACTGTGCAAAATGTTTATTTAAATCTAGCAAAATTTCACAATAAGAATGCAATCCTACTTTCCTGGCACTGACTGGTTCAGGGGTCTTCAAATATTGCAGCACTCCATTCCTGGACATGAAGTCTCTTTAGCAATAATGTACCATTTCAAACAAAAACAAATGCAAATTGCAACCAAGATCCTAAGATGTCAGGCATTAGAGACTCAACCACATTTTGGAATATCAAATAAAAAATCTTCAGATGGGGTTTGGATTGGCAGTGGTCTGGTTAGACCCAAGCAGATCTCTTGCAATGGCTATTATTTCAGATCTTCAAATTTATTAATATATTCATGTCAGTTTGAGAATAGCAAAGAAGAATTTGAATTAAAAATATCAAAGTGTGTGTTTAGTATACAAAAAAGAACAACTAATTCTCAAAAAGCTGGGAAAGAGGGCAAAGAAATGGCAGAAGGAATGTAACTCTTAAATTGACAAAATACTATTTATATTAATGACCTGGAGGAAGGAACAGTCAGCAAGACAAGTTTTTCACTATACCTCAGTACAAGTGACAATAATAAACCAATACCAAATACCTAATTTGCCAATAATGCAAAGATAGGTAGAACGGCATGTTGTGACAACGATATGAAAGAGGTGTTGGTAGTCTTGAGATCCATAAAGATGGATACATCAGTGGGGATTGACCAAGGGTACATTAGGACGTGTGGGTAGCAAGAGAAGAAATTGCAAGTGTCCTGGCAGAGATTTATGTATCTTTGTCAGCAACAGGTAAGGTACTAGAAGACTGGAAGGTGGTTAATGTTGTGCCTTTATACAAGGGCTCCAAAGCCAATGCAGGGAACTACAGGCCGGTGAGCCTAACATCAACAATGGGAAAGTTACTGAAGGGAATTCTGAGAGACAGAATCTATCTGCATTTGGCAAGGCAAGGACTTATTGTGGATAGTCAGCATGGCTTCACGCATGGGAAATCATGTCTCACAAATATGATTGAGATTTTTGAGGAAGTGACAAAGATGATTGATGAGGGCAAGGCAGTGGATGTTATTTGCACAAACTTTAGCAAGACCTTTGACCTGCATGGTAGGCTGGTATGGAAGGTTAGATCACATGGGATCCAGGCGAGCTAGCCAATTGGATACAAAATTGACTTGGTGGAAGGAGTCAAAGGTTGGTATCGGGGGGTTGTTTTTCCAGATAGGAGGCTTGTGACCAGTGGTCATATTAATGATGTGGATGAGAACACAGGTGACTTGATTAGCAAGTTTGTAAATGTCACCAAAATTGGTGGTGTAGTGGGCAGTGAAGAAGGTTGTCTACAGGTACAACAGGATCTAGATCAACTGGGAAAGAGGGCAAAGAAATGGCAGAAGGAATGTAACTCAGACAAGTGCAAAGTGATACACTTTGGGAAGGTAAACCAGGGCAGGACATGTGTGAGTGGCAAGATCCTAGGGAATGTTGTAGAACTGGGAGACCTAGAAACACAAGTACATAGTTCCCTGAAAGTGGTGACAGAGGTAGACAGGGAGGCAAAAAAGGCATATGGCACGTTCATGGCTTGGGGCACTGAATAAACGAGTTGGGATGCCAGGTTACAATTGTACAAGACGTTGGTTAGGCCACACTTGGGAGTGTTTTGCACAGTTCTGGTCACTAGTCTATAGGAAGGATGTGATTAAGCTAGAGGGGTGCAGAAAAGATTTACAACGACATTGCCAGAACTGTAGAACTTGAGCTGCTGAGAGACTGGATAGGCTGCGACTGTTTTCCCTGGAGTGGAGGAGGTTGAGGGGTGACCTTGTATGGTGCCAACCATGGTGCCCACCAAGCTAGTCCCATTTGCCCACATTTGGCCCACATCCCTGTAAACCCCTCCTATCCATGTACTTATCCAAATGTCTTTTAAATGTTGTTATTGTACCTGCCTCAACCACTTTCTCTGGCAGCTCGTTCCATATACACACCACCCCCTGCGTGAAGTTGCCCCTCAGGTCCCTTCTAAATCTTCCCCTCTCACTTTAAATCTATGCCCTCTAATTCCCCTTCCCTGGGAAAAGGGGCTATGTGCATTCACCCCATCTATACCCCTCATGATTTTATACACTTCTAAAAGGTCATCCCTCAATCTCCTACTTTCCAAGCAACAAAGTCCTAGGCTGCCCAACCTCTCCCTATAAGTCAGGCCCTCGAGTCCTGGCAACATCCTCGTAAATCCTCTTTACACTCTTTCCAGCTTAATGACCTCTTTCCTATAACAGGATGACCAAAACTAGACACAATGCTCCAAGAGCAGTCTCACCAATGTCTTGTGCAACTGCAACATAACATCCCAACTCCTATCCTCAATGCCCTGACTGATGAAGGCCAGCGTGCCAAATGCCTTCTTCACCACCCCGTCTACTGTTACACCGCTTTCAGTGAATTATGTACTTGTACTCCTTGGTCCCTGTGTTCCACAATGGCGGGGTAGGATTGAAGGGCCTGATGGCCTACCACTGCTCCTATTTTCTTGTGTTCTTAAGTTCTTGTGAAATCCCCAAAAGAGACGGAGTAAGGATGTAAAACATTATTAGAAATATTGGCACCTCCCCACATTACTGGCATCTGCCCACATTACCAAGTGCTTCTGGCTGCCAATAAAACTCCAATACTGTCCAATAAAACCTTGTAATATTTCGAGCCAAGAACATTTAATACTGTTGCCTTAATTCTGGACTTAAACCAACATATTACATGGTCATTAGATCCTGATTGCTGTACACTGGTTACACATTTAAAGCAGCAGTGATTTTCTCAAATACTTCCCTTCCATACAAATTTCATGATTTAGGTGCCAAATTCATAGTCATTTGATGCAGAGCAGTTGCTATTTTAATATCCAGCTCCAATATTTTTTGCATAATTCATTTGACCCAATTAGCAGGCCAGATTTCCATGCAGATTTAACAATTTATCAAACAGGCAGAGTCATTAAGGAACACAGGTGATAAAAGTAATATGGGAATTACTATTAGCCACGAAACATATATCATTCCAAATATCATAATGGGGTACTTTCAGTAACAATAATGTACACACACAGCATATAATTAACAAGAATTTCTGCCAGCAATCAGCAGTCTGTGCTTGCCGCTGACCTAAAGTATAAATTTACCTTTTGCCTATTTCATCTTGTTGAAAAGTGCTAGTCTGATTCTGCAGCAAAAGCCCAAATCCTGCATGTGTAACTGCTGTCCCACTGGGGGAAAGTGGGTGGATCTAGAAGATGCCTTACCATGAAACAGCTGAAGAAAAACTTCACTCTCAGTTGCTTATGTCACACCCACTGGTTTGCCCAATTATCAAACCAGCCAAAAACATCAAACGTTTCTAAATGTTATTTTGAATAACATCAGAAATCTTTTTAAAGAGACACTAGAAAGGTTAAAATAAAACTTTTAGAGAAAATACATCACACTTAAAACCGTATATTTAAATTTCAATTTAAATATGCAAATCTCTCTCTCTCTCTTATGAATGAACTCAATGAACTCTATGAACCTTTGGGGAAAAGAATTCCAAAGATTCACCATCCTCCGAGAGAAGAAACTTCTCATCTCAGTCCCTAACAGCCTACCCTTATTCTGAGACTGTGACCCCCATATTCTAGAATCTACAGGCAGGGGAGATATTCTCCCTTTATTCGGCCTGTGGACACGTGCAAGAATTTTGCATGTTTCATTGACATCACATTTCACTCTTCCAGACTCTGGAGAATATGGGCCTAGCGTAGTCAGTCTTTTCTCAAATTGCAAACCCGCCATCCCAGGTACAAATCTGGCACTCCCTCCGTGACAAGGATCTTTATCTCTAAGACAAGGAGATCAAAATACACAAGGTTTGTTCTTACCAAGACCCCAAATAATAGCAGTAAAGACATTTTTATTCCTGTACTCAAATCCACTCATAAGGGTTACTTAACCAAATAGCTTTGTGACTTGTGCAAAGACTGGATCTCGTTGAACATCAACATGTCGTAATGTTACCATTTAAAAAGGCACTGTTTTTCAGCTTTGTGTACTGAAGTGGATGACCTTATATTTCCACTTTATATTCTACCATGCCCTGTCCTTATGTCATACAGTATCTCCAGCACCTTTGGATTTTCTTTCTCTACTAAGTAACTATCTTGTCATTTAGCCAAAGAGCAAAATGGTGCTGGAGCGTGGCGCTCGTTGCAAACTGCTCTCTACAGATCTACTCATTACCCTTACTATAATCATTCTACACCTTTAAATTTAAACTCTATGTCACTAACTATTATTAATAATGTTCTTTTAAATCTTCTTACAGGGCTGGCGATCTTCCGACTTCCAGGAACGACTATGAAGCAGACCCGATTCCCTGACCCAAAGGGAAACGACCAGTGCAGCCTAGGACAGGCCCGTCCACATGGAAGCCTCTGCAGGGTGAAGAGACATCCCCAGGGAGCCCCCATCGCCGAGACCCGACTCCCGAACCCCACTGAAGCACCCGACGGCGAGAACCGACCTGTGGAAGACGACTCCTGAGGCCCGACCTGATGCGAGGCCGAGTCCTAATGCACGACACTAGGGCCCCTCCAGGTCGGAAGCCCGACCCTATGGAGCACCCGGGGCTGTCCCAATGCCGAGGCCCCCCTAAATGACCCACTTACCTGCTGAGGCAGCTCACTCCTCTTCAGGAGGCTTAAACCTGTGTGGAAGCAACAACTTACCTTACAAGACGGTAGAATCCACTCCAGGTCTTCCAAGCTGACTTCCCAGTCCAGGTGGATCCACTCCAGGTCTTCAAAGTCTAGCAAGGAGAAGTTACTTACCATCCAGTCCAGGGGAAACCACTCCATGTCTTACAGGTCTGACCCTAGACAATAACTTACCTGATGGCTCCACTTCAGGACCAAAGAGTCGCCACCGCGTATCTCGGAAACGTGGCAAGAGGGCTGGGCTGCAGGCAAGGCTGAAACAACGTGGATACAAGACCCCCCTCCCCAGCATACTACGAGCTAACGTCCAGTCCATTGAGAACAAAGTTGATGAACTAAGGGCAAGACTGACCTACCAAAGAGAACTGGGGGACTGTTATGTACTATGTCTCACCGAAATGTGGCTGACACCTGCCTCACCTATTCAACCTGAGGGCTTCTCAATTCATCAAATGGACCATTCAGCATCCTCAGGCAAAGTTAAAGGCGGAGGGGTCTGTTTCTTAATTGATAACTTGTGGTGCTCGGACATGATGGTCCTGGCGAGCTCCTGCTCACCCAGCCTGGAATATCTAATGGTGAAGTGTCGACCATTCTATCTGCCAAGGGAGTTCACTTTAGCTATCCTGATGGCAGTCTACATCCCACCACAGACGGACATGAAGCCTGCACTCAATGAGCTATTCTCCATGGTCAACAACCTTGAGATAGGATACCCTGAGGCCCTCTTCATTATCGCAGGTGACTTCAATCAGGCCAACCTCAAGAGTGTGACATTAAAATACTACCAGCACATCTCCTGCTCCACCAGGGGCGCCAACACACTTGACCACTGCTATACAACCATCAAAGATGCCTTCCTACCCACCCCTTGCCCTCACTTTGGGAAATCAGACCACCAGGCTGTGCTCCTTCTCCCTGCATACAAACAGAAACTGAAACGGGAGGATCCAGTAAAGAGAGTCATGCATTGCTGGTCTGAGGAAGCAGATGAGCTCCTACGTGACTGCTCTGAGACAGTGGACTGGTCCATGTTCAAAGACTCAGCTGCCAGCCTTGATGAGTATGCCACCACCATCACAGACTTTATCAGCAAGTGTGTTGAGGACTGAGTACCAAGGAGGACAATATGGGTGTTCCCAAACAGGAAACCATGGATGAACCAAGAGATCCACTCCCTACTGAAGTCGAGGACTGCTGCACACAAATCTGGTAATCCTGATCTGTACAAGAAATCGAGATTATGACCTTTGGAAAGCTATCAGGGATGCCAAGAGGCAATACCGACTCAAAATAGAGTCCCTGACCAGTCGTCAGTTATGGCAGGGCTTACATGCCATGACAGGCTACAAGACGAAGACGGGCTGCATAGTTAACAACAGCGCATCCCTTCCTGAATGCATTCTATGCACGTTTTGAACAGAAGGGAAGTGGACTGTCACCACCCACCCTGACAGCCACTGATGCAACTGAACCTATGATCACCATTGAGAACGTAATATCAGTCTTCCGGAGAGTGAGCACGAGGAAAGCATCTGGCCCAGATGGTGTCCCTGGCCGTGTGCTCAGATCTTGTGCCGATCAACTGGCAGAAGTATTTGCAGATATATTTAACCTCTCCCTGCTTCAATCTCAGGTTCCCACCTGTTTTAAGAAGACCACTATCATCCCGGTACCGAAGAAAAGCAAGGTAACATGCCTCAGTGACTACCGACCAGTGGCTCTGACGTCCACCATCATGAAGTGCGTTGAGACGCTGGTCATGGCACACATCAACTCCAGCCTCCCAGACAATCTTGACCCACTGCAATTCGCTTATCGCCGAAACAGGTCTACAGCGGACGCCATCTTTCTGGCTCTACACTTAGCTCTGAAGCATCTGGACAGCAAAGACACATACGTTAGACTATTGTTTATTGACTACAGCTCTGCCTGCAATACAATAACCCCAAGCAAACTTGTCACCCAACTCTGAGACCCAGGACTCAACACCTTCCTCTATAACTGGATCCTCGACTTTCTAACAAACAGACACCAATCAGTGAGGATAGGCAGCAACACCTCCAGCACGATTATTCTCAACACTGGTGTCCCACAAGGCTGCATCCTCAGCCCTCTACTCTACTCCCTATACACTCATGACTGTGTGGCCAGATTCTGCTACAACTCCATCTACAAGTTTGCAGATGATACCACCGTTGTAGGCTGTATCTCAAACAGTGATGAGTCAGAGTACAAGAAGGAGATAGAGAGCTTAGTGGAATGGTGTCATGACAACAACCTTTCCCTCAATGTCAACAAATGAAAGGGCTGATCATTGACTTCAGGAAAGGGGGGCGGTGTACATGCACCTGTCTACATCAATGGTACTGAGGTCGAGAGGGTTGAGAGCTTCAAGTTCCTGGGAGTGAACATCACCAACAGCCTGTCCTGGTCAAATCATGTAGATGCCATGGCCAAGAAAGCTCACCAGTGCCTCTACTTCCTCAGGAGGCTAAAGAAATTCGGTTCGTCCCCTTTGACTCTCACCAACTTGTATCGATGCACTATAGAAAACATCCTACCTGGATGCATCAGGGCTTGGTATGGCAACTGCTCTGCCCAGGACCATAAGAAACTTCAGAGAGTTGTGGACACAGCCCAGCACATCATGGACACCAGCCTCCCCTCCTTGGACTCTGTCTTTACCTCTCACTGTCTTGATGTAGCAGCCAGCATAATCGAAGACCCCACCAACCCAGGACATTCTCTCTTCTCTCCTCTTCCATCGGGTAGAAGATACAAAAGCCTGAGAGCACGTACCACCAGACTTAAGGACAGCTTCTACCCCACTGTGATAAGACTATTGAACAGTTCCCTTATACAATGAGATGGACTCTGATCTCACGATCTACCTTGTTGTGACCTTGCACCTTATTGCACTGCACTTTCTCTGTAGCTGTGACACTTTACTCTGTACTGTTACTATTTTTACCTGTACTACATCGATACATTCTGTACTAACCCAATGTAACTGCACTGTGTAATGAATTGACCTGTACAATCGGTATGCAAGACAAGCTTTTCACTGTACCTCAGTACAAGTGACAATAATAAACCAATACCAATTTGCTATCAGTGCTACTACTGCCCCTTTTACTCCTTGACAATTTGGCAATCATAATGGCATTGAATTAGATTTCCTTGTGTAGCTTTTACATTACTGGCCACTTATCTGCCCATGCCTGAATGTTGTCCAGGTCTTGCCATCTTTCCCTTGTAGGCATCCATCTTCACTCAAATTAAATATGTTATATTCATGGGATGTGGAGTTCGTTGTCCAGGCCTGCATTTATCTTCCACTCCCAACTCGAGTTGCTTGCTGAGCCACTTCAGAAAGCAGAAAGAATTAATCACGTTGAACCACTTACCTTCCAGTTCCCCTGGATGCAGTTTGATTTCATGTTGCTGACATGTTCTTCTGAAAATATACTTGAAATGATTGGAAAATTAAGTGATGGTAAGAGATAATTTCACGTTACTACAGATAGTGCCGATGCCTCACAGCTCCAGCGAACTGGGTTTAATTCCGACTTCCAGTAACCTTCAGGACACCCCTAAACACTTCACTAAGTTTGAATATCAAGGGCACTGAAAAAGGAACTACAGTATGGAGTTTGCACTTGTGAATGTCTCACAGATGCTCTGGTTTCTTTGCATATCCCAAAGACGTACTATTAGTTAGGTTAATTGGCCTGTTAATTACCCTCGTAGATGGGCGGTAGGAGAATCAAGAAGGTATGAAAGGGTATGTGTGGGAGTGTGGGTTGCAGAGAAAAGAGTGAGTGAACAGGATTATCGGATTACTCTGGGAGATGACATAGACTCAATGCTCTAAATGAATTTGCTTCCTCTAGTTTGTAAAAACTGCTAGTAATTATATTAACAAGACTTTGTTCTAATGAAATTAAGTAAATTAGCTCCATGACAAGAATACTACCTGCAAGCTTGAATTAATAAAGAGGGAATATAGACCTCTTCACAACTTCAAGACACCCAAAAACATTTCACCATTAATTGTCTCAGTTTCAATATGAGCACTGAAACCAGTACTAAAAAAGAACAAGTTAACCCTTTCCACAGCTTGATGTCTGGGAGCAGAAACTTTTGATTTTTTTTTCTTTCCACTCAACCTGAAAATTAATTTTATTGAATTGAGTTCTGCCTATATGTTATCCCTTTCCATTGTGATTGCTCATCTCTACACCCTGGGAAAACATCAGATCCCCTTTGTAATGTTTCATGTTCCCCTCACTCTTGTCTAGCATCCTTTATATCATTCTTTGGGACTATAAAAAAAATGTAATCATGAGAATACACATGCACATTAGCATATGTCACATAGTCTGCAGCACATACCAATCCTGTCGGTGCCTTGCTAGATATGACAGAAATGAGCGTTCAGCAAGGAGCACAAGTGGTGAAGGAACAGTGCACACTTCAGGAGATCCAGCCCATTGCTGTGGGTCTGGAGGTCACCCACAGGTTAGACTACACAAGGACAGCAGATTTGATTCCCTTCTAGACATTAGAGAACCAGGTTTTCAATTATAATTTGGTAGTTTCATGTACACAAAATTGATTCAAGATTTTTGTACATTACTAAAGTATAAAATTCCACAGCTGTACTGGTGGAATTCAAACTCACATTTCCAGATGAATAGTCCTGGTCTCTAGTACGAATTATGTTGTTGTACTTTGTTATAGAGTTGATGTTGTTCCTGCATCAGGTCTAATCTGGTGCAGTATCAGTGAGCAGTTTTCTCCAATGTAAACTCTGGAAAACGGAGGAATTCAACATAATGGAGTCAGAAAATCCCTAACAAATTAGAGCCAGGAAGTTTAGAACTTTTGCATTTGCCATGTGAGTCTTGACATGATGGCAGCAATGTCCTTCAAGACTTGGCCGGGTGAGTTAACAGCAGTTCCTCTAGGCCATTTTTGGTAATGGACATGGAAACATTTCATGCAAGTGTTGCTCAACGTGGGCGAGGCACCAATCAATTGGCCGAGGGAGAGCAAGCAGTAGGAGATTTCCTTGTCCATGTTTGACCTGATGCTATGAGGCTTCATTTGGTCTGGAGTCACCACTGAAATCTCCCAGGGCTACTTCTACCTGTATACAACTGGTAGGTCAGTCCAGCCAGTGGGACAGGATCTACCCAGTGATTGTAATGGAGAAGTCTCGCATATTACCTGCAAGGTGCAATTCTGAGAATGAATCCATCAGTTGCTTGACTAGTCTATAGATAAGCTCTTCAATTTAGACACCAGTTTCCATCTGTTTGCAAGGATTTGTAAGGTTGACTGGGCTGGGCACAACTTTGCCACATCAGTTTTTGGTGCCAAGGTCCAATACCAGCTCATCCATCTAGTTTCATCATTTTCCTGTTTTAACTCATTGGTTGTGATAGAAGTGAATTGTTTGCTAAGCCACTTCAGAGTACAGTTAAGAGTCAAGCACAATGGTAGGTCTGGAGTCAAATACAAGTCAGACCATGTACACAAAACGGATTCCTTGCCACTAGTGAACTAGATGGGTTGTTATGACAAGCCAGTAGTTTCATGATCAATATCAAGACTGGTTGTAAATTTCCCTTTAATTCCAGATTATTAACCAAATTTAAATTCCATACATGGCAAAGTGGGATTTGAATTTCATAGAATCAGAGAGACACAGCATGGGAATAGGCCCATCAGCCCACACTGACCATCAGCCACCCACTTCACACTAATCCTATATTAATCTCTTTTTTTTATTCTCCTCACATTCTCATCAAGTCCCCTCAGACTCTACCACACACCTACACACTAGGGGCGATTTACACTATCCAATTAAGTCACCAACCCACGTCTTTGATTTGAGACATAGGAGGAAACCAGAGTACTAGGAGGAAATCCATGTAGTCACAGGGAGAAAGTGTAAACTCCAGACAGACAGCACCCGAGGTCAGGATTGAACCCAAGTCTCTGGCATTATGAAACAGCATCTCTACCAGCTGCACCACTATACTGCCCATGGATTATTAGAACAGGTCTATGGGTTCCTAGTCTCTAATTTACCCACCAAAGAAATCACTTGCAAAATTCAGCCCAATATGCTCAGTAATCATCTGAGTTAGTAGTCTTCAGTATAAAATTATGGGTGAATTTACAAAGTAACTCCCTAGTAAACGTCTATGATGACGCCCTGGTAATGGTAGTACAGTACAAAGATGAGCAAATTCTGTTACAAATTTTCTAATAACTCTATAAATAATCCTTGTGTGCAGGAATGCAGAAAACTTTGAAAATTCTGCACCATCCAGACATGATTGGCAGATTTTTTTGGGACTATTGAATACTACTCCTATTAATACACTATACTTTTAATTCATTTTTAAAATATATGTTACATGATAGCATCACAATTTTGCATTGGGCCTTGTTGAGTTTAAAGGGAAGGCAGGAAACAGAAAAAAAAAGTGAGCCAGATGCCAAACCGTCAGGATTTCTGCATGATAGGATGGCATATTATTGGAGTTTTAATGTATTAAATTAGTGAGGGAATGAAAAGTGAATAATTTTACAAATGAAAACATATAGCTTTATGGCAAATAAATTGTGAAAAGTACATTCTATTCCCAAAGGCACGGATGGTAATGTGTCTAGCTCTGCATTCTTGTTGTTGGGAGACAGAGATATGGGATTCAAAGAAACTCAATTATACAGAAATTAAGCAGGAACCAGGAGGAACCTGGACAACTGCTTATACATAATCATAAATTACTTTGAAATACAAATACCACCATTGTTCATATGAACACATCAATGCAAATGAACTGTAAGCTCCTACAAACAATGAGATGCATGATCAAATAACAGCAATTAATTAATGTTAAGGGAAGAACATAGGCCAGAGAAGTTTCTCTGTCACACAATCTAATGTACTTAAGTTAGTAAAGCAGGCCATTTTAGATGCTCGAGATATGTAATTTGACAGAGCAGTAGTGCCTCAATATATGCATATTCTATGCTACCATCCTGAGACCATTCTGAGGAAATTCTCTACCAGCTGAGCCAAGCTGCCATTCCGACACCTAGCCCCAGGGAGAAATCTATGCTTGCAGATTCCTCAAATTTTCTGGACAGTGAGGCAAGGAATTTTGATGTACAAATAAACTGTACACAAGCAATAGAATTACTAATCAGTTAACATACTGCAATCAAACCTAAGACAGTTGTATAGACAATGCACAACATCAAATGCCTTTGATCATAAAAGACTCTACTTAGAACCTCAAACATAGTTAGATTAAATATGATTTGTCATAGCTTCTCAGTTCCAACCATTTGACTCTGTGGAAGGTTGCAGTGGTAGTTTAATCAGGATTTATCCACACTACAGAAGTAAACATAGTAGCAACTAGCAACTATAACAGCCTTTGTTCTAATGCTGTGCAAGCGGCCTCATTTTTAATGCAAGTATAATCAGCTAAACATACCTGGTGTCTGACAATTCACCATTTTAACTATTTTCTGTGCATGAACCTTTGAATAGGACAGTGACTGGGAAAATTGTTACCGGTTGTGCCTCCCACTAGAAGCCAGAATCCTGAGCAATATTCATTCTGTTGTTGTTATAATGTTGAGATTTCGAGAAAACCTGACTGAAGATTCTGCTTCAGGTGGGTTCTGCACCTTTAGAGTCAAAAGTGTCACCTTATGAGTTTACAATTGGAGAGCTGAAACATGCACCAAAACAGGTCTCTGCTACGTACTGAAATTCAGGTCCACTACTTGAAAACAATTAGTCTAAGAGCAGGTTAACAGCATCTGATCTAATGCTTGAACTGTAAAAACTTCAAAACCTATAAGAAAAAGTTTTGCCATGGATAGAATAAAATGATAACTGCTTGTGTGATTAATAATGGTTTATGCAAAGCAAAATGTAAAGCAATAACAAAGACCATAAAAAGACAAATGTTACAGGATTTTAAGGCAGCTATATAGTCACATATCTCCCTAACTGAAGTCAAAGACTGCAGCCATTTCTTTTAGAATGCACCATTGCAACAAAGCTAATAAATTCTGTAGCGCCAATATATTCTATTCCTAACTCTGATGAAAGGTAATCAACCCTGAAAAATTAACACTATTTCCCTCTCCACAGATTTTCCCTGAACTGCTGAGAATTTTTGAATCTTGATTTCCTTAATTATATAAACAAATTAGATGTGTCAGAAGTCCCTTCCAATCAGGATCAGGTTTATTATCACTGACATATGCCGTGAAATTTATTGTTCTGCGGCAGCAGTACAGTGCAAGACATAAAGACATAAAAATTATGATAAGTTACAAAAATAAATGAATAGTGCAAAAAGAGGAATAATGAGGTAGTGTTCATGGACTGTTCAGAAATCTGATGGTGGAGGGGAAGCAGCTGTTCCTGAAACATTCAGTGTGGGCCTTCAGGCTCCTGTACCTCCTCCCCAACGGTAGTAACGTGAAGAGGGCATGTCCCGGGTGGTGAGCGTCCTTAATGTTGGATGCCGCCTTCTTGAGGCACCACCTCTTGAAGATGTCCACAAGAGAAAGCACTGTGCTAGCTTGGTTCAATATAACTTTCTGATTTACAGTCCTGCACATGCGAACTATACAAATTTATGTTCTTCGACTCCATATATGTAGTAGAGGTGTTAAATGGGCATCACCACAACTTGCAGGTATAGCACAAGTGATTGTCTATTAATTATTAACATTATGAAAATTTGCATTAAACATTAGCAGCAGGAATTTTCAACTGTAATGAGAGTGGAAATACAAATGTTAGCAACATTAAAATGCAAACCCCCTGGAGTATGAACATGCATTGTTAAAGGTTGAAATGTAGAATTTGTTGTTGATAATACACAGCTTCTCCACAGTAGCTTTTGTTGAAGGCCTCAGATAGAAATAATTTTGAAAACATCAAATTGACAAGAACTTTTAATTTACATACTGCACAGATTCTTGGAAAAAGTTCCAAACATAAAAACTAGAAGGTCCACTGAGCCTCTTCTGCCATTCATCAAGCTCAGTAGTTGATCTTCTGTATCCTTTTCCTGCACTTTCCCCATACCCCTCAATTCCTTTAACATGCAGAGATCTAACTGATCTCCTTTTTGAACAAACTCAACTATTGAGCCTCTGCAGCCCTCAAGGACAGAATTCCAAAAACCCACCACCTTCTGATTGAAGAGATTTCTCTTCATCTCAGTGTGACCACTGATTCTGGACTCCTCAGCCAAGAAACACATCCTCCCTGCATCCAATCTGTTAAACCCCGTAAGAATCCACTAAACTCCAGAGAATACAACCTAATCTACTCAATCTGTCCTCATACAGAAAACCTGCCTTCCTTGGTGAACCAATCTGATGAACCCTCATTGAACTCTCTCTATGGCAAGGAGGGAGTCTAGCATCATCAGAAAACTTGGAAAGGTGATATTTGATCAACCAAACTGAAGCAGATTATGAATGGCTAAGGCCCACCACTATCATTCCGGTACCGAAGAAAAGCAAGGTAACATGCCTCAATGACTACCGACTAGTGGCTCTGACATCCACCATCATGAAGTGCTTTGAGAGGTTGGTCATGGCACGCATCAACTCCAGCCTACCAGACAACCTGGACCCATTGCAATTTGCCTATTGCCGAAACAGGTCTACAGCGGATGCCATCTCCCTGGCATTCAGCTCTGGAGCATCTGGACAGTAAAGACACCTACATTAGGCTATTGTTTATTGACTACAGCTCTGCCTTCAATACAATAATCCTAAGTAAACTTGTCGCCAAACTCCGAGACCAAGGACTCAACACCTCCCTCTGTAACTGGATCCCTGACTTTCTAACAAACAGACACCAATCAGTGAGGATAGGCAGCAATACCTCCAGCACGATTATTCTCAACACTGGTACCTCACAAGGCTGTGTCCTCAGCCCTCTACTCTACTCCCTATACACTCATGACTGTGTGGCCAGATTCTGCTACAACTCCATCTACAAGTTTGCAGATGATACCACCGTTGTAGGCCGTATCTCAAACAGTGATGAGTCTGAGTACAGGAAGGAGATAGAGAGGTTAGTGGAATGGTGTCATGACAACAACCTTTCCCTCAATGTCAACAAAACAAAAGAGCTGGTCATTGACTTCAGGAGAGGGGGGCGGTGTACATGCACCTGTCTACATCAATGGTGCTGAGGTCGAGAGGGTTGAGAGCTTCAAGTTCCTGGGAGTGAACATCACCAATAGCCTGTCCTGATCAAATCACATAGAAGCCACAGCCAAGAAAGCTCACCAGCACATCACGGACACAAGCCTCCCCTTCTTGGACTCTGTCTTTACCTCACGTTGTCTTGGTGAAGCAGCCAGCATAACCAAAGACTCCAGCCACCCAGGACATTCTCTCTTCTCTCTTCTTCCATCGGGTAGAAGATGTACTCAAACCTTGTTGAGCAACTTTCTCTGCAGGACCTTCATAAAAGTAGACACAAAACCCTGCCAGAAATACTACTGATCCAAGGGTTTGGTGAGGAAAGATGGAATGAAGCAAATTAATATTATTTGAGGGGAAATACTGTCAAAGTCAGAGAGATTAAAAGGCAATAGTCTACGTACAAGAGCTTTGAAAGAGGAGGTGGATATATTGGTTTTGCTTTTTAAAATTCTGTAGATTCTGGAATGGTGCATGGAGATTGGATGTAGCTAATGCGACCACACAGTGTTAGAAAGGAGGACGGGAGAAAATGTGGAACCACTTGATCGGTTAGCCTAACATCAATAATAGGGAAAATGCTGGAATGAGTTCTTTGAACATGTATCAACAGCCTTCTCAAAATCTAAATACACTACATCCATTGCTTCTTCCATATCTATTCTACAAGAGACATGTTCAAAGAACTCATTCCAGCATTTTCCCAATTATTGATGTTAGGCTAACCGATCAAGTGGTTCCACATTTTCTCCCTTCCTCCTTTCTAACACTGTGTGGTCGCATTAGCTACATCCAATCTCCATGCACCATTCCAGAATCTACAGAATTTTAAAAAGCAAAACCAATATATCCACCTCCTCTTTCAAAGCTCTTGTACGTAGACTATTGTCTTTTAATCTCACTGACTTTGACAGTATTTCCCCTCAAATAATAGTAATTTGCTTCATTCCATCTTTCCTCACCAAACCCTTGGATCAGTAGTATTTCTGGCAGGGTTTTGTGTCTACTTTTATGAATTGAGTTTATTAGAAGACTTAAAAACAGAAGGAAGGAAGTATTTCTGCAATTGTAGAGACCCCTCCTGGAGTACCACGTACAATTTTGGTCTCCTTGCCCAAGAAATATAATATACCATAGGAGGGCAGTAAACACTCATTAGACTGGATCTATAGACAGCATGTTTGCCATACCAAGAAAAATTAAGTAGACTGGTACTGTATTAAAGAGTTTGGAAGAATGAGAAGCTATATCTCCATTGAAATGTATAAAATTCTATAAGAACCTAACATATCAGATGCAGGGAGATTGTTTTTCTGGCTATGAGAAGTAGGAAAAGGGGCACAGATTCAGAATAAGCAGTAGGCTATTTAAGACTGGGGTGAAAGTGAATTTCTGGACTCAGAGGGTAGTGTACCTTTGGAATTCTGTATCCCAAGAGCTACAGAGGCTTAGTCATGGCATTCATTCAAAAGTAAGATTGATAGAGCCCAAGACATTAAAGGAATCAAGCAATATGCCAAATAGTGCAGGAAAATGGAACTGAGATGGAACAGCCATGATCTTAATGAATGGTAGAGCAGGCAAAGATCCAAATGGACTAGTAATGCACCCATTTTTTTTAATATTCTTTTACACAAAGTATTTGTTTAGCCTCACTGTCATTTCCTTCCTCCCCTCCATTATACATTTTTCTGAGCTTAAATACAAGACCCATGCTTGCCATTGCTGCTCTTTTCCTTTTTACATATCTATAAGAATATCTTACTGTCATTGTGTTTGTTGCCAAGCTACTCTTGTAGTCCATGATCCCTTTCTTTATCAATTCTTTGGTCTTCCTTTGGCAAGTTCTAAAATGCTCCCAATCCTCAGGCCGACTGCTATTTCTGGCAATTTTGTAACACCTTCCTTTGATTTAATACTAACTCTAATTTCTCCTGTCCCAACCACTTTTCCTGTCGGTTTTTTTGTGCCTTCAAGGATTTTTTGTTACATATCTTGTATTTTTAAAATGCTAGCCATTGCAAGTGAATCATAACAGTCTTTAAGCAGCATATTAACCCAATGTGTAGAATACTACTCTAGCCTCAATTACTGTTAGTATGTGGCATCTAATTGCCCCTGAATAATTATTTTAAAATTGTATTATTTATATTAAATATGGTAACTCAATTTCTATCATGAATATCCCAAATTTTAGTTTAATCTCTGCAAAATCTTTAAAAACTTATTCAACAAAAGCTATCATCTTTAGGAATTCCAGGTTTCCAGTGTGTGAGATTTCTTCACATGGTTGGCTTCTCAGACTGCATAATGTCATCACTAATACAGGCTACCAAAGACTCCCTGTAGTTTACCAGAACCTTTGGAATTCTTTATCCAGAGAGCTGTATAGGCTCAGTCAAGGAATTTACCAGAATTAAATTCATATCAAAAAAAGAGGAAAGCCACTCCACCTCAATGTTAGATCTTTCTTTGACGTAAATGGGGAGTGCCATCAATTTGATGCCTGCAGCAACATCCAGGCTATTATGTGAAAGAATACAAACATATCTATTAACACACAAAAGCTTTATAAACATGCAACTCCAATCCCTTTTGCAAATTTATCCTTGCTCCCAGCCATCAGCAATCCCCCCCCCACAGTAAATAACATTATTTTTACTTTAAATACATAGCACAATAGTGTAGCCTTATTTCCTACTACTTACAAGTATTTATACAAAACTAGATTCTCCTAGGAGGATATCTAATAGGAGGTAATTAAAAGTATTAAGAGTGTAGCCACTTGAGAGAGACTATTTCCACTGGTAGAACAATCAAGAACTAGGCGATAGAATAATGGTGATTGGCAAAGAACCACAACTGATATGGAGAATCGTTTTTGTTTTAAAGCGAGTGTTCAGGGTCTGGAATGCATTATCAGTATAAGTAGTAGAGATAGATTCAATTACAGCATTAGAGCTGGACAAATATCTCAAATAAAAATAATTTGCATGGCCATTCGGCAGACGGTACGGGAGTGGGACAAACTGGATTGTTTTCAGTACACAGATGATGGGCCTGATCTCCTTCCGTGTTGCGGCGATTCTGTGATTCTCTTATAACAGTTTACATTGTTTAAAAATACTTAACGAATCTCATAAAAACACGTGTATTCGATCCATTAAAGGTTACAAATTCTTTGCATTTCATGCGACAACAATAATACCCTAAGCTCAACAATTAATGTATTTACAGCATGTGTAGTATGTGTACACAACACTCTGATTTACCTTGTAGTTCTCATTCGAGAAACCCTGTAACTTGCAAAACTGGTTTCAACTAATCACAAAGGATTAGTCCACCACTCAGCACCGATGAAAGTTCATCCACCAAAAGTGTCAACAGCCCCACTCTCCACAGACACTGCATACCATATTACAGTTTTAAATTCAACTGAAAAATGTTTAGTTTCCAGGAACAAGCATTAATGTTCCACAGACTTTTTCCTAGATATTTGCCTACCACCTCAAGAAATAATCTACCGTTAAGTGTCATTTCACCAAGCGGAGTAAGGGAATATAGGGAACATCAGCAATCCAAATTGCATTCTTCTTGCAAAGGAACAACATCTGTAATCACTAGTTATTTTGCAGAAATTGAAGCAATTAATTATTTGAAAGCCCATAAAATATCTTAGGTTAGAAGAAATAAGAAACAATTAAAAACTTTTTGAGTATGAACGTGGAGACGATCCTTGAGGAAGCTTTAATTTAACTGACTAAAAACGCTCTTCGCTGCAGAGCACTCACCTGCTGATAGATTCCTGTCAGAGATGCTTACAACGTGACTGACAACTGCAGTCTGACAGAAGCTGTGAAGTAAAATATCGAGATGAATTGGGCCAATATTCCTTCCAGTGCAGAACCTCAGGTTCCATTGGCCACGTACCCCGCCAGAACCAGACGCCGTGAAACGTCATCACAGGAATCAGACGCAAGCCTCCGAGCGCAGTTCAAAGAGCGACGGTGGTTCAAGGCCCCGCTTCCCTTCGGCCGGCCGGCCCGGCTGCGGAGCGTCTTGATTGGTCAGAGCCCGGGCACGTGATGCTATTTCTGTCGCGGGTGGGACCCCTGACAGGAGCGCGGGAAGGTTTTGGGGGTGGGGATGGGGATGGGGGGAGCAGGGGCACGTGACGCGATTGGAACCCGACAGAGCGTCCTGATTGGTTCGTGTCACGCTCTTGTTGCGAACACCGAGCGTTCTGCGCGGGCCTGTGTGAGGACGGCATTGCTCGATTAGTTACGAACTGCTGCAGGCGTTCAGTGGCGGTGAGGGGCTGGGGGCGACCGGGTATCTCAGTTGTCCGATTATTGTTGCAATTTACTTGGTCACAGTCCAATCGTATTTGCGTATTGTACGGTTGATTAGTGTCTCATTGCTAATTTACAACAGCTCTAAATTCTCAGATACTTCAGAGAGTTGCTTTCTTCAGTTTTATTTTGAATGTGCGCGTCTGACATCGTGCGTTTTGAAATGTTGTCTCAGAATAAGAGGTTGAGGTGAGAAGTTACTTCACTTAGTGGATCTGTAGCGCGGAGGGCAGTGGATGTTTGGTCATTCATTGTATTCAAAACAGAGATAAATAGATTTCTGGACGTTAAGGAACCAAGGCGTAATAGAGGGAAGTGGAGCCGAAATAGAAAATCAACCATGATTTTGGTGAATGTTAAAGTAGCCATGAGGGTCAGATTGTCTACTCCTGCTCTTTATTGTGTAGTTGCTGAGTGCCAACATGGTCCTGATGAAGGGTCTCGACCCGAAACGTTGACTGTTTATTTCCCTCCATAGATGCTGCCTGACCTGTTGAGTTCCTCCAGCATTTTGTGTGTATTGCTCCAGATTCCAGCATCTGCAGAATCTCTTGTGTCTGAAACTGTTGTCTGAATTTAAGGGCAAAATAAATGCTCAGTAGGTTTTCTCAAGGAAACTTAACCAATGTAAATCGCATTTAGTAAATAGAATCATAAAAATAGAGAAGGGGGCCTTGATTAGTTTGAAGCACTGCATTTCATATTGTGTACATTGCAGCCTCATTGCATTCAACAATTTCATGTAATCATCCTTTCCAGTTTTCCAGGCAGGCATGGTAGCATAGTGGTTAGCATAATGCTTTACAGTGCCAGCGACCCGGGTTCAAATCCGGCCACTGTCTGTAACGAGTTTGTACATTCTCCCCGTGTCTGTGGGTTTCCTCTGGGTGCTCTGGTTTTCTCCCACATTCCAAAGACCTACAGGTTAGGAAGTTATGGGCATGCTATGTTGGCGCCGGAAGTGTGGCGACACTTGTGGGCTGCCCCCCAAAAATCACTACGCAAAAGATGTATTTCACTGTGCTTTGATGTACATGTGACTAATAAAGATCTTGTATCAGAACTGGCCATCAATCTGTGTGATTAATTCTGTTTTTTGCCCTCCAGAGTTGCTAGCTGACCTGAATATTTCAAACATTTGTATTATTTTAGATTTTCTGCATCCACATTGTTTTGTGTGTCACATGTCCAGCATTTTTCCTTTCTCCTTTATCATCTACTTCTCATTTTTCCTTTCTCATCTACTTCTATTTAGTTTTCCTCTGAAGAGATCACCCTTCATCTTCTCTTGGAGAACATCAATGACTATGTCATTCAGCTTCTTTTGGTCTCCACACTATCACAGAAGTTATCTTCATTCTCTCTGCCCCTCTCTCTTCCCTGCAACTTAAAACATGCTTGTTTTCAGACTTTGCCTAATTCAGGTGAAAGAACATTGGCCTGAAATATTAACTCCCTACAGTTGCTGTGTGACTGGCTGAATATTTCCAACACTTCCTGTTTTTAGCTTGGGGGTTCTGCTTCTACCAGCCTTTCAGGCACTGAGTTTCAGACCCCTACCACTTTATGGTAAAAGTCAGTTTCCTCATCCTCCCCCTAATCCTTCTATCAATTATTTTAAAACAGGGGGCATAGATTTATTACTCCTTTGCTAGATAATAGTTTCTAACTGTTTATTCCATCTCAGCCCCCTATAATTTCATTCACCACAATTACCTTTTTCATGAGCCTCATCTATTTCAAAGAAAACAACATGAAATTGACCCACCTTTTCTTGTAGCTACAATTTTCCAGTTTCCAGTCCTGCACTATCTTTGTAGATCTCTTCTTCACCTTCTTCAATGTGACCATGTCTTTCATAAAATATGATGACCAAAACTCTACTCTGTTCTCAAACAACAGTCCAACTGCCATTGTGTGCAGTTTTAGCATTATCTTGTGTATATTATATCTATATTTGTATACATGTCACTGAACACTAAGTGCACTAAAACATGGCACATAAGTTCCCCCTACAACACGTGCTGTCTTGCATGCTCATCTTTCCCTTGCCATGTTTCCAGAGGCAATGGCCTCTTCTGATGGACTGATTCTTCTGTGAACAGAGACTGTACAATGTATGAGATGTTGACTTTTAGACCTGCGTAGACAATTAAGTCTGACTGTGAACTGTTCTGTTGTGGCTTACAATAAACTAGTAGAGCCATGGCACTCATTGCAAGTTACTTGGCTGCTGTGTTTGAAGCTCTGAGAAAACCGAATAGCCTTTTGAGGAGTGGATATCCCTTATTTCCTGAAATCCAGCCAAGACATGATTGCTTAGTTAATTTAACTCGTGATGTAAATTCCAACACCACATGGACTCAAAAACATTTATTTGTTATGCAAAAAAATTTAAATAACAAATCTAGATTTTTATGGACATTCTAAAGTGAGGTTTTATAAGAATAAAAATGGTCTCAATGTAGATTAACTGAACCATTTTAGAAATACACTGAACATTTCAATAACTTTTGAAATTACTTTAACTTAGTGAGGCCTAAAATTATTTTTTAGAATCCCATTTGAAGATCAATGAAATACCCCATTGCCCCTTTCATTGCGGCTGCAGCAAACTCCCTCGTAGAGGTGAGAATTCCAGCTACAGACCATCTTCATGGATGAGCCTGACCCAGAAACTAGTTTAGGATTATGATTACCATGACTTCAAAAGAGTCAATTTAGTGCAATTAAAGAAGAAAAAAACAATTATCACTGAATACAGGGGAGCCTGTCAGGTAATTTATAAGGAAATGACTGATGAGTTTCATCATATTAAAGCATGTGTAATGTGTCCAACCTGATCCTTGTCACCTGACTTGCTGAGTGTTTTGAGTATGTTCTGTTTTACTTCCTGCTTATGCCACAGTGCTCAAGGAAAGAGGGGACTCTTATAACTCAAAAGAGATCTAATCATTGTCACCGAGATTATTTTGTCTTTCTCAAATTCTTCACAGTGATTTCATTAATTCCGCATAAAATGAGTAACAAGGTTACTTGCTAAGTGTATTCTCAGTTTTAGCATTAGATAAAATATAGAATGGGAGTGTATAATAAAATGCAAATTTAAACCTTCTACCATTTGACAGCCCTGTTTTCATATAAGCTACTATTGTGGAAATAGATCAATTTATAATGATCGTACAGAAACATAGGATTGAATTCATTCAAATATCCATGATATAAAAATATCATAGGTAGCCCTTGGAAAAAGGATAGAAACATAGAAAACCAGGAACGGGTCATAGAGTCACACAGCATGTAAACAGGCCCTTCAGCTCAACTGGTCCATGTGGACTGTGTTACCCAGTGAGCTCGTCCCATCTGCCTGCATTTGGCTCATAGCCTCTAAATCCCTCCTATCCATGTACTTATCTAGATGTCTCTTAAGTGTTGCCAATGTGCCCGCCTCAGCCACTATTTCTGGCAGGTCATTCCAAATACTCATCACCCCTTGCATGAAGAAGTTGCCCCTGATGTCCCTTTTAAATCCCTCACCTCTGATCTTAAACTTATGTCTTCTTGATTTTAGCACCCCCTCCCTGGGCAAAGAAAAACGTGCTTTCATCCTGTCTATGCCCCTCATGATCTTGTATACCTCTATCAGGTCACCCTTCGATCTCCTATATTCCAGGGAATAAAGTCCTAGTGAATGCAATCTCTCCTTGTAACTCAGGCCCCCAAGTCCAGGCAACATCCTAGTAAAGATTTTTTGCACTCTTTCCAGTTTAGTAACATCTTTCCTATAACAGGGCAACCAAAACTGTACACAATGTGGCCTCACCAACATTTTATATAACTGCAACATAACTTTATAATGCTTATACTCATTGCCCTGACTGATGAAGGCCAGCATGCCAAATACCTTCTTCACCATCCTACCTACCTGTAACGCCACTTTCAGTGAACTATGCACTTGCACTCTTTGATCCCTCTGTTCCATAACACTCCCCAGGGTCCCACCATTCTCTGTACAAGTCCTACCCTAGTTTGATCTCCCAAAATGCAACACCTCACATTTATCTGGGTTGAAGGCCATTTGCCAATCCTCAGCCTGCATATCTAGCTGATCAAGATACCTCTAATTTTTCAGAACCTTCTACGTTATCTACAACACTGCCTATTATATTATCAAATGCAAATTACTAATCATGCCTTGTACTTTCACATCCAAGTTGTTTATATGATCATTTACATGAATTACAAACAGGTCCCAGCATCGTCCCCTGTGGCACACCGCTAGACACAGGCCTCCAGTCTGAGAAACAACCCTCGATCATCACCCTTTGCTTCCTACCACTGAGCCAATTTTGAATCCATCTGTTATCTCCCCCTGGATCCCTGAGATCTAATGTTCCAGACTAGCCTGCCATGAGGGACCTTGTCAAAGGCCTTGCTAAAGTCCTTATAGACAATATCCACTGCCCTACCCTCATCTACCCTCATGGTTACCTCCTCGAAGAACTCAAAGAGATTTGTCAGACATGACTTCCCACACACAAAGCCATGCTGACTATCCTGAATCAGACCCTGTCTCTCCAAATGTTGGTAGATCCTGTCCCTCAGAATCCCCTCCAGCAATCCACCCACCACTGATGTCAGACTCACTGGCCTGTAGTTTCCTGGCTTGTTTTTGCTGCCCTTTTTAAACATTGGTACCACAGTAGCCAGTCACCAGTCCTCTGGAACCTTACCTGTGGCCAGAGATGAAGCAAAATCCTCTGCAAGGGCCTCCACAATTTCTTCTCTAGCTTCCCACAAGGTCCGAGAATACACTAGCTCAGGCCCTGGGGATTTATCCACTTAGTGTACTTTAAGACCTCCAATACCTCCTCCCTGCTAATTCGCACGTGGTCCCATTCATTTTCTCCATTTCCTTAGCTTCCATTGTTTTCTCCACAGTGAAAACTGAAGAGAATTATTCATTAAAAATCTCATCCATTTCCTTTGGCTCTACACACAAATGGTCATGTTCATCTTTAAGGGGATCTATTCTCTCCCTAGCCGCCATTTACTCTGAATATACCCGTAGAATCTCTTGGGATTTTGCCTCACCTTGCTTGTCAGATATTTCTCATACTTTTGCCCTCCTAACTTCCCTCTTAAGTGCACTCCTACACTTCTTGTAGTTATCAAGAGATTCACCAGTTCCCAACTGCTCATGCGCAGTGTATCCCTCCCTCTTTTTCGTAACCAGAGGCTCAATATCTCTTGTCAACCAGGGTTCCTGAAATCTGCCAGCCTTGCCCTTCACCCTAACAGGATCATGCAAACCCCGAACTCTTGACATTACATTTTTAAAGGCCTCCCACTTGGCAGGCACTCCTTTCCCTGCAAACAATGTTGTACAATCAACCACTATAAGCTCCCACCTAATGGCTCCAAAGTTTGCTCTCTCACAGTTCCTTAACCTGTGAACCAGTCATACCAGTCTCGTAACTATCTAGAACCGGTTATGAAACCAGTCTCCGTAGCTATTTTAAAACAAATAGAATTATGGTCACTGGACCCAAAGTGCTCGTTGACAGGCTATTTGTCCTACCTCATTTCCCAGGAGAAGATCCAGTGTTACACCCTCTCTAGTAGTTTCCTCTATATATTGATAAAGGAAGCTTTCTTGGACACACTTCACAAATCCCATGCCATCCAAGCCTTTTGAACTATGGTTGGCCCAGTCAATATTAGGGAAGTTAAAATCTCATTGGGGGCTTTTAAGGGGGGCTTGGATGAGCACATGAATGAGAGGAAAATGGAAGGATATGGGTATTCTGTAGGTAGGAAGGATTAGCTATGTCGGCACAACATTGTGGGCCGAAGGGCCTGTTCTGTGCTGTACTGTTCTATGTTCTATAATACTGCCCTACTATGTTTATACAAGCTGCAGACTCTCTACAAACCTGCTCCTCCAATTCCCAGTGACTGTTGAGGGGGGGGGGCCTATAACACAATCCCATCCGAGTGACCATCCCCTTCTTGTTCCTAAGTTCTACCCATATTCTACTCACTGGATGATCCCCCAAGAATATCCTCTCTAATAACTGTTGTTATGTCCTCTTTCATCAAGAAGGCAACTCCCCCTTCCCTCTTACCTGCACCTCTGTCACGCCTGTAGCATCTGTACCCTGGAACATTGAGCTGCCAGTCCTGCCCTCCCCTCAGCCATGTTTCTGTTATGGCTATGATATCCCAGTCCCCAGAGCCAATCCATGCCCTGAGTTTGTCCGCCTTACCTGTCAAGTCTCTTGCATTGAAATCGGTCTTTCCTTGCCTTTTACAGTGCTCCCGTCTATCCTGACAACTAAATTTGCTCTCGTTGGCTACAGTATTATCCCCTGACTTCTCATCAGCCACTCTTCTGCTCAGGGCCCCACCTCCCTGCCACTCTTGTTTAAACCTTCTCGAGCAGCACTAGCAAATCTCCCAGTCAGGATATTGACTCCTCTCCAGTTCAGGTGCAACCCGTCTCTTCTTTACAGGTCACCCCTACCCCAGAAGAGATCCCAATGACCCAAGAACTTGAATGCCTGTCCCCTGCACCAGCTCCTCAGCCACGCATTCATCTGAGCTATCTTTCTATTTTTACCCTCACTAGCACGTGGCACTGGGAGTAATCCAGAGATTACTACCCTTGAGCTCCTGCTTTTTAGGTTCTCTCCCTACTCCCTATGTTCACTGCGCAGGACCTCATCCCTCTTTTTACCTATGACATGCACCACGACCTCTGGCTGTTCACCCTATTCCTTGAGAATGTTCTGCAGCTGCTCCAAGACGTCCCTGAGCCTGGCACCCGGGAGACAACATACCATCCTGACGTCTCTTTTGCGGCCATAGAATCGCCTGCCTGTTACGTGGTGTGGGCCATTTGGACATTCAAGCCTGTTCTATTGTTCAATGCGATCATGGAGAATTCTTTTTCTCAATATCATATTCCCACATTCTCCCCACACCTCTTAGTGTTTAGAAATCAACATGTCTTTCTTAAACATATAGAATTCAGAGCCACACAAATTTAAATAAAGTGAGTCGGCTATGGTTACACTCGCACTCTGAGTCAAAAGATCAGCTGCCATTTTACTAAATGGCAGAGTAGGCTTGAGGGAGTGAGCAGCCTTACTCTTACTCTTAATTCATATGTTTGTATAATGGGTTCTTGATCTGTTGTGTCATTCCAATACTGTAATTCCCTCAGTGCTCATTATTCCTTCGCTGTTGGAGGTGCCACATTTGCCTGATATTGAGATCTACATCTGCCCTTTCAGCTTTGAGTGGTGATTGCATTGTCTTATTTGAAGAAGAGCAGAAGAAATGTCCTGGTCAGTGTTTATTCCTCATGATGTTTGTGTGCAAATGCACTGCAGGGTGTCTCTATATTGCAACAGTGACTTTAAGAAGACTTTCATTAGCTGAGGGCACGTTCGATGCTATATAATGCATTTCTCTCTTACCAAGCAACACACTGTTCTCATTGCCAACCTGTCCATGCTTAGCCTTCTCCACTGCCAGGGTGAGATGGTGAGACCAACGCAAACTAGAGGAGCAACACTTCATATTCCACCTGGGTAGTCTACAACCCAATGGTAAGGACATTGAATTTTCCAGTTTCAGGTAATCCTCAGCTCTGATTTATTTCCCCCCCCCTCCCAAATCCTCCTCTGGTTCTCCCATTTTTGTCCCCTTTCCCATACCCCTCCTCCAGCCCCCTATCACCCCTTCCCCCCCCCTTCTCCTCCTGATTCCATCCACCTGCTACCCACACATTTCACCCACTGGCTTCTCTCCCCTCCCTCATCTGCTTCCGATTCCATCTGCCTTTCACCTCTCTCCTAATGGCTTCCATTACCACCTTCCTTCTTTACCAGATTCTAGCCTGGTAGCGTTTGTATTCCTGCTTATCACCCACGTAGATGTCTCCACCTTCACCATCCCCTCCCCCAACCTGGCTCCATCTGCCCTGTTTCTGTCTGCCTCCATCTACCATCCACTCGCCTCTGTCTTCCAACTCCACCCCTCCCCAACCTGGCTCAATCTGCCCGTCATCCTTTATCACTCCTTAGTCCACCAGTCACCATCTGGCCCCTGTCTCACCACGCTCCTTCTCCTCTTTATCCTGGCTATTGCCCCTCTCCACCCTTAGTCCTGATGTAAGGTTTCAGCCGGAATGTAGACATTTCCTTCCCCCACCCACTGAGGCAGCTTGACCTGCTAAGTTCCTCCAGCAGATTGTTTGTTGCAACACATTGTTCCACCTTCCTAAGGAAGCCATTGGAATTGATCTTTCTCATGAAGGCAAGCTCAGACTGTAACATCTGAAGCTGCTTTTTTTTATTTAGCTTATTAAATAGGCAAGGCACTCTTCAAAGGCTCTGATCTAAAACTAAGCAATTTGCCACTGCATTCTTAGTGGGCAATTTGAACATGGACGATGCAGCAGGATGGATATTAAAAACAACTTCCAATTCGGTGCTATTGGTACAAAGTCACAATCATATCAGTATGTATTGGATATTACACAAGGACTAGGTTGAGAATTGCTGAATCAATTTCACTTGAGACTTTTAAAGTTAGCAGATAAAGAAAAAGGAAACCTTAACAGAAATTGGAAATCTGAAATAAAAACAGACATGCTGGAAATACTCAGCAGGTCAGATCAGGGAAAAAAAAGAATTAATATTTCAAGTTGATGATCTCACATTGGAACTCCATCAAATTTTGATGAGAAAATAAGGAGATTTCATCAGTTTAGTTAGAACCGAAGTCATACCAGTGTTCCAATATTGTAATCCACTGGACTCCAGTCTGCATTGCCCTTTTTTAAATGTCTCTTAACCAATGAAAATTGTTTTTCCCTTTGCTAAGTATAACAGATCGGCAGTTAGCTGTTTGGCAGTTGTAATGTTACTAGTGCAGCAGCAGTTTTGCATGAACATATTCATTCCTGGAGACCCAAGCAGAATAACATTGAGGCATCAGTGGCTTACATCAAAGAATGATGGCTCATTTCACATCACAGGTCCAGAATTATTAAGGGGGCAGGCCACTGAAAGCAACTGCTTCTCTGGGTTATTGTCCGGTAGAATGTCATCTGATGCATAAAATGATTAATGAATAATGATATGTCTTAATATTTTTATGTTGTGGGAGCAGGAGCAACAATTAAAAAATATCACGTTAATGTTACCAAAATGATGCTGCTATTGACTCATTTATTTTCCTTTAAAATTAAAAGTTATATTTGCTTTTGAATTCTGTAACTTAATGGATGATATGATAAGGGAACATGGACATTGTGCTGCATGTAATTCCCTTGCCACCTGATGGGTTTTGGACCATCAGCTTGGTCTATTTGTATTGCAATATTTCCTCTGTTGACACGAAACATTGGAAGTGACCTGTTCTGAGCCTGTATCAGCTGACTTTATTTGTTTATGACAGTACCAATTGACTCCAGATTAAACTGGAGATAGCATGGATAATTATATTGCATTGTTCAGTTTTACTGTGGAAATTACTTACAAGGTGCCATTTTTATACTCTTGTACTTTAATATTTGGAACCATTGACTTTGAAACATTTTGATCATAAACATTCCACACGGTAGTTGGTTCTGAGGCTGGGTGCAGGGATCAGGATGACTGGCAGTTATAGGCACAATTGAGCCTGAGTTGTGGCTGGTGTTTCTTGGGTGGGAGCAGCTGGGTACTTGTGTGCTGGGATAGTGAAAAAGTATTGGATCTTCGTGCCATCGCTGGGGTTGTGGGGGAAGGGCAGCAGAGTCCTGTGATATGTGGGAAACAAGAAGGATCAGGGTTCCTATTCCTTGAATCACTTTGGGGGAAGGATGAGGAACCTGGTTCTTCAAGTCAGGAATTCTGTGAGGGGCCTTGCAGTGAGAATCAGGCTGATAATTGGGCTGGGTTATGAGGTGAGTGGTGGGGCAAATATGCATACAGGCCGTCCCTGGGTAATGGATGACTTCGTTTTTACAGTCGATTTTGTCCATAAGTCAGAAAATTCACAGAAGTCATTCTATGTGGTAACCATACCTCCACAGTATTGTAATGAACGGCAACAAAAGCACATAAGGCTGATGAGAAAGAACAATTACTAAAAGTGGAGAGAGAGCGGAATCTAGTTCTGCCATTTTGTAGGAACGAGCATGTGAACATACATCAGACTTTTGAATTTAATGATAGTATGGGAGCTTGTTCAGATGTAAGGGTGTCCATAAGTTGGGGGTTCAAAGCCCAGGGACAGCTTGCATTTAAGATTGAAGCCTCCTTTGGGTGCCTCGGTGGATTGCAGGTTAAGGGATCACAGGTTTGGGAGATCAGGGATTTAGGACCTAGTCCTCAGGAGATCGAGGGGTCAATAATGTAGTTGCAACTTCAGGAGCTGGTGGGGCGGAGGGTGTCTGTGTGTTTTGTGGAAGTGTCCAGAATAAATTAATGGTAAGCAAGGGACTAACAAACCTGATAGTCCAGCATTGTACTGGGAGACCAGGTTCCCTCAAGAATGTCCAAAAATGGTCACTCCAAGGACAACGTGGAGCAAGTCTCCCTGAAGTGTTCCAGAATAACATCAATTTTCAGTGACGTACACCGTAGAAAAACAGTACTTTCTGATTTGGATATCTAGGATCATCATCCCTTTCCTAGGCCTGTGACGAGGATTGGAAGAATAATCTGAAATGTTTTTCCATGTTTCTAGTCTTCTGCATATGTTTCATTTAATTACATAAGGACAAAAGAAATAGAAGCCCAACTGGACCAAAAGGCTTCTCAACATGTTCTGCAGTTCAGAGGGATCATTGGTGATCTAGTGTCTCAAAGCCATTTAGGGCCCAGTCACCATATCCTCTTATACCTTTAGGTTGTCCAAAAATGTATTTATTTTGACTGAGAACTTATTCAATGGCATCCACAGCCCTCTGAGATTAAAAAAAAATTGGAAGATTTGCACTCCTCTGCATAAAGAAATTCTACCTCGTCCCTGAGTAACCAATCCCTTCTCCTGACAATATATCCACTGGTTCTAGAAACTTCAGCTGGAAAAATTAGCCTCTATGGATCTTGTATGTCTCAATTAATTTGTGTTCTGTTTCTTTAAACTGCAGTGAGTGCATGTCAATCTTTCTTGCAGTCATTTCATAGCACTACAGCCTTATCTCAGGAATCCATCCATGCTGCACTGAATCAAGGTGAGTGTCTCTTTCTTTAGCTATTGAGAGCAAAATTGCACAGTGTCTTCAGATGCAACAACAAATGTTTTACCACCTCCCCATCATCCAAGTACCTAAACAGTCCTTCCAGTTAAAGCAGCAATCCACCTGCATTTTTTTCCAATTTAGTGGATTGCAATTGGCACTCATAATGCAATCTCCTATTTGTCAGAGAAACCAAATTCAGATTAGGTTGCCATTGTGCAGAATATTTCCAATCAGTCCGCAAGGGCGATCCAGCCACCTGTTACTTTAATTCTCCATTCCACTCCGACTCTGACTTTTGTCTTTGACCTCCTGCACTGTTCCATCACAGCTCAGTGTAAACCCAAGGAACAGTACTTTATCTTCTGCCTGGGCAGGTTGCCGTTGTCAGGACTCAATTTTGAACTTAACAATTTCAAATAAAAAACAATTTTTTCTTTGTGTCAGAACTGTCCAGTTCTGATGTAAGGTCACTCCCCTGAAATATCGTTTATCTCTGTCCACAGATGCCTCCTGACTGTTGAGTGTTTCCAGTTATCTCAAATTTCCAGCAGCTGCCATGGTCTGTATCTCATAATTCCAGCTCTTTTCTCTCCCTCCCGCTAGCTGCTCTCATTCTACCATTGATTAAATGGCACCAAAAAAAATTGGCCTACCTGGACAACCTTGGTCTCCAAACTACCATAGGCATTCCCTTTATTCTTTCTACCCCTCCGTCTCTCTAAAACTTTGCTTATACATGCTTTCTCACTTTTCTAGTTCTGATGAATGGTCATTGGCCGGAAACATCAAGTCATCTCTCTCCACAGATGCTGCCTGATCTGTTGAATGTCTCAACATTTTCTGTTTTTATAACCACTTCCAGTGCAGGTAAGTGCATAAGTCAGAAAGCTGATATCCAGGTTATCATACTTCTCCAGAAAATGTGCTGTAACTGTTACAAGCATTCACCAAACTTAACAGAAAATATTAGCTCCTTTCCATTCTGCTTTGTAATGACATAATATATTTTAATTACGAGCAATCTCTCTGGCAATGTAAATTAATTTTTCCAAATACAGTTTCATTCTTTATTAGTTAAATTATTAAAAGGGATTAAAGATGTAAAAGCATTAAAATGAAAAAAATACTGGCCCAGAAATTTAGTTATGTGACATTGTCTTTTCAGCCTTAACTGATTGATTATTGACATTAGCTGGAGCAAAATATGATAATGTTGTTTTACATCACTCTGAAAATTCAACTAGGCAACTCTTGGATTTATGTATCTTTGCATTCCTGATATAATATCTACATCAGTTGTATGCAGCATGTTGTTGTTCCCCAAGCATTCTTCCTTTTGGAGCATTGTGGGCGAGCATCATTGTCCCATGAGCAACCATTCTTGAACATGGTTGGGTGAACTAGGTTCTAATAGAATTTGATTGGAATTCCATGTCCACCTTTGATCCTCTAAGCTGTCCTGTCTACCATACATGACACCTGATCTTGCTCTTTACACGCTGGTCCCACCTGCTTGATCTCCTCTCCCCTGACCTTCTAACCTCTCAATGAGTCCCTGACCCTCAGCACTGGATCCCAACCCTCACATAGTTATCGCTCTGTCTAAAATCTTGCAGTCTGATTTTTCTGTCTGACACCAATCAACCCCAGCCACTAACTTCCCTCATTGACATGATCATGCACACTTCCCAAACCCAGTTCGTATCATCAGTTTATGGTTGCTGGCACTTTCCCTGCCCACATCTCCCTGGAGCTCCTTGGTTCATGTTGGCAACATTTCCACTATACTTAAAAAAAAATTACAGTGACTCAACAATAGCGTCTGCAATCTGAGGCCTCTGAAAATTGGAATGACACGCCCACAACTGGAAACATTGCTATCAAGCTGCTATAACTACCCTCCAGCAAACTTTCTTAGGTGATGTGGAATCTCTTTATACTATTTTCATTCCAAGTCTTTGCCTTGGTTTCAGTATCTAATTTGACACGGATGAAAAGAGACCAGGAGTAAAATAAAATAGCAACAGATAAAGGCATTCAAAGGCCTTTTTTATCTGTTGTGAACATACAAAAAATAAAAGGGTAGATTAAGGAAATTATTCTTTGTGGAAGCAAAGTTGAATTTGTGGTTCAGCTCTGAGGTGGAAGTGTAGAATGTGAGTGGAGTGGAATTTGCAGAATCCCTCCATGGTGTTATAACATTGGATAGAATATAGAAACACACAAGGAGAGATATTGAAGACTCTTCTGATATCTGGTCAGATCATGGCTGGTCTGTATCAGTTTTCTATCTGCTTGTCTTGGTTCTTTAACATATTGCCAAGCAGTTTGGAAGTATAATGATCCCAGTTTTTGAAATTATCAATTTACCTGGTCTCAAAATTTCTTTACCAGTGAATCCCAGATTTCCATCACTTTGTGTAAAAGAAAATTGCTTACTGGTGTTAACTCAAAATGGCTGGTCTTAGTTTGAAGCTTATAACCTCTAGTCCTGAACTATCCCACTGAAGGAAATAGTTTCATTTTTTATTCTCTAATAAATCCCCTAATCATCTTAAATACTTCCAGTGAGATCACATTGAAGGGAATATACCCTGTGTATTCAAATTAGTTCCATAACTTAACCCTATTAGATTTGGTCTAACCCGATCTATATATAACTGTATCATACTTTCCACCTCTTTATATTCTAAAGGTTGTCATTCATTCATGTTTTGAATTATTCTTTTACCTAGCTCCTATTTTTCAGTGATTACCTTATTTGAACTCCTAAATCCCTCGGCTTTTCCATTGTTCTTAACTCTTCGTGAATTCTGTGATTTCTATTAAGCAGAAAGTGAATGATCTCACATTTTCTTACATTGATATCCAATACCATTAGTTTTGCCAGCCCAATTAATCAATGGATGTCCATTTATCACTTGCCCATGATATAATTTAGTTAGTACCATCAATAAACTTAGATATTCCTTCATCCAATTTATTTATAAATACAGTGAAACCCTGTCGGAGTCTGGTACAGATTCTTTGGAAAATATTTATAGTCACTTTCTGCCAAATTAACTGCATATATATTATCTGCTCTCTGTCTACTACCTCCAAAGCAATTCTCTATACAAGTTAATTAGTTGACTCCAACTCCATATACTCTTACTTTTGCTGACAGACAAACCTTATTCAATGCCTTCTTGAAGTCTATATAAGTAACATGCATAGACAGTCCCTTACCTACAATATATAGCCATGCAATGCATTGAAAAAGGTTTCTAAGTCTTGACTGACACTTTACAATCCATTCCGGCTATCACTAATCAGCTTATATTTATCCAAATTCTCAGTCACTCTGTACTAATAATGAACGTCACTTACAACTGATGTCACAGTTGTAGGCCTATAATTTACTTATTTATCTTTCTTATGCTTCTTATAGTCATGTATCATTGACAATTTTTCATTCCAGTAAATAAACCGGAGTTGAGAGCTTTGGGAAATCATGACAAATATATCAAACATTTCTTCATCTAATATTAGATGATATTTCTAATACCCTGAGTGGAAACCATTAGGGATTTACCTACCTGTAATATTAGTCTCTATGTAAACTTTTCTTTACTTATGTTGAACTTAATTCTAGGTCTTTCCTTTGAATTCTTTTTAATTTTATCTGTTATTTTATCTTCAACCACTACTGCAAAGACAAATACAGAGTAGCAATTTAGTTAATGTGCTATTCCTTGATTTTCAATTGCAAATATTGTTGGTTATTAAAGAGTCCACATTACTCTAAGTTACCATCTTTCTCTCAAAACATTTGTAAAAACTTTAACATCTTCCTTGATATCTTCTGTAAACTTATTCTTCTATTTCCTTTTTGTGATTTTTACCAAATTCTTTGCATTCCTCTGATGTTTTATTTTCCAATCCATGGGATTTCTAACCCGTTTATTGATTTTATTCCATCTTTCACTTCTCGTGTGACCAAGATTGTTTAAATGGACAAACAAAAATGTTGCTTTTTAGGGGCATCCACAGGTTCTGTATCCAGCTAATATACTGTATCTGCAAAAGCCATTGGGTTTTTGGTTCTGTGTTTGGGTTGCTAGCATGTTTTTTCCAGAAAACTGTCACAAGTATACTAAACGATTTGCTGCCTGTGGTGCATAAATAGTTATGCTTCCCTCTGATGAAAATTAAAATCTCACCTTCTAAGCAGTTCACTTTTGTTACAAATTGCGGTATCCTCCACTCTTTGTCTCCTGCTACTTTATCAATGCCATCTGGAGATCAATAAACAACTCCCACCAAAACCTTGCATCATGTATACCCACAGCATTCTTAGAGCATTGTCATGTTCTTGCACCACTTATTAATTTTGTTATTCTTCCTCCTTTCATAACTTTTCTTCCCTTCCAATAAACTTTATAATCTAAGTTATGTTTCTCCCAATTGAACCCATCTTATAAACAGTGATCAATGAATGATGGCCACTACATCATACCCCTTCACCTGATTTTCTTGTTTTATTTCTTATAATGCTTACTTCACTGCATTGGACTTCTGAGGAAAAGACCTTAACCCTGCTTTATGCCTCAATATTTTGAACATGCTTCGTTGTATTCCTTTTTTATATCACTTGTGTTCTGATCAGTTATTTTGTTTGCATTTCTTGTACTCTTTATGGAGCTTTTTTTTATTGAGTCTGTTCTGGCCTTGTTGGCTAGTTTTCATAGGGATTTTGCTACTTGTGCTATGACCTTGGATTATCATGGAGTCAATAGTGGAGCACAAGTTGTAATTCCCTATAAGTCTTACTGAGAAATATATGTGAGGATCATCAGTAAATATTAGACAATTTGCATTCCTTTGAATGTATTGCTTTTGAGTGCAATTATTTAAACATTTGTTTCAATGTTTTAAAATCTCAGAATATTTCAATATTTTAAAGTTCTTTTGTTGACTTTTAATAGGTTTTGAATGTTTCTGAATGCCAAGAAAATGAATTAGGTATAAGGTATCATTTTAGATATTTTCTGAGGTGTTTCGTAAGTGGGACTTTTTCTATCCCTCCAACCCCACCCTGCCTAGATCACCACCCCCATGTGATGGCTTTACATTATGAAAGATCCTGTTGCCAGGCAAGGTCTTGCCATTTAGGCTGAGAGCAACAGTAACTGGATGTTGACATTGGAAGATATGCAACTGATAAATACATAGTTACCATAGAAAATAATGGTATGTCCCTTATCTTTAGCGTTATGGAAGGTCTGAATCATTTCACTCGCAGCACCTCCAGCTCCTACTCTTTTTATTCTTTGTGTTATTTTTATTTTAATTCATTCCTGAGCCATGTTCGCATTTTATTGTGTCTTTTGCTGTTTTGGTTGCCCTTTCACCTTGGTTCAGGAAAAGCATAACCTAATACTGCAGCGACTCAATGACAGAATCCCATGAAATGGAAGTTCTCCTTCCCATTTCACTCTCTCAGAATGACCTGCACTTTCTTAATTTGTTCATTCAAATGTTAATTTGCCAATGGGTTGGGTGATATTCCATAGATAATGCTGAAATATTCCCCAGCAAGACTTCCTCCTTTTTTTCCTATGTCATTGTTTTCAACACAGTCCATAACTCATCTCCTTGTATAAATTGTTCCCAGCCATCTTGTGATATCTCTTACTATGGCACAAGATAAATAATATCAGAAAACCCTTACAATGATTCACTCAGTTTGATCCCTGATCCTTCTCCTTCCAAAGTTCAGGAAATATCTGCAAAAAACTTGCAGCTCTTCAATTCTCCTCACTATAAATGTGTTTTGTTTAGTTCAGTTAACAGTAAATGTTGTTTTTCTCTAGTGTGTACTGAGCAGCATAAATTCCATTTTGGAAGTAACAGTAGCTCCTTAGGCGTATGCTGCCATAGAGAAATAAATTAATACAAATAACAGTAAACCAGTGCTCCCAGACTCAGTCTCTAATTCAGAAATCTATTAAAACGCACTTTGTCCTGAGTTCTGGTGAATGGCTGTTTCCCTTGTCTCTTCATTGACATTGTCATAACCTTCTGGGCCCCTTGATAGTTGGCAGGAAAGGATAAAAATCCCCCCTTTAAAATCTTCTCTTGGCATCATAAAAATCACTTTACTGTTAATGTACTGCCCATTTCTGAGAAAGTTTGCTTGGATATTGTGTTTGCTTGGTATCACATTAAATTGAGCAATAAATTAGTACTATGGTTCCACAATGTTCTCACTTTTTTTTTATTTTTCCAAGTCAAAATCTTGCAGCTCATCAAATAACCTGACCATAGATTTAAAATTGTTCAGTCTATGAAGGATTGTTCAAGCTGCATCTGGTTCATATCTCCTATCCAAAGTGAAATGAAATCATTTTTCTTTACTGTGCAGTTTCTTGCAGAATATATTAAGGAAGAGGCAGAAGAGGTAAATAAGTACATGGCTGAAGAGGCTATCTGAGATGGTCCTATTTGCCTGAATCTGGTCTTTATCCCCCTAAATGTCTCCTATCCATGTACATTGTAATTTTACCCGCCCCTACACCTCCTCAGGTTGCTCATTCCATATACCCACTACACTCTGTGTGAAAAGCTTAACCCTCAAATCCCCTTTAAATCTTTTGCCTCTCACCTTAAACCTATGCCTTTAGACTCTCTTGCCCTGGGAAAAAGACTATGACTAGAAGACTGTTTCTATGCCTCTCATAATTTTATAAACCTCTATAAGGTCACCCTCAGCCTCCTTCACTCCAGGGAAAACAGTCTCAACCTATATAGTCTCTTCTTATAACTCAAGCCCTCCAGCCCAGGCAACATTCCTGTGAATATTTTCTGCACTCTCTCCAGCCTGATCACGTCCTTCCTATAGTGTGGCAACCAGAACTGTATATAATGCTCCACTTGTGGCCTTATCAGCGATTTGTACAGCACATTTGTAGACATGCTTCTGATAAGCACAAAAACTAGGGCTGTGGGGATTTAATTCTAATATTGACTGGTTTAAAGTCAGTGCAAAATGTATAGGGGGTGCACAATTTCCAAAGTGCATTCAGGAGAATTCTTTTACCCAGTATATAGCAACCCAAACAAGAGGGGCTGGGTGAGGATGAGGATAGTAGCAATTCTGGATCTAGATTTAGGAAATGAAGCAGGGCTGGTAGAAGGAGCAGCAGTGGGAGAACCCTTTACTGCTAGTGTCCATAATGCAGTTAGTTTTGGATAGTAATGGAATCCGATAAAATGAGAATAAAAATTCTAAATTGGGTGAAAGCTAATTTTCCAAGGTTAAGAGGTGATTTAACAACATTGCATGAGAAAGAGATATTGGAAAGTAAATCTATCCCAGTACAATGGGAGACATTCAAAGATATTCAGCTTGTTGAGGATAAGTGCATTCACACAAAGATAAAGGATGGGACTTCCAAATCTAGAGACCGTAGATGATAAAACAAAAAAGAATTAGGGTCATGGGTAGTCAGGCAGGCAGCTGCTGTTGGAAAATGTGTGGAAAACTTGGAAGAATATAGCTGTTTTTCTGATGGGAGGACAGTTACAAGAGAGGTTCCACATGACAGTATTTGGTTCCTTGATTTTTTTCTTGACACAAATTACTGACTAATGCAGAGTGTTCCAACAATTAATGGATCAGATCAAAACTCTGCAAACCCTGTCTTGTCTAGTGAATGGTGATGTCAATTAAACAGCTGACAGGAACAGGAGACTTTCCAAGATTATTTGTGCTCGTTAATAATGGGAGGTCCAGAATATTAGTGCTGCAGACAAGGTTCAAACAGTCGCAGCCATTTTCAGCTACAAGTGCCGAGTGGATAATCCATCTATCCTTCTCTCTGAGGTTACCAACATCTTAGAAGGCAGTCTTCACTCAATTCAATTCACTACAAGTAATGTAAAGAAATGTCGGAGAACAATAGATGCAGAAAAGTCAACATGCCAGCAGGGGTGATGAAGACTCCAGTACCATTCCTCAAGCTACACCACTCCAGTGCAATTACAACACTGGCATCTACCCAACAGTGTGGAAAATTGCCCAAGTTTGCTTAGTTTAGAAAAAGTAGGACAAATCCCAATCAGCTACTTACCACCGAATCAGTCAACTATCAATCATAAGCAAAGTGATAAAAGGTGTCATAAATGCTGCTATCGAGTAGCAATTGCTATCCAATAACATATTGCCAGATTCTGGATTTTTGCCAGAACCACTCTGCTTCAGACCTCATCACAGCCTTAGTCCAAAGAGCTCAATTCCAGAGGTGAAGTGAGAGTTATCTTCATTTCAGAGTAGCAGTTGACCTTAAAAGAGCCCTGGTAAAATTGGTCATTGGTATCAAAGTGAAAACATTCCTCAAATAAAGAACAAAGGTTGTAGTTGTCAGAGGTCAGTCATCCCAACCCAAGTGCTGATGTGTGAATTGAAATCTGTAGAGTTAACTGTAATTCCTGTGAATGTGACCAAGTGAAATGGTGAGTGAACCATTGCCACGAATGATGCAACAGGTGTCCCAGTTTTCCCTGGAGAACAGTTTAATGTTATGGGATAAGTGGTGGTGGGTGAGGGTGTAGAATTATATGAGAATGTGAAGCAGAAAATTGTACCCATAATTCAGCACCTAACATTTGGGACTGCCCACTTTGTGTAATGATAGGGTATTTGCAATGTAGGAAAGGCTTTACAAGCATGGTCCTCCAAGTAGTGGGTGCTATAATAGTGAGTAACTATCAGTGCTATCACCAATACACGTGCAGGTTCATAGATGGTGTGGTCATAGGAATAAACATCAGGACATCCCCAGTGAATTTGATAGACCTCCAAGGGAATGGATTCCCTAAGGCAGGAAGATGGATAATAGACAAACGTACTGACCTAAACCAGGAAAGAGCATCATTGACTGGGGGTCCACGTGGCCAGTTGGAAGATTAAGGTGATCAAGGGGCACTTGAGCACCATAAATCACCTCATTGACCCGGAATGTGAGGATGTGACTCAAATAACCTGAGCCAGCACCTGCCATGTTTATGGGAGCTTGATGATTGGCCAAATGAGACATAACTTCGACTGGCTTCAGAGAAATGAAGACCCAGAATAAATTAACAGTTTCCAACTATATGCTTAGGCTGACAACTCCAGGAATCTGAGTGCATGTCAGCTGGAAGACCTAACCTGGGTTCACTCTTCTGCAAATGGTTATGTTGATTCATGACACTCACTATCTAAGGATGACTTTGCTGATCCCAACAGTGAGTAAGGATATCTCTCTGTTGTCACAATATGAACCAGTCAATATAGACTTATAGATGGGAGGATCAATGTACAGGTCTGGACCACCAGACTTTCAAGAAAGACAATGTTATGATGGGAGTTTCCCTATTAGGATATAGACAGACCAGATCCAGTGGGAGATAGGAATGCAGTCCTATGTGGCTTCAGTTGGATTTGGCAGTGTGGTAGAGATCAGTATATCCAATTTAAAAATGACAGGCACCCTTTATATGGGAGACAGAAAATGTAGAGTCTCCATTAGAGCAACTGATTTCTTATAACGTGGAAGGACATGTTACATAAATTAGACCACCTTTTATTTTACACCTTGTTACCCCAATACACAAGAGGAAGTGTGAATAGTTTATATTCAGGTGAGAACAGAAAGGGCATATCACACAACAATAACAGATGTCTTGGATAAGTACAACGTACTCCCTGGGGGACCAATTTGTCATTACCTGTAACTCCTGGTATAGCTCTGGAAGGAAATTACAGGGATGATCAAGAAATTTCATGGTCAAAAAAAAAGCTCCAGGCAGAATAGGTAGGATTCTGATAGCCATGGTGGTCCCAAATATGGAATTGGGGTATAAATGTTAATATCCATCCACAAATTGGAATTGTTTCTCATGTTTTGGTCACAGCAGAAGTTGATCTGGTACTGTGGGGATTGTTGGTTTGTGTTGTCTGTACAGTATGTGAGCTGGAGAGAGCAATACATCAAACCCAATCAAAGGGTGATATTGAAGATCTGCAAGAGTGTTTTTTCTATATAATAGCAGAGATAGCACTTAAACACTGAAACACCCCAACCTACCAAGTCGATACTGAAATCTAGGCAGGTACTTAAGGTAGTTTAGATTTAGTATCAGCTTCCTTGGGTGGGTTAGTCAATGCCAAGAGGGTGTTGGAGGATTGAAATGGTACATAACATGGACGTAGAGAAGCTAGACTGCAGGGTTCACTTGCATTTTATATTATAAAAGCACAGTATAAGACAAAAATATATTTCTACCTCCACCAAATGAATCAGACTTGGTTTATGCAACATGGCATGACATAAGAGTGAATAAAGGCACCCATGAGGAATGTGGTAATTGGAGATAGCAGGTCTGTGCTTCTACCATCACCAGGCATAACTGAACCCTCTGCCTTCACAGATGCTACCCGACCCTTTGAGTTCCTGCAGCAGTTTATTTTTTGCTCCAGATTCCAGCATCTGTAGTCTCTTGTGTCTCTAAACAAAGAGTTACCATAGGCATGCAGCCACCACACCCTGACCAAAGGCACGAGTCTGTAAGGCACAAAATGACCACGCAAGGAAGGTGAAGTCAGAAGCAACTGCTCATGCACATTCTTGTCAGACAACACAGAATCAGGCCATTCGCCCCACTGAGTCTGTACTGACCATAAAGCCCCTATCCACAGTAATCCCATTTTGTTCTCTCTACATTCTCCTCAATTCCCCTCAGATTCTACCACTCACCCGCACATTGGGGAAAATTTGCAGTGACCCATTGACCTAACATTGGTTTGTGGGAGGTAACCCACATGGTCACATGGAGAAGGTGCAAGATCAACACGAATAGCAGAGGAGGTCAGAATAGAACCTGGGTCACTGGAACTATGAGTCTGCAGTTCTACTGTCTGCACTCTGATACCCACTGAGTCTTGGCTTGGTCAAGAAGCATTAACTGAATATCTGCACATTAGTCTCCAACTGTGTATAAAAATGCCATACTTCATTCAATCAGAGAGAATATGTGGACCACACTAGTAAGATGAATGGGCTTCTCTCTTCCTCCTCCAGGTGAAAGATTGATCGAACGCATATGTTTCCATTTGACCTCAGAACAGACTAGTGTAAATGATTCTCTTGCTTGACTACAGTATGGCAGTTGTTCTTCCTTCATTGATGGGCCGAGAACCTTAATACACATCAACACTGTGGGAATATCTTCATCAGAATTGCTGCTAAAAATTCATAAAGGTAATGGCTCAATGGCAGTTAGGCATGGGAAATATATTTTGGCCTTGCCATTGACGCCCCTACTCTTAAAATGAATGGAAAGAGATGTATTAGTTGCTGGCTTTCTCTGTGTTCAGTTTGTGTGATGGTTTTTGTTGGCCAAAGGCACTCAATTTAAAGTCATTTTGCAAAAAGAAGCATTTGTTTCCCAGTTTATCACCAGTAAGAGGAAACATGTGTCTTTTTGGCCCATAGCTGGGTAAACAGGAAAAATACTGTGATTCAAGAGTCTTACTTCAGCATGTGAATGCATTGCCTTTTCACACATAGAACAGCAGATTATTTATTTAAGCTACAATACACTCCTTTCTGTTAAAAACTAGTGAGATTGGTAAACACCTTAAACAGAGTAGGTTCTCTGTAGAAGCTTATATTTAGTTAGCAAGGTAAATTGGGTGATAGATGACTGCTTTACTTGCATTTCACATGCTAGATCTGCAAATGATGAGTACTCATGCAATTCCAAACAGTAGAACTGGACAGTCATGGAATATTCTTCATGCAGCCAAAGCAAATTATATTTTAAAATGAATTCAAATTGACTGTGCATATATTGTATTCAGTACTGTGAGATCAGTACTGTTCTTCCTGAGAACGATTCAGAAAAACATTTCAGGAGTTTGAGATTGAGAAAGTGTAAAGTTAATTTTTAAGGATTGTATAAACTTGGGGCTGCTTCAAATCTCAGTTTGAACATGAGGAAATTGTATAGTTTAGTTCCTGTCTTGAAGTCTGATGAGTCACAGATTGTAAGGAATGGATCTCAAACAACATTTCATTTACCCAAAGTTTGAACATGAACTTCACATATAGTAGATATCTGGCTTATAAACAATCACTATGGTTTAACACAACATTCTTTGTTTTGGTATAAAATGATATTTACCAAGACTTTCCATCTCCAGATTTACACTAGAGCATGGAATCAGCAATTTCCCCAATGAGTCAGGGGCTTGTGTAAGTGATGGCAGCTCTGAATGGCCTGTCTGATTCCTCCCACTGCCACAAGCCTCACAGGATCAATTCATAAAGAGAGCTTTCTGTCTGAGCCAAACTTTCCATGTAAGCCACCAGTGTTTATCCAAGGTCTGATGAAGAGTAGGCAGGAGTCCACCAGTTGAATCTTTGTAGTCACAGAAGAAGTACTGATTAGACATGACATAGGAACTACCAACACTGCCAAGTCACATTGTGGGAAAATATACTGACATCATGTGCATATCTCAAAGCAGGAAAATAATCTGGGCCTGAAAATTGTTAGTCTGCCTCTAACTTGCAAAAATAGCAAGAAAGGGGGAAAAGATGATTGGTGCTCTTTGTGAGTAGTGGTTGATCGTGTTGACATCACGAGGCTTAAAGGGACCTTTACTGTTCACTACTATTGCAGTCACATAAAGTGAGTGGCTTAATAGAAGAAGTGTCAGCAATTTTCAACAGAATAAATTCATGTCAGGAAAGCAAATAACTTCACAAGACACAGCTAAAAATCTCTATTTCTCCTCTAGACATAAGCTTGTATTTTGCTGCAATATTTTTCTTCAGTTCTGCATGGAACCTCCAGCATTTAGCTTTGTAAACACCTTCAAGTTTTGGATTCTCACACAAATGCAGAAATCTCAGTTTCACTGCCAAAGCTCAACTGTTGGCTTCTCAGCTGCACTCCGCTGCTGGTCTCTGCATGGCAAACTACTGGATAGATATGGCACACAATAATCTGGTGTGAAAGTTGTTAATCACTCTGTAGTGTGCCAAAATTGTACAACAAAATGGTGTAGATGAGCACCGGCTGATGAATCCTCCCTTAGACCTGGCACTCCATTCATTTGAACTATGAGGAAGAAAGGTGAAGAAATGGTAAGTTACCTTATTTTACAATGTATTTGTTTAAATACTTTAAATTGTTCTTTTATTTTCTGCTATTTTTAAATACTCTTGGGTGTCGGGAGCATTCAGCAGCATTGAAAAAGCTAGACAGCTGTGACCGCAAAAATGTCAAAGGTTTTTGGAAGAGATTCTGGGCAGGGCTTGATCTGGGCCATTCATGGACTTGATTATGCTGCTGAAGATCCATGTACCATACAGGGTCTCATCACTTGGTTCTAAGGTGTGGGTGGTGAGTACAGACGGTAAGCTTGGCCATCCCATTAAGTTTGTCATGATTGGTTACTCCTAAATTCAGGATTTGGTTATTCCCGTGTGCAGAATATCCCATTGCATTTCTTGCCTGGAATCTTCTTGAACAACAGAATGATATGTTGAAACAGTGTAATATCTGAGCATGCAGAAAAGTGGAGGCTGAATTTCATCCTTTAGGAAGTTTATTTTCTTCAAGCTCATTGAATGCAGATGTGTATAAACACAGCCCTTATGGAGATCAACCAAAATGGTGTTTGTTAATGAAAAAAAGAGTGACTGAAGATAAGCCTCCAAAAGCATCATAACCATTTTGACTTGGAGGAAAACAATTATACATTACAGCAAAAATTATATACAGTCCTACAAAGAGTAAAATATTTGCTTACATATAATACCAACTGTATTTGCACATGTGCCACTACACACATTTCACCTCTCTTTCAGAAAGTGTACTGAGAAACACATTCTGGTGAGATAAATCCAAGCGAAAGATGACAAATTGATTTATTTTCAATCTCATATTTGAATAAATGGATATGATTGACTTACTTCATGTGGAACGCCGATCAGCAGTTTGTCATGAGCAACTCAATATGGGCAACAGCCTTGCCAACAAAGCTTTTACTATGTAGAACTATTTAAAAAAAATTACAGTTACATTTATCCTATTACTTGTGAAAATAAGACCTCATGACTGAGAAAGTGATAAATAGTACCACGAGAAATCAGTGGCAGTTTGTTCTGCTGCTATGACTGCATGACTTTTTGGCATTCACCTCATGCAAAGACTTGAGCACAAAAGAGACATTGAAAATGAATATTTCAGAAATCTTCCACACCAGCTAAATCTAACCTGATTCACCAACAATTGTATAACTATACTCAAGCACTTGGCATGATCTTACACATCTCACAATTTACACACATTTCCAGTTATTCAACCACAGTAGATGTAAGATACATGCTTATACTCTTCCTTATCTCTTGCAAGAGAATATAGCATACAGCTATAGTCAGCATCAACAAAATAGCAGTGGGTCATACTATGACCACAGTTGTGGAGAGGCAATTGTGGGCTCAGCTGACCAGCAAGGAATCTTGGGTCATTGAGGATAATGGAATGCTCATATTTAATCCTCTTCCTCAGGTCTACCGTTTATTTCTACATTATAAGACTCCAATCATTTAAGCTTTCTCCTTTCACCAGATGCAGCATAATGTGGGTAAATGTAATGCTGTCCATTTTGATGGCAAATAAATGATGGCAGATCATTATCTAAACAGTGAAAGATTAGGAAAATGGTAGGTGCTTTGAGATCAAGCTGACCTTGCAAAACATTTGATGAAATTAGGCATGCAGGTGTAACAGATGGTTGCAAAGGTGAATGAGATGTTGGCCTTCTTAGCAAGAAGATTTGAGTACAGGAGCAGAGATGTCTTAATGCTGTCATATAAGCCAATGGTGAGACCACACCTTGCGTATTATGTGCAATTTTTGGTTTGAGGAATGATGTTCTTTTTATGGAGCATGTGAAGTGAAGTTTCACCAGACTAATTCCTGAGATGGAAGGATGGACTTATAAAGAGAGCTTGGTACACTTGTGCTTGTAATTATTAGAGTTCAAAAGAATGAGAAGAGGTCTCACTGAAACTTATAAAGTCCTGATGGGACTGGACAGACTGGATACAGGAAGGATGTTCCCTGTGTGAAGGAAACCCAGAAACAGGGATCACAATCCAAAGATACTGGATAGGCCATAAGAACTGAGGAGCAGAGCTTTCTTTATCCAGAGAGTGGTTAATCTGTGCAGTTCTCTACCGCAGAAGGCAGTTCAGGACAAATCGTTAAGCATGTTCCAGAAGGAGTTAGGTATAATTTTATGACTAAAGTGATCAAGGGATATGTAGAGAAAGAAGGAACATGTACTATATTTGAACGATCAGCCATGATCGTATTAAATGGTGGAGTGGACTCAAAGGGCTGAATGGCCTACTCTTGCTCTTATTTTCTATGTTTCTGTTTTGCACCGGCGCACTGCCTCACCATGACCATGCACTTGTCCCTTTCTCATTTTCGGGTTGAGAGAAAAAACCTGTATAGCCCCCAGCTGATGAGTTTGGGCAGTTCTGTACATTTCCATTTAAATTCCCCTCTCCTTGAATAGAGATCCCCCATGATGTCTCATACAAAGCAGTCAGCCCCTGATTGTGGGTTGTGGCATATTTCAGCTGCTGTCACCTGGAATGAATGGAGTCTAAGTTCAAGCCAACATTTACCTCTGCTGGCAGAGCAGTCAATTCATGAGTGTAAGCACAGCTCTGAGGTGATTGATGCTTTCTAAGCTGAAGCTCTTCTCCAGAAAGAGGCCTCCGCTTTAGCAGGACCCTGAAAAGCACTGATGTACAGAGGGATCTTGAGGTGCAAGTCCATTACTCCCTGGAAATGGCAGCATAAGTGGATAGCATGGTAAAGAAGGCATACAGCATGCTTTCCTTCATTGGTCAGGGCATTGAATAAAAAGATCATATTGCTGCATATAAAACTTTGGTTAGGCCACATTTGGAGTATTGTCTGCAATTCTGGTATCTACATTACAGGAAGGATGCAGAGGCATTGGAGAGGGTGCAGAATAAGTTCACTGGGATGTTGTCTGTATTGGAGTGTATTAGCTATAAGGAGAGGTTGGACAAACTTGGGTTGTTTACTCTAGAGTGCTGGAGGCTGAGGGGCAACCTGATAGAAATATGTAAAATTATGAGAGGTAAAGACAGGGTCAGAGTTTTTTTCCCAGGGTGGAGAGGTCAAATACTAGAAGGAATAGGCTTGCACTGCCAGTGGAGGTGGTGGAAGCAGATACAATAGCAATACTTAAGAGACATTTAGACAGACACATGAACAGGCAGGAAATAGAGGGATATAGACCATGTGCAGTAAGATGGGATTAGTTTCATTTGGTATTATGGTCAGTGCAGGCATGGTGGGCTGAAAGGCCTGTTCCTTTGACATACAGATCTCTGTTCTATGTTTCTTTGGTCTTTGCCCAGTTGCTACTGGTTGTGCTGGAGACTCAGCAGGAACCAATTAAAACATCCAAGTTTTTGAGCAAAGAACATATGATTTCACTTTCAAAATACTGTAAAATGTCCAGAAACACTGCCACACCAAATATCACTGTGGGCTTGTGCCCAGTGAGCTCTGTTCCAATTGACGCCAAATAAAGCTGCAAGTATTTGATGACCCCTTTAAATGGCAGAAGTGCAGAGCTCATCAAGATTGTTCAGACCTGATTTCTTGTGCATTGTCCAGGTTGTATGGTAGTTGTTTATACACAAAGATAATTATACAGGGGAGGCACCGCTTGTGTATCACACAAGAATTGACATCACCTCTGGTTGCACTGTATGCTTTGGGCTTGTGTGTGTTACGCCCATGGAAATTTGTTCACATGCAATTGATTTCAGTTTTCAATTCAAAGCTGCGGAACTGAACAAATAGACATTACTCAAGTGAATATCTCATGCAGCTTTCTCAATATGATGGGCCAAACTTATTTCATTGGTCAACAATATTCACATTAACTAATTTTAAAATCAAGGCTTCCCAATCTCTCACAAGTCCATCTGCCCAGAAAGGGAGATAGACAAGCAAATGTTTGACTTTTTGGATATATTAAGATTAAACAAAAGGTTAGAAATTAGATTGTATGATGCTGTTTACTTTAGCACTAAAACACTAAAAGCACACTTGCAGTGGAGTGAAATGACTGGTTGTGGCCTGATTCCAATTGTGTGTCTGACAATTTCTTCATTAAATGACCATCAAATTATATCATTTCCCCACACAACGTGGGGGAAATTACACAAGGTTATCCAGAAAGCAACAGTCATTCAGGAACAATTAGCACCTTGCAGTGCTGCTCTGGACCATGAAGCCATTAAGATAAGTCTCATACTTGCTTTTTATCCTTTGGGGCCCGTCCATGATAAAGGGTATTCTCACCAACTGATCTTCCACCCCCACCCTTCCAGCCTCTCTATTATCCCAGTCCCTGGCACCCAACCCCATCCAGCAACTCTGGCTATGTCAGATCCTGACAATATGCAACACTGATCTCTCCCTCAATGCTTCAATTGGCTCACCTCTCGACTTGCCTCCCCTCTCCCCCCCCCCCACCACCTCTCAGCCCTCTGATCTCTCCAATCTCCTTCTCCCACCTAGCCCTGTTGAATCTAACCATCTAAACCCTGGAATTCCACCCCCCCCCCCAACACAAGTAAGATGGGAGCATGAGGAGGCCACCAGCCCTATTACGCCTGATCCCCCATTCAATGTGATCATGACTGATCTGCCCCGGGTCTTAACTCCTCCTTTGTGCTAGATCCCCATAGCTCTCCATGCCCCTATCTTTCAAAAATTGTATCTATCTCCACTTTAATTACAGCACTGAGAGAGCACCTTCACTGGTAGATCAGCAGCAGTTCTAAAAGGTGGCTCGCAACCATTGGACAGAACAGTGGTGCAGCTGGTAGAGTTGCTATCTTGTAGCTCAGGTGACCAGGATTCAATCCTCATCTCTGGTGCTGTTTGTGGAGCCTACATGTTCTCCCTGAATGCAGGTTTCCTCCCAAAAATGTTCAGATTGATGCACATTAACACAAGAAAATAGGAGTAGGCCACCAGGCTCCTCAAGCCTACCCCACCATTCAAGATGATCATGACTGATCTATGCTGGCCCCAACTCCTGTGCCAGTTCCCCATAACCCTCAATTTACTATCTTTAAAATGTTATGGCAAGTTAATTATTCACAATAGATTGCCCCTTAGTGTGTAGATGAGTGGTCAATCCTGTGGCAATTGTTGGAAATGTGGGGAGAAAAAAATGGCAATGGTATAGGATTAGTGTGAATTAGTGTAACATGGGAATCTGATGTTCATTAAGATCTAGGTAGGCTGAATAATCTTTGTGACAATTTTCTCATGGGCAATTAGCATGGCCTTGCCAATGATGCCAGGTCCTGAGAATGAATTGAGAAAAGAAAACCCAGAGTGGCCTGACTGGCCCAGGAGCCATTCCTTCAACCAACCTCAACATCCTAACCAGTCCAGGAGCTGACACCCACCAATCGGCCAAGGCTTTGACTAACCACTGATCATTTTGCATCCCACTCCGACCCCCAATCACCCCACCCATTTATCCATCTAATCTCTTATTGGATACCCCTCGAATCCCTTGATGGAGACCACCATCTCCAACCCTGACCACTCATACGACCACCAATCCAATTCCTGACCTTAATCAAGCCCACAACTGCTAATCCTCTCTCCTCTGGGCCCTCTCCAGTATGCAACCTTAATCTTGCAGTAGCATATTTTTGTCCTGAGAGAGTGCCACTTTGACCCACCAAGTCCAGATGAAGGGTCTCAACCTAAAACGTCAACTGTCCATTTCCCTCCATAGGTGCTGCCTGACCCACTGAGTTCCTCCAGCAGTTTGCTTGTTGCTCCAGATTCCAGCATCTGCAGTCTCTTGTGTCTCTACTTTGATATTGCCTGGACCTTAGGCATCAGGCTTACAGGAATTTGCAGTGACGTGCCCACAATTGAAACGTGTGCTGTTGCGACAAGTATCCAGCATATCTATTCGAAATATGGAACTTTTTGGTCTCCAGAGGTCCCCCTAAAGACTTCTTGATGTCAATAGAAAGGTAGAATAGGCCATCCACGATCTGTGCACTCCCCTTCAAACTTGCCATTGGGATCCCTGAAACGATCAGTTTGTTGACTTCAACTGCCTATTTTTGGCAGGCACACAGGGAACAATTTCAGCCAATGGTTTCATAAGATTTACATCTTCTGGTTGTCCATTTCTCATGTGAGGTGGATAGTCGGCAATAGGAAGTCTCCTCCATTGGAGGAAAAGGTTTGAATCCATTTTCACCATTTATTTGGATTTCTTAATGACAAGATTGCTGATGGACACAGTTGTTGTTCATGCTGTGCCAGAGGATAGTGCTAGCAGAGGTGAAAGAGATAAAGTGATTTAAGTCAGTGGATCTAATCAGAAAAGTTAGAAGACTTGTCCGTGTTACACTGATGATGACCGCAGACATTGTGACAGTGCTTTACAGTCAAGACGAATATGCTTTTGCTGCCCTAAATAGCCGTAGATGAATGTGCTCCTGGAAGTAAAGCAATTATAATCAGAAAGTATTATGTAAATTTATTGAAGTTTGATCCCTTTAGCTTTGACATTGTTAACAGTTTAATCATGTCCATTTTAAGCTCTGCTTTAATATTTTATGCCTTTTATTGTGATGTCTCCTTTCATTGCTCACTTTTAATGCATTATTGGATGATTTATTTTTCTCAAGCAAAAAGATCTCTTAGAAGCAGACTGTGCTTCATCTTATCTAACAATGATTTGAATAACCTTCAGTACAATTGTTACACTGTGATATTTTTGCAACATTGTAGAGCTAAGGGTGAGGAGAGATATTAAACATTAGATTTTAATTTACCTATGTAGGTCTAAACCTTGAGATGGAGAGTCATATACAGGCAGTCTCCAGGTTACGGCAGCGTTCTGTTCCTGAGAACTATTCGTAACCTGAAATGGACAAAAAGTGTGTGGAGAGGATCGCAGAACCAGCTGTGATGGGAAAGCAAGCAGGCGTGGGAAGAGCAGTCACCAGCCAGCCTCTGGCTCGGCGGGCGAGTGAGAAAGTCTGCTCAGCGTTCCCAGCTCTGCTCGGCTTGACCCAAGACTCAGCCCCCAATTGTTGTGGCTCAATGGGTGGGGTGGGGGGGGGGGGTAGGGGGTGTGGGTGGAGGAGTGGCCCGTTCCCACCCAGCAAAAGATGCCTGTAGCCACACAACAGGCAGAAAATCCATCTCCATTCATCCCGACAGTCTTCCAAATGCTCTTTCTTATATATGGGGTATCCATAAGTTGGGCATTTGTAACCTGGGGAGAACCTGTATCTAGATAAGGACTTCCTTGTTACATTCCATCTATAGTTTGTTCTGCTAATTCCAAGTTAAGCAAAATTTTGATGACGCATGCCTCTTTTATAAATTCTATGCCATCAAAAATCGTAACTAATGGATAGATCTACATGGAATGTACAGTGCTGAAGCTGTCCAGTTATTTGGATTTATGTAAGATCATCCCAATTTTCCATATCACCATTATCCTTCCACCTCTGTACTGTTTTCCTCAACCATTCATACCACGGTTAAATTAGTATTTGGGTCAGTATGTCTACAGGAGGAAACTGCTGTCTTTGCCGCTTGCTCGGAGAGGGAGTTTAAAATTGAAGTTGTTGGGATCCAGGAAGCACATAGGTGACTAGGCACCTGTCTATGTGCAGCGTTCTTCGATAGTTTGTGGTAGGTTGGCCCGCTCACTGCACTGAGTTTAGGCCTCAGCAGACACTCCCACACAGATTCCACATATAATTCACCGACATGTCTCTGTATATGCAATCCCATTGAGCAGAGCTTGGAGAGGGCTGCTGCCTTTGATGTGGACTGTGTACTCCTGTCCCTGTTCACTTCTTTCAGTCCAGATGAAGGATCTTGGCATTTGAGCTGTGCTTAGCGACACAGGCATGACTGTAGAGAGAGTAGAGCAGTGGGCTAAGCATGCATCCTTGAGGTATGCCTGTGTTGATAGTCAGTGAGGAGAAGATGCTACTGTCAATCCACACTGACTGTGGTCTCTCTATAAGGCAGTCGAGGACCCAGTTGGAGGTACAGAGGCCCAGGTTTTGAAGTTTGGTTATTAGTAGTGAGGGAATGATGGTGTTGAATGCTGAGCTGTAATGGATAAGCAGTAGCTTGAAGTATGCCTTGTGGTTGTCGAAATACTCCAAAGTGGAGTGGAGAGCCAGTGAGATTGCATCTGCTGTAGACCTGTTGTGTTGATGTATTGAATAACTATCTTACCCTCACATGAAAAATTGAAATTACAAGGGACTTGAAAATAAAAATTACATAGATTATTTATGAAATTTCAGCTTCCACTGTAATCATATGTATATGCTCCATTCCTTATTTAGAGTTCTGGATAATGGGTAAAACTTTAATATTATTTCCTGGTTTCTTGCCTGTGTGATTTCTTTACTGAGTGGTAGTACAGCTAGCTTAATGACATCATAGATGTTGGACATCTGGGATCCATTGATAAAAGGGAAGTTCCTACTATAGAGAGTAATAATTTACACTGCTTTGCTGTTAACTTTAACTTTGGGGCCAATATCAGTCATCCTAGTAATAAGTAGTATTGTGATTCCTGCCATCAGCCACTACCCAGTATCTCATTGTCACCCTTCATTCCTCTTTCCATTTATTCTTAGGCATAGTTCCCTCTCCCTTGAATACAGCTCAGAGGAGGAGTAATGCCTCAAACATGACATTCTTATTTTTGTCTTGAAATTCCTCTGTAACCTCACCCCTTCTTACCTCTTCATAAAACAGTATCCCACCATATCTATGAAGCTCAGATTCTGATATCTTGCATTTCCAGCTTTCTATAGCTTCAACTTTGGGTCCTATGCATTTAGCTGCCTCTGCCTTAAGCTCAGGAACTACTACCTTTAACTTGTCTGTGTCTCTATTTTTTATCCTTTAACACCTTCCTAAAACCTACCTCTTCGCTTTGTTTTGATAAACTACTCTAATACCTCCTGACATGGCTGAATGTGAAATTTTGTTTGACACGCTGCCATACAATCTCTTTATGTGGTTCAGTGTCAAATGTTGTTAACTCTCTGGGGTTAAATATGATATGATTGCAGCAGAAGCTGATATTTCACGAATAAACATTGTAATTTTTAAATTTTAAAATCCCTTATGCTTCATTAAAGGTATTAGAACATAGAACATTACAGCACAGTACAGGCCCTTCAGCCCACAATGTTGTGTCGACATTTTTATCCTGCTCTAAGATCTGTCTAACCCTTCCCTCCCACATAGCTCCCCATTTCTCTATCATTCATGTGTCTATCTAAGAGTCTCTTAAATGCCTCTAATGTATCTGCTCCCACAACCTCTGCCGGCAGTGCGTTCCACACACCCACCACTCTCTGTGTAAAAAAAAACTTACCCCTGACATCCCCCTTATATCTTCCTCCAATCACCTTAAAATTATGTCGCCTCGTGTTAGCCATTGTCACCCTGGGAAAAAGTGTCTCACTGTCCACTCGATCTATGCCTTTAATCATCTTGTACACCTCTACCAAATCACCTCTCATCCTCCTCCTCTCTAAAGAGAAAAGCCCTAGCTCACTCAACCTATCCTCATAAGACATGCTCACCAATCCAGGCAGCATCCTGGTAAATCTCCTGGTAAATTGTATAAGAGGAAATCGGTGATGTTGAGCAGATGCTGTCATCACTTCCGCTCACAAAGACTGGCATCCAGCTGGGTGACATTGAAGGTTTGAGGGGTCTGAACATGGTGAATGCAGGTCCATTGTACCCTGGTGCTCTGATAATCCTGAATAAGTGGATAAAGAATGGATGTGTTTTGCAGGGTGAAACCACTAAAACAGACACAAATTATTCTTCTGTATTACCCCTGCACTAGTTATACATTATTAGAGCAGAAGCCCTCCCTGACGACAAAAGATACTGGTTCACCTTCTAGCTGTCAGGAACTCTGAGAATGAGAGAGCAAACATGTGCATGGATTTTCCATGATTTCATGGCCATTTGATTTAACTAGTTGAATACCATGCACAACTTACTCTGAATGAACAAAAGGAACCAATAGCTGCATCCTAAAAAAAATTATCAGAGGGTGCAATGTCATGTTTGTTTTTGCCCAATGGATAATTTACCCCAGTGTTTGAAACTTTGCTTTTAAAACAGATGGTTGCTTTGAAATCCCCTGGTACCTGGCTTGTTCTTTGAATGCTTGGGGGTGTACACCTGTTTTGTGCTCAGTTCTTCTGCAACAATGTTCAAAGGGGGCAGGGTCGGGAAGGATCCAGCAGTAACTAGGCCCTCGAAGAAGGCCAAGCTGGCAGATGTTCCACAAGTCAGACTTAATGGCCAGTTGGAGATGGTTGCCTTTATGTACGACATTCAAATTTAAATAGTTGACAATCATACACACGTTAATCTGAATGAACAAAATGCAGACATAGGTGCATCATAAAAATACCCTTCATATGTTGCCTGCTTTTGCTCAATTGGATAATCTATCCTAGACGTTCTCTACATTATTAATGCCTGCTTCTGTGTGTGTGGCCAGTCCTGTCCATTGGCTGTGGACACTCAAACCATGTCAAATTATGTACGGAGTACCAACTGACATCACTGCACACATATAGCAGCTTCTGTGTATACATGCATCATTCATGCAGAACCCTTGAACTAATATAGTGAGCTGTGTGATCCATGTACAAAAGACAACAGTTTCCTGTGATCAGGTCTTGGATTAAATTCCTCTGCCCTGTGCACAGAAATATTACATACACAAAAAAACTTCCAGGTCATGGGACTTCAAGATCTCGCGTGTGTATTATAAATTAATACTGATGATGTGAATTATTTCAAGGCATATTTATAAATTAAAATTAAGTGAGCGCACAATAGACTTTTACACTGTCACTATTACAAGAATAACCTTGTATCTTTAAGGGCCACCCTCACATATAATCCTCAGATAAAAACGTCTTTATCCTATTGTAAGTATTTAAATCGACAAGGATGACAGGAGGATTAGCAATACAAACCTATTCCAAAAACCTGCTATTCTTTGTTTGGTATATGGTGAAACATGTTTTAATTCAAATAAAGTACAAGCAGGATTTTAAAAATTTATCCTAGCTGTAGTAATATAAACGGCTAACCTCATTATAATTTCGGTGGAGTTCAGTGCAAGGTTACTGTATGCCAGAGGAGCTTATTGTTGCTTGATGGAATAGGTATTACGGTTTAGATATTTGATACATTTATATAGAATTTGTTTCAATACTATTGTATAACTTGGGGGTACAATTTGATTTATGCAGATATTTATATCTTAAATTGAAATTTAGCTCTGATACTTGTAATTAATTCTTGGCTTAATCACTGTCATCATAATCCTACTTTCACCTTCAGCATCACTGAGCAAATGCAATTGAAAGTGGCACACCTAGCCTTAGTCCTGAGCAGGGAGTTATTAAGCCTAGTGTTTTCACAAAACCTCGTTGCTCCATAAACTCTGGAATGGAAGGAATGATCATACAGTATTAGATTACTTTCAGAAGTGTATTCCGTTTCTGTGTGTGGACAGGTGAAGACACGCATATTTCAAAATGAGCATGGCGAAGGAAGATGTGGAAAAGTTCCTGGATAGTAATCCAACCTTTGCCAAGGAATACTATGACTTGAAACTACGTCCTTCACATATTGCCAACTTGCTGGGAGCTCAAGAACCAATTGTAGACTGTAGCACCTTCCGAGAGTTGAACAATGTAGAGGAAAGTGAGATCATTTTTGAACTCATCCGAGACATGCAGGATATTAATATGGAAAAGGTAGTGTTTAATACACTCAGGAGGATTGCCTTTCTCATTTGCGCAGATCGGATGAGTTTGTTCATGTACAGATCCAGGAATGGTACTCCTGAACTTGCCACAAGACTGTTCAATGTTTCAAAGGATTCTATTTTTGAAGACTGTTTGGTTCCACCAGAATGTGAAATAGTTTTTCCTCTTGACACTGGGATTATTGGTTATGTTGCACAAACAAAGAAAACAATAAACATCCAGGATATATCTCAGGTACTGTAAGTAGTTTTTTAGTTTTGAGGATACAGTAGCATAGTGACGAGCATTTAAAATAGTGAGAAACCATGTACTATGGTACATTATAGTTTAAAGGTTTGAGAGAAACCCTGCTGCCAGTTGAAGATTAGAGAATTCACTATACATTTAATTTTCAATGTGTTAGAGGCTTTCAGTTACCTGGAGAAAATAAAAGATGCAAATTAAGTCCCAAGGAATAAGTGATAGGAAACATACAATAAAGATTTATGGAGAAAAGCAGAGACCGATAAGAAGAAAGAAAGAGAAAAAATATGAATCAGAATCAGATTTATTGTGACGTGAAATCTGTTGTTTTGTGGCAGCAGTACAGTGCAAAGACATGAAATTGCTATAAATTACAAAAACAAATAAATAGTGCAAAAAGGGAATAATGAGGTAGTGTTCATGGGTGCATGGACCATTCAGAAATCTGATGGAATATAAAAGAGAGGCCAGCAGAAATTCTGACACAGAAATGCACATGGAGTCGAGAAAATGAGCAAGTTGGAGTGGAAAGTGACAAGAAAAGCAGAAAAATTGAGAAAAAATTATGGATTGGGAAAGGAAGAAAGACAATCCCAGGAAACATAAAATATCTCGGAACAATGTCATAGGATACTAATTAAAATAATGCAAGATTATATTTATAAAACAATGATTTTGAAGCAAAAATTAAATAAAAATCTTTTTCTTTGCAGTTGTACAATTTTGCTATTGGAAATTGATAAGTACAGGTTATAAGTAGATCCACAAAACAGGAGTTTGTGTTGCTGCTTGAACATAATTGTTGCCGGCAGCCAAGCTTTTGCTGGGGTCTGGATGATGAATTTATTATACAGGAGCATTTTGGTAGCATAATTTGTAATAATTATATTTCAGTATATTTATGAACATCAAATTAAAATACCAGCAAGTTTTAAAGCACAGGAAATATGGAGAATTGTGTTATGTTTGTTGTATTTTGAGTAACAATGATTTAACAATAATAATAATTTCATTGTCATGATAAAAATCTGAATAAGTGCAGAAAGGATTAGAATCAGAAGATTCAGTAACAGATTTGTGTGTTATGAGCATATATAAAAAGTCCCAAGTAAAGAAGATGCAGAAGTAAAAAACTTTGTTATTCAATTCCTTAATACATTATGTTCTCTGGAAAACCAGTTCATGCATTATGTTCCTATGGTTATGTAATGATTTTAAAACTAATCTACCATTTAGTCCTTCATTTCTACTGAATTCTAATGGCCCAAACTGAGTACTGAACTGTTTTTTCTTGTAACAATAATAACCAAAATGAGGAGAAACAGTGTTTCTTTGGAATAATGCAGTATCTCCTATGACCGTACATTTTAGTGCAGATCCAAGTCCAAGTGTAAAGGAATGTAGATTATAATGCATAATGATGGGCAGTGTTGAGAAAGCAAGATAAATAAGCAATTTCTAACCATTGATAAAATGAAAGGTGACATATCTCTTGAAAAGAATTGACTGCCTTTAATTCCTATCATTGGACATGATGTAGCTGCAGTGTTTATAATTCCAGCCACAATCCATATACACCTGATGCATGCATGAAAATACATTTGGTTTAGCAATATAATTAGAAAAGGTACAATTGAAATGTGAGTAACATTTCTTAATTGAGATATTTTGGAATTATTTTTGCCTATTCTCTTGTTCAGGCCTTAGAGGGGAGGAATGTTTGGAGTTATGATTACCATAAAGTTTTATCTTCCTTTTATCACATTATATTTCAGAAGTTAAGTACAGCTGATAGATAAACTATTAGTTACAACAATTATTACAGTAATTAATCCTATATTTATGCTACCAAAGCACATTATATTTAAGGCATGTTTTAATAGTACCATAAGGAGATTTATTTAGAAAATAGTTTACACCAGGAGTTTGAACCTCACTGGTAATGATTTCTATTTTCAGTATTGGGCTATAATATTTTTTCATTAGAAAATAAAGAAAATATACATGCAGAATCTAGTAAATGGCAGCAGTATTGAAGATTAAACCCATCAATTAGTAACAACAATTATCTATGGAACAAAAATTGTTGGAAATACACAGTCAGCAATTGTGACAAGATAAGGCAGGTAAATGGAATTGCTTCTTTGGAAGATTTACTTGTTGGGAGGCTCCTTTCAGATAATGTACAAGGTTATATTGTTTTGATAGTTGTTATGCAAAGAATTTAAGTACCAATAGGAATTTACCATACAAATTAATCCTGTCACACCTACAGCTATATGGATTACTTCTAGATCATCCGCTTAGGCTGATGTAATGAAAATTCCTTGGCTGAACCAATATTGGTCATTGGTGTAATTTTATTAAAAAATATGACCTTTGTATTAGGAATATAAAGTAATTTGAAATTCTGATGCATTTTATCTTTGGGCCAGGATTCTTAGATAGAATTGATGTGAGGATGCAAACAACTTAATTGCACTTTATGCAGACTGGGTGAACTGGAAGTGTCACTTGTACATTGGGACTGAATGGAACAGGTTTGGTTTGGTACAATGATATTGTACTAACTTGATGAGAGCATACATGTGTTTTGTTTTGGAGATCGCTGGTGGCTTAGTTAGATCCCACATACCACCTGAGTAATATCAGACAGTCATGATGTCTCCATAACTTTATGCTCTTTGTCTCTTGTGAATAAAACTAGAGGGTAGTTTTCAATTTATTCATTTCAAAATAAACCATCTAAAGTAAGAAAACAGTATAGTCAAAACCCTTTTCATTTTCACTTTCAAATGTAATGTTATACAGTCTCTGAATATAAAACTTTCTCCCTTATTGCTTCTTATCATTATTATTATCACTTGTTTTTTAATTGAGAGATTAACAACTGATTATTGAACCATTGTTCATTACTGGAAAGTACAGAACACAGTTCATTTGTCCAACAAATGTGATGATCTTTTTCTCCATAAGTACCAGTCCATCTAATGGCTCTTTGTTTCTTGCAACTTAAACCTTTTAACACACATCCTATAATATATATTCTATTGTTACCTTAATGATTTAAATGTTTTGGGGCATTTTTAAATACTAATTATTAAAATTTTCTGCTAAAGTTATCATAGGAGAGGAATGGGTGTACTATTATGGATGTAGGGATGTTTCTGTATTTCCTGGCTTGTACTGCTTGTACTGCATTTTTTAGGTTTTGATATATTTAGATGATACTTTATTATATTTATGGAGGGAAAATCCAATAATGTCAGACATAAAATGTTGATTAAGAATATTGGGTCCAACGTTTTATGTCAAGGAATGCACACATGAACTCCTAACTAAAAGAGCTGGTCAAGCTGAGAAAAGATATTGCATAATGTTCAGACATGACATGTACCATATTGAAGATTTCTTAACAGTTTATTGACGTGTGTAATAAATATCTAAAGGACGGTACTTTTCAATAGACTTGCTGTTCATACCTTGCATAGCCTTCCACCTATGTAATGTTGCCAAACTTGGATTAATTTCTATCTTTTCAGTACAAGAACATCAGGGAATATTAGTAGAGAATTATTAGGCCTATAACTTTGAAATAACAACACACAATATTTTAGAGAATAAGCAATTATCATGTCTTTATATCCATATATTTGATGCGAGAAGTAGTGCATTTATTTTAAAAGCTAATTCCTAATGTAGTAGACAGAGAATTGTGTGTTATATATTAAGTATATATTTTATCTATTAACATTAGCAAAAGTACTTTTGGCACTTTTTGTGCCTTTTATTGCTTCTACTGACAACTGTTCTCTCTAGTTTAATTGAAATCAATATCACACTGGCACTGACCACACTAACACAAGATCCAGTAGTTCTGAGTTGGCTTTGAACTGGGGCACAGGTTGGAATGATAGCTCTTGAGCAAAGGGTAGTTAAACAGAACTCCCATTGAATACCCTGACATTTGAATATTTGTATCTTACTTACTACAACACACTAGGAGGCGAGTTAGCCCATCAGGTCCTTGCCAGCTTCCAGCAGTGCAATCCCATCATTCCCATTACTCCCTCCTTATTTCCCTGTAGTTTTGTAATTTTATTCTCTCTTACATGCACATCAATTTCTCTTGATTCTTTTGCCACTTACTACACCAGGAGTCATTTATAGTAGTTAGTTAAATTACCAGCATGTCTTTGGAGGTAGAAGAAGACAGAAGAAGCACACAGGCAGAATATGCAAAGTCCACACAGACTGCACTCAAGGTCAGGAACAAGCCTGGGTTTCTGGAGCTGTGAGGCAACAATGATAACTGCTGAGCCAACGCGCCACCCCACGATGGAAATATTTGTTTAATGATTATGTAGTACTTCATCTGTCTATGTTCAGTGTTGCAGTGACATGATACTTGAGATATGTGACAATTATGCTCTGCTTGGAGAAAGAAAAACAATGGTTGCAAAATAAGAACAATTAACCATGTGTAATTTGAGGATTTTCCTTCTATTTTTAATCTTATTTTTCAAATAAAGTGTATTCAAACCACTCAAAATGTATTAGATACAGGGGAAAAATTGTACATTTTTAAAGTTCTTTTTCTGGGTTGGAAGTATAATTAATTTCTGGCCCATTAACTTTTGGCCTGACAAAGTGGTTTCTGGAGCTGTAGTATGTTGCAAGCAACGTACTTGAATTGTTTGAATTGCTGCAGTATGTTGCAAGCAACAATGTACAAGCAGTGATAAGTGTTCAGGGGAGAATTTTGTGTGACTTGGAGAGGAACTTGGAGGTATTCCCACAGTTCCCTTGACCTTGTTTTTTGTGGGAAAGGTATTTTAATATGTTGACATGAGAAAACCTTCTAGGGCCTGATACACCATTGATACTTAGATTTAAGATTTATTGATACTGTAGATTATTATCCTATAAATGTTATATTGACTACTTGCTGCTTCTGTTTTCAGGACAGCCATTTCAGTGATTTTGTGGACATTCTTACAGAGTATGAAACCAAGAGTGTTCTGGCCACTCCAATAATGAACGGAAAAGATGTAGTCGCTGTTGTAATGGCTGTAAACAAAGTAGACAGCCCACATTTCACCACAAAAGATGAAGAAGTAAGAACTTACCAACTTCTATTTATACACAATGCATAATTTGAATTTTAAGGCCATGAAATTCTCCATCTCTTCCAGTGATCATTTTAGCGCTGCAATGATAGTTGGTTTCTTGGTTGCTCAGAAAGTAGGGTGATTGAAAATCCTTCTCACTTTCTACCCTCATAACGGCTGAAATCCAGTTTCCATTGGTACCTGGGGCCTATCTATGGCGCATGAACCAATTCTGCTGGAGGACTGTTTAAATGTCTATAGGTGAGGAAAATCTCACTGACTCTGGCAATGTTTCTCTATGCAACCTCAGGGTTAGTTCTCTGACTGGCTGCTCCAATGGTGTGAAAGGCCTTTCTATTTTGACAGCTTGTTACTGGGAGAATGGTACAGTTGACTGCATCTTTGAAGCTGGTCTGGCAGAATTTGGAAGCTCCCACTTATGCATTACTCCCACTTATGTGATGCTCTTGAGTGTCAATTGATGAGGCACAGCAGCTTAAGTAATGGTGTATATAATACTTTATATGGTAGCTTTATCTAGTTTTATTCAGATACTGAAAGCCCTGTAATATTATCTACATCTGGACCCTCAATATAGGAATGGCAACCTGAAGATTGCTGTCTAATCTGTACCTACCCCACTGCTACTTGGGCAGTAGTACGTGCTTCCTTAGAGATGGAGTAACAGCCTCATTCCTGAAAGCTTTAGAGGTGGAGGTATCACAGTCGTCAGTTCAGCTGCTACATGTACCATCGGTCCTACAATAGGGAGAGAGTCTCAAGGATGTTCCCATACATGATATATACAGCCACTCATACTCAGAGTTTGGCCAACTATTCACATAGAAGAGTGTTTTCTGAGGAACCTATGACTCCAAAGTTGTGAGCAGCCTACTGGTTTGCATTTTCTACGAAACTGGTATTTAAACATTCAGTCCAGACTCTCCTAGCTGCCTTATGTTGTTTGAATCATCCGATGTCACATTTTTGCTTACACTTTTTAATCCCCCAGGAAAAGGGCACAGAGTCAGTGCATAAAGATTGGAACTGGAATTGGTTTATTATTGTCACTTGTACCGAGGTAAAGTGAAAAACTTGTCTTGCATACAGATCAATTCATTACACCATGCATTGAGATAGTACAAGGTAAAACAATACTGAATGCAGAATAAATTGTAACAGCTACAGAGAAAGTACAGTGCAGGTAGACTATAAGGTGCATGGTCATAACAAGGTAGAGTGTGAGGTCAAGTGTCCATCTTATTGTACTAGGGAACCGTTCAATAGTCTTGTAACAGCGGGATAGAAGATATGAAAGCAAATGATGGAGGCCAACAAAACAAGGGGATTGTGGCCTCTTGGCCCTAAAATTTCTTTGTAGTCTCTTTCTCTCTGTCACCTTTGTCCACCAGATAGAGCTGCCTTACCCACTGAGTCCATTCCTCTGAAGGATAAAGCTTCCTAGGGCTGGATTTCCATTTTAGGACCTTCAGTTTTTCATTTTGCACATATTGCACTTATAACAAGATTAAAGGGATTATGTGTAAGTTTAGGGATGAATTCCAGATAGAATCAGTTAACCAATACAAGAGCTGCATTAGTTTCATCCTGTTAATGTGTTGTAGAAATTCATGACCCCCTTTAACCACAACAAAATGTGAAGGTTAATCGTACAGCCATTAACTTTAGAGGATGCATAGCATCTTGGTGCTTATGGTGCCAAGAAAATAAAAAAAAAGTAGCCAGTCAGTGATGTCATTTTTCCCTCATGGGACTGCTATACATCATTCAGCAATGGTCTGTGACCTAGGAGAAAAAGAACTGGCATTCAATGCAATTACCTCTCTCTGTATTTCTCTTTCTTCCAATGAGCACTGAACAATTTTCCTTCTCCTTGTGGCATTTAATGAAATAAAACATGGTCATTCTGTCCCTTGAGCTAATCTGCATATTAGGTTTGATTATACACGAGCAGTACTTCCACTTGATTTGTCTAACGCCAATGCATTTATCCTGATGTTTTATATAAAAAGGAACCAGGAACCTCAGTCTCAAAAATACCAATTCATCAAAGGGATCAGTCTTTTAAGGAAGAGATTTCATGATTTCCATTGTGTATCATTTTCCTCAATACCCCAATATCCCCTGATACCCTTAATATCCAGAAATCTATCAGTCTCAGGTTTGAAGAAACTCCATGACTGAGTATCCACAGGCCTCTTGGGTGGAGAATTCCAAACAGTCACCACCCTTGGGATGAACAAATTTCTTCTCATCTTCGTAATAAATGACATGCCTTTTATTTCTAAACTCAGACGATTTGTGGATGAAAATTTATGCAGTCTGACCTCAAAATGTATCTCTTTTAGTCTTCCTATCATTCTGGTGTATCTGAATTTTACCTAGGAATGTCTGATGATGACTGTCATTTCTACTCTCTTCTTTAGGTGCTTCCTGTGAAAGTCATTACTAAAATTGGTACATAAAAAAACTAACTGCAAAATATTTTAAATCTTAATTCCCCTGCATAATGTGAACAATACTCTGAGGTCCTTAGCTTTACAACAAATATACACCTAATTCCCTAACATTTCACCCAGCTCTCCTAAACAATTCTGCACATCCTCACATACATTTTCATGTTGTCCCAGTGTTCAGTAGCATCAATCGTGTGATTAACCTGTCTAAACATTTTCCAACCTGGTCAGACCCAGTCAACAATAGTGGATGAAAAATTTGACTCAGCAGCACAATATCTAGACAAACTTGTGCTGTTTTGGTTTATAATCTTTAAATTTTTTGTCTGTTATATTAAAAATAATTTGTTTTTAATTACAGATTTTGTTAAGGTATCTCAATTTTCTCAACTTAACACTCAAGATCTATCATCTGAATTATCTCCATAATTGTGAAACCAGGAAAGGGCAGGTAAAGTCAAACAAAGCACTCTTGATAAAGGACTGAAAATCTCCTTGAGAATTCAAGATTTAATGTTGTATAATTATATCTCAGCAACTTATCTATTATAGGGTATAGTAGCATAATGGTTAAGCAACCAAAATTCTGGACCATTGATCGAAAGAGAGGAGTTCAAATCCCACATTGCCAACAGGGGAATTTAAATTCAAGTAATTAAATACACCTGGAGTTATAAAAAAGTTTCTCTTAATACTAGTAACCATGAGACTAGAAGACCGTTGTTGAAATTTATTTGGCTCACTAATACTTTTAAGAAAAGATTTATGGCCCATGAGTGACTCTAATCCCATTAATATATTTGACTGCATCTGCCTCAGTCCACAGACAACAATAAATACTGGTAATGCCAGAGATGACATCATCCTATTAAAAAAATCAATTAAAAAAAGTTTGGGCTATGATCAGATTGTTTTCTATCAACTTTGACAATAATTAAGCTAATTCCAAAACAATGAGTTAATAATCAGGTTTGGTAAAGATTTCCTTTTGCTTGTAGCGAAATTATAATTTGTCATCAGTTTAAAAGGAATGTAGCAAACAGAGCCAATCAGTGCAAAAAGCATGGGAAACAGAGCCCAGGAGAATAAGAGGATGGGAAACAAAGCATCGCTGAGTTTCAGCAAGCATTTGATTTTGACAAAAAGCCTGAGTATTTTTTAAAAAATCATTCAGGATTAGTAAAGCAGCAAAATAGTTTAACAATAGGAATAATTTTCCTATATTATTTCTCCATTAATTTAGTTAATCTAATAAATAGAGGCATGGGAGGGTACCATAGACTTGTCGGATTCACACTCTGTGCCGCGTGAGATTTCTATGATGCTCCTTATGTCCTGGACAACCATAATTGCAGGAACTGTCATCAAATAAAGAAGCTTATGCCCTGGTTTTTAGAAGAAGTTACAACTGATGTCATAACAATCCATTAGTGAGGCTGAACGCTCCATGGATAGCCTATAGCAGGAGGTGATCATACCACAGCTCAACAAAGTGCAGGCAGAGAGGAAGTAGGAGACCACCAGGCAGACAAAAGAGACCAGGCAGATAATTCAGGAGACACCCAAAACCATCTCATTTTCCGAGTACTGTTCGATTCTGAGTACTAATGGGGGAAGGATTTGACTGATAGTGAAGGTAGAGCCAAAACCACAGTACCATGGATGGTTTTGGAATACAGGGAAAGGTCACAGGAGCAATATTGAAGAGGATTCTAGTTAGGGGAGCAGATATGTGTCTCTGTAGTTACAAGCGTGATTCTAAAATGACATGCCATTTTTCTGGTGCCAGGGCTAAAGATATTATCGCATGGCCACAGAAAATTCTGGAAGGGGTGTGGCTGAGCCAGAGATTGTGGTCCATATTCAGTACCAATGACACTGGTAGAAAAAAAGAACTGAGGTCCTGCAGGCAAGTAGGAAAGAGAGTAATAGGCAAACCCTCAGAATTTCTGATCCCAACAGTTCTCCTTTTGCCATGCACCAGTGAACATAGAAATAGAAGGAGACCACAGATAAATCCATGGTTGAAGAGGTGGTGCAGGAGGAAAGGCTTAAGATTTCTGGCGACTGGAATCAGTTCTTGAGGTGGTGGGACTAGTACAGGCCAGACATATTTTACCACAACAGTGCTGGGATTAATATCATCGTGGGGATGTTTGTTACTTCATATTTTCTAGGTTCATATTTCCTTATGACATTGAAGGTGGCAATTCAGCCCGTTGAGCCTACGCCAGCTCTCAGAGCATTCCCATTCTCCCACTTCTTTCCCTATAACCTATTCTGTCACATAGGTCCATTAACACCTTCCTGATTTTCCTATCGCCCACCTACGTTGAGTGCAATTTACAGTAACCAATTAACTCAACAATCAGTACACTTTGGGATGTGGAAGGAAAGTGGAACAGCTGATGGAAACCCATATGATCACATGGAGAATGTGCTAACTCCACCCAAAGGTCAGAATCAAACCCAGGTTACGGGAGCTGTGAGAAAAGTGCACTACCTGTTGTACCAACATGCCACTCTTAAGTGCTCTGGAGGGATATTTTAAGCTAATTTAACATGCACACGGACTGAAAAAGCTAGCATTGGAAGGGAGGATTAAGATGCAAAGGGGATTTAGAAAGAGAAGTCACATAAGAGCAAGAAATATGTCAACGTGGCACATATGGATTTCCAAAAAGTATTTTATAGAGTGCCATCATAATAGACTTGTCATCAAGACTGGAGACCATGGAATAAAAGGTGCTGTAGCAACATGGATAGAGAACTGACCAATCAAAAGGAAACAGAGGGTAGAAGAGAAAGGTTGTTCTTCAGATTGGAGGGAAGAGTTCAGTGGGTTTCCTAGGAACTGCTACTAGGAACACCATACATAGTAATAAAAAAATCACAACAGTGTTACTGTAAAGTTGAGGAAGAAGCATAATTTCATTAGAGTGCTTGGCACAGGACAGACGTTTTATGTTACTGTCAATATATGACATAGTTGGGACAGATAATCCATCAGTTATCAATATCTCTGGAATTACATTACAGCTACATTACAATGACATCTATTTGCTTTTATTCTACAGGTACTTTTATGGTCTGCAAGCAAAGTATTTGAAGAACTTACTGATATTGAACGACAGTTTCACAAAGCCCTTTACACTGTGCGTGGCTTTTTGAACTGTGAAAGATACTCAGTTGCACTCCTAGACATGACGAAAGAAAAGGTTTTGCATTCTCTCCATCAAATTCTGCATCATGTACTTCAAATATCTTTATTCACATTAAGGTTATATGTACAAATAACTTTTTTTATTTGGTTTTATTTATCTATAGGAGTTTTTTGATCTCTGGCCAGTACAAATGGGTGAAGTACCAGAGTATGATGGTCCAAGAACCCCTGATGGAAGGGTATGTTTTACTATTAGTTCCATCCAAAAACTACTGCTACAATTTTGATATTTTCATTCAGACTTGTTCTGTTTTTTTTGTCCAAAGGAAATAAACTTTTACAAAATAATTGATTACATCCTTCATGGAAAAGAAGAAATTAAAGTCATCCCGTAAGTCTGTGTTAAATAGATTTAGTGAAATCTATGCTTCCCTAAGTCAATGCGATTTACTTCACAGTGACAGAAATGTTGCCAGGACTGAAGTGCTTGAGTTATAAGGAGAGGCTGGATAGGCTGGAATTGTGTTCGCTCGAACGAAGGAGGCTGAGGGGTAACCTTATGGAGGTTTATAAAATCATGAGGGGCATAAATTAGATGGAATGTCACAGTCTTTTCTCCAAGTTAGGGAATTCTAAAACTATTGGGCATAAGGTGAGAGGGGAAAGATTTAAAGGGGACCAGAGGGGCAAGTTTTTCACACAGAGGGTGGTGGGTATATGGAACAAGCTGCCAGAGGAAATGGTAAAGACGGGTACAATTATAACATGTAAAAAACATTTTGACAGATACATGGATAGGAAAGTTTTGGAGGGGTATGGGCCAAATGAAGGCAAATGGGACCAGCTCAAGTGGGCACCTTGGTCAACATTGGATGAGTTGGGCCAAAGGGCCTGTTTCCATGCTGTATGACTCTATGACTGTGACTCTAGGATAGGGAGTGTATGGAGTATTCACATTGTCTTCACTAAAATCCCAGTTTAACCAACTGGTCTTGTAATACCTGGGTTAAATTCTGCTTCCTTCATTCTTCTCCATTCTCCTTCATCTCCACCTCCACAGCTGCTGGCAGGCGCTGGGTCCTCTTTACTGCAACAATGAACAGCACACAATAGAGGTGAAGAATTAGGAGACAGGTGCTGGTGTCTATTTTGTCATCTCCAAAGCAGTTGACAGCTGAAGCTTTGCTTGGGAAAGGTGATAATTTGCTCAGCGATGTCTCAGGGTTAGCTTGGCTCTTCAGTACATGTTTTTCTATTGTGCATGGGATTTGGACTGGATCAAGAGCCAGGTGGTATGAGGAAACTGCAGTTTGGTCTGGCTTGATAAATCAAAGTTAGAGGGCATAGAAGACTATTAGAAATGCAAGTATTATGACTGATACTCAGTAATCAGATAATGACTCATGGTCACAGACTACCTGTACATTAAAGGAGTGAAATCTCTTGTGTTCATCGAAGTCGTTGGATTCAAATGTGGCCGCCACTGGTGTCTTAATTGCAGAAAGGTTAGATTTACAACAGTGTATATGAGTAGTGATTGTCTAATTTCATGTTTCTGAATTGTTTGCTGATAGTTTAGTTTTACATATGCAAACAGTTGGTAGTATACATTTTTTAAAGAGTATTCTACTTTATATGGGCATTTGATAGTATTAGGAACTGAGTGCACCATGTGGTATGACTTTCAATGCACTGATGTACCAGTCACTGGTGTTAATTGGAAACTGGCTTCCTTCAGTAAAAGATGAATTGTTGATAGTTTCTATCTCTGTTGCTTAGCACCAGCAGCAAAGAGTTTATGGACACAAAATGCCATTTCTGATTATTGCATTTTGTCAGGGGAAAAGGAGATGAGTTCTGCCTCGTGGACTAGTGCTTGTCTTGAAATGGTCTTCGACACACTCTGCAATGTTGCTCATGTTCATTCACTCCTCCAATCTAGAAAGTCAACGTGATGGCCACTTTGACTTTCCCTGCCTTTGGCAACAGTCCTGATCCTGTTAATGGCTACAGCATGTAATAGTTCTCTGTCAGTTCACAGTCAATGGTGAAGTTAAGTATCCCTAAGCATTACTCCTCGCTGACATGCAATAAGAGAATTGTTCCTGGCAAACCTTTTGTGAATGGGATCACACTGGGTCCCCTTCCTTTGCCAGTTTTTTTCTGACAGTTTCTCTCCTCTCCAGGCCCCCTTTTTGTTCTCTTTATCATACTAAACATAGAGGGAAATGTTCAGCAAATGCCTCATGACTGGGAACATCATTATCGGGCTAAAAGCTCGAAGTCCAAATATAATTCCTGCACACTTTGCTGTAGGCTTCACAATTCTGCAAAGACAAACTACAGTAAAAGTTTGGTTGTCCAATACTTCACTGACCAACATGCCCCTGGGTGTGCACTTCAGAGACAGCACCATGGCCAACATGGGGACAATACTGAGGGAACACCCAGACCAATTTTGGGACAGGGCCAAGGAAGCCCCTGAACTGACATTGTTAATCAGCATATTTGTTTAACATGCATCTGACATATTCAGCTCATGACAGATAAGAGAGCTTTTATACTAGAGTTCCACAGCAACTAATGTGTCCACAATCCATCAACAAAAAACCTGTGATGATTCTTTTAAGTAGCACAGATTGATGCTATAGGGTAGGTGCTCTGTGTGATCTGGACATATGACAATAACTAGATCATTGAATCCAAGTTTGGTAATTGCAATGTTTTAAGTTTTGATATCAATGCTATACCATCTGGGTTATTACACAATTATAAGATCATACAATTGCTGTGACACAGAGGGAGGCTAATTGGCCCATCAAGCCTTTGTCAGCTCCTGGTAGAACAATCACATCTGGCCCATTCACTGTTCTTTTTCCACAGTCCTATAAATTAGGTTTTCAAATCTCCCTTTAAAGGGTTAGGGATTTTTCTCTGTACATGCAGTAACTTCCAGATCATCAGTACTTCATGGAACTAAAAACTGATCACATTCTGTTTGTGCCCTTTGTCTATAATTTTAAATATATATTCCCTGGTCCTTGACCCATCTGCTAATGGAACAGCTTCTCTTTATCTACCCTGTCCAAACGACCTATGACCTTGTACCTCTAGGAAATTTCCTCTCAACTTCTTTTGCTCCAAAGGAAAAAGAAGTCCAAGCTTCTCTTGTCTAATATCTGTGCTTACTATCCTTGCCAATATGGTTGAGGATATGAGATATACCACATCTGTGCAGCACAATTTGATGCCCATGCATCCAATCAATGGATGCTGCAGACCTGAAATTTCATGCCCCATAATCTTTAAAAACAAGTATTAAAGACAGGTACTGTAAATCAATTTTAGGAAGTTTCTTTAAAATAAATTAACAGTGGTTTTGGTTTTTATTACATCACTTCAAAAGTACTTCATTTGCTATGCAAAGTTCACTAATTTCACTTAATATAAATAGTAAGTTGTTAATTATGTTTTATTTTATACATAGCCCTTTCCTCTATGATAGTTTCTCCTTCATTTCAAGTATTTCTACATCTCCGGTCCCCCTTTATCAGAGCCAATATAACTCTTTCCCCCACAAAAGAAGAGTTAGTTGTTGGCTGGTTCGGAGGCTTGAAGGCATGTGGGGTTGCAGAACTAGAATTTATTTACATAGGACACCTGAAAAGTTTTCAAAAGGGAACTGCTTTTGGGCATTTTCCACTGAAATTGGTAGTGGTTATAAAGAAGGTGATAACATCATTAACTCGATTGACTTTGGCTTGATGGTAAAAAGGAAAATTAGAGAGAGATATTCAGAAGCATTCAAATCCGTTAAACTTATTAAGAGCAATTCAAATTAACAACATATTTCTAAAAAAATTAAAAATAAAGGAAACCAATTAATTCCATTTAGTTTTAGTATTATAACATCTTACTAATTATTTGAGTTTGCTTAAAAACATTTAACCTCATCCCTCACAAATGTTCCCTTCCACTGAAATAAGAAGTTTGCTAGATTCAACTTGGTGCAGATTTTCTTGTGTATTCCAACCACAAGTGGTAGGGAATTGTGATAACATTGTCGAATTGAGCATTGGAGTGCAGTAGCAAAACTACTGCATTGGAAGTCCTAAAATTGCAAACGTGTATGGGCATGATAGGCCAAATGATTTCCTGTGATTATATTATTCTGTTATTCAAGGCTAGCAGTTGTGTTGGGATCAGCTGACATAATCCTACAAAGTTCATGCTGATTTTGTTTTTCTTTCGGATTTCCAGAAATTATTTTCCTTTGCTCATTAAACATTAGACTTGTTTGGCATTAGTCTGTTTAGATATACACTTGTAAAAACATAGAAATAATTGACCTATCATTTCAAGCTAATTTGTAGATTTCCTTTTCTTCAGGAATCCTCCCGCAGATCATTGGGCCCTAGTTAGTGGACTGCCGTCATATGTTGCTGAAACTAGTCTTGTAAGTGTAGTGGTCTTTGACCATGTATAATATTGTTTTGATGCTATATAAATATAATTTGTTGTTACAAAGCAAGTTATTTACCATTAATGTAAAATAGAACGAAATTAGATTAAGGGGAAAAATGTCTGCATTTCATATGTTATCTTTTCCAGATATGCAATATTATGAATGCAGCTGCAGATGAATTCTTTCAGTTTCAGGTAGGAACCTGCAATATATAATGTTTACTTACATAGATATTAATGCTTATCTGCATAAAACTACATGGTTGAATTATTTAAATACATTACATTAATCACAAAAACCCTAGGAGTCTTTTAATTAAATTCTGTATAACATTTACAGAAAGAGCCACTTGATAACTTGGGATGGACTATTAAGAATGTGCTGTCAATGCCAATAGTAAACAAGAAAGAGGAAATTGTGGGGGTTGCTACATTTTACAACAGAAAGGATGGAAAGCCATTTGACGAAATGGATGAAACTCTGATGGAAGTAAGGTTCAAGGATGTACCATTAGAATTCCAATTAAGTGGCATTATGCAGCTATTGACAGTTCTTTATCTTTTTCAGGCCCTGACACAGTTCCTTGGGTGGTCTGTTTTGAATACTGATACATATGACAAAATGAACAAGCTAGAAAACCGAAAAGACATTGCTCAAGACATGGTTAACTATCACGTTAAATGCTCTAAAGATGAAATACAGGACGTATTGGTATGTCAGATTAATTAATAAAGAGTTTTATGAAAATGTGTATTGAAATTATATTTCCTTTGATATATGACTTTGAAATTATATCACCGACAATATGTCACTACCTTATTAGAAAACTAGAGAATACCTTGAGCGGGAACCACATGAATGTGATGAAGAAGAACTTCAAGAATTATTGGTGAGTAGGTAGCATTTCAAATAAAATTGCTCAGTCTTTTGTATTCTTATTTGCTTCTGATTAAGACTTACATAGCGAATAAAAACAGCTGAACAAAAATGTCGTTGCAATGATTATTAAAAATAAATGGCCCCTTTGATTGTCCATTTGCAGTCCATTTTACTTGAAGGTTTGTTTTTGCTATCCCTGCAAGAATTCACCCTTAGCTTCCATCCACCACTAAACTTGACATCATACTATAATTTTGGTAGAAAATCAACAAAGCCACCTCAGGAACAGTGCAAATTGTTTATGTAATTTCTCCAGGCCTTCAGTAAAAGTAGATCGAGATGAGCCCTGTAGAAACTTCCCCTGCAGTCTACTACTATTTACCTCTTTATTTTAAAAGTATGAAGAACTTCCAGATGCTGAAGAAGCAGAACTCTATGAATTTCACTTTTGTGATTTTGAATGGTCTCCATTGGATCTTGTAAAGTGTGGAATACAGATGTATTATGAGCTTGGTGTGGTTGATAAGTTTCATGTACCTCAGGAGGTAAGTCTATTTATTGCCCTGTACCAATTAAGATAACTCTCAGCCTTGCTGTAATTTATTCAATAGGTTATAGTAATTATTAACTTTGAGATACAAAATTATCTTATTGGAAAATTCCATCACCTCATATATATTATGGACCTTGTTTGATGTTTAAACAGCAAATTCACTTTAAAAGAACATTTGCTGTACCTGATTAAAATCCTTAGGAAAATTGTGAAACTGGTAAAAGAAGAATAGGATGATTGGGATTTATAAACAGAAGACTATAATATGAAAGAAAAGACATTGTGCTAGACTGTAGACTGGATATTGCAGACAAAACGGTGTATTACACATCAGACAAATTATAAGGGAATTGGAAAGGATATGGAGGAACTGATAGAACTAATCCTAATTACTTCTAAATCCTAATTGGGGTTTTCAAGTAGATGAAAAATCTTTACTTAGATACCAATTACTAAGTACCAATACTTAGACAAAGATCTTGAAGGGAAATAAAGGGATTTTTTTTTCAACAGAGTTACAAGGACCTGGAGTGTTCTAGTTAAGAAAATCGTGTAATCCAATTCAATAAGAAAATTGAAAGGGAATTAGACAAGTACTGAGGATGAGGAACTTTTGAGGTTATGAATATTAAGCATGGCTGTGGAAATAACCATGTCTGCTCTCTCAAAATAACAACATAAGTATGATAGCCAATGGCCCCCTTCTATACTTTTAGATTGAATGATTCCATAATTATAGATCTTAAGATTCACCCATGTAGCACATGTTGTTTGGGTGTTGCTGGTGCTAATTTAGTTATAACATTGTGTCCGATGCCTATAGATTGGTTAGGCCAGCCATGCTGTCAGTCATCATATCGGCAACTAACTATTCTCACCTAGCCCAAAAATCCTTTGCAGGGTTGTTGCACAGATAGGCAATGAACAGAAGCCATTCCAAGATCCTGTAATTAGTTCTTAAAAGATAATATTTCAAAATCTCAGTACATCTGAAATTGCTTAGCAATCAATGTTTCAACTTCCAGTCAATGTTTAAAGGAAATCCATTACTGAATCCTCCACATCAACATTCTAGGGATTCCATTGACCAAAAGCTCAATCAGACCAGTCACCAAAATATTATGGCTTAAAGAGCAAGTCACAAGCTGCAGATACTGTAGTAACTCATTTACTGAAACCCCAAAGTATTTCCAACATCTACAAGGCAGAATTCATAAGTGTGACTTACCTGGATAAGTGCAGCTCCAACAACATTCAAGAAACCCAAACCCATGCAGGACAAAGCAACTTGGTACCCCATTCACCACTCAAAGCATTTATTGCCTCCAGCACTGGAGCACAGTTGCTCCTGTATGTACCACCTACAAAATGCACTCTGATAACTTGTCTTGACTACTGCAACAACATCTCCAAAACTCACCGCCTCTGCCACCATGAAGGATAAAGACAGTAGGCACATAGGAGTACTACCAGCCACAGGTTCCTCTCTAAACTGAATGCTATACTGAAATGAAAATATATCACCATTCCTTAATCATCTATGGAACCCCTAAATCTTGGAATTTCCTGAACAGCAGTAGGGAAGTACCTTCACCAGAAGGACTGCAGTGATTCAAGAAGATAACTCATCACCATCTACTCAAGAGCAATTAGAGATGGGCAATAAATATTGGTCTGCCAGCAAAGCCTAGATCCCCCCCCCCCCAAAAATGAATGAATTAAAAAAAAGATGTAGTCTGGAGATTTGGAGTATAATCATAAATTATGACAAGCATGATGAGCTGATATGAATTTGAACATCAACTAATCCCAAAACTACTGCATAAGTAAAAAGTATAATGCTGACAAAATCTCTGCCATGCCGCAGGTATTAGTTCGCTTTATGTATTCACTGAGTAAAGGATACAGAAAGATCACCTATCACAACTGGCGGCACGGGTTCAATGTTGGACACACCATGTTTACACTACTCACAGTAAGTATTTACCTTGTTGGCTTTCCAATCAAAAGTCAGTTTCTTTATATTCCATCTAACCTGAATTAACCTGTTGTGCAGAAATGTGCAGTATTGTGGTACTGTGTATTACACATTGTTTCTGTTGAACCTGATGGAACTCTATTCAGTAGGGGACTATAATCTTTCAGATACTGAAGATAAATTTCTATCATACCCAATCTGAGAAATGAAAGATGGACCCATTTAATTGGTCATTTTCATGAAGTTGTCAAGTTAATTTCCCTGCCACTTAAGTGCATGCAAAAGTCTTGATATGTTTGACAGATTTCAAAGTTGGGAGCCTGGCTTTGTCTGTCAAACCTTTTTCATCAGTTTCATGGGGAGGGTTTGTTCTAACCCATTCACGTGACTGGATTACAGCATGCAAGACCCTTCCACCATTCAAAGCCTCACAGAATGGATCCTGGATGCTTTTATACAGTAGGTTTACACATTTGGACAAATATCAGGTAAGTGCATGACTTTTGCAGTGTGTACGGGCACCGAGGTGCTTTCGGCAGGCTTTGGACCATTAAGCTGAGCAGAAGTTTGTTTTGCCTGAATTCTACCTTTTGATAGTATTGGATTTCCAGGATGGTTCCAGCATTGGCAGCGTAATTATCTTCTTGAAACAGGTGGAATCTTTATTTGATTAGTTTGATAGGAATGAAGAAAGCCTAAGTAGAACGTGCATGTGTGCAGACATGTATAATGCTGATGTCACATTCCGATACATGAAAGACAGACTTTGCAGCAGGAACTCAGGTAAAGAGTAAAGCAAGAATTTCTGGGCTATTCAGTACTAGTTTTGTTATTCACTTCCTTATTTTTAACCTAGATCAACAATTCTGCCTCCATATCATCATTTGACTGTTTTCCATCTCAGCTCTTCTGCTGCAGCAATTTTTATATGTACCCTGATTATTCAAATGCTCTTTTTGCCAAATCTCCAGTCTTCCATCCTCCATAATCCTGCATGCATCTAAAACTCAGCTGCCTGTGTCCTGACTCTCATTGTCCTGTTCACCTATTGCCCTCTTCCAATAACGTCTTGATATTAATATTCTCAAATTTGTTTTCAAATCCTCCTTGTTTTTGTTTACCTCTGTTATTCAAAACCTCCATTTCAGCACTTTTTCCAAGGCTTTGCATCACTTGTGGGGCCTTGCACAAGGCCAGTTCATATCATATTTATCTTCCCTCAAGAAATCTGAATCACTCAAATCCCTAAAACAGATAGACTCTAAACACAGGCCACTTAGGTACGGAAAGTCTCCCTTACAGAATTCACAAATCACTACCCAAAAATCTGAGATATGGAATAAAATTCATTTGTGTGAAGTTTATGTGAAAGAAGTAAATAAATAAAACAAAATTTTTTTCAACTTGCATTTCTGGGTGCATGCATAGATGATGAGGAAAAATCGTGATATAGACTGTTTTCCAGGAACGCAACCCTACACCTCGCCCCCCAGTAAACACTGGGGTCACTTGTAGTATCAAAAAAACTCTTCTTAAAACCTAAATGGAACCCATTGGAATTAGTTGGAGTAACAAATTTCTTCACCATGTTCATCCTGATTTAATAATGAAACATGCATCCATTGAGACTTGCAATATGCCTTCTCAACAGAACAAAGTATTATACTTTGGAAAATTGAACTGATCTACTCCCTAAAAATGTAATTTTTCTATTGCTATACAATTACCGGAGAATTCAGATGAGATTTAACAAAATGAAATTTATTAGATAAAATTCTAATTTCAAATGTACACCAATTTTTTGTGAGGATTTACATTGCAATATATTTTTCACTTTCACTTGTTTCTTAAATAAAAAATTTTCATTGTGCTGCTGTTGCTATGTGATACCAACTTTTATTTCACTGTTATTTGGTTGGCGAAGATTAAAAATATACACTTAGTTGTCAGAACATACTGGACAAAATTGCTGGGAAAGTAAAGTTTAATGAGCACACTATGAGAACGGTGTAGATCATCAAGTAATCTTTAATGTGGAATAGGTACCCTGGGAGTTTCAAATCATCACAAATTGCTGAACAATTTGCTCTACTTTGCCATTAGCCTAAAAACATCATGCTGAATACCCCCTTAAATTTCACAGTAAATTGGAATAGACTTGCAATAAAAAGTTGAAGCTTTACTCAAGTAGAACCCTTTTCACATTAAATTTTAAATTCCTATAATGTTTCTCAACCACTTTGTCACAGATTGGGAACCATTAAACCTGGACTTTCAATTATTTATGCCAATAATTTGTTCGCATATCCTACTTCTAAATATGCCTTGTTAAACCTTTTCTTTCTTTTCCATGATGTATCTTACTTCTGTGACCCATCTTTTACTTTATTTCTTTCTGCACTTAGAATGACTCCTGTCTTCCCATTGTTTGGTTCTTGTCTGTTCTTTATCAAAGTTTCAATTGCCTATTGCTTTTTCCATACCATTATCAGTTTGTATTTCCACATGTAGCATAAACAGTTTCAGGGTAATGATAAAAAGCTAATGGGCACATCAAGAGACGATCCATTGCAGCAAATTCTGCACCATTAACCTTGCTTTGTGATCTTTTTAGACTGGAAATCTAAAAGCCTACTATACAGATCTGGAGGCATTTGCCATGGTGACAGCTGCATTTTGCCATGATATTGATCACAGAGGAACAAACAACCTCTATCAAATGAAGTGAGTAGCCACTACCAAAGGCACATCATGTGGTATTGGATTTCTTGTAAGGAACACTCATTAATTGCATTGCATTAATTCAATAGGTCACAGGATCCATTGGCAAAACTTCATGGTACATCGATTATGGAGCGACATCACTTGGAGTTCAGTAAAACCCTGCTGCAAGATGAGGTATGTCATAAGTGCTGTAATTCACACCCTTACTAGGAAGACAGAAGGAATGGCAGTGAGTAGTTGGAAGAGGAGTCTCCTGGTGGTGGGAACATGTGAATAGAATGAGTTGTTTTTTCCAGTTTAAAGTATTCCATTTATATTAACATTATTACGTATAAAATATTAACTAAGTCAGAGTATAAGATGCACTTAATATTAAATAAAATTTAAAACAATAGCAAAATCATTCACTGATAATCCTTTTAGTGACTGGTATACCTGTGGGTATTTGCATTAAAAATGCATAAATAACCATTGGCTTACAGAGAAATGTATGGAAATTTGTCTTTTGTTTGTTTTTAATTAAATGTCATTTATTCCGCATTTGATGCCATCATAAGACCATCCATTAGCATCCATGCCACCTTTTTTTACTGACAGGACAACAGATCAGTTCTCATTATCATTTTGAGACCAGATCAATTATCATAACCAGAATGGACATATCTGCACCATGTAAGTGCTCCCTTTCCTACATGATTATAACAAGTTTACTAACAAAACAGCATGCCAGTTTATATTCACTCAAAATTTCTTACATACTTACTCGTGTTCCTCCTTGAATAGGTTGCTATATATTTCCTGTCAAACATGTTTCTTAATCAAATTCACCTTATCCTTATTCTCCTGTTTTTTTATTTCTGCCTGAGGATCCATTTCAAAAGAATGTAATTTTCTTTTGTCTTCTGAGAAGTTATACCACAGAATCAGCCTAAAGAACCAGCCTAGACTCAATGCTCAATTCTCAGAACAAATCCTGGGTTCACTCAAAACAATGATTCTTCAGCACAATCTTCAGTCTGATACTGTTGGGAGTGCCATCTTCTAGATGGAATGCCAAAGACTCTATCTATTCTTTGAAATAAATGTAAAAAAATCCCAAGTTAAAGGAGATGTCTCATTGGACTGGCCAACATTTATCCCTTGGATGGCCTAAGACAGGGTAAGTATAATACTTAAAGGAGATCCTACTTGAAGAAGATATCCCACGCTCAATTCCTTGTGGTGGGACCTTCATAAACAGGTCTCCTTTAAGCTATGCCTCACAAGCACTGCAAAGGGATGATTCTACATAAATAGCTTGCTTCCCCCATGCTTGGAGGAAAATTCTGAAACTGAAAGGCAATGACGTGCTGCAGCCATTGAAAAGCACTGTGCATGATGGGGCTGCTCCGTGCATTAATGCATCCAACTCATGGAGAATACAGGAAACAATCACTTTGCATCTTGCGATCATAAATCATGGGGTCAGAGATTTGGCATTGAAGGAAGACATTCATAGAATCATAGAAACACACAGTCCAAAACGTGCCATTTAGGCCCTAGTCCATACTGACTGTGATGCCTATCTATGCTAATCCCATTTGCCAGCATTAGGCTCACATCCCTCTTTGCCTTTCCTATCTAAGTACCTGTCCAAATGCCTTTTAAATGTTGTAATTATGTCTGCTTAAAGGCAGCCAGCTGAATGTATCTGCATTCAGTCCATTGTCCATGCTGGCTCCCTGTAGGGCAGTCCAATAAGTCTCATTCCCCTGCTCTAAGCATGTAGCCATGCAGGTTTACTTCCCCCAAATGCCTAAAGTTATAGGCAGTGTTCCTGGATATGACTCTGGCGGTGAGCCTTGTTAAATAGAGCACAGGGGGAATACCTGGCAAATGATGATCAGAGTGTTATAAGGTTTAAAAAAATTATAAGAAGGACATAAACCATTCCAAGGTAAGAGTAGTCATTTAAGGCAGAGTCAGCTTCAATGGGCTGAGAACATATCAGGCCCAGGTAAACTGGAATCAAAGTATTGCAGGCGACCGGTATTTGAACAACAGAAGGCCCTTCAGGTGAACATGTTCCTGCTCCGGTCCAGATGCATTGCCATAAGGGAGAAGGGTAGGGAAATTAAAATTGGAACTCCCCGTATTACCAAGAAGATAGAGAGCAAACTAGATGAGGCAAAAAAATTCTGGATACAATCTTGTTAACACATGTGATTACAGAAAGTTCAGAGGGAAAATATAAAAGCAAACAAGGAAGACAAAGAGGGAACATGAGAAAAGATTGGCAGCAAGTACAGAAGGGAAACCTAAAATATTAAGAGTCAAGAAGTAAATCTACTAATGGAAGTAGAGGGCATGGCAGAGGTGCTGAAGATGTACATTAGAATTTGCCTCGGAAGAGGATGCCACTGGAGACAGCAAAGGAAAGTGTATAGGCTATGAATTATGATAGGCTAAGAATTGATATGGAAGCGATACTAAAAAGGCTAGTTGCATTTAAAGTGGATAAATCAAATGATCCAGTTGGAATGCATCATAAGTTGCTGAGGCCCTGACCACAATCTTCCCAACATTTATAGATTCAGTGGTGGTGCATGAGGACTGGAAAATTATGCGTGTTATTCAAAGAAGAGTGTAGGAATAAGCACAGTTGGTGCTGGAAACTCTCAGCAAGTCATACAGTGTCCGTAGAAAGAGAGAAGAAAGTTAAAAGTAACTCTATTTCTCTTTCCACAGATGCTGCATGACCTGCTGAGTTTTTTCAGTATTTTCTGTTCATATTTCATATTTCCTGCAGTTTTTCTTGATTTTCAGTTACTGTAGCAATAAGCACAGTGAGTATAGACCAGTCAGTTTAATTTCAGTGTTGGGAACATTTCTGGAATAATAATCAGGGTCAGAATTAGCAGTCAATTAGAGAGGTGTGGATCGATTAAAGAAACCCAACAAGTATTTATTAAAGGCAAATCATGTCTAATTAACCTGAAAGAATATTTTGATGAAATAACAGAGAACATTGATTGATGTGGCATTTAAGGATTTCCAAAAGATATTTGACAAAATGCTGCCTTATAGTCTTGTCATCAAGACTGAAGGCCATGGAGTACAAGGAGCTGTTGCAACAGAGGTAGAAAATCAACAGAAAACAGATAACAGTAGCAAAAGGTTGTTCTTTGTACAATTTATAGTGGAGTTCCCCAGGAATTGGTTCAAGGAAACTACTTTTCAGAATAAATATTAACAATCTAGACAAGGTACAATTTCCAAATTGGCAGATGACACAAAACTTGGAGGAGTAGTGAACTGTGAGAAAGATGATAATAGGCTTCAAGGCAATATGGACAAGCTGGTGGAATGGGCGGATTGATGGCAAGTGAAATCTACCCCTGAGAAATGTGAAATGTTACATTTTGGTAGCAAGATTAAGAAGAGGTAATTGAGTAAAGGGCACAGTTCTAGAAGGGGTACAAGAATAGAGATGTCTGGGTGAGGTCTGATGCAGAGTTCGTTGACATTTGCAGCAGAGGGTGAAAAGATGGTTGAAAAAACATATACAATTCCAGGCATTAAAAACTGAGAACATAGGGCACAAGATCAAGAAAGTACTTTATAAAACAGTCCTTCAGCCACACCTGGAATATTGTGTCTGGTTCTGGAGGCTACACTTCAGGAAAGACATGTAAGTTTATAAAAGGATGCAGACGAGATTTACCAAAATGATTTCAAGAACGAAGGACTTTAGTTATTTGCATAGATTGTAGAAGCAAGAGTTGTTTTCTTTGGAACAGAGGAGGATGCAAAGAGATCTCTTGGAAGTATTTGAAATCTTAAAGGATATACCCAGAGTAGATGGAGAGTGGTTCCCAGTGGTTGGTGGGTCAAGGTGCATGGGACATAAAATGAAGATGATTGACAAAAAAGGTGACGTAAAGGGAAAAAGAAACACTGTGAGTGATTAGGGTCTGGAATAGACTGCCAGGGGTAGAAATGGAAGTAAATTCAGTCTGGCATTCAAAAGGGAGCTGGATAACCATCTGAAAGGAAAGAATATGCAGGTTTATGGGAAGAGGTCAGGGGGAGTGGGACGAGCTGGATTGGTCATACATAGAGCCAGTACATACTGGCCCAGATTGAATGGCCTTTTACTATGCTGTAATTATTTTGTGGTTGCATCATTCTGTGAAATCTCCACTGTGCCTTCTCACGGACCTTCACATCTTTCCTAAGTTCTGGTGACCAGAAATGGACACAATACTCTAGCCGTGGCTAAACCAGTGGTTTCTAAAGCTTCAGCATAGCTTTCTTGCTTTTGCACTCAGTGCATGCAGACATATGAATTAAGAGCAGGAGTAGGCTATCCAGCCCCTTGACCCACTCTATTTGATAATATAATTGCTGACCTAACTGTAACCTCAATTACATATATTCCTGTTTACTCGTCGTAAACATCCATCCCCTTGCTTATCAAGAATCTATCTCCACCTTAAAAATATTCAAAAGCACTGCTTCCACTATCCCATGTGGATGAGAGTTCTAAAGACTCCAAGAGAAACAATTTAGCCTCATCTCTGTCTTCAATGGGCTATTTGTAAAACCCAAATCCCATACGAGATAAAACACGAAATGGGGGAAATGGCACATCAGGCAGCATTTGTATGAGAAGAGTTAGCATTTCATTTTGATCAATTTTCAAAGGTCATGGACCTGAAACATTAACTTTTTTCTCTCTCTTCCTGCACATGTTTTTTCCTGCCGACTATTTCCAATATGTGTTATTTTTATCTCAGATTCCAGCATCTGTGATACTTTGTTTAAGATCCTTTAATGCTCTCCCGATATATTTTGCCACTGTTAAAGATCTCTGTTTTTGAATCCCCGGTCCCTCTGTTACTGCAAGTTCTTTAAAAGTGAGCCATTGTTAATATCCCTCTGCCATCACCTCTGCCAAAATGCATCACCTCACCCTTCTTACATTAGATTACCAGCCCATACTGCTAGCCTTTATTCCATTGCAATCAACTGGTATCATAAGAACTAGAAGTTAGGAGTAGACCACTTGGCCTCTTAAGAAATTTTGAAACTTCGACATTTAACTCTGAAAAATGAAATTATTCATTACATTTTATTTTTCACTGAGATTGAATTGCAGACAAAAACATCCTGCCATGCAGTCTAATTTTTGGTCTTATGATTTTACAAGGCTGTTGTTATTAACCTCGTGGTTGCTATTCTGGATAATTAAAGAGTCTGAGGGAGAATAATGGAACGATTGTTGATGGAAATGAAAATACCAAGGATAATGCTAACCTTAGATGTGCAATGGGGGATTAAGTGATTGAATGTGTTCCCTATGTTATAACTCTCCAATTTTACTTTCCACAATGCAGCATTTATGGTTTCTCAAAATTAAAGCAAATTCAAAATTCTGAATATTTACTTTCTGTGGGCACTGGTAATAGTGAACAGTTTTTTATAGTGCGATGAAATAACTGATTACTCTGGAACTGGCCAGAATGTGTCTGGAGCAGGTGTTCCTGTACGTGTGACTGACAGGAATTTGGATTTCTTATGGGATCTGAAAATCAAAACAAGCAATATAGAGCTGCTGTCTCACAGCTCGAGTGACCCAGGTTCAATCCTGACCGTGTAGTTTGCACCTTCTCCCATGACTGCATGGGGTTGTTCCAGTTTTCTCCCCGTCCCAAAGATGTGTGAGTTGATAGTTAATAGGTTGCTATAAATTACCGCAGTGTGTAGATGAGTGGTAGCACCTGGGGGGGGGGGGGGGGGGGGGGTGGAGTTAATGGGAACATGAGGAGATTAGGTTACAGGAAAAATATGTGAGAATGGGATTGCTCAGGGCATTGTGTATAGGAGTTGGGACATTATGTTGCAGTTGTATAAATCATTGGTGAGGCCGCACTTGGAGCACTGTATTCCTGTTATAGGAAAGATGTAATATTTTCTGCACTCTTCCCAATTTAACCACGAGGATGTTGCCAGAACTAGAGGGCATGAGCTATAGGGAGAGGTTGACCAGGCCAGGTCTTTATTCCTGGGAACGTAGGAGAATGAGGAGCTACCTTATTGAAATGATTAAAATTATGAGAGGCATAGATAAGGTGGATGGTAACAGTCTTTTCCCCAGGGTAGGGGAGTCCAAAACCAGGGGGCATAGATTGAGTGTGAGAGGGGAAAGATTTAAAAGGGACCTGAGGGACAACTTTTTCACACAGAGGGTGGTGAGTATATGGAACGAGCTGCCAGAGGAGGTGGTTGAGGCAGGTACAATAGTATCATTTAAGTAGTACTCGGATAGGTACATGGAGGGGCGGAGCTTGGAGGCACATGGGCTGAACACAGGAAATTGGGACTAGCTGGGTGGGCACTATGGTTGGCATGGACTCATTGGGCTGAAGGGCCTGTATATGTGCTGTATTGCTCTATGACTCTATGACAATGGAAAATGACCTAGTTAGAAGAAGACCAATTTTAGTACCAATTACCAATTGGTAATTGGTACCAATTTTATCATGCATAAAATTTTACCCGAATTCCAAATACTAACTGCAATCAGTAATGGTGCGTGCACACGGAGTGCTTTGGGAAATGACATGGGTTCCTCTGTGCATACGGCGCAACTACGCTTGGTGGATATTGTGCATGCAGTGGTGATGTTAAGCGTCATGCATCAAGCAATTGACATCACTGTTGCAAAATTGGAACAGGAATATACATTCTGCCATTGGTGAGGGCCAGTGATTACAGGAACTGTTCAGCTGGTTGCTTATTGAGAAATCCACTGTGAATTGGCAGCTTGATTCATCCTGTACTGAAGTGAGGTTGCCATTCTGAGAAGTCTTTTCTTTATTGCTGGGAAGCCCAGGCCACAGTTATCCCTGTGCTGGATGCCCCTCCATATGTAATACACTATCAGCCATTAGAGGCATTTGCTTGCCATCTTCATTGTTCATCCACCACTTGAGGGCAAATTTATCTTAAAGTGGTCCCATTCCTTGAAATGGGGGATACCAATTCTGTAAGGTCGCATGATGCTAGTGCTTATTTTATTTATGATTATTTACAGAAATCCTATGAATTATAATTCTAACATGAATGGTTGTTGCATACCTTATGCATTACATAAAGCACAGTACAAAGAATTACAACACATGCTTTGCCAAGTTTTGCATAGCTTCTTTAAAATAGCCTTGGGAGTAGAAACTTTATTTCACAAAGCCAATACTCTGCTTTATTACACTTCACATGATAACATAGGACTTTTTGTATGCATGCTGCCTTCATGTTCCATATCATATTCCATAGCCTCGGTTTCCAGTAGTCATCCTTTTGTCATAGTAGCTCTCATGCAGAAGTCACAATGGACTGCCACAGAATGAAGGTAACGTGACTGCTATCAGGAAATCAGGCATTGAACTTCATGATGAGCCGCTTATAGCTAAGGACCAGGTGGACCCTGTTGGAAGTGAATCTCTCTCAGTTTTTAGTACATTTCTGAATTAACAAGCAGTGCCTACAAGTCAATGTGGATGCAGTCAATGACACCCCACACTGTGCAGGAGCCAGCAATCATCAAGAAGTTGTGCAGTCTCTCTAACTGCTGTTCTCTCGCAAGAGAGAATGGAATGTACTCATCCCTTTTTTAATAGATTGTGTTTCTCATCTTCCTTATCAAACTGAGAGATGTTGAAAATTTTGTTAGCTTCCAGAACTGGATTCTGGACTTCCTCTCTGAAAGGCCACAGTTAGTTTGCATTGGAAATACCACCTCAAACATCACCAGGCTGAGCATTGGAGCCCCCCAGGGCTGCATGCTCAGTCCACTGTTGTTCACGCTGCTGACCCATGACTGTTCTGCCAACTCAAGCTCCAACCATATCGTCAAGTTTGCGGATGATACAACAGTGGTGGGCCTCATCAGCAGGAACGATGAAACAGCTCACAGAGAGGAGGTGGAGAGGCTGGTGGATTGGTGCTCAGTCAACAACCTCTTCTTGAACGTGGACAAAACAAGGGAGATGATTGTGGATTTTAGAAAGGCCTAGGCTGACCACTCACCCCTGTGTATTAATGGCACCATTGTGCAGAGAGTCAGCTGCTATAAGTTCTTGGGAATACATATAGCAGACGACCTGCCCTGGTCAACCAACACTTCCTCCCTCACCAAGAAGACACAGCAGCGTTTCCATTTCCTATGGCAGCTGAAGAGAGCAAACCTGCCCTCCCCCACCCTCACCACATTCTACAGGGGTACCATTGAGAGTGTCCTGACCAGCTGCATCTCTGCTTGGTATGGTAACTGTAACACCTCAGACCACAAGACTCTGCAGAGAATTAAGAGCACAGCTGGAAAGATCATTGGAGTAACTCTTCCCTCCATCTTGGATATTTACAACACACGATGCACCCGCAAGGCCTGCAGGATCATAGATGACCCCTCTCATCCCTCCCACGACCTATTTGTCCCACTGCCATCTGGCAAGCTGTACCAGAGCATCCGGGCCAGACTGTACAACAGTTTTCCCCCCAGGCTGTCAGGCTCCTGAATACCATGGAGGCAGTTTCAGACAAATGCTGCGTCAAAAGTCCTGGTTTGCACAACGGCGCATAAGAACTTTGGCTGCTGCTGGACGTGTTTTAACACTTCGTGCAATACACTGAGTTCTGTATTTTCTTTGTCCAACTCAGTTTTGCACTAACTTTGCACTAATTTTGCATCCTGTATATGCCATTTTTTTGCACTATTTGTGCTTGCACAATTTTTCTGTCTGCGTTTATTGTATGTCCTCTGTCCTATGTATGTCCTCTGTTCTATGCATGTCCTCTGTTGTGTGAGTCTGGGGGAAATGACATTTCGTTCCTCCATGTGATTTACAGCATATGAGTGAATGACAATAAAGTATAACTTGAACTTGGACTTGAACTTGAAAGGATCTCAATGTTTATACCTTGACATCTACTTGCAATGCAATGATCATTTTTGCTTTGAGGATGAATGGTGCTTGAAGTAGATGGCATATTTCAGTGAGAATTTCCTTCGTGAAGCACAAATGCTTTGCAGTCTCTTCTTTTCAGAGCTTCCTTGAACCATTTGGTTTAATAGGATTTCCTGCTGTGAACCTTACTGTCTCTCCTCATCCCTCTTTTAGAAGATCATTGTCCTCTGCATGCTGCCTGCTCATTCTCTCAATCATGCTTTATTCCATGGGAAATTTTCTGAAGCTACCCATGATTGGGTGCAAGTGGTTTATGCAGAATTCTTAATACCAATATGTAGTCCATCGGCACCCACTTCCCAACCAAATGTTGTCAGTTTGAAGAAATTTGGAAGAGACCATTTGTTGAGCCATTGCAAAGGCTTAACTAGCATCTAAACTGAAAGCAGTTGTTGATCTCTTTAATATATATTAGTGAGGAACCTTTCATGATGCAGAACGCATTCAATTATGCAAGGTTAAGAGAGGGCATTAGTTGGAGCATTGAACTCTTAAATTACAGCATGGGTATTAATCTGGGCTACACTGTTTGCATATATTATTTATTTCCAGTGGATGTTATCCATGCATTCATTAATACATTAACACCTTTATCATTATGGTGTCCAGTGTGACCCATGCCACAGAGGTGTGCCTGCACATAGAATGCCGTTTTTGTATATATTTGGCACCAGTAACCACCATGAGATCTGTATTAAGTACCAAATATTTTGGTCTTTAGTTTAAGAGGAGATCATTGTCATAGTGGCACACTTTACAGCATTAACGTACTGACTGATTGACTACAAAACTCAGGTAACATGCACATGGTTTAATCACCCAAATAGCTAAAGCAAAAGCATTTTATCATCTTATTGTTATAACAAACATCTAGCTGGAGATTCCAAAGGGGTGAATAATAATAAAAACTTAGAAGCTAAAACACTGCGAGAGTTGAAGGGTTTATAGTGTTTCTTTTACAATTTGACTTTTAACAGGATTTGAATATCTTCCAAAATCTCAACAGAAGACAATATGAACATGTATTTCATCTGATGGAGATTGCGATCATTGCTACAGACTTGGCACTTTATTTCAAGTACATTTTTTAAAATACCTTATTATATAATTAGATTGTGGTTTTACCATTTTTATTATAATAATAAATTAAATGAAATTCAATTGGTTTGAAATTCAATAGTCAATGAGTATGTCTTGTTAATACTTCTATTACATGACAGAAAACGAACAATGTTTCAAAAGATAGTTGACCTGTCTGAAACATACGAAGACAATGAAGAGTGGGTACAATTTATGATACTGCAAACAACAAGGAAAGAGATTATCATGTAAGCTCATGTTTAGTGTTTTTTATTTGTAGAATCATTTTGAAACTCCAAATTATATTATAAAATTTTGATGGAAAAAAATACTGCTTCGATTAAACTTGCACAATTCAGAAAAATTAACCTAGAATTTTTGTTATACTTTTTATCCATCCTGTATGCTTCCTGTGGTTATCATATCACATTTATTTGTAAGTTTTTTTTTACTAATTACTAACGTGTTCATTCTAATTAATTAAGGGCCATGATGATGACTGCATGCGACTTGTCTGCCATCACAAAACCATGGGAAGTGCAGAGCAAGGTACATATATTATACAATTTATGCCTGATTTAGTTTATGTTTTGTTGGATAATTTGCCAAGGTGTCGATTAGTATTGTAAACTAGAATTGTCACAGTAAGACTATACTTAATATATGGCACCTACTGTATTTATTATCAATGTCTTATTTAGTAATCAGCAAGAATTGGAAACATAAACCTTTGACCCAACATATCATGATAAATTGTGTTACGACAATGTGGTTGATTCAAACTAGATAGAGGTTGGGGTTAAGATTCTGATCATAATCTTTCAAGTATTCTTAGATGTAGAAATTTTGAATTAGAAAAGTGGAGCAAGGCCAAGATAACATTACTTCAAAAAGAGGTAAGCTAGTAATTCAGCCTTCATAGACATGTGGAATTCACAAAATAGAATAAAGATAATACTGTGATGACATAGGTAACTTGACGACATCCAGCATATATCTGGAAAAGATAAATGTTTTTTCTACAGCTTCTAAGTACAGTCCCTGAAAGGGTTTACTTCCTCCTTGCAAACTCACCTTCACTGCCAATTGTGAATAATGTTCAGAACCTGCATTCACTCCTTTTTCTTAAACTAGCACCAGCAGAAAGCAAAGGAGAAATAGCAGAGGGAAAAAAATGTAAGTTCACTATACAAGAAAATACAATGTGCAAAAATGTGACCCATTCAGCAAAAGCATTCAAACAGCAGCTGGAGAGAGGAAGCAAGTGAAAAAAAGTTTAATTTTTTTCTCCTTAGAAAAGTATAACAAGTAAATAATCCTGAAGAAGTGTCCTGACCCAAAACGTTGACCACCTGCTCTTCTCCACAGATGCTGCCTGGCCTGCTGAGTTCCTCCAGCATCATAGTGTTTTTCATTCAGATTCCAGCATCTGCAGTCCTTTGTTTCTCAAGTAATCCTTCCAATTCACTTCTTTCTGATTCACAATAAGACAAGCTACAGGCAGTAGCAGTTAGACTCTAGATTTCCACCTTCCCGTTACCATGAAGACTATTAGCTCAAAGCAATAGGCATCCACCAAACATTTTCTATTACCCAGAGTATCCCTTTACTGATGTGCATTAAATTACCAGAGTTCCCTTTCTAAATCTTTACCATAATTTCATATAAATCATCAATGTGCCTGGCCAAATTATTTCCTGGCATCACTGAATGGGGAAAGGTCAGTGAACTATCACTTCCAGTACTCAATAACCCCAATAATAACCAATCATTAGATAAAGGAGTAAACATCTCCTACATGTTGTCAACATGTGCAAACATTTTGAAGAACCCTTTATACCTACATTAAAATTAATGGAAGCTGTTGAACTATAATCTATAAGATCTAATATTTCTTCCTTCCATTTAAGGTAGCTCTTTCTGTGGCAGCTGAATTCTGGGAACAGGGAGATTTGGAACGGACTGTTTTAGAGCAACAACCAATTGTAAGTACTGATTTGAATGACTCTAACTCAAAGCACAAACAATTTAAAAACATACTTTTTCTAAGATATTTTAACAAGTTTTTTTGTGACAGGCACTTTGCAGGTTGAAATTCAACAGATATTTAAAGAATGTATTCTAAAGATCATCTTGAGAACAATGGCAGGCAAATTTCCAAATTAATACATTTTCATCATACATTGCTTCTAATTATTTAAAATGTTACCTTGTTTTTTTCCTGACTCTTTCAGCCTATGATGGACAGAAACAAAGCCGCTGAACTTCCAAAACTTCAAGTTGGTTTCATTGACTTTGTGTGCACATTTGTGTACAAGGTAAGGAATGGAGGTAGTGACAATACCCAAGGATAGTTTTCCTTTAATATATTTGTGTTCAAATCTAGTTCACAACAAAGAAGCTGATACACAAATGCAAATTTTCCCTTAAAGAAGTGATCATATATTTTCTCATCAAAGAGGTCTTAAAGATATTCCACTATAAAAAAAATTCAAGTTTAAAGTTAATGCAATGTTAAATATATATAATCTGCATCTCAAGGTGGGGAATACCTAGTTATGTAGAAGTAGAAGTTAAGGGCGGCACGGTAGCGTAGCGGTTAGCGCGATGCTATTACAGCGCCAGCGATCGGGGTTCGATTCCCATCGCTGTCTGTAAGGAGTTTGTATGTTCTCCCGTATCTGCGTGGGTTTCCTCCGGGTGCTCCGGTTTCCTCCCACATTGCAGAGATGTACGGGTAGGTTAATTGGATTTAAAATGGGTGGCGTGGACTCGTTGGGCCAGAAGGGCCTGTTACCACCCTGTAAATAAAATTTAAAAAGTTCGGCATAAACTTTAGGAGAATTTGGGAAAATTATGGAGTAGTGTTTTTCAATCCTATAAACTCTAAAGGCACTTCCAAAGTCAAGGAAGGGAAGTTAAAGATGTATGATGGTATCCATAAGGATGTATAATGGGTCATGTAGTGTGTTTAATGCTTTGGTTTCCTCCACATCCCAAAGACATTCTGGTTACTAGGTTAATTAGTTGCTGGAAATTGCCCCTGGTGTAGTTGAGTGGTGGGACAATCGGGGGAAGTTAGTTGGCATCAGAGAGAGAATAGGCTACAGGAAAATAATTGAGGGAATAGGATTGATGGGATAGTCTGGAGAATGTTCATAGACCTGATGGGCTGAATGGCCTCTTTCTATGTTGCAAAGAAATATGAGTATCTCTTTAGTAATAAACTGGAAAGGAGGTAACGCTTGACATATTCGTTCTTGATAGAATATTTCAATTGAAAATATTTCTCCTCCTAAGAATCATTTAATTATGACACAATACACAATCGAGTTTGCTTATTGTGTTAACCTAGTCATCCTGTTTTGGCTCATACGAATAAGCATATGATAATCTTCATTAAATTGCGTGTCTTGCAATATTGTACACTGCATTTGGGTTCTTGCACAGAACCAATGCCTCTCACATATTTGTAGGTATGCCCCTCATGATTATTCAGTTTATCCTGGCTGCATTTCCATCTCAATTGATGGTGTGATATTTCACAAAATTGGACTTTATATAATTGTGGTCAGTAAGAATTTATTACTTAGCAAAATTATGCAAACATCTTTAACATAAACTTATAATTTTGAGAAAGTAATATTAAAGTGCCATTGGAATCCCACTTAATTCTGGTGTTGCTTTTCCTGAAAATAAGGCATTTAGACAGGCCATATAAAACAAGTTAAAACTGTAATTTTGGGGAGGATATTTCACCAAGGTCAGCCCAGAAACCCATAACTAGGCTTCCTCTGAATGTAGGCTAAAGCAGAAACTTCCACTCAAGGATGTTTGCTCCTGGGAGATTTGAACTGCCTTGCTGGCTCCTCTTGATGGGAGAACATTGGCTTCCACAGACTGTCAGCGCTCAGGCTGAGTAATCTGCTGCTGAGCCTTTGCCAGGTTAGCATATGCAGGTTCCGTTAAAAAGAATAGGAAATATCAACTGGCAAGAGAAAGGTGAATAGAGATTTTCATTTGATTTAATTAGGTTAGTTTAAATATTTTAATTATTTTTAAATGTCTTTATCTTTTAATTATCTCTTATTTTGAAAAATTATTTTAAAACATTTTTAAGCAGTCCTGAGTGATTCTTGTTTTTTTTTCTGTCAAATACATCCATAAATATTCAAGGTAAGCCTGCGGATGGTGTTTCACCGGCTGTAAAAACTATCCTGTGAGTGCAGCTGGTCAGGTATGCTGAGGGTGGCTCTGTGTTGCACTGGGCCTTACCAATGTCGGATCCAGTTATTTTTGAATCCACAGGTTCTTTCAGGAGTCCAGGAATGAGTTGAAAACAACTTGGTGCTTCACAAAGTTTTACTGGAAAAGTTTAAAACACAGAAACAGTCACAGAGCACATGGCACTAGCTTTGATAAACCTAGACTAAGGGAACTAAAGATGAGCTTGGGCCGGGGGGAGGAGAGCAAGAGAGAGATTAACAAAAAGTGACACCTTTTATACCTGAGATAAGAGGTATTCCTTAGCTAACAATAGTCCAATCAGGAAACCTATTAGATACTTGTGGCCAAACCAACTAATGAAAAAACCACACATTCATCTGATGGATGAACCAATGAGCTAGTAAGCGGCCATTCCCTGTGCAGCCACTTGAGGTGTATTAAACACTATACATGTTAAAAAAATTAATTAAAACAGTCGAATCCAACATCAATGAGCTGGGAACCTGCCTCCCAAAGAAAGCCTGTGCCTAGACCACACTGAGACAAGTGGTATTGTTCAGGGGCAGGTGACCAGGATCATGGGGCACCAGAAGGTTAGTATAATTTTCTCAGAGATCAAAGATGAACAAGGATAAATGGCTCAATTAATAATTATTAGCTTGCATTCTGCAATCTGTCACAATAATAATTTCAACCAGTTTTATTACAAACAGAAAGTATGTAACTTCCTGAGTGTTTCTGTCCTGTTGGCACGATTTCAACAGGAGCATATGTGACTCATCCTTCATGGAATCCTTCAATAACCCTATTATAAGATTCAAGTGAACACTGAGATCATGGTTGTGTAAATGTTTAGATGGTAATTGGTAATTTAGAATTGGTAAGGGTTTAGACGGGGCGCAGTTTGTTAGGTGTGTCCAGGACGGATTCCTGACACAGTATGTTGACAGGCCGACTAGAGGGAATGCCATATTAGATCTAGTTTTAGGTAATGAACCGGGACAGGTGACATCTATTGGTGGGTGAGCATTTGGGGGACAGTGACCATTGCTCCATAACCTTTAGAATTGTCATGGACAGGGATAGGAGCAAAGAGGACGGGAAAATATTTAATTGGGGAAAGGTGAATTATGAGGCTATAAGGCGAGAACTTGGGATTGTAAACTGGGGTGACATTTTTGAAGGGAAATGTACTATGGAAATGTGGTCGATGTTCAGGGATCTTTTGCAGCATGTTAGGGATAAATTTGTCCGAGTGAGGCAGAGAAGGAATGGCAGGGTGAAGGAAACGTGGGTGACAAGAGAGGTGGAACAACTAGTTAGGAAGAAGAAGACAGCATACATAAGGCTTAAGCAGCAAGGATCGGACAGGGCTCATGAGGAATATAGAGTAGCAAGGAAAGGACTTAAGAAAGGGCTGAGGAAAGCGAGAAGGGGACATGAAAAGGCTTTGGCGAGTAGGGTTCAGGAGAATCCCAAGGCTTTTTTCTCGTACGTGAAGAGCAGAAGGATAGCTAGGGTAAAGGTAGGTCTGATTAAAGACAAAGGTGGGAGGATGTTCCTGGAAGCTGTGGAAGTGGGTGAGGTTCTCAATGAATACTTCTCTTCAGTATTCACCAAGGAGAGCGGTCTTGATGATGCTGAGGACAGTGTTGGTGAGGGTAATGTTCTAGAGTATGTAGATATTAAGAGAGAGGATGTGTTGGAGTTGTTAGAAAATATTAGGACAGATAAGTCCCCGGGGCCTGATGGAATATTCCCCAGGCTGCTTCGTGAGGTGAGGGAGGAGATTGCTGAACCGTTGGTTAGGATCTTTGAGTCCTCGTTGTCCACGGGGATGGTACTGGAGGATTGGAGGGTGGCGAATGTTGCCCCCTTATTCAAGAAAGGTAGTAGGGATAGTCCAGAGAATTACAGGCCGATGAGCCTTACATCTGTGGTGGGTAAGCTGTTAGAAAGGATTCTAAGAGATAGGATCTATGAGCATTTAGAGAATCATGGACTGATTAGGGACAGCCAGCATGGCTTTGTGAAGGGAAGATCTTGCCTCACAAGCCTGATAGGGTTCTTTGAGGAGGTGACCAGGAAGATTGATGAAGGTAGTGCAGTGGATGTGGTCTACATGGATTTTATTAAGGCGTTTGACAAGGTTCTGCATGGTAGGCTTCTTCAGAAGGTCAGAGGCCAAGGGATCCAGGGAGGCTTGGCTGTGTGGATTCAGAATTGGCTTGCCTGGAGAAAGCAGAAGGTTGTGGTGGAGGGATTGCATTCGGATTGGAGGGCTGTGACTAGTGGTGTCCCACAGGGATCGGTTCTGGGACCTCTACTTTTTGTGACATTTATTAACGACTTAGATGAAGGGGTGGAAGGCTGGGTTAGCAAGTTTGCAGATGACACAAAGATTGGTGGTGTTGTGGATAGTGTGGAGGATTGTCAAAGCTTGCAGAGGGATATTGATAGGATGCAGAGCTGGGCTGACAAGTGGCAGATGGAGTTCAATCCGGAAAAGTGTGAGGTCGTACACTTTGGAAGGAAAAACTCCAAGGCGGAGTACAAAGTAAATGGCAGGATTCTGGGCAGTGTGGAGGAGCAGAGGGATCTGGGGGTTCATATCCACAGATCACTGAAAGTTGCCTCACAGGTAGAGAGGGTAGTTAAGAAAGCTAATGAGATGTTAGCTTTCATAAGTCGGGGGATCGAGTTTAAGAGCAGCGAAGTGATGATGCAGCTTTATAAAACCCTGGTTAGGCCACACTTAGAGTACTGTGTCCAGTTCTGGTCGCCTCATTACAGGAAGGATGTGGAGGCATTGGAAAGGGTGCAGATGAGATTTACCAGGATGCTGCCTGGATTAGAGAGTATGGATGAGGAGAGACTAAAGGAGCTAGGGCTGTTCTCATTGGAGAGAAGGAGGATGAGGGGAGACATGATAGAGGTATACAAGATATTGAGAGGAATAGATAGAGTGGACAGCCAGCACCTCTTTCCCAGGGCACCAATGCTCAAAACAAGAGGACATGGTTTTAAGGTAATGGGTGGGAAGTTCAAGGGAGATGTCAGAGGGAGGTTTTTCACCCAGAGAGTGGTTGGTGCATGGAATGCACTGCCTGGGGTGGTGGTGGAGGCTGATACATTGGACAAGTTCAAGAGATTGTTAGATAAGCATATGGAGGAATTTAAGATAGAGGGATATGTGGATAGTCTTAGGTGTGGTTTGAAGGGCGGCACAACATAGTGGGCTGAAGGGCCTGTATTCTATGGTTCTATGGTTCTCATTTCGAAAACGTTGGCCCAGGGCTTCTAGGCTCTAGTGAGCCATCAATCACCTACTCAATGAACTTGTCCTCAAATGGGACAGGTCCGGGTGTCAACTTCCACAGGCAGGCTGGCTGAGAGCTGCTCGGCAGGGACCTGAACACCAGAATCAGAATCAGATTTATTATCACTGCAATATGACATGAAATTTGTTGTTTTGCAGTAGCAGTACAGTGCAAAGACATAAACACGTATAAGTTACAAAAATAAATAAATAATGCAAAAAAAAGGAATAACGAGGTACTGTTCATGGTTTCATGGATCGTTCAGAAATCTGATGGTGGAGGGGAAGAAGTTGTTCCTAAATTGTTGGGTGTGGGTATTCAGTCTCCTGTACCTCCTCCCTGATGGTAGCAATGAGATGAGGGCATGTCCCAGATGGTGAGGGTCCTTAATGATGGATGCGGCCTTCTTGAGACACTGCCTCTTGAAGACGTCCTTAGTGGTGGGGAGAGTTGTGCCCATGATGCAGCTGGCTAAGTCTATAACTCTCTGCAGCCTCTTGTGATCCTGTGCATCAGAGGTTCCATACCAGGCTGTGATGCAACCAGTCAGAATGCTCTCCACTGTACATCTATAGAAATTTGTCAGGGTCTTTGGTGACATACCAAATCTCCTTGAACCCCTAACAAAGTAGAGCCGCTGGCATGCCTTCTTCGTGATTGCATCAATGTGTTGGGCCCACAATAGATCCTCTGAGATGTTTATGCCCAGGAACTTGAAGCTGCTCACCCTTTCCACCTCAACTCCTCTATGAGGCCTGCTGTGTGTTCTTCTGACTCCCCCTTCCTGAAGTCCACAATCAATTTCTTGGTCTTACTGATGTTGAATGCGAGGTTATTATTGTGACACCACTCAACCAGCCAATCTATCTCACCCCTGTAAGCCTCCTCATCACCATCTGAGATCTACCAACAACAGTGGTGTCATCAGCAAATTTATAGATGGCGTTTGAGCTGTGCTTAGCCACACAGTCACCACAACACATCTTGACAGCATTAACAACTTGTCAAACCAGAATTATTGGCTGTCAAAGTTATCAAAGAGGTTGTACATTTGTCAATGTCTCTGATATCCACAGACATTTAAAAAGGCTCAAGGAAAATAAAAAAAACAAGCATTCAATCAAGCATTTTTAATTTTTTTCAAAAACACTTAAACATAAAACACTGGAAGATAATTAAAACCATTAAGTATAGTTAAATTGTCTCATTGAAATAAAATAATTAGGACTGGTGCTTTGAACTCTGCAGGAGTTCATGCTTCATTTCCCAGACTCCACATGGAGCCCACCATCAAAGAACAATTGGGGAATCTGAGGAGATTCTGATAAAGGATCATTCACCTGAAATAATGACTCCGTTTCTCTGTCCAGATGCTACCTGACCTGCTGAGTGTCCCCAGCATTTTCTATTTTATTTTAGTTTCACCAAAACTGCACATTGTGCTGCCAGGTGCCGCCTTATAACTGTTCTCTGGATAAAAGAAGTTTTTCGTGAATTCCAGATTGTATTGATTAGTTTCTACCTTTCATTCATGTTCTTTAGTTTTGGCCTCTCTCACAAATGGAAACATCTCTGTCTTTCTTATCAAAACCTTACATATTCTTAAAGAGCTTAATCAGGCCACCTCTCAAGTCTCCTCTTTCCTTGTGAAAAATATCCTGGCGGATGTAATCTCTCAGTTCGGGTAGCATTCTAATAAATCTCATATGCCTCTTCTCCAGACCCTCTTTTTTTTAAATTTAAATATGATGAACAGGTGGGAGGATATAAAGAGATTAAATGATGAAAGAGATGATGAAGCAGGGAGAAAGAGTGGTAAAGGTATTTAATGTATAATAAAAGATGGGTCTGGAGGAGGAGGCAAATAATAGAAGCCAAATAAGTGTGACGTTTCCAGAAGGTAAGGAAATTATAAAAGGCAAAAAAAACGTATGACTGTTTGAAATGTGAGAAACTAGAACTCCTGATTATCCAAAATTATTGAACAAAATATTAGGTCCAGAAGAATATAATGTACCGAGCTGAAACATGAGCTTGTGTTTGGTTTTGCTGGAACAGTGTAGGAGGCCAACAATAGAGAGGGGAGAGTGGGAGTGGAAAATTAAAGTGACAAGCAACTGATTGGAGGTGTTCAGCAAAGCAGTCACCCAATCTGTGTTTGGTTTTCATTTATTTCCATGTCATTTTCATATTTCTTTGTGACAAAGAAGGAGGCCATTTGGCCCAATTTGTCAGGGCTGGCTCGCAGACCATTTTTATCAATTATGACCTACTACCCCCAATTATTTCCCTGTTACCTATTGTCTCTCATGTGCCCATTTATTACCCACTGTTTCTTCTACCACCCACCTGCATCCACAATTGCCAATTAACCCACCACCCAGCTCAACTTTGGGATGTGGCATGAAACTGGAGTACCCGGGAAAACCCAGCAATCACAGGGAGAACATGCAAACTCCACGCAGACAACACCGGGGATCGGGTTTGGTTGCTGGAGCTGTGAGGCAGCAGCTCTAATGCTGCATCACCGTGCTCCATCTGTGTCGAGGTGCTGTCCTCGGTGTGGAGGAGGCCAGATTGTGAACTGTAAATACTGCGTAATAAATTGGAAGAAATACAAGTAAAACATTGTTTCAGCTTTAAATGGTGTTTGGATCTCAGTAATGTGGAAGAGGAGGTAAAAAAGGCATGTGTGGGTCCTTGGAGAATGCTACAAACAAAATAGAGGGTACAAAATGTACAATGGGTACGGGTGGCATCTCATTAAAAATTACAGAGGATGATCAGTTGTATGTGGAGGCTGCTAGAGTGGAAAGTGAGAAGGGAAAGCCCTCCTTGTTCTGAAAAGGAGAATAGGTGAGAACAGAAGTATGGGAAATGAAACAGACACAGATATGGGTCTTATCAACTATGGTGTGGCTGGAGGTGGAGAAGATGGGGAATCCAGCATCAGTGCTCTCTTTCCACCCTCTTAATTTACATGGCTACTTTTTATGATTTGCATATCTGTACTGCAAGAACAATCTGTGCTGTTTAGACACTTATTTTGCTACCTAAATCCCCCCCCCCCCAAGTATGCACCACCCCACAATACTGATGCTGACACATCTTAGATGTGTGATTAATGAATGTGGTAAACTAACAATAATATTTCTGTTAAATTAGGAATTCAGTAGGTTTCATTCTGAAATTGAGCCCATGTACAGAGGCATCCTTAACAACAGAAAGGAGTGGAAAGCATTGGCTGATGAATACGAGGCAAAAATGAAAGCGATTGAGGAAGAGAAAATAAGGAAGGAAGAAGAAGAAGCAGCAAAACAAGGTTAGACAACTGAGCATGAATTACTAACGAGCAGGATGCACTGAACAGGTTAGATAATGAAGGATAAGGTCAAAGTTAAAATCAAAGTCAAGTTAATTGTCATATGCACAAGTGCTGATATGCACAGGTGCAATGAAAATCTGAAGCATGGATAATGACACGGACCAGTTGGGCTGAAGAACCTGTTTGTAGGTATAAATTATGTCTATAATCTAGTAATTTAATACAACTCAGTGCACTTTTTGAAATATCTTACATTAGACAAATGGATTTCCTCCATTTCAGTATTGTTGAGCAGCAGCTCTCCAGAATGAATTACTGGGGGCAGAAGGCACATTCTTAAAAATAATAAAGGGGATATCATCTCTCAGGTCCTTTGTCCAGTCAATTACAGGTGCAATGAAGTCCAAAAGCGGTAGATGGGCTCTTTTGAGTTGGTTAGACCCCAATTTCCTCCTTGAACAGGCCTACCATATGTGTCCAGCAATACTTCAGCCATCCAGTTGTAAGCTGGCAGTGAATATTAGTACGGCCGCAACAATAGTGGTAACAGGATGATAGGATTGCTCAGCACTTCCAAAGTGCCAGAGATGCATGCCCTCTCGTGAAAAGGCTAAAAATTTATTCTATTTTATGTTTAAAAGTTTAAAAAAAAATAGCACATTGGAAACAGAGAACCAGATTTTTTGGGCAACCGGCGAGATCTGGTTTATCTACATTATAAACAATATTTGTCAGAGAAATTCATAAAGTATAATTTAAAACGTAAAGAGTTTTCAATCCAACATGCTATTTTCATTCTTTTTCAAACTGCAGCAGCCATCGCATCACAAAAGGAACAAAGTTCTCAGTCTAAGACTTGTCATCTCTTGTAAAGTACGGCCCGAAGAAATTAAAAACAAGCATTTTGAAGTCTTCCTGGCACTTCGACATTTGGAGAAACAGTCAATTGTTTCGAAACAAATTGTATTCCTAAACATGTGAGTTAAAGTGCAGCAAGCATGCCAGATACAGTTAATGATTAATTAGTTAAATGAGCCTCATGTTACATATTTTAAAAAATCAGTTTAATATTTGCTACAAAGAATTTGTCAATGAATAATTGTACAAGGTATAAGACAAAATTAAAATATCTGTGTAAGAGAGAGACTGTAAATGGCATTGTACCTTTTACTGAATTAGAAGATGATTATGTATCAGTTTGTGAAAATTTAGAGATTCACACTGAAGTGATAGATTTTGGCAGTAATTTTAAGTTTATGACCCTTGTTCTGGAATTTCACATTAGAGGCTTACGTCTATCTCACCAACTCCTATATTGGTAATTGGTTTAACATTGTCACATGTACTGAGATTCCGTGAAAAGCTTTGTTTTGCATGCCATCCTGACAGATCAATCCAAAGATATGTACATTGAGGTAGTACAAAAGGAAAAGCAGTAACAGAATGCAGGATATAATGTTACAGTTACAGAGAAAGTTCAGTGCAGCTAGACAAATAAGGTGCAAGGGCCATGATGAGGTAGACTGAGAGATCAAGAGTTTATCTTTATCGTACAAGAGGTCCATTCTTAACCATCTCAATTAGATCAGTTCTTAGTTTCCAGAAATCAAGACAATACAAGCGTAGTCTATGCACAAGGTGAGTGGAATGTGAAGGCAAAGGGGCCTATTACAATACAGGGGACTATTGCAAATCCCGACCTAACATTCGTATTTTATTTGTTTCTTTGACCCAGGCTTTAATAGGCTTGGTCTGAATTTTGTTGGAGAGGAAAATGGGGTGAGAGAAAACCCTACATCCCAACCTACTTCATCAGCATTCTGTTACTACTGTAAACATAACCTCTCATAACAGCATGAAGAACAATGTAAATAGGGTGATGACCCAGAATGTAATGGTTTATCTTTACCTCCATGCTGTCACTGGGAATTGTTCCCAGAGCGCAAAACAGAGGAAAAATTGGCTCCACAGTTTATTCCTTTATGTTTACAATACATTCAATTATAAGGTTATAAGTCCGCAAGTTATAGAAATGCTTTTAATTTGTATGTTACTTTTGTAAAGTTTAGCTAGCAAATGAAGTTGAAGACAATTGCACAGAAATGCTTCTCCTGTACTTTGTTCTCATACGCTTTCTAATTATCAGCAAGCTGAAGGTAACTTTTCAAAATTTAAATAAGCTTAATTGACCCAACAGGGTTTTTTTATTCTATTTAAAGTAATTACAAATGTATAAATAATTTAAATTATCAGAGATCAGAAAACATTGAATAATGTTCTACTCATTGTAATTTATAGCTTTGTATATGAATTAACAGAATTGATATGATTAACATACATTCAGATTTGGTGCTTAACTTTGTATCCTTGTGTAATAGTAAATAAATTTTAGACTTAATAACACGCAATTTCTGGGCATTTGTTGGTGTTTATTATTTTACAATGATTTTCGAGATCATTATCCTCCTGCAAAATTTAGGAGCTGAGCATTGACTAACCTTTTGCTGTGCTATCAAGCAGCTTGCAGACTTTAATTATAGTAAGGAATGTAAAGGGTACCTACACTCAGGTGTTACACCCAAACCAAGATTTACACTGACCTCCATCATGCATCATGTGCAGTCAGTTTTTTTAATTATCCAGTTGCATTAACCTTACAAAACTGAGAACAATGCACAGTGTTGCTTGGGAAATGAAAGTGCTGTGATTAAGAAGATTGCAGGAAAATGTTAGGGGAGCAGCAGACAAGTAAATAGGAAAATACTAAGAACAATGATTACCAAGGTGCTATAATTTGATGGTGTGTTTTTGTTCAGATAAAGTTAGGGGAAGCACAATGTAAGATTGGATTAGTTTACAATCACACTGAACTCCTTGTATTAAAGAGAATGTCCATTTCTATGTGGTTCACTAGTGAGAGACTATAGCTATTCAAGAAAGGTGTACTTGTATTTCATGCTGATTTATTCAATCAGTTATTTAAGACGTGCAAAGTCACAAAGAGACAATTGAGTCTTATGTAATAGGATAAGGGGGTGGAATTTTCATGTAAAGATTGTGTGTTAAACTGATAGTTGGCGTTTAGCCATCCATTATAAGTCTTAGCTGGTTTCCAGCTCCATCTTTAAGAGTCTTCATGGATATCATACTGAAGCATTTGCATGGAAGCTTTTCTGCGACTATAAGAACGACAATCCATGCCTAAATCCTTGTGCCGATGTTAAATTTAAAAATATAAAACCATATGGCCCACAGCTGAAAAGTCTGTCAGCATAACATGTCTGATGGCATGCTGGCTACTACTACATAGCTGCTTCAAATTTAACATTGGCGCAAAGACTGGGGGGGGATTGTCATCCGTAGAGTCACAGCAAAGTTACCAGGTAAATGTTTCAATATGTAGGTTGTAAACGATGATATCCATGAAGACTCTTGAAGTACTCTTCATGTGCTACCATGGGAGTTTTTTTGGCATTAGCTGGCATAGTTCTTGTAATGATGCTTGGATGAACTGGACTCTACTTATGCAGAGCTCCTCATTGTGCACTTCAGGGGTTCTACATGAACCATTAATTCCTTTGGCTAAGGATTAATATCTGGAAGAGCACATTCTTCACATATGCTGCCTTACTCTCTTCCATTCCTCCCTGATGATGTTTCTCCTGCTCTTCCTAGATTACTTAAGAAAACAAAGGAATGACCATTGGGGATTCCATACTTGGTCCTCAGACACTCTGGTCAAAGGCAAAATTATCCTTGTAGTCTCATAATCACTCAGGCACTCAAATGAGACTCCGGCTTTGTATACGTAAAAATCTCTGCAACTTTTTCTTCGGCTTTAGTTACCCATAACCAGAGTTTCTTCAAGTTTCATTCAGTCCCATTTAGGTATACAAGCCATCACAATTTGTTACAAGGAGCCAGCATTCCAGCAATTCCTGCTTTAATAATCGGCCTGTTCCATCAACAGCCCAGAAAAGAAGCTGCTGGCTACTTCCATCATTCTCCTTTGTTTCAGATTTCCAGCCAACGTCTTCTTTTGTTTCTTTTCTCTCTCTATCTGCCAGCACCGAAACAAGTTATGCTGCTGGGACAAACTTAATCTCCACCTATCACAGACAGTTCATCCTTCCCCCCTTCTGCAATTAAGGCACACCCATTGACATTTTAGGTTGATAATTTTTTCATGAGTTCTGATGAAAGGTCATTGACCTGAAATATTGACTCCCTCTCCATTGATGTTGGCTTACCTGCTGTGTGTTTCCAGCATTTTCTGTTTTAGTGCCTGAAGTTTTGAATTGACAATTGTACGTTTGGATAGGTCAGACCTTACCTATAAATAATTTTCCTTCCAATAAATAAATGCAGATAATTTGAATCCCTCTTTGCAAACATCATTTTAACTATGCACTTTGTAGAGGATGTGGTTTGTGAGGTTGAGAGAGAATACCAGAGAAGCTGAAGTATTTGGTTGAGGAGGAACATGACGTTCTCACAACATTTCAGAAGTATTTAGATGAGCAACAAACAACCTTCTGGAAGAACTCAGCAGGTTGAGCAGCATTCATGAGGGGTGGGGTGTGGGCTGCTGTTGAAGGAATTGGGTCAAAATCCTACAGCAAAACTGGAGGAAAACTTCTTCTAATCAGCATACCTTGAAGAGACTTTGCAGTGGAATAGTAAAATGGAGACACAAGAGACTGCAGATGTTTGTTGCTCCATATTCCAGCAACTGCAGTCTCTTGTGCCTCGTATTTAGATGAGCATTTGAGATGCCATGGTATAGAAGACTACAGACTGAGTGCTGGAAAATGGGATTAGTACAGATGTGTACTTGATGGCCGGCATGGATATAGTGGGCAGAAGGGTTTGTTTCTGTGCTGTATGACTGTGTTGTACTGTGCAGGCACGGTAGTGTAGCGGTTAGTGTAACGCTATTACAGTGCCAGCAACCCGGGTTCAATTCCGGCCGCTGTCTGTAAGGAGTTTGTATGTTCTCCCCTTGTCTGCGTGGGTTTCCTCCCGGTGGTCCGGTTTCCTCCCACATTCCAAAGACGTACAGGTTAGGAAATTGTGGGCATGCGATGTTGGCACCGGAAGCGTGGTGACACTTGCGGGCTGCCCCCAGAACACTCTCCGCAAAAGATGCATTTCACTGTGTGTTTCGAAGTACACGTGACCAATAAAGATATCTTATCTTAAATCACTTGCATAAGATAGAGATACGAAATGAATCTGTTTTAACCCATGCCCTTCAAGAAATACAACAGTGCACTAAGATCAGAAATTGTACTTAGATCCCTAGTTGCCTCCTGATTACAGGGAATTTTGAATTCTTGGACCCTATTTACACATATACACTTGCTCTGCTGACCTTAAGCAATTGTTCTATTTGCAATTGACTTTGCTGTGCTATTAGAGACATAGGAGACACTTCCATGTGCCTGTATCTAAATGCACTGCACTGTCTGTGTGCAGTGATTATAGTAAAGTTAAACATGTCAGACCATATTCCTGTAAAATAGCCCACTGAAATTATCTGCATTTATTTAAATGGAAGCAAAATTATTTATAAGCATGTTCTGACACATCCTAATGTACAATTGTTAATTCAAAAGTACAGGCACAGAAAAAGAAACTGCTGGAAACACTCAAATGATCAATCGCTGTCAGTGGAAAGAAAGAAATAGTTGATGTTTCAGGCAAATGACTTTTCACCAGAATTCATGAAAAGATCATCAAGCTGAAATGTTAACGTGTGCTTAAGTTGCAGAGAGAAGGAGGGGCGGGAAGGGAATGCCTGTGATATGGTGGAAACCAAGGTAAAATCCTGGTGACATAAATACTTTTGGCACTGAGAGTTTGAAAGAGAAAAATAAAGAAAGGAAACACTCACCAGAAATCTGAAACAACAGAGAATTCTGGAAATACCCAATGGATCAGGTAGCATCTGAGGGAAGAAAAAAAACTTTGTTAATCATTAGTGAAGGATGATCGTATATCAGAACTGGCCAGTTCTGACACAAATAGAACTGAAACTCTGGAATTCAATATCAAGTCCCAAACACTGCAAGGTGCCTTGACAGAAGATGTGTTGTTGCTCCAACTTGCACTGAGCTTTGTTGGAACAATGTAGGAGTCCAAAAACAGAGAGTTTAGAGTGAGAGTGGTTGGGAAAATTAAAGCAGATAACTGAAAGGATCACCCTTTTGGGTTAAAAGGAGGTGCTCTGCAAAGCAGTCACCCAATTTGTAGGCACTTATATTTGTCATGTATTTGAGGTTTATCTATGACCTTTGAAAACTACAAGTGACAAACAATCACAAGTACCTGGCATTTGTCTCAAAATCAGAGTCAAAGTGCTGCTCACACACTCAGAAACCATGTCCCAGGATCCTTGCAGGCTTTCTCTGCTTAGAGGTGCCACAATGGCTGCTGACTGCTGCACTGCAAAGTCAAGAATAGCTCTCCCAGAAAAGAGGGGATCCCATTCTTGATGGGGTGACCTTTGTGTTCACATCTGTAAAGGGCACTTGGTTGCATTGCAAATGCATTCATAGAGGATACATGCCCTTAAAGACACCTCCCTGATTACTTCCTGCCATTAGTACCTTTTGTATATTGAAGGTGCCTTTGCCAGCACTTTTATAAGTTCATTGACTGAAACAGCACTGAATCAAGCCCTTCAATGCACCATGTTAATACCGATCATCAATTAATCATTTATACTAATTCCATTTGGTCAATAGCCTTCTATGACTTGTGATTTAAGTGCTCATCTAGATAATTCTTAATGTGAGGATACCTGCCTCCACCACCCATTCAGGTTGTGCATTCCAGAGTTCATCCATCCTCTACCTCAGATCCCTCTAAACCTCTTACCTTTTATATTAAACCTCTACGTCCTCTAGTTTTAGATGCCTTTGCAATAGGGAAAATGTCCTTTTATCTACTCTGTTTGTGTCCTTCATGATTTTGTATACCTCTACGAGGTCCACCCTCTGCTTCCTCCACTGCAAGGACAGCAAAGCCAGCCTATCCAATCTCTACTTATAACTGAAACACTCCACTCCAGGCAACATCTTGGTCAATCCCCTCTGCACCCTTCCCAGTGCCATCACTTCTTTCCTAATAATGTGACAACCACAATTCTACATAACTAGAAAAGTACTCCAGTTGTGGCTCATCATTGTTTTATAAAGTTGGACCATATTATCCCTGCTCATATGTTCTAAGCCCCAGTTTATGAAAGCAAGTATCCTGTATGCATTTTTCAACACCCAATCTACCAGTGCTCACCTCCAGGAATCCTTGGTCTTCTACACCGAGGTCCCTCTGTTCCTCAATACTCTGGAGTCACTACCAGTCATTGTGTATGTCCTAACTTATTAGTCCCCCTCCAAAGTCTATCACCTCTCACTTAGCAGGATTAAATTGCACCTGCCATTGCTCTGCCCATCTTAACAACTGATCAATATCATCCTGGAGCCTACAACTAGCCTCCTTACTATCAACAACAACACCAATTTTTGAGTTATCTGCAAACTTACTAATCATACCTCCTACATACATATCTAGATTGGTAATGTATATAACAAACAATAAGGGTCCCAGCCTGTGACCACTGGTCAAATTCTGCTAATCACAAAAAAAAAGCTCTCCACCATCACACTCTGCCTCCTATTACTAGGCCAATTTTGGTTCCAATTTGCCAACTTGCCTTGGATCCCATGGGCTGTAACCTTGCAGACTAGTCGCCCACATGAGACTTTGTCATAGGCCTTAATGAAGTCCAATGTAGACTACATCAACCTCATTGCTTTCATCAACACATTTTGTTACCTTTTCTGTTGTTCCAAAATCAGTGCAGGTTCCTTTAGCCATCTGGAAAGACTCTGCTGACCCCCTCCTCCCCACATCATTGCAGTGTGCACTCATTCCTTTGACCACTCCACAACAGCTTTATCCTTATCTATTTATTCCTCAAAATTCAGGGGGTAGGGGGGGTTTAGATCTGTTTTTTAATAGCAACGACAGTGTCTGCACCTTCACTATCTCCTCCTTGAATGTGTCCCACTGTTCCTTTTCTCAGATATCTCTCTCCTGACTTTTAATCATTTCTAATCTGATGAATTTGGAACCAATTCCCCTTCTGCAGGATTTCTTCTGTTTTGTTTTCTGGCTGTTTAACTTTGAGGGGTACCTATTGGAAACACCTGGAGGTGTGATGACTGGAATCCCTGTTTGGGATCAGTCTACTTTGCAGAGGGATATGCAGTATGAAGATGATTACAGGAGAGATAAACCTTTAGCTGAAGTAAAAGTTGGATTGTCTGTGAATTAACACTACCAGCTGTGAATAATGTGGTCGAAAAACTTGCTGGAGACAAATCTGAGCATTACACAACTATTGACATAATTTTATGGGTATGTGAAATTTCCTCAACCCAAAGTCCATACCCTATTAACAGGAGGCATTAATTCACTCAGAAACAAGCAGAATCGGGTACTAATGCAAATGTGATTTTTGGCTGGGAAGTGCACTTCTTTTCTGGCATTGCACAGATAAATTTCGAGGTCATTATCTCCTCCAGTCATTTACTTATTGTAGTTTTATTGAACCAGCTAACTTCGTACTCAGTCACTGATAAAGCTGCAAATCATTAAGGATCCCTTTAAGCAGTTCAGGTCAGGAGGGTCTAACCCCATTTAGAGTCCCGTATGCTATATGTAATTAACACAAAATGCTATCAACACAGATGATCATAGCAAAATTTGGCAGGGTATCATCAACTGCTTAAGCTGCACACATTTCTGATGCATACATGAATTGTGACCTCTCTTATTTGACAAGTAGTAGAAGTTGTGCTAAAGCTATATCCTTGTAAATCACATTCTTACAACTGGAAGCAAATTAATATTTGTAGCACCAAAGACTGAACCACAGAGAGCACTTTGACCCACCTTGTAATGTTACGAATGGTCTTATTCATGCAGAGGAAACATGCTTTAACATTTCCTACAAAATATGTACAGGCAAAGTATGTGAACTTTAATTTGACCCTAATTCTTGCAACATGATGAAGTTTCAACTTCCAGTTTCTGAGTCACCGATTCGTGCTAGATAAGCAGATATTGAGAAAACAACAGAAGATAATTAGTTAACAACTTAAAAAAGAATCACAGTTTGGTGAGAATTGATAACTATCAAGAATGAAAAACCTGACCCATAACACAATTTAAAGAATAAAGGTGTCAGGTGTCAAGATCAGATGCTTTGTGACAAAGTCATTGTGAACAGAGACCTATTTAAACAGGTTAAGATGCACTGAGCCGCATAATCCCATCAAACAAAACAAAGTATTGTTATAGATTGGGGTGAGATTGTGTAGCAGTGAACAAAACAACCTCAAAGACAAATGTTAAATATTGTGACCTCACCTGGAATAAGCAAACAAGTTTCTGCTTCTCACAAGAGATTAGTTTGACATTTTAAACCCAATATCATTTACAATGCATAGAGGAATACACCAGATAGGGAATTATTTTGTATGTTGGCAATTCAGCAGGCATCTCTGTTTGACAGGTTTATAAAATTCTATTGGATCAAATGTCCTGATTTATTTTTGCTGGGAAAACAAAAAAAGATGATTGAGAGAAGTTATAATACAGGGATTAGGAGAACAATCTGAATGGCCTGACTGTAGGATTTAGGAATTAACATTGGACATGACAGAATGGTGAAAATGAAGAAGGATGAACCAGGAATAAAATCCTAAATAGGGGTAAGGCCAGGTTTCCAGGACTGGAAACAGTGACTTGAAGGCAATTCTGTATCAGAGCAATGGGAAGCATTCAAGGAGGAGATAGTGAAGGTTCAAACATTATAAGGAAAAGAAGAACTCTCAAATCCAGATCCTGACTCCATGAATGCTGAGGAACAAATGGCAGGATAAAGCAGAAAAGGAAAAGTCTGTGACAGATGGTAACTCAAACCTGCAGAAAGACTTGAGGAGAATGGACAGTGCAAGAGTAAAATTTAAAAGGAAATTAGAAAGGCAGAAAGGGTGCATGAAGAAATATCAACTTAAAATTAAAAGAAAGAGCATAATAAAGGAGAGGAGGTCCTTTCAGATACCAAAATGGACCCTGGTTGTAAAGTTCAGAGCTGTATAAAGTTGTGAATGAATATCTTGCATCTGCCTTCATGAAAAATGGCATGATATTGGAACTTACAACAGTTGAAAGGATGTGAAATAGTGAACATAATAATCATGGAGAAAGGATATATTGAGGGGTCTCACATGTTTGAAAGTGGATACATTTCCAGGCTCACTGAGTCTATATCTGACTCTTAAAAAGATTCATGGGAGGAAATAGCACAAATTTTGACTATCCTCTTCCAATCCTTTTGGCTCCAGGTGTGTACTGAAGGACTGAAAGTTTGGTGGTGTGGTGCTGTCCTTTTAAATGAGAAAAGGAGATGGACCAATATTCTACAACCATTCAGTCTGGCATTAGCGGGCAAATTATTGGAGACAATTTTGAGGCACAGCATAAATCAGTATTAAGAAAAGCATAGGTTAATCAAAGAAAATCAAGAAGAGTTTGTTTAGAGAAGTTTGTACATGACTAACTAAAATTATTTTTTGAAGAAGTGATAAGGAATATCAATAAGGGAAGCTAACTTAGTGTGGTACATATGAATTGCAGCAAAGCACTTAACAAGATCTCACATGGCAAACATACACATCAGGTCACCGGAAAGATAACCAGGAATGATTAGTAAAACACTGATAATCCAGCATCCCCATGTCTTTGATGGAGCTGGACTGGCATATTTTCTGGACTATTGGAATTTACTCCTGTTAATACAGCAATGCATGCTTAATTCACCCTTTTTGGATGTTACATGGTAGTATAATAAATTTTCCAGTGAACTAGGTGAGTTTAACCAGGAGGAAACAAAACCCAGAGAGTTTAAAGGGAGTGTGGGAATGGGATCCGAGTGGGTTTAAGGGAAGTGTGGTAATTAGGGCCCTGGTGAGATTAAACAAAATAAGAACAAGCCCTTAGCACATTCAAAGGGAACAACACACAAGATGCTGGAGGAACTCAGCAGGTCAGGCAGCATCTATGAAGGAAATGGACAGTCAACGTTTTGGGTCGAGACCTTTCTTCAGGACTGGAAAGAAAGAGGGGAGAAGCCAATATAAAAGGGTGCGGGGGAGGGGAGGGGATGGAGCACAATCTGGCGGGTGATAAGTGAATCCAGGTGAGGGGGTTAGGGTTAGGGTTAGGGTTAGGTGCGGAAGGGGGGAGTGAGAATGATGTAAGAAGCTGGGAGGTGATAGGTGGAAATGACAAAGGGCTGAAGAAGATGGAATCTGATAGGAGAGGATAGTGGACTATGGAATAAAGGTGGGGAGGGGAAACAGAGGGAGGAATATGTGGGTGGTGGACGGATCGAGAGGGTGGGGGAGGGGAAAGAACTGGGATATAGGAGCCGGTGGGATAAGGGAAACAAGGGGGGACAGAGGAGAGTGGTTACCAGAGGTTGGAGAAATCGCTGTTCGTGCTGTCAGATTGGAGACTAGCAAGGTGGAATATGAGGTGCTGTTCCTCTAATCTGCATCTGGCCTCAACGTGGCAGTAGAGGGAGCCATGGACAGGCATGTCTGTGCGGGAATGGGAAGTGGAATTAAAGTGACTGACCACCGGGAGATCCTGGCTGTTACAGCAGATGAAGTGAAGGTGCTTAACGAAGTGATCCCCCAATCTGCGTCAGGTCTCATCGATGTAGAGGAGGCTGCACTGGGAGCACTGGATGCAATAAGTGACACCAATAGATTCACACATGAAGGACTGCCTCAGCTGGAAGGACTGTTTAGGGCTCTGAATGGTAGTGAGGGAGGTGTTGCTCCAGACTTCCAGTATCTGCAGTCTCCCTTGTGTGTTCAAAGAGAATGTGGGAATGGGGTGCCTGTATGTTGAAAGGGAGAGTGGAAAATGGGGCCCCATTGTGTTTAAAGTGAGTGTGTGAATAAGGCCTCCGATGTGTTTAAAGGGAGCATAGGAATGGGGCTCCAGTGTATTTAAAGGAAATATGAGAATGGAGCCCTGGTGTATATAAAGAAAATGTGGAAATGAGGACGTGTGTTTAAAGGAGGTATTGGAAATGGGGCCCTGGTGTGTTTAAAAGGAGTGTGGAAACTAAATCCAGGTAGGCCAAATGCCAAACCACTGGGACAGTGGATTATCAGAATTTTGCTGCAATTAACCTTAAATCTTTTGGCGGCCTGGATTTTGAGGATTGAGAGTCTCACCCCATCCTTGATAAAACTGTACACTTCTGTAATCCTCCCAGTGGCAGGTTATTCCACACTGTGCCCTTCGACATCATCATGGTGTGATAAGTTGCCACACAAGTTAGTCAGTTCGAGGGGATGGATCACAAGTTGGAAAGTGGAGAGACATTTCAGGTACCAGCAACTGGGCAATAAGGTTGGGAGGGGTATGGGGGATATTGGACCCCAGCAACTTTTAACGGGAGCAATGGCAGAGCTGGGGGCTGGGTGGGACTGTGGAAAGCCAAGCTAAAGATCAGGGGGTGTTGCTGGATTTGGCAAAATAAAGTGGAGGAGATGGGGGGCTCAATGATGAACATAATGCACTAAGCTGGCAGACCTCCTAGTTCAGCATTATGCTGGCCATAATTTGTTGTCCCAGGAGTGCACTCTCCAGCCTCTGGACACAGAGCTCCAGCCTTCCCCCAACGGATTGGTGCTTGGGAATGATATCGTTATCTGTGTCCCAGACAATGAAATCACGTCCACAGCACAAGGATGACTCGCACTTGGAACTGCCTGGTCTAATCTTTGAGGGGACACAGAAGACCATGAGAACAGTTGTTGTCACATTTTGTGCAGGAAAACCTAGATTTCCCATTGCATAACTGAGGAAAAGCAGGACGCATTGTGCTTCTCAACAACAGTACTCAAGCTGATACTTATGTTACATGCTGACCTCTAGTGGAGCCTTTTAAAAATGACTCAGTGAGTTCTTTCAAAAGTGGCACACTATAAATGTGTGTGAGGAACATTTGGTATTTGTAGGAACTGAGGTAAGACTGTTCCTTGTACTTCATTCACAACAACCGCATAAAAATAACACCACAAAATATCTTAAAACAAGCTATGATCAGAAAAACAACATCTGTGCAGATCACCTGGAGGAAATTATAATAAAATTGTCCAACAGCAAATGGCATTCAAAATATTGTCAGACGCATGTTGATTAAATTACCGCCAAAAGAGGTTTTATTGTTGTCTGAATTATTAGATTTGAAACAAATAACAATAGAGACGATTGGAAGCATTTTGCAAAAGCTATATAGATGAAGTAATTTCCAGAACATTAAGAACAAATGAAAACTAATTCTGGAACAATCCATGCACAAAAGGCATATGCAAAAATTGGTTGTGTCTAATAAATGTCTTGCAGCTGTGTGAGAAAGAATACAGCTGAGTTTATTTTTGTTATTAAGAATTGGCTTTTCTGCTTTTCATTGCTTGGTATTATCTTAATAATTATACAGATCTTGTAGTAAATTTGCCTCTTCGCTTTCTCATATACAAAACATCCAGGTACTCTTCATCCAGTGAATCTTCCATCACATAAGGCATTTCACCTCCTTCCTCTTCAAACTCTGTTTTAATGAAAAGGATTCAGCATTAAAGCACATGTAAAGAGATTCAGAGCAGTGTAGTAGAAGCTGTTTGACAGTGACTGAACTCTATCTCCTTTGTTTGCACCTAGTAAATTCAGCAGTGCAGGGCATTTTTTAGACTGTAAGGACATATTTACAGTATGGTTCACCCCTGAAATCTTGCAGTCTGGCTTCTTACCCTTTTCGAACCTTAGCCCACCTAAGAAAAAAAGCATATAACAATACGTGGAACAAAGAAAATTCATTCAACTGTTTGAGTAAATGCTTCCACAGACTAAGTGCAAACATTTATTTTAAAAATCTATTAAACTAAATAAACAATGAAAGAAATTTCAGTGTTTAAAAAAGTATGAATGTGCTGCAGAATTTACTCCTAAAATATCAGGGTTGTATTAAATACTTATGTATGGTTTATTTTATTTTCAAGTTTATAAACAGGGCTCCATAAAATTTCAATTGTAACATAGAAAGGTATTTTCTTTATAGAGTGGTATTACCGGTCGTTTGCAGAAGTATGCAATTGGAACAATGTGTGCAACCTGCGAAGCAAACAAAATTAATAGGAGGAAGCTACTTCAAAGGGAAGAGAGGATTTAACTTCTCCACATGCCCCAAGAAGTGCTGAAAAAATGACTATAATAAATGGAGAATTTATTTCATGCTTGAATTAACCATTGAAGTAATGAGGGAAAAAGATCGTGTTATTTATTTTGCTTCCTGCTCACAAACAAACAAGTGGTTCATGAATTAATGGCTAATAGGGCGAAACAACTGTCCAGACCTAAAATAAAAATCACAAAATGCTTGAAGTACTCAGCAGTTCAAAGAGCATATGTGGAGAGAGAAGGAGACAGAGAGAAAAACAATGTTTCAGGGCAATGACTTTTTGTTAGAACTGACAGAAAACTCATTGTTCTAAAATACCAGCCATTTCTTTCTCCACAGATGCTGCCTGATTTTTATTTTAGGTCTGGACTAGATGTTTCTCTGTAAGTCATTTTATTCAGAACCATAATTTTCTTGTTTAATTGTGAACAGGAAGCAAGATAAATAGTCTTTTCTCTCATTAATTCAATGGTTAATTCAAGCATGAACTAAGTTCTCCATTAATTACAGTTATTACCTTTTTCTGCATGTTTTGAATCAGCCTTTTGAGGCACGTTGAAAAGGTAAATTCTGTTTTCCTTTTGGAGTATTTTATCACTTTTACTTTTGCCAGCATTACATTTTGTTTGCATATTTAGGTTTCATTTAGAGTTCTAACAACTGCAGTATTTTGTTTTTGTATTAATAGTTTTGACATAAGAGTTGACTGGTCCGTTTCTGTGCAATTCTGTACATTCTGTAATTCTGTTACCAAACATTGACTATTTGATGTAATGGGATGAAGATTAATCTTAGAATGGTTATAAGGAAAGCACCCATGGCAATATAGTACAGAGACTTTAATGATTGCATATGTGAAACAAGTTTCCCAATCTGAATCATTATCAACAGTTACCATAAACAGAAACCATAGAAAAATGTAATGATACATCAATTTGATTGTGATGCACATCATAAACTGATAGGACTTTAAGATCAATGACTCAAAATTGATTGCCAAGCTTTTTCAGGTCATGCATTAGGGACAAAAGGAGTAAAATCACAAGGTAGTTTTGGATGAGAACAATCATTTGAAGCACCTTGACCTGAAGATCAATTGGGTTTTGTCATCCCTCCATGACAGTATCCAACAATTCTAGGGCTTTTTGTTGGCTTTAATATGCTCAACGTGTCACTTTATGTAAAGACCGCGCTTCACACAAAATTTTTCCTGACATTTAACTTTTGCTAATTTGAACCAATACTTATAAGATAGAATGTCATAAATTTATGTAGAATTCTATAATAATGATTTCTGCATCTTTTCTCTCATATTTACTTCCTTCCAGGGCTGAACAGCCAAATTCCCTAATCCAGTTGGGCACAAAAGGACATTTGTGAACCAATGGGCTTTACAGCAATTCAACAACTTCATAGTCACTCTAATGACACCACTCAGGTATCTCAGGATGATATTGTGCAAGTGTAGTATACCATAGATTTGCAGCCATCATTTCCTGCAACATCGATTTCCAATTTAGCTGTGACAGCAAAGGAAAGCTTCAAATATTTTTCACCACAACAGATGGAAAGTTGAAAAGTCAATATCCCCTGTCTAGTGTGTCTCAGTTCACCTTTCAGAACTTTGGCTTCAGGGAGTATTGATTGACTGTTCTCAGCTATAGAGAGTGTTTCCTTCACAAGCAAAGGCACTTCACTTGTATAAACCCAACAGAATTTAAGTAAACTACTGTCTGCTTTTCTCCTTCAATCAATATATTTAGGAATCCCAGTAGACAACAGGACTATTGAGTTTTTTCAAGAATACCTGTATAATACACAAGGTTATCTGTAGTGGAGATGGTGGATTCACTGTCTTCACTTCTCCTGTGTTTAAAAAAAATGTGATTCATATTAGGAATTTAAATAATGACTATGTAATATAACTACATATATTATTGTCACAGAGCACAGAGTAGGATGTTGAAGCACTGATTCAGGAGGTCATGTTCAGTTAAAGGCTCAATTTGGTACTGATGGAGAAGGAAGGATCCCAAGGAAAGCTGCAGCAGGTAAGTGGGAGAATATGCTCAGAAAAGTCAAATTGTACATCATTACTTGCAACCTACGAAACATCTTACATGGAATTCAATAACATATTGCAAGCTTCATGAGAAGAAAGCACTAAATGTCAAGGTTATTGGAGGTAGGAAGATGCAAGTTTTTGACCGCATGTGGAATTTATCATGTCTCTGTTTCCGATCACAAATATTTCCACATATTGTCAATATAAAATTCTTTCCCTTCGGCATAGGTAATGTATGTGAGCAAGGTAGAATGTGAGAACCCTTAATAACCACTTTGTCCCTATGGACTCTGACTGCTCAGTAATAATGCTTTGCTCCTGGCATTGCTAATGCTGGTTTTGTGTGGATGAATGTATGAATCAACTTAAAGTAAATAATGCTTCATGATATACTCGTGAACAGTTGACAGTGTGGGATGTGTGTTCAGGCCAGAAATGAGCTTTCCTGCTAGTGGCAGTTAGATAGCAGTGTATAGTGATAATGTTCATCATAAACTGCAATGTCTAAAGCTCTGTTCCTTATTATAGTGTGGGGTATTCTGGTGTGGGGCATAATTGTATGATTGTTCTGCACTTATTTTTCATTCCTTCTTACAAAAAAAACAAGAAAGCAGGGTATCCCACCTGACATTTTTTCAATGTGAAGGAGTTCAGGATTTGATAGTATCAAAGCAAAAGATTTAATTGTTGATCGTAAAGCAGTTAGCAACACTTTTTTATCTCAAGTGAACAAACTTTTTGTAAATCTTTGAAGGGTACGAAAAACACACTGAATCTTTTTTTTCCGCAAACAGGTGGTTTTCTTATTCTGTGGTGAGTCCCTGTCACCACAGAACCTCCCCTGCATCCATCTGTGATATACTTGATGCATCTATTTGGCACAAAGCAGGAGAGTGAAGGAATACTCATTCCCTGCCAGGATGAGTACAGTGACACTACATTCTAGAAAATAGAGACCTTTAAGGTGCTTTATCCACTTACCTGAAAATGTTCCTCCATAAAAAAATGACTGGCTACAATACCTAAAGAATGTGATAAGGCACCATACCAAGCACATCCCAAACTTGTGATTATTACCACCCAGAAGGACAAAACATGCAGGTGCATGGGAATAGCTCCGTCTGAGAGTTCCCTTCTAAATCACACAGCATCCTGACTTGGACATGTAAAACTCTATTTTCATCACTGTTGGGTCAAAACCCTTGAACTCACTTTCTATCAGGAATGAGACTCATCTTCACCATTACAGTGAACCTAGAAAGAAGTCTGCCAACAACTACTCAAGCAAATTAAGGATGTGAAATAAATATCGCTGTTTCTGCCAATGTTCTCATTATCAATGTGACAAAAGTTGTGAAGTTCCTATCTCAGTGCATTGTAAATAATTCTGTTCAATCAAAAGGATATTACAAGCTTCAACATGCCCAATGTGTGGTTAAGTATGTGACCAGTACTAAAAGCATTCTTATTCCATATTTTACAGCCTTACACATGTAACAAGCTTTAGGCACATTCTTGCTTACCCCTCCCCATATATAAAAAACAGTTCTCATTCAACAAGAAATGTGTTAAAATTGTAATTACCCATTGATCTTTATATAGTGATTTGTAAAAGTAACTTAAGCAACCATGTGCATTTTTTACTTACATGTGTTCCATTAAATGATCCTCTTCATAGTAGTCATCTAATCGAAACCTCTCCTGCATTACTTCCTGTGACATAGCTTACATAAAAAGATTTTTAAAAGGTTCACTTATTCATATACTAATGGTACAAGAACTTATTCTTCCTACCATATTTTCTACCATTATTATTACAGAAATAATGTATTAAATCATTGAGGCAAGTACTGGATAGAAAATGTTCATATGCACATTGTCAGGAAAATTATCAGTGTAGCTCCAATAACCATGTTCAAAAGTCTGCTTCTGAAACCCATTTAATATGTATAACTCTCTTACAGGTGTAAACTGCTGGTACACTAAATTCTAGGTAGAAAATATTAATCTTTGAGGAAGAATGGTTGACAGCATATAACGTGACTTTTAAGAATTCTACAAGAGTTGGTCCTTTCATTACTTTTTAATATTGTTTCATATTCCGTCATTGATAAACATTCAACCTTCCTGAGGATGGAAGATTGAATGACACAATAGGCTCAGGTTCTGCTTCTTAATCACAGAAGTGTGAGAGCCAGCTCAGCTTCAGGATTGATGGTTCATACTGAGGTCCTGCTGCATTATTGGACGTGAAGAAATTCATCCTTGGTTGTATGTACTAAACATGCATTATAGGAGCATATCACACTGGACTCAACTTCTGAAATTCTGAAGAAGATTTCAAAGCATATGCACTACATTCTGCATTCTGTTTTCCTTTTGAACTACCTGGATGTACTTATGTATGAAATGGTCTGTCTGGATGGTATGCAAACAAAAGCTTTTCATGTGACGGTAATAAACCACATGACATGTGTCCAACGATGAATTTCTGACATGATTCTAAATGTAAGTCCTCCCAGTTTATTCACATGACTCTATAAGTTTCCATTGCACTGATTCAAAGACATTTAGATTTTATCTGACATTTATCTTTCAAACAAACACAAATGGTTATTTATCTCATTTTGGTGTTGCTGAAACATCGCTGTGAATCATTTCCCAGCCACTGCAGGTGACTACACTTCAATCAATTCATCGGCTACAATATACTTTGAGATGTTATTAGGACATGGTAAGTACTGCCTAAATGTAGGCTCCTTTCCCCTTTGTCAGAAATGTGCTCAAGCATATTCTACATAGTTACCAGTCAATACGGCTTTGGTACGAAATACTTGGCTTACTTCAGTTTTGCACGAATAGACTCAGTCACTAAGATTTCAGAGACCATTAGTGCAGGATATAAAACAAAATTATTGCATTTGAGTGTTCTTTTGTTTTGGGATTTATGAACGTGCAGGTAGAAATTAATCCTTGTTGAGCTTGTGAAACAAAGTTCCATACTCAATAAATTGAGAAAGGCCTGTGAAATTAACCTAACACTTGAGGACATTTTCAGGAGTCTCTGCTGGCCATCTGGAACAGACTTTACACATATCAGTGAGTGCTGCAATTCCTGCAAGAAACTGGATAATTGCAGAGTCTAGTTACATCAGAACTCCTTTACGCAGGATTCTGCAGCAAGCACTGAGATCTAAGCAGCAACAATAAATAAATGGAAAACTGTTCAAATGTTTTCTTTAAATTAAAAGTGAAAAACACGTTGATGTTGAGGACTGTGAATATTCCCCCAATTCAACAGTATTTCCTCCCTCACCTCTTTTCCAGGACTTAACATCAAATGGCTACCAATGAGACAGATAGACACGTGATTAATTTTCTTCATATTGACAAGCTGCCTGTGAACCTGTAATGATGCTGATGGTTCCTCTGGAGGATACTAATGAAAATGATTGACTGAGCTTTGGCGTCCCAGTTTGAACCTGATTGCAGCTGCCTTTGCACCCAAAAGCAGGCATTAATAGGTGGCACAGGTCCAGCAACCCGCGTTTGATTCTGACTTACTTCACTACTATAACTTGCCCCTGGTGTACGCAGGTGGTGGGGGTGTTGGACACATAAGGGGGAATTGCTTACAGGGAATGGGACAAATGGATTGCTCTGCTACGAGCTAGCCTAAATGTGATGAGCTGAATGACCTCCTTCTGTGTCATAACAAAATATGATACATACATCATACATCAACAGGAATGGCAGAACATTGCCATTCATTAGCTCATTCACTTACTTCATATAAAAAATTACTCACATGAAGGTCATTTCATAGAAATCATAATAGAAACATACAGCACAGAAATGGGCCCTTTCAGCCTACCTCATCCATGCTGACTGTGATACACTAATCCCACTTGCCCACATTAGGCCCACGTCTTTCTAAGTACCTGCCCAACTGCCTTTTAAACGCTGTAGTTGTGCCTGCCTTCATTACCTCCATTGGCAGCTCCTTCCAGATATTCACCACCCTCTGAGAAAAACTTACCTCTCAGATCTTCTTTAAATTTCTCCCCTCTCACCTTAAACATGTGCCCTCTAGTTCTAGACTCCCCTGCCCTGGGAAAAAGACTCTGTCTATCCTATCAATGTCCCGTATAATTTTTTAAACCCCTGTAAGGTTCCCCAGCCTCCGACATTCAAGTAAGAATAAACCCAGGCCATCCAATCTCTCCTTTAACTACAGCCCTCAATTCCAGGCAATTTTCTGGTGAAGTTTTGGGTCTTTGTGGAATCATTTGCAATTAATATGAATAAGGCAATAAGCTTTTGAACAATCAGAAGTAAAAGAAAATGCAGTCAGACAATTTGGAGCTAAAAACAGCAGATGCCGGAAACCTGAAACAACAACAGAATAAGATGATGGCACTCAGCAGGTCAGAAAGCATCTGTGGGGAGAGAAAGAGTTTCATGTTTCAGGTCAAGGGCCCTGCAGCAGAACTGGAAAGTGAGATGAAGTTATTTAAAACTGCCTGTTTCCTTGTTATAGAATTGTTTTTATTTGCTTTGAAGCTGGGTGGGATAAATTTTCCCAAGTCCAAACTATTAACAGATGATTCCTTTTCTTTACTTTGGTTAGTTTTCATTGCGCCATTCACATCTTTTAAATCACATTAAGTTGCTGTAAGTTTTAGGAAGTGTCATTTCATTAATAATATAAGCTGATCATAAAGAATATGTAAAAGCATTTCAGTTAACATTTCCTGTCACCATTTTCAGAGTTATCATGGAACTTTACTATCAATTTCAACTGATCTAAATGTCATCTGATCTCAAAAGCAGACCACTCTGCAGGTCTATATTGGAACAACACTGACAATTTTCACATATGCCAGGGAAACCAAAGGAACAGGCAATGCACATCCAACTGCATTTGCCAGCCAAGAAAATATCGGATACAGTATTTGAGATTCAAGTTTATCAGATAAGTACTATTAACTTATATGAGGTGTACTGTTAGATTCTGGATCGTCAAATTTATAATCCCCTTAAGTCTATTTACAGGAGGGTCTGGGACACATTAGTTGGCTAGTGGCAGAAACTGTGCTTGAGATTTATGTCAAAGGATGTAAGCCATTGTATGTGTTCAAACAAAAATTGAGGCTAATGTATGGAGAGACATTATAAACATTTTTGGCATCTGGTGCTAGTTTAAATTTCAAATGGCGCCGCATATGCTGGAGAGGAATTAATTCTGGAGTAACGAATTGGACAGTTTTAATTTGTGCAGTTAAGTTTTTAAAAAATTGTAAACAGCTCAGAGAACCAACCTATGAACATATTTAACTTCCCTACCAGAGGTGGGATCCCTCGAGGAGGAAGGAATCTCACCAAGAACTTGCTAAATGATACAAATTAAGATGATTCCAGAAAATTTACCCAGGTCAGTTGTGTGCAAATTCACTATTCCAATTTACTGTTATATTTCCATAAAAGTGACTTGTTCTGCAACGTACCATTATGTCCTTTAAAAAAAACAATTCCATGTAGGATAAGTACACCACTCCATTGTCCAGGACAGATGCAGATATAAAAATGGCCCACAACTAAAACTGGAGTTTCCTTTATGTTGTTGTAAAGGATAGACACCATGGAACACTGCATTTTCAGTTTGTGCCCCATCACTGAACTCACACAAAACCTTACCACAATAAAATCACCGCACAAGATAATGGAAAATGTGAGAAGTAAATTTTAATATGCTGGCAAGTGTTTTAAAGGAAACTGAACCAGAAGTGTAATTCTTTTATCACATTTTGGCCATGTACTGCTTCTCTGCAAATGTGGCAAACTCCATTGGTCTGGTGCTGATTGTGGCACTGCTAGTGGAGGGCCTGGCTATGTGTATATCTTCCGAAGAAATTGGAAGATTCCTTAGAATAGGAACTTCAATGTCACTACCTGCAAAAAATGGATCTTGACTTGGGTTACTTTCCATCTCTGAATATGTCAAGTTAGTTTCTGCCCTGAACTGACTGGAACAGTAAGCTTGTTCTAACACCTCCTCAGTTACAAGGCTAACCATGGAACTAATATCCTCACCAATTTGACTCAAACTTTTTTGCACTGCTGTGTGCATGTGCTGCAGGTTTGCATTTATCTGTTTCAGGCCAATATGGATAGTACCCCATATATTGGACATGTCCACCTGAAGAGCATTCTGGATGTCTGTGAGCCCAACATTTAGGGCACTCAAATGGTCTGTCATTCCTGCCTGCAAAACATTGTGCAAGTCCGCAAGCATGGTTGTGTGCACGTCCATTGTACCAGACTGCTTCGTAGCTTTCAGCTTTGTCACATTAAGTGGTTCAGCTTCATGCACATCAGTGAAATTAGCATGCATGTGGGATTCAAGGTCAGCCATGGCAGCTTGTATATCCCCACTGATTGCATTCTTAGCCTCTTGTAGCCCCAAGAACAGAGCCTGAATATTCAGGTCAAGCAGATCCTGTGGCACTACAACTTGCATCTGGTGACACCTACGTAGCCTTGCAGATGGTCTGGAAACTGTTTCCTCCACCAGCTGTGCCACAACAGCCTGTTCTGAGGTGGCCAGTAGCATTGAATGCTCCTGCATTGGAGGGGACCGCGATGCTTCCTGGGCTCCTCTGGTAGATATCTTGATGCTTGATCCAGCTGGCTTCTCCAGCAGTAATGGGGCTGGCACATCTGCAGAGACAGAAAGAAACAACCATGAAGTTACCTCTGATCAGCTGTGGACTAAGCTGTTGCCTCTAATCTTGAGAATAGCATTAACTAAATTGGATTTCGTTTGATGATGACAGATCTATCAATGGCAACAGGAAACATGGTTCAACTTAGAACCTAGAACATTACAGCACAGTACAGGCCCTTCAGCCCACAATGTTGTGCTGACATTTTATCCTGCTGTAAGACCTACTTAACCCTTCCCTCCCACATAGCCCTCCATTTCTCTATCATTCATGGAAGCATTGATCATGTGGATAGTCAGAGGCTTTTTCCCAGGGCTGAAATGGTTGCCACAAGAGGACACAGGTTTAAGGCGCTGGGGAGTAGGTACAGAGGAGATGTCAGGGATAAGTTTTTTACTCAGAGAGTGGTGAGTGCGTGGAATGGCTGTCAACAATGGTGGTGGAGGCGGATACGATAGGTTCGTTTAAGATATTTTTGGATAGGTACATGGAGCTTAGAAAAATAGAGGGCTATGGGTAAGACTAGTAATTTCTAAGGTAGGGACATGTTCGGCATAACTTTGCGGGCCGAAGGGCCTGTATTGTGCTGTAGGTTTTCTATGTTTCTATGCTTCATGTGTCTATCTAAGAGTCTCTTAAATGTCCCTATTGTACCTGCCCCCACAACCTCTGCCAGCAGTGCATTCCACGATGGTGATTTAAGGTGAATAAAATGACTTGTTCAAGTTGAAGGGATGACATGTGAATGATAAGGGATCAGTGCACTATACCAACAGGGTAGTTTTCAGATTACAGGTGTTAGGTTGACATCTATTTTGTCTGCCTCCACATCAGTAAAAGGCTTTGAAATGCTTTTCTACATTAAAGGCACCATGTAAATAGAAATTGTTATTTATTCTGTGAAGGAAAACTAATGGTTTGCAACTGACTTTTGTGGATGTGACCCTGAAAGAGTTCTGCTGACCGTCAGGCTTGTGGCATATGCTTCTGGAAAGACTCTATGAGTAAACCCACTGTAGAGGCCAAGTGACTCCCCACCAATGAACAGCTCAGTATGGTATGTGCTACCTCATTGATGTATCTTCAGCAAAGTTGTAGACTTTCCCTTGCCTAATGATTTCACACCATTTCTCTCTTTTCCCAGTCCTTTGAAGCCTCAAACTTTCATTCAATGGACTTGAATGAGGATAGACAATCTGAATAATGAATCAACATGATTCATGTCTAATGACTTTAGACTAAATTTCAACTGGAAATTCTGAAGTTCTGTTATACGTTCCGGTTAGGATTTCAATGATGGCACTGAATATGACAGAAAGATGTGGATATAAATTGTGAATTCAACAGTGCACAAATCAACATTAATAAGTGAATTAAGGAAGAAATAAATTTCAACTAAACTAGTTTTCCAAAAAACAGCAAAGCTATATTTACACTGAAGGTATGTTCCCTTCCTCATTAAGATATTTTCCAACCATTTGCTTCTGACAACTAAGCCTTTGTTTCCAGATTTTGTGGCTGCTTTGCTATGGTGGTGAGCATTTTATGTATTCGGTTTTCATTTCTGACATCCGTTGATGACATAAAATTCACATTTACTGTTATCCTAAGAAATTTTGCTTGTATGTGAACTATTTTTATGTACATTCATGACCAAAGCCATTTCTTGCCCTCTTTCATTGGCTGATTATCTCTATCTTTGATAGACTGCTTGTGTGATGCAACGCCAGTAAAAGTGGCATTCTTCATTCTTTTACTTTGCTTGTCATTTTCTATCTTTTCATCAACAATATACTATATCACATTCATTCACAGACATAACTTACAATAGATGTGAATTATTTCTGCTAATATTAAAGATGAAATTATATGACATTCAGAACAGAATGCTAGGTTTTCACAAATTAAACTTGCTAACCATGAGAAATATCACTGACCCTTGAAAAAGGGATGTTCCATGGTCTGAATAAAATGAAGACTGCAACCAGCTACTAAATTTGTGACAGCTTGTTTAATTTATGATCAATCCACTTTAAATAAATACCTCTGCAAAACAAAGATGTATACTGTGTTCTTAGGACGTCTCCACTTCCTGTGGGTTTCCTATAATAAATAACATATCTTCATTAATACTCAAGATGTTCATGCATGCTTTATAACACCGTTACTAGTGGAATGCTATAGGGATTAACTGCTACTGATCATGTGCCAAGGGGATCAGTTTCATGTACATTAAAAGACAGAGTGAAAAGTGACCAGGTTGTGAAGAAGCATTGAAACTTTCAAGATTTTGAGGGTGGATTGGCAGGGAAGCTGCTGAGGGGCTGTTTCTAGAGGGCATGATCACAGGATAACAGTTGACCGTTCAGGGTTTAGATATGACAAAATTCTGTCAAAAGGGGATTGCACATCTTTGGAATTCTCCATCTCAGAAGACACGTTCAACACCATCATTGAAATCCCAATGGGAATCTATAACAGAACTTCAGAATTTCCAGTTCAAAATATAGAAAATGGCAACCAAAGTAAAACATGGAAGAATGCCACTTTTACTGATGCAGCAGCACACAAGCAACTTATTGAAAACAGAGATAATTATGAATGTTCAATATATTCAATATATAAATTTTTAGGTTATTAAGGAAAATCAAGGGATGTGGGGTTAATGCAGGATCATAGTACTAAGATCAGCCACAATCTTATTGAATGGTGGGGCATATGAGAGGTTGAATCGCCTATCCCACCTTCTACTTTTATGCTCTTATTGAACGTTGAGATCAATAGACTCTTGAGTACAAAGTAAATCTGAAGGTTGGGGAATCAGATGGGGAAGCTGACTTGAGGCAAACAATAATCCATGATTATTCTTAATGGTGGAGCAAACTCAAGAGGTCATTTGATCTACTCCTATTTCTTATGATTTTATATTGATAAGCATTACAAAAAAATAGCATTGTAAATTGTGCCAACATATCTGATAGCCATCCATCTCAGAAGCACATTTTGTGGATTGTAAGGTACTCCACTGAAGAGTATGACTGTGGCACAAGCAGACTCTTTATCAAGCTGTACCAATAACTGCAGTTGATCTTGCAATGGCGTATCAAGAATCAAGTCTTTGTTTCTCCTGCATACGATGCCTCTTCTCTGTCTCATCATTGACCATCTCCAGCAATGCTTGAAGCAATGTAAACCCTGCTTCGTGCCAGCTTTCCATTCACACTGGCACAGAGTGATTCCCAGCTTTCATCATAAGATTGACCAGACATGACTGCTGGCTTTCTTGTGGATGCACCCTCAACCTAAGTTCAGCCACTTCATTAATAATCTTTCTTCTGTCATAAGGTTATTAGGATTGTGGCTGTACATTAATAATTCCACAGTTTTTGTCTTCAATCACAGCTTCTCTGATAATGAAACCATTGATGGGGACCTATTACAGAACCCATTATCCACACTGTGTTGCCAAGTAACACATAACATCATTGACAAGTAAATGAACAAGAGAACTGCTTTTCCTTCTATATGACACCAAGGTTCCCAACATTAACTTTATCCCTCTGATCAGAAGCAAAATTAGACCAATTATATCCAGACTGTGGCAGCAAGACGAAAAGAAATATTACAAAGTGATAAATTACTCATCTCTTTGGGCCTTCAAAGCCTCTCCACACCTACAATGTTCACATCAGGGGTGAGATTCGATACTTGACATTTGCCTGGACAAGTATAGCCACAGCAAATCATCTGAAGGGGAAAACCTTTTAGATTAGTGCCCCTCCCACTGAACTCCATATCCACCCCTCTAATACTGGTACACTGTAGCTGCTGTAAGCACTGTTGAGTGGAAGCAAAATAAGCAACTTCCCAAGGTTATTTCAATTGCACTCCCTGTAGCCTATGAAATATTTCAGCTATAAAATAATTTAGGTGGAATATTAAATGAGCATTATAGCTTTGCTCAAACTAAAAGTATCATTGCAAATAACATTTAACATTTTAGGAGGCAGAAGTAGGGCACAATGACATATCTGTACAACAGGAATTCAGAGGATGTGTGCTGGTTATGTCGGGAAAAAATATTACATTATTTTTAGGGTCTATTTGACCTCAGTGGAATACAGAACAATAAAACTCAGAGAAACAATTTGTTAATGACATCCCGGTTCTCATTGCCTTAAATATATATTATTAATCACTTAATTTTAACAAATAACTTTTCCACAAATTATAACAGTTCAATGCATGTGAACAAATCAGACTCTCATGAAACTGGTGGTAAATGTAGAAATAATCTGGCAAATTATTGGAGCTTCTTTGCATGATTAATGGTGCTATCTCTGCATTTTGTGAATTCACCAACAAAGCTTTTGTATCTGCTTTTTCTGAATTCAAAACTGTACTTTATCTCATGTCATTAGGTTTAGTGGCATCACCATATTCCCACCTTTACTGCTGCAATAACATTATGTCGAAAATTAGTGGACTAGCCTCTGATATTTTCACAACACAGAATGATATCTTTTTTACTTACAGAGAATCTGGCAAATTATCCTCCTCACTTTCATCTTCCAATGCAACCCTTTCTTCTGATACTTCATCATTTGACTGAACTAAATATGTTTTTAAAAAAATCATATATAGGACAAGATTATGATGTGCTATTATAGATATGAGGATAAACTCATGGTAACAAATCTGAAAGAAATAATTGTACCAAATGAGACATGCGTGTAGCATATAGAATATAGAATTTTTCTGTGTTATGATTCACATAATATGTAAACAACAACGTTAAATGCTTTCTACTTATTATTATGAATTCCTGAGCCAGCCACTTGTTGTACCTCAGATACAGTTTCACAATTATAACTATTACAGTTGATAGGCTTTGTACCTTAAAATCCAACTAACAGTTATATTTTGTAAAAACCACATACATTATCTAGTTGATTGCAGCTTTGTTTACCATATACAGGAATCCATTGCATTCTTTACGTTTTCTGCAATTTTCATTCTGCTGATGAAAAATACTTGGAGAGGGAGGGTCTTTCCTTCTGAAGAATCCATTTAAAAATAACAGCTCACAAAACTCTTAGATATCACCTGACATTTTTGCCTTAAGTAACAAGGGTCAGGCATGTGGAATATGAAGATCATGATCCTAGCCCCATCTGTAACCACAACAAAATACATTTTCTGCTGGGTGAAGTTTGTACTGTATACCCCAGCTAGATTTTCCAGATCTATGGAAACCTAACCAGCAGGCTTAAAATGAGCCTCATTATGTTGCCTAAAAAAAAGTTAACTTTTTCTATTTTTACCAGGCAGCCAGAAGGTGCAGAAATGGAGCAGGGGATGCCACAAAAATATAATTGTCGCAGCTTGCCTGCTTCCTGCTTCCTGCTTCCTGCTTCCTGTTTGTCTCCACATCCAGAATTTCTCTCAGACTTGCCTCAATGCCACAGCTGTCAGAATTTTGCTAGGTCCCAGTCCTAACTGTGGGCTGCACTGAGGTGTGCCACAGGCACCTGCAGCTTGCCTGCTTAATGGAGCCTAGACCCAATTCCCAAACTCCAGCTTCGTTGGGACTGACATCTTCAGGGTCAGATTCTAGGCAGTTTAAGGTGTTTCTTAAATTTATCCCACACTGTCAGGATAAAAGTCACACATAAAACAACATTATTTCTTAGAAAATGTTTTGAATAAAACAATATTCAAATAATTTTGAGGAATGTCAGTTGTCCCTTCTCTTTTGATAAGGATCCTTATTTTCTGAAACTTGTTTATTGCTTTAAATCACCTGATGTGTTACTCTCATGACTACTTTTCCAGATTCTTTATTAAGCTCCTTTTCCCCACACTTTCTAATATCATTTCAGTCTCAATAAAACATGTGATTTAACTTACCCTTCAAATGCACTTCATTTCACAAATATGATCAGAACTCTTCTGCCACAATTACTTATCTTTTATTGGCTAATTTTGATATCCTGTCACCAAGAATTTTTCTTTAATTCTCACCATTGGTGTCTCTTACCTCTTATAAATGCCAGCTATGTCCTTCAATTCATTATTGTCTATTACTTTGGAATGACTACACTGTCTTAGCAGTTACTCATTCCTCCCTTCTTCACCATACATCTACTATCTTATCAATAAACTTATAGTTCATTTTCTAAATAAACCACTTCTTGATTTAAATATACAAAGACATGTTTTCCATGAAATGATTTTCTCTATATGCATATTTCCTATTTTACATAGTCATTGCTATTGCTAGCTGAATATCAATTGATGTAACTTCAGTGCAGCTTTTTTACTGCTCAGTTGAACTTTAATGCTAGTTCTAGTTGCAAACTATGATCTAATTTCTCTGTTGTGATCCTTTTATTGATGATTCCCTTAATTATCTGCTCTTTGAATTTTATTCCAATTTACGTTGAGTATCAGTGATAAACCTTTAGGACATTATAAACTACAGTTGTAAATGATACCTGCATTTCTCACACAATTAAAAACTGTTATAATTACTTATAAAATAGGTACTTGCCTTAATAGGTTTCATACAATCAGAGTACTTACAAGGATGATCAAAAATTAGTGTGTTTAACATCTCAAAAATTCGCTTTGTTTCCTGTTTAATGGTCGATATTGTAGTTTCATCAAGCTTCTTCCAGAATACCTTTAATGTTTCTACTTCAGTATTGTTGTTGGATATCCTAAAATTGTTTTTCAGCCATTAGAATGAAACCAAGTATTTCTATTTAAAATCCCTCCTACCTCAAAGTAAATAGTACAATTTGTTTTATTTTATGTAATCTGTCAAATTTCAAACAGGATGGGAACTTCCAAGGGAACTTCTTAAAAGAGATAAATTATTTCCTATTTATTCACAAAGACCTCAGATTAACGTAGATTATATTGAAATGATTTACTGCATCATCAATATATAATTATTATGAGATACTTTTGCCAATTTCTCATACAAAAGGAGTGTAGGAATGATGAAATGATCTTATTGGAGTTCTAAATCTAACTTTCTACAAGGACAGCTTGCCAGATTTGCTGCAAAATAAAATGTTTATCTTTTGATGTAAAGTATCAAACCTGGTAAGGTGATTAGTATTTTATAAATTCAGTTCATTACTGACCGTCTAGGTACCAGTTATGGATATTCTTTTGAACCATCTTGCTTTTCATACTTTCTGAACTTAAACAATATCAAATAAGTGCAGACAAAATTGTACAGGTAGTTTTCCATTAAACGCACTAACTGTAAATGTTCTGTTTTGTATGTTAAGTTTTAAGGGATGGGCTTTCAGAATGCTGAGTCTATTTTAGGGACAGGTTTTGTTGCTGTGCTGCAGTTGACTTACAACTTGAAAGGGACCAGCTACAACTTGCCTGCTTCTGAGTGGCATAATATTGACACAGCCCATCACACCCCGCTTGAGGTGAATCAGGAAAAGGCTTATTATAGAAGGGGACATAGCATGGATGTGGATTTAAGGGAAGAGTTGTGCTCTCATTACTATGATGGAGGTGAAGGTCACTTGGCACATGGACTGCTTGATCGACCCTTAAACAGCCAATAAGCCAAGACACTTAGAATGCAACAGGAAGTTTGTCATTGTTCCACTGCACAGGCTGAGTTAAAATTGATCCTTTTGTTTGTGCTGTCCAATATTAGGCTAATTCCTACCTTTCATAAGTAGATTTGAAATCCTGAAAAAGAATAAAAAACATTTAAATATTGTTAAAGCACATGCATGACATCTTTCACTTTATCAGATAATACCAATATTCAAGGAAATGTGTATTTCATAGAAAATTTATGATGGGTGCATCAATATTCTTTTGAAAATACACCACTATATTATTTTAAAACAGTGAAAATATTTGTTGAACTTGTGTGATAATTGTGTGTTTATAACTTTAGCCCGGTCTTAAAATTAATGAAGCTGTGTGACTGATGATTTCACAGCTACAGTCTCTGTTTCTGGGCAGTATATTCTCTAAAATGAACATACAAGTTTATTTTCTCTATCCTTTTTTCTTTCCATAGGATTTTGTACCTCTCTGCAGCAGTACGACTGAGATCAATAGTTCAATCCAACAAGAGATAGGTGTACACCATCTCACTAACACCATCCTCCCTGCAAGCACACTCTCCTTCACCAAATACAGGCACACACAAAGTCAGAAAGCATAGGTTTCAGAATTAACACACAGCTTTTCCTTAATAGAATTGATGGCCAAACTCTAATGTGGAATTTTGAACATGTGAATGAGATTGTGTTTGTGTCATTTGTAAAACAATCCACTCCTAACAGGATGTTGCACAATGTTTTAAGTTATGAAAGAAAATAAATTGCAGGTTAGAAAAGTGGGGGAAAGAAGACAAGATAAATCAGACAGTTGGGAATAGGTTATATCAAAACTAGATTTTAAAAATGTGGAGGCTTCAGAGGAAGGAAAAGCTGGGAGAGGCAGACTTTCTCAATGTTACATTTCATAGAGGCATCAAAACATTCAGCTGAACTTTGCTTCATTTCGTAGTATTTTTGTTAAATCTGCCTGTGTCAATCTTCTTGAGGATGTAGGGAGAATAAAATGGGATTAGAGTAGGATCAGTGCAAATGGATGGTTGGTGGTCCGCACAGACTCGGTGGGCTGAAGGGCCTGTTTCCATGCTGTATTTCCCCTTGACTCTTTGACTTCAATGGTAATTCTTTCAAGATTAGACTCCTAAAAACATTTATGACATGTAACTTATCAATATGATCACTTAGAGTAAAGTTTTGTTTACCTTAATAAAGAACAGCGGGTCTTTCTGATTTTTTAGGTCTTGCACTTCCTGAATAAGATGAGTAATAACCTCTCTTTTAATTTCCAATTCTTGTATTTTCTTTAAGACTTTTGAAAGGTTTATGTTTTTCTCCGTTATAACTGTGTCCAAGATTTGCTTTTCTTGCTTGGTCAATAGCATTCTAATTTCTTGGAACAGGTCTGAAATTTGTTTTCTTAAAATAGCACTATCTTTCTGCATAAATAAAAGAAATCCAATTAACATGTAGGAACATGCACTGGAAGTTATGCAAATTAAATTAAGGTTTAATTACATGGATTTATACCTGTATTGTAAAGTTTCCTTAAAATTTAGTTATCAAACTCGTTATAAAAGAAGAATCTTTATACACTTAAGTACCTTTACTGGAATTCTTTGTGCATAACATCCAGTTATTCCATTCAAATTTTCTCTAATTAGAATGCAAGAAAGGAACATAAAATCAAAAGAAGACAATTTAGTCCCTCAAGTCTCCTTAATGTAACTTAACCCTATTTACCTGCTTTTGAGTCTCCATTTACCTGGGATTCAAGTCTATACTTCTTCAACAGCTTCCCTGCAGCAATTTCAGTTGTATTCCTTTCAAGTGAATCACTGGGATTCCAATGCCGACACATGACTGCTACGCTAGCTGGCCTCTGTAAATTGCCTTGGTATGTAGATGAGTGAAAGAGTCGGGGAGGATGTGGGGAGAATAAAATGGGACTAGTGAGGGTTTAGTGCAAATGGGTGCTTACTGGTCAGCACAGATTCAACGCTGTATGACTGTGAATCCATGACTATGCCAGGTGATGTTAACTGATGGCTAAGCATGAAGGTAGAGTTCAAGATGCAAGAAATATCTTCCCTCTTTTGTCTTTGGAAGCTAAGATTTTTAATAATAGTTGCAGTGAGCAGAGTGAGAGACTTCTGACTGTTTGGTATCAGAGGCAGATGTTCCACAGTCTAAGAAGCCTTCAGCATCCTCTTCATTTGTGCCATAACTTCTTATATTATGGTGGATGGTAAACTTGTCAACACTCAGGTTTGAGATTAATACATTGTTGGGCAATGGCTTCAGCCATTTTGAGTTAGAGCTTTTTCATCATGTGCATTTCCCCTGTTTGAATTATAATTGTGTAGGTGGATTTTTCAAGTGGAGGAACATTTCTGAAATCAGTGGTGGCATTCTTTGTGAGAACAACCAGGCAATATATTGGGTGAGAATGACGAAGCATGAGATTGTATTCAAAGATATTGTAATAGCAGGCTGGTTGATCCTTGGAGTTTCAGGTTTCTCACACTGCAAGGACATCACTGCTGTGAGCGAGATACCCACACCTTATCCTGGAAAGTCTTTCAGTATTGTTGGAGGATCCTAACTGAAAACCTAATTTGGGTGATGCCTGGGAAGATTGGGTCATTGCTTTGATGGCAAGAGGATTGTTGATCAAAGATCAGTAATTGTGTTGATGCCCTATCAACCACATGTAGGTTCCTGTCTTGCACTCCCTGATATCCTTTAATACATTACTTTTCTTAGATTTATGCAGATCTGAAATTAATAATTGAATTAGCATCAACTGCTTTATGTGGAAGAGAATTCCAGACTGACATACATTTCACTCCTGGAAGACCTGTTCTAATTCTGGACTCTTGTCCCCTAATGTTAGATTTCCCTAGAAGTAGAAATTGTTTTGCTCTCTTTACCCTCAGTATCATTTAACATCTGAAAACCTTCAATGAAATCAAACCTTAACCATTTAAGTTTCAAGGAATCCAGTCTCAATTTGTGTAATATTTCATTACAGCATAATTTTTGGAGATCTGTGTCATCCTGCAATTATCCAAGCCTAATACTGTATATCCTTCTGAGGGTGTGGTGCCCAGAAATGCTCACAGTACTCCAAATGTGTTCTAACTCCAGTTTTGTACAGCCATACAAAACGCTTAATACCTTATATTCTACACCCTTGAGACATACAAGCTGACATTCCATTTGTCTTTGGATTATTTTCTATGTATATTCATATTTTACATGGTTCCTGAGATCTCTTTAGTCCTCAGTGTGTCTAGATTTTCACTATTTAGAGAATGCTTTTTCAGTCTCAAAGTCGATAACTTCCCATGTAATCCCCATGTCTAGCCTCTGTCATTCAATATATTGCTTGGCTCTACACACAACTAATTTCAGAAATGTTCCTCCACTTGAAGGTTAAAATTATGAAAGGTTTTTAGGAGTCTGCTGCATCATAGTGTGTTTGGACTAGATTATAAGCCTTTAAGGAATCCTGCCCATATTTGATTATACAAATGGTGTATAATCACCATGGATTAATTTTATGAAGAAGTGCATTGCAACTCTTCTGATTTTTCCATATTTGCTGCTGATTCCTTATGCCAGGAAATTCTCTTGTATAAATTACACATCCAGGACTCCAAACATTACAGACTAATCCTGGCCAAATTCCTACTCAGAAATTTACTTCTAATAATAAATGAAGTAATCTTCCATGAGGAAATGAGGAGAAAAGGTCAATGGACAGGAATTTTCTTGCTGTAAAATATCACACTACAAAATAGCAGAAGGACTTTTCAGTCATGCTTTCTAGATGAGCTAATTTGCCTGGAAAGATATATATTTGATTTAGGTACATTTGACACCAGTGTAGCCACTGTGCAAACTTTTTTGCATTCATCTTTCAGCTAGAGTTACAGAACCACAGGGATAAACTCCATGGTCAATTATTTTTTGTATTCCCTTTGTTAGTGTGTGGGCAATGCTGGTATGGCAAGTATTATTTTCCATCCCTGATTAATCTTGAGAAGGTTTCTTAAAGTACTGCAGTCCATGTGGTGAAGGTACTCCTACAATGCTGTTGGGTTGGGAATTCCTTGGTTTAGACGCAAGTCCAAGGTAGGAACAACAATATATTACCATGACAGGATGGTTAAAGAGGAACAGTTAGATAGTGATTTTCCCAATCACTTGCTGCCCCTGTCTTTTTGGGTGGTGGAAGTCACAGGTTTAGGAGGTACAGCTGGAGTAGCCATGATGAGTAATTGCAGTGCATTTTGTAGATGCAGCAGTAGCCCAGTTGGTGGCACACTAAAGACAAGCTCAAAATCTCGATTTCACTTCTGTGAACTATACATACTCCTGTGTATGTAAATAAGCCACGGTGCACTCTTTAAATAAAAAGATTTGAGAGTTCTGATCAATTTCCTGGCCAATATCCATCTCTCAATTGACTTTGCCAAACCAGATTATTTGGTCACTATCATATTGCTGTTTGTGTGCAAATAGACAGCTGCATTTCCCAAATTACAATAGTGATTACACTTCAGAAGCATTGCATCGGCTGTGATACACCATGCAAGCCTTTCCTTCCCTTAATTTTTTCCAAAGAGTAAATAAACCGGTATTTCTACTGAAAGGGATGGCTCTTTTACTCAGTGCTTTCTGCCTTGATGTTTTATTTTCCTTTTCTCCAGCTACTGTTGTTCTTCTTACCTTACAAGGAAGATTTAGAAACAGAAGATGTACCATCTCCAGAAGTTTTTCTGGATTTTTGCAAGTACCAGAAAATAGAGAGGGGAGATCAATGTTCAAGTGCAAGTTTCATTAAGGAAAACAGAATAAATATCTTCAAAACTGGAAATCAGTAGGCACCAGAGGGAAATCTCACAACACTCATCACTTTTCCCCGAGTCCGGTGATGGGGGAGCAGGTGTACTTGATCTAAGTGGGAGTAGATTTTCCAGAGTACAAAAGTGATGGAAAAAACAGGAAATTCACAGGCATGTTTCCATCAGTTGAGTTGTGTTCCTAGCTAATTAGAATAGTGTGGAAATGAATGACTGCCTTTTTTTTAATGGTTGAAATGGTGAAAATGGTTAGTATAAAAAAAACTTCCAGTAACGATAATTTATTCAAGATACACAACATGACCTTAAATAAAGTATTCTCCATTTGTGGTTAATTTATTATAAATTTGATGGACTGGTATTGAACTGGAAGTATGTTATCAATGGTATCTGGCAACTGGGGTTACTTATGCATTGCTTCCTAATTATCATGTTATCATAACCAAGAATGATACCACATGAACCTGAGTAGCATTTTAATCGTTTTTTTCTTGGGCTGTAGAGATTCCTTTTAAAAATAAGTTGTTGGGATGATTTGAAGAACTATAAATTAGGATGAATACTTCAAAGTTTACTTTCCAAGGATAGATAAACACTATTACTTAATCATTGTAACGTTATTCCTCATGTGCTACTTGCCACTATAAATGTGTATTGCTCATAAATAGCGGACATGTTATTATGTGATGACAGAAACATACTATGAATGAAAAATATATGAATGCACAAGGTGATTGATCTTCCATGCTATTATTTACAAATCAAGTAAAACTGCTCATGAGGAAGTTCTGTAAGTTTCTTCTGTTATCCTGTCACATCTCCAACAGGAGATGGATGAAACCCCAGTGGAAATAGTATGAACAATTATTTATGGAATTTTGAGGGTTTCCCATTGATTGGGGGGGGGAATCCACCAGAAATTTTGTCTCATTATTTTTGTTGTTGTACCTATTTCTCAGCTTTTTTCCCTAATTACTGATTCCTTTTGTATGCTTTCTGTCACTATGAGTGCCTTTTTACTCCATCTATGTTTCTGTGTTCAGTGGGATGGACTCAAAACAGATATGACAGCTCTGATCTCAGCATCCATGGGGAGATGTGGATCATAATCACCAGCAGAAATGTACACCACCACAGTCTGTCACCTCATTCCCCAACACACGCTCACTCTGTTATTAATATCAAGCTAGGATATCACCCCTGGTTCAATGAGGAATGCCAAAGAACATGCTGGGAGCAGCATCTTGCATACATTAAAAAGGGGTACCAACCTGTTGAAACTGCAATACAGGACTATATATGTGTGCAAAACAGCATAAACAGCTTGCAATAGACAGAGCTAAATAAACTCACAACCAAATTATCATATCAAGCTCTGCATTCCTGCCACATCTAATCTTAAATATTGGTAGACAGTTGGATAACAAGAGGGAGAGGTTCCAAGAACTCCCATCCTCAATGATGTTTGGGTCAGGTATGTGAGTGAGTACTACAGACAAGGCTGAAGCATTTACAACCATGTTCAGCCAGATGTGCTGAGTGGATGATTCATCCTGGCTTCCTCCTGAGATCCCCACCGTCACAGTAGCCAGTTTTCAACCAATTTGATTCATTCCATGTAAAATTAAAAAAACAGCAGGGAAAATTGGATGCAACAAAGGCTATGGACCAGACAACACCCTGACTGTAGTACTGCTGATTTTCACTTCAGAACTACCCGCTTATGTAGCCAAGCTATTTCAGTACTGTTATGTTACTGGCATCTTTCCAATAACATGGAACATTGCCCAGGTGTATTATGTTCACAAAAGCAGGACAAATCCAATCTGGCTGATTATCATGCAATTAATTACTTTCAATCATCAACAAAATGATGGTAAGTGTTGTTGACATTGCTATCAGGTAGCACATAGAGCCCAGTAACCTGTCCACTAATGCTCACTTTTTCACTTGGACCTCTCAGAGCCAGATCAGAACACAGCCTGATCCTTTGCTGGTTTCCAGTCATCTTGTATGAAAGCCTAGATTATATACTAAAAATGAGATTGGAATCATCAAATGCTACAATTGGGTGGGATGAGTACCCAGTGAGGTAAATGTATAACAGAAGGAAAATAGAACAAGGAGCTAAGTAAAGACTGGGAGCAACCAGGGACACAGTACTTATTGGAGCAAGGGACAGGGTGGGGTGGGGTGGGGTGTATTGAACTCCATCAGGGTGTATGTGTGGGTAGGAGAGAGAACAGTGAAGTTGTAGCCTAGTGCTGGGACAATGGCAACTTTGTGGTTGGATGCTTTTCATTCACTGTATTTAAAGAACCAACCAAGCAATGCCAATTTTTTATCTTTGTATTTTTCTCCTTTCTTCTTTTGCTGAGTTCACATTACTCCTGGTCTCTTTTCAAGCATATTTAAAATGGGATTATATGAATTATCAAGATGTTTTCCATAGATTTCTGTCATGCTGTAAGTGCATCAGGTTACTTTATATCAATAGCTATGTAACACACTGTATCGTGTCTGCATACCACTTCACCAGAAGTATATCACCAGTCAGACAATAAATTAAAAAGCATATTATCACAGATATACCTTTAAGTTCACTTCAGTCCCTTGCAATTCTTTTGTAGCTTCTTCTAAAGTAAGTCTGCAACTCTGCAGTTTCTCCAGTTTCTCAGAAAGGCTGGCCTGATAAGAGAAGATTACTGTACTGTTATAGTAAAATTTATTGTTAAACATTAAAGTTTGTATAGTGGATTGTCTTTATAACTGACACAACAGATCTGTAATTTTAACAACTGAGTACAATACTTCTCACCTTGGTTTCATTATGTATGTCCTTTAAAATCCGTATGTCATGGTTCTTATGTGGCCCAGCAACATAGCATGTCACGCAGATACAGGAGTGGTCATCTAAACAGTAATATTCAATTAGTTTCTCATGATCGGAACACTTTCTGTCTTCCAGTGAACTTACAGGCTCAATCAATAGGTGATTTTTCTGAGCAGCTCTCTCAGAATGCTTCCTCAAGTGATGTTCACACAGAGATGCTTCACAATTCATACATGTCTTCACTGCAGGGAAAGGACTATCCAAACAGAAATCACAGAAGATTTTAGGTAGTTCTTCATTCATCTGGGTGGCTTCAAAACGTTCTATTATGTTACTGAGTTTCAAATTTTTGTGTAGTACAGGTTTTTGAGCATACTCAGCTCGACACTCTGGGCATGAGTACCCTGGCCCAGTGTCTTTTTTATCCCAGTTCTTTTCAATACAACTACGACAGAAGTTGTGTCCGCAGGACAGTGAAACTGGTTCTGTGTATATATTCCAGCAAATTGAACAATTTAATTCTTCTTTTAAATTACCAACAGCTGAAGTAGAAGCCATTTTCATTTCTCTGAAGCAAGTCAAGCAGCTGTAAGAGATTTGCTAAATGGTTAACTATCAGATAGAATACATAATAGTAATTAATGTTGATTTACAATCTCAAAACATTCCAAAATTACTTCACTTACAATGAAATACTTTTGAAGAGTTGTCATTGTTGTAATGCAAGGAAATAGAGCCACCACCTTGTATTGCCTTATAATTCTGTTTTTAATCGTGTCAGTTAGAGCATTAGTTTTCATTGGGACAGGGAGTTACAAATAGAACTCTCCTGATTTTCTTGGAATAAAGCTATGGAATTTGTTGTGTCCACTTAAGGGTATATTGAAGCTGGGTTATCAGATCTCAAGACTGGCACGCTGAGACGACACCATTCTCTCTGTACTTTAATGGAGTATCAGCTGAGATTCAGTATTTGAATCCAGGAGTGGAATTTAAGCCTACACCTTTTCTCTGTACTTTCTAATGATTCCTTCAGAGTGCCCATTGAGGCAAATGTCACTGCCTCCTCTTGTGAAGGAACTCCAATGGCCCCGCTGTACTCTTTTGACTGGTGTACTGTGTAGTGCATACACCGGGACTAACCTTGACAAGTGCCTTCTTTTCCCACTTATCCCCTCCAGTGTTCTCTGTAGTCTTGGTACATAGATTAGCTCTCACCATCCCTGTTGCATTTACCTCCAGAATGTTCAGAGACCTGTCAACAAGGCCTTTCCCATCTATGAGCTTGTTATGGATGATTGCAATGACACCTTGGCCTTGACAGAAAACTAACAGATCATGATACCTCCTATCCCCCCTCCTGACTAAACTTCCTGCCACTTTTATTGAATACTCAACACCTCCCTTTACAACTGGATCCTTGACTTCAGCAGACCACAATTAGTAAGGATAGGCAGCTACACCTTCGCCATGATTGACCTCAACATTGGTGACCCACAAAGCTGCGTCCTCTGCCCCGTACTCTACTCTCTATACAGTCATGACTCCATGGCCAGATTCTGCTCTAACTCCATCTACAAGTTTGCAGAAGATACCACCATAGTGTGCCTTATCTCAAGTAACAATGAGTCAAAGTACAGGAAGGAGATAGAGAGCCCAGTGGCATAGTGTCATAACAACAGCCTTTACTTCAAAGTTAGCAAAATAAAAGACCAGGAAGGGGGGTGGTGCACAAGGTCCTGTTTACATCAACAGTGCTGAGGTCGAGAGGGTTGAAATCTTCAAGTTCCTATGATTGAACCTCACCAATAGCCTGTCCTGGTCCAACCACGTAGACCCATGGCCAAGAAAGCTCACCAGCACCTCTACTTCCTCAGGAGGCTGAAGAATTTTGGCATGTCCTCTTTGACCCTCACCAATTTTTATGCACCGTAGAAAGCATCCTATCCAGATGTATCACGGCTTAGTATGGCAACTGCTCTGCCAGAGACCACAAGAAACTGCAGATAGTTGTGGACACAGCTCAGCACATCTTGGAAACTAGCCTCTCCTCCATGGACTCTGCCTACACTTCTCACTGCTTCGGTAAAGCAGCCAACATAATTAAAAACCCCTCCCATCCCGGACATTCTCTCTTCTCCCATTGGGCAGATGATACAGAAGTCTGAAAGTACATTCCACCAGGCTCAAGGACATCTTCTACCCTGCTGTTATAAGACTATTGAATGGTCCCTGGTATGATAAGATGGACTCTTGACCCCACAATCTATCTAGTTATAGCTTTGCAGCTTATTGTCTGCCTGAATTGCACTTTCTCTGTGATTATAACACTTAATTCTGCATTCTGTTATTGTTTTCCCTTGTATTACCTCAATGTACTGTTGTAATGAAGTGATCCATATGGATGGCATGCAAAATAAAGTTTTTCACTGTACTTTGGTTCAGGTGACAATAATAAATAATTTACCAATCAATGCTCACATGATAAGCCTGGGGGCATTTCACTATTGTTACAGACTATGTGAATGTTCCTTTAAGATAGAGCATAGTGGTGTGTATGTGTGTGTGGTGTGCTTATGTCAATAGAAGATAAAGGACATAATGACGTTGTTGAAGAAGTCAGTCAGAGGAGAGAGAGAGAGAGAGAGAGAGAGAGAGAGAGAGACACCAGCCTGCTAGGTTTCTCTATCGATGGATGAGAAACAATAACTGTGTCTGTTACTACAATCCATGTATGGAAATTGGGAGTAATCCGGTGGAGTTCACTTTGTTGCTGACCTGTAGAGGGAAACAGGTATTTGTGTGGATGACCACAATTCGGATGCTTTTCGGGGTGAGGAAGTCACTACCAAGTAAACACTGAGGTGTCGTTTGGGTTCCATTGTGGAACATTTGGATTTCGTAATTACTCTCTATGTTCTCTACATCTACGTCTTATCTTCAGACAACGGTGGTTGTTGAAGAAGCCTTTGCTCATGTTTCACCTTATGGCTTGCTGAACTGAACTTTAAGAACCATTCCTGGACTTGGAGTTTGGGACTTTGCCACACACACACGACGAGTTTAGTTTGGGGGTTAATGTTCAAGGTTTAACATTTTTACTTCTAACGTTCTAACATTTTTACTTTTATTTTTCTTATTATCATAAGGAGTTATTAATAAAGTAGTTTCTAACACTTATCACATGACTTGGAGTGTTTCTTTTGTTGCTGGTTCGTAACTCTATATAAGAAGTACTGCATGAATATGAGTTGTTATAGTACAATGACATTAAGGCAAATTCCAGGCAATGGCCAAAGAGTATCCTGTTCCAAAAATGGCTGAAGATCCAGCCTACGGCCAAAGGTCTGTTCATAGCAGTTGGCCTGGGAACTGTACCTTCACTTCTTTGCTTCTCTGCCCTTTGCTTCATGCCTCCTTGCAGACCAAAGGAAATAACGCCCCTGTCATCAGCTAACAGAGATGGAAAGGAGAAAGGTAAGAAAAAAAAGCCCTGCAACCACAACTGGTAGCAGAATACATGAGGGCCAATTCAATTAAGTGCTAGGCACTAAGGACATTCACTCTTGAGGTGCTTTAACATTTATAAATACTGGGCATCAGTCCAGGATAATTGATGAGATTTACAATTCCTGCAGGCCCATACCTAGGCCTATCAGAGAACAAGCCTGCAGTAGCATGCACAATAAGCTGCAAGATATATTTTTCTTTGTGGCAAGTCTAAACCTCCATATAGCAATCACATAGGACATACACCAATCATTACAGATTCCACCTGAAAAACACAAAGTGCTGGGCAATATAAAGTTCTCTCCTGGATTCCTAATGTACCTTCAATAATGATTCTTTAATGTCCCTCATGTGATTAATATTACACTTTTGGTACCCATTTGAAAATAATTTATCCAACTATGGAGTTTATAATACTTGAGGAAATTAGCTGAAAGCCAAAGTTGAAGAAACAAATTCTCCAACCACATTTAAGAAAAATATGTGCACAGTTGTCCAGGCACACAAAAAGAAATTATGTTCGACATGCTATCAAAGACAGATAATTAGAAGAGGGGAACCAGATAGGAAGGCAGAATTCTTATTTTAAATTAGTAGCAGAGGATTCACAGAACCATAATGGAAGATAGGTGAAGTCTAACAGATATCCAAAAGAAGTGTATACTTGAAGGTATGAACATACAAATTAAGAGCAAGAGGAGGTCACTCATCCCTAAGAGCCTGGTCCACCATGGAATAAAATCATGACTGATCTGACCGTAACATGACTTTCCCATTTCTATCCACCTTCATTGAACTTTCACCCCTTTGGCACAGCTTTGTGGGCCAAAAGGCCTGAATTGTGCTGTAATTGTTCTATGTTCTATGTTCTAAATATTTTTGTTTCCACTGCCCTTCAAGAGTTCCAATGACTCTTGATCAGAGACAAAAAGAATCACCTCATCTCTGATTATTTATAAACAGACTCCTAATTCTAGATAGTCTCACAAGAGGAAAGACACTTCCCACTTTCCATTGTCCCTCCTCACTGTTATGAAGCCCTGTGGATACAAGCTTAGCCGGTTCAACCTTTCCCCGTAAGCCAAGTCACCTATTTCATTCTTGATCTCGTCAGCCTTCTCTGAACACATTAATATCCTTTGTTAAATAAAGAGGCAAATACTGTGCAGACTCCAGAAGTGCTCAGATCAATATCACATATAACTGCAGTATAATCTCCTTAATTTGGTATTCAATTTCCCTTGCAACAAATTATAATATTCTGTTAGCTTTTCCTATTATTATCTGTGCCTGCTTACTAATCTTTACAAATCATGCATGAGAACACCCAGATCCCTCTGCATCTCAGACCTCTGCAGTCTCTGAGCATTTAGAGAGCATTATTAACCTCCTTAATTTTTAAATCAATTCTCCCAGCAATAAACAATAACGTTCTGCAGAGAGAAAACCAGAGTTAATGACCCTTCTTCTAACCTGCTTAAGAGTCTCCAGTGCTCTGTTTTTATTTTAGATTTCCACCTCTGCAGTTTTTTGATTTTCAGTGATAACATTCTATTGCTTTTCTTATGCACTTGCTATACCTGTATACCAGCTTTTTGAGGATCAGGCATTAGAAAACACCAATCCCTCTGCATTTGAGAGGTCTATCATCTCTCACCATTTAGGTAAGATGCTTCTCTTGTTTATTTTTCCTGTCAAATGGATAATTTCACCTTCACTTGCCAGACCTTTGCCCACTCAGTTAACCTATCCATATCCCTCTGTAGTATCTTTTGTCCATTTCCTAACCTTCCTTCCTACCCTGGTGTCATCAGCATATTTAGCAACCATACCTTCAGTGCCTTCATGCTTGTCATTTATATAAATCATAAAGAATCGTGGAACATTGATCACCGTAGCACATCAGTTGTTGTATCATGACAATCAGTAAAAACAAAAATTAATGGCTTCCTTCAGTTTCCTATTAACCAGCCAATTTTCTACACATGCCAATACGTTATCTCCTAAAGAATGAGCTTTTATTTACTGCAATAAACTTCGATGTAGTACCTTATCAAATGCTTCTGAAAATCTGAGCACATCCACTGTTTCCCCTTTATCCGCACCACATGTTATATCTCGAATGAACTCCAATAAATTGATGAAATGTGATGCTGACTTGCCTGATAACCTTGAATTTTTCAATGTGTGCTCCCTTAAAGTCTTTAATAATAGTTTCAAACATCTTCCCTATGACAGATGTCAAGCTAACTGGCCTGCATTTTCCTGCTTTCTGTTTCCCTCTTTTTTGAAAAAAGAACTTATATTTGCTGATTTCTAATCTCACAGAACCTTCCCTTAGGGAATTTTGGAAAATTAAAACCAATACACCAAGTATCTCATTTTCTGCTTCTTCTAAGACACTCACGTGAAGTCCACCAGGACCAGAAAACTCATCAACCCACAGCCCCAGCAGTTTGCGCAGGAGCACTGCCCTGGTGATTGTAATTTTCCCTGTGTTTCTCCCCCAGCAGAAAATGTTATTGTCTTTAATAGAAACAGAAAATGCTCGATAAACCTATCATGTCAGGTTGGAGAACGATAACCTTTAATCAGAGTATCTTCGTCTAAGTATCCAACAATGACCTCTTTGAAAAGTCTGGACTCCTTTCTCTGAGAATAAATTCTGCTGCTGGAAATAGCATTGAATGACATTTCTGTGGTTGTCAGTGGTGAAAGATGTATTTTACAGCTAAATATGAAAATGAGCTGAAGCATGCCAAACTTTTGGTATACAAGTAATAACTAACTGAAAGCCTGAAAGATTGTGCGAGATAGACAGTTAGAGTAGACGTTGCAGGTTGTATTGTATGATGGTTATATTATAGAACTAATGATTCAATCAGGACATGTGAATTTCAATAGCACCATACATTTAATTGGTGTTAATTAATTAGTTTGGAATTGTTTAACAAAAAACTAGTCTCAGTAATGGTGATCAGATTGCTGTTAAAAACCCATTTGTTTCACCAACATCCTTCAGGGAAGGAAATTTGCCACCTCCACTTGATTTGACCTATATCTGACTTCAGATCCACCAACATGGTTGGCTCTAAATTACCCCTGTAATGGGTAGAAAATCTTTCAAAGATATTACAACAGAATGTGCCTCACAACTGTTTTCCAAAGGGCAGTTAAGCATGAGTGAAAGTTCTGGCCTTGTTAGTATGCTTACAGACTGAAATTTAAATAAAAATTCCTGCTGAACTATTTTCATTTATGATGCACGGCAGAGAACAGTACTACCTCCAAATGCATCTTGAGGATTTAAATTTAGTTAATTACCTTATCCATCCTGCACCCTGGAAATGAACCCTGTAGATCTTGTGTTTTGCCAAATACTTTCTGCGATAGTACAAAGGATTGACAAAGAAGTAGCCCATCGGTTTCAGTTTAAAAGTCCTATCTGCATTGCTGACCACTGATATCAATGATGTACAACTTAAATACTTTGGTTACTATGCTGTGTAACAAGTGTCATCAATGCCCCCAAAACATCAAGATAATCGATAAGATAACTAATCAGTTAGGTAACCAATCAGGTAACTAATATGCTAGGTAAAAATGTAACATATTGAAAGGTGAAATATGTCCCATTCAATTAAGAGGGGCTATTTGTAGCTACTGTACAAACATAAATAGTTGTGATCCAATTGGAAACGCGGGCAGAGAAATGGTAGATGGAGTTTAATCCGGACATGAGTCAGGTGTTGCACTTTGGAGGTCAAATGTAAGAGGAAAGTATACGGTAAATGGTGGGATCCTAAGGAGCAATGAAGTACAGAGGGATCTTGGGGTGCAAGTCCATAGTTCTTTGAAAAGTGGATAGGGTGGTAAAGAAAGCGTATGGCATACTCGCCTTCTTCAGTCAGGATGTTGAGTATGAAAATTGGGAGGTTGTGTTGTAGCTATGCAAAATATTGGTTAGGCCTCATTTGGAATATTGTGTGCAGTTTTGGTCACCACTTTACACAAAGGATGTGGAGGCTTTGCAGAGGGTGCAGAAGAGGTTCACCAGGATGTTGCCTAGAATAGAGTATTAGCTATAAGGAGAGTTGGACAAACTGAGATTGTTTTCACTGAAGCATCAGAGGTTGAGGGGTAACCTGATAGAAGTAAATCAAATTATGAGAGACATCGCCAGGGTAGATGGTCAGAGTCTTTTCCCCAAGGTGGAAATGTCAAATACTAGAGGGCATACCTTTAAGGTGAGAGGGGTGAAGTTTTAAGGAGATTTACGAGGAAAGTTTTGTTTTGCACTGAGTGGAAGGTGCTTGGAACGCGCTGCCAGGGGAAGCAGATACCATAGCAACATTTAAGAGGCATGTGAACACACACATGATCAGGCAGGGAATGGAGGGATTCAGACCTTGTGCAGGCAGATGGGATTAATTTGGATTGGCATCAGGGTTGGCACAGATACAATGGCCCAAAGGGCCTGTTCCTGTCTTGTATTGTTCCACATTCTATGTTCTATATAAGTAAAGCATTGTTTTTTCCCCTTATATTTATAAGGCTGAGAGACATTACACATTTTAAAATTGAGGTTCCATTTGCTGCTTGGATGCAAATGTAAGATCTTATATCACTATTTCAAGAGCTACTTATAGGATTTGCTTTTGCAAAATTGCTTCTACTCCTGCCCAAAATAGAGAGCCATAGAAAACTTAATATAATTTTTTTTTAATTTTTAAAATTTTATTTACAGCGTGGTAACAGGCCATTTCGGCCCAACGAGTCTGCGCCACCCATTTTAAACCCAAATTAACCTACCCGTACGTCTTTGGAATGTGGGAGGAAACCGGAGCACCCGGAGGAAACCCACGCAGACACGGGAGAACGTACAAACTCTTACAGACAGCGACAGGAATCGAACCCCAATCGCTGGCATTGTAATAGCGTCGTGCTAACCACTACACTACTGTGCCGCCCCACAAGACAAATTGTCAAATGGTCAAATTGGAGCAGGAGTAGACCATTCAAGCCTGTTCTGCCATTCAATACAATCATGGCTGATCCTCTTATTTTAATCCTATATACCCACTCTTTCCCCATACTCCATGATGCCTTTTGTGTCTAGAATCTATCTACTTCCTTCTTAAATATACTCAGTGACTTGGATTCCACTGCCTTCAAGGTAGACCATGGCCCAGGTTCACCACCCTCAGTGAAGACATTTCTCAGCTCAATCATATCCTATCTTAGTCCTTACCCTATTCTACACCATCAGCCAAGAGAATGATCCTCCCCACAGCCAGTCTGTCTAGCTCAGTCAGAATTTGGTAAATTTCAATGAGATCCTCTCTCCTTCTAAACTTCAGTGCATAAAATAAGATATGAGTGAATACTTAATCTTAACCATTGTATAAGCAACATAGGTGGCAAAACTTAGTTGTGACGTGCCCATCATTTAGTCTGGCTACTGAGCAACGAGATCCTTCCTCTCACCTTCTACCTCTTTACTCCAGTGGATAATCTATACACACAAGCACAATGCATCCATTGAATGCCATGCTTCTACCCACAGATTTACTCAAGCTATGACTGAGCTTGTATAGTTCTGAGGGACATTGCAGTATGCAACAGAGTGGATTGTAAAATTCATTTTGGTCTGCAGCATTCTGCTCAACTCTCAACCAGACAGGCTCAGCCCTTGTCAGCTTCTGCGGAGCAAGAGGAGGCAGGTTATGATTGATAGATGATGGCAGGATGTGTGGTCAAAGGGTAGGATTAGTAGGGGCAGGGATGGATTCAGGGGCAAGGCTGGCAGTTGAGGAGGTTGATTGGTAGCCAGGGGTATGGTCAGTGGCTGGGGGAATGGTCAGTGGCTTGATAGCAGTGGTGCTCAAAAGTATGGAGAGCGAGACTATTGGTTGCAGGGGAAGGGCCAGTGGTTGATGGTGGACTGATAGACTGGAGGTGGTTAAGAACCAGACCAAATTTGTTTCTGCTCACAGATGGTGCAGAACATGCAGGGACCAGTGAACATTTCAAAGGTGGCTTCCAGACATGTGTTGATATTTCACTACGCATCTCTGGGGTGTTCTGATGTTAGGAGGGTCCTGAATGGAAATGATGGACATCGTGCATTTTTTCCCATTTGTCATTGAAATTGCAACACATGGCACACATAAACATGATACCGTGCAATCCACTGTCCAATGTCTCAAATTCTGGGCAAAGCTAGTTTTGCTGCTTTCCAATGCACACTGAGCATTCATCTTCAAGGAAATGAACAATGTACTTGCTCTACTCTAATGGCCAAATGGTGGCTCTGTCGAGAATTTCCAGCTAGCTGCAGTATGTGTTCAAGGCTTCTGTGCCTACACACAGCTGCACACTGTATGCACTGGAAGTCAGATGCCTTGCTTATGCTCTCTCTCTGCCTTTTGCACACTGAGTCAGGGCAGTTCTGTAACACCCTGAACTGAGGGGCTAGATACACTTCGTACCTGGCCCCTCGGTTCCATGGCAGTCATAGCTGGCTCATCACTTGAATGGGGTTGCTAACTTTCATTAAAAATGTCATTGAAAATAAATGGCTTGGTTTTTACACCTTAAGTTTTACATCAATATACATAAATTGGGTCTGCCTTTAAAGAAATTTATTAGAGTTTGGATTATTAATGTTATTTTTAAAGTTTTTTTTATGTTTGCCATCTGTTTCTAAATGTCTATGATCATTAGAAAGATCTATGAGCAGTGGGAAAGGCCCTCTGATAGCTTGAGCTACAGAAGCCTATCAGAGCAGTTGTGGGCGGGACCTCTAGCCCAATCACTGTCTGTGGTGTGCTCTGCCTCATGGGACAGATGGGTGCACTTGCAAGGCCAGCAGGGCCTTGGAAGGCAGGCAATCAAGACAAATTAATGTAGCCATGGGCAACCCATTCGAGGTTTGTCAGGTTAAGCTCAGTTTGGCTAATTCATAAACTATTTTGCTTTCATTGTGGAATTGTTTAAATTAACACAAACTAAATGTAGGAAAGATTGAAACCATTGTTTTCACTGTCTGCCATGTTCTGCTCTTAAGCACCGAGGCCACCCTACATCCTGATTGTTATCTGAGGCTAAACCAGAATATTTGCAAATCTCATATTCTAGAACACTTTCAGGCTGTCAGCAAAAACATCTATTTTTACTTCCATTACATTACCTGAGTCTACCACTGCCACAACTTGAATAATATTGAGGATATTATTATGTTATGGCTTCTTTAAACAAGGCGTTGAAGGAAATAATTATTCAAGTTGCATTAGTGACTTCTGCAAATATTTTCACCACCACCTTCCAAATATTATCAATTTCTGTTAACAGCTAGAAGCAGAAACTGAAGAACAAACCTCCCATGATAACATTTCCTCTGGCTCTTATTTGTATCAAGTGCAATGGGGGATGAATATAGGGGAGTTTTGCCTACTCCAATTAGGAGAGCAAAGAACATATTGAACATGGCTCAAGATAAAACATAAGAAGTGATTTAGGATCAATAAGCTTGTCAAAAAGGAAAGGCAAGGCACAACAGAACTATAGTCCTGCTCCATATCATAAAATATGAAAGGAAGTTTTAACTTTCCCAAATCTTGTGCATATGAACTAATTTTTAACCAGAAGAAATAGTTCATCTTTACATGTTCTTTTTGCCTCTGGTCTGTCACTGCAGGAAGTAATTCAAATCAGGACAGGTTTGATTAATTACCTTCAGTCAAACCATTTTTGGATGCTTCATCAATAATCCCAATGTGCTCCATCATATTGTGAGTGGCATTGTTCACTAACAATTTGGTGCTATTCAAAACTTCTTTGAGAATAATGCTTCTGTTGCCAAATTAAAGAACAAGATAGTATACTGTAGATCTTTCAGGTAACAACTTCACAATGTAGGTTAGTACCTGTTAATCAGTAGCTCAAACAACCGTAAGGCCATCAATTTCCCCTATGACTTTCGACAGAAATCCATTACTGAGTCTGCCATAATCAACTCCTGGGGAGTGACATTAAGCTGAATGACAGCAGGCATACCAACATATTTGCCACAAGAAACAAACAGCATTGTTTGCATTCAGAAGCTGCACTTTCTCATAATTTAGCCTATAGTTTCACTAAAAAGAAGGATGTTCATTTTGTCTTAATTTATTATGTTGCATAAAACCACAAGTAATCAATGTAATCAGTGTAATGATCCTGAATGGGTTAATAACTGTTGCAACCTTTAAAGATGTCTCATTTAAAAATTTGATGGCAAGTGGTTATATCTCACATCTAGAATATGATAATGGAAGAAAAAAAATCACAATATAATTGGTTTTTGAGCCAATTAAACGTAGAAAATTGACAAAATATAAATGTAAAAAGTACACTAATGGAGAATTTTGAATGTCTCCCTCCACTATTTATGTGCTGTGAAATAAAGCAGATTAATGATCCATTTTAAATCTTATCTCATCCAATAGCTCCTTTGATTTCTATTTGAAGGGATATATAGTGTGTGTGTGTGTGTGTGTGTGTGTGTGTGTGTGTGTGTGTGTGTGTGTGTGTGTGTGTGTGTGTGTGTGTGTGTGTGTGTGTGTGTGTGTGTGTGTGTGTGTGTGTGTGTGTAAGACCTGTACAGTTGACTAAAGTCACAAGAGGGTACCATTGTTACACATTTGGTTCACACAGCCACATAAACCAACATTAGATATTGCATATGAACTCCCACAAGAGTGAGATACTGAGATCATCTGCAAGAACAATTGGCACCAATGCACAGTGGGAAAGAGTTTCCTCAGGATTTCTCCTGATCCCCAATCCTGACTTCAGTGAAAACTTGAGAAGTAATGTAAATAGTTTTTAAGTACCATTTCTCCAGGACTTTTTTTTCCATCGTTTTGACAAAGTTTTGGCAGGAGATTCTAAAAACTCTTACAAAAAATTGATCGGTAAAAGCACATTGTGATAATATTTTTCAAAATTCTGAAGATAGTAAATAGATTATTCCTTCAAATAATTTTGGTCCTATAAGTAGCAATTATTTAAGATAAATAATTTAATATTATGAATGTAAACAAACAGTTTGTTTTAAATACCACCAATATAACCAAATGTAGACAAATCAGTTGAAGAATTTGCAACTGGCCATCACTAACAGTAAATAGCACCTACATGTGGGGATAACATTTTTAATGCAGTAACAAAAATTGAATATTACATGTAAATGATATAGAAAAGGCTTCTACAGTTAATGTTAATGTTTCAGGTGAATGATCCTTCACTGGAACTGGAAAAGTGAGAAAACAAGGGCGTTTTAAGTTGCAGAGGTAGGGAGGGGTGGAGGGAACAAAGGGAATCTCTCTCTTATCCACAGATGCTGCCTGACCTGCTGAGTACCTCAAACATTTATTTCAGGTTTCCAGCATCTGCAGTTATTTTGCTTTTCACTTGGAAATAGACTCCCAACAATATTTTACTCACTCATGAAAACATAGCAGTTCCTAAACTATTAATATAAAAGGATAAAAATAATACAAAAACTTGTCTGGCTTTAGATTTATTACCTAAGAGAAGTAGATAAAATTATGAGAGGCACAGATAAGGTTAATAGTCAAGAGTTTTTTTTCCCCACAGTGGAAATGTCAAATACTACAGGGCATAGGTTTAAGGTGAGGGGGTTAAGTTTAAAGGAGGTTTGCGAGGCAAGTTTTATTACACGAAGAGCAGTAGGCACCTGGAATGTGCTGCCGGGGAGATGGTAGAAGCATATACGACAGCAACATATAAGAGGCAGCTTGACAGTCACATGAACAGGCAGGGAATAGAGGGATACAGACCACTTGCAGGCAGATGGTATTAGTTTAATTTGGCACCATGGTCACCACAGACATGGTGGACCGAAGGGCCCATTCCTGTGCTGTACTCTTCTGTGTTTCTATGTAATCCAAGTCAAACGGAAAACTTTGATGGATAATGAAGGGACTTAGATTCCAGACATATACTTTTTAAGTGTAGATTTCATAGAGGTGATGAATATTGACAGAAGATTATCAGCTATTCAATTTGGTATTGATGTTAAGATCCATTGATGGCAGAGAACAGAGGAAGCCTTGAACTTCATTTGACCTATATTACACTGGAATTTGGAGTAATGATTGCTCACACAGAAAATATCAGCATTTCCCCCTCACTATAACATCTCACTCTGATTTTCATGTAATTGAAACCACATAAAACATAGAGCATAGGAACGGGCCCTTCGGCCTACAATGTTGTGCCAAACCAATTGCATTTGTAATAAAATGCCCAGCTAAACTAATCCCTTCCTCCTACACAATGTCCACATCCTACCACTTCCCTCACATTCATGTGCTTATCTAAGAGCTTCTTGAACACCCCTATCATATTTGCCTCCACCACCACCCCAGGCAGCACATGCCATGCACCCACCATTCTCCATGTAAAAAAACTTGCCCTGCACATCTCCTTTGAACTTACCCCCATCACCTTAAATGTATGCCCTCTAGTATTAGACATTTCAACCCTGGGGAAAAGATACTGGCAGTATACATGTAACATAAATAAGAGTAATGCACAATAAAAACATTTAAAATTAGATAACTCACCGAATTTGTGTTAAGTATCAAGTGGAGACAGTGCGTTATTAATTCTTCATCCTCAGTAGCAATGAATTTGAGACCTAAGTGACCTACAAACTATTTAATTATATCATAATATGATACTTATGATGTCATAAGATCAAATAATATTATCGCATAAGGTTGTACAAAATTAAAACACATATATTTGCTGTGGTACGCTTGCAGGAGAATAGCTACTCACAAAACAATGTCGATTTTAAATGACCTCTTTAAAAATAGTGACCCTTGCAGGTGGTTTTATGTAGGTCACCCAACCAGCCAATAAAGTTCTGGCAATTGACTAGTGGACATTATGAGGTCACCCACCTTTAGAAGCCAGATAATTACATCACTAATTAGCCACGTCACAATGTGACAACATGAATAGCCAGCAATCAACACACACTTAAAACGTCCTGTTATTTTCCATGTTACCCTGACAGCCCTCTGATGTCCAGACATTTCCCTTTTTCCAAGTGAAAAAAAGGCCCCCTTTTCCCTGCAGTTAACAAGATCTCTAATAATATTGGAGAAATCAACAGCTGTACCTTACTAGAATCACATTTTCTCAGCAGTGATGAAAAATAATAGCCAATCTTGATAAAGATGGAAGAGTGCTTGAGTGCTTCTCAAGTAACTATTAAACCACTTAACCTATGCCCTAATGTTAACATTTTTAATAAATCTTGAAAGTGAAGCTTCTGGTGCAAACAACCAGCAGTTAATGAAGGAAACCAATTAAGATGACAAGCTTTGAATTGGATGGTGATATCTTCCATAAAATGAAGTACGGCAAGGGGAGAATCCCTTGTGTATGAAAACAAGAAGCCCTGGCTGGATCTATATTTAAAAAAAGAGTAAAGTCTCTGCCAAAAAGTAGAGGTGACTAGGCTGGATATTGAGAGAAAATTGTGTGACTAAAGAATAACACAAGAGCAACGCGTTACATTAAAAAATTACTCTTAAATAGGATTAGTTTAATTGGTATTTCACTTGGATTGCAGTAAAAATGTTTGTATATTATGAGTGCACAGGGTTTCCTATCCTTTGCTAAGGTGTGGTTCATGAAAATCAACATCTGAACACAATGGGCTGCTGACTCATTCACGTGCTAATTTATCTTAGAGCTCCAGTCCTTAAGGACAACTCTCCATTAATCCTTGGCACTGCTGGAAGTGCATTACCTGATTTTATTTGCCTATGTATGGGCTTTAACTTGTTTTCTCCCTTCATAGCCACCATTGTCTGCTCCTGTATATTTGCATGTCCGTAGTTCATTACTTCTATCAATGCCAAGCACTAACCTTTGCCATGTTTTTGTTGTCTTCATCATTGCTGAGGCTCAGGAAGTACTATCTGCCTAGTGTCCCCCAGGACTTCACTCAGGAGTTCCACAGAAGAGAAGATACACCACACCGTATCATTGTGACTGATGTCACCAAGCATCCACTCAGATAATGGTGCTAGGACAGTTGAACTGGATAGAGAAACAGGTTTAAGGTGCAGCTCCACTTCACACCCAGCAGGCATACTGAGAAGCATCCATAATAAGTAACAATAACTGGTAGGGCACATAACCTAAAGTAGGAGAGTCAGGTCTTAGTGGTCTCCTTATTCCCTGAGTAGTTAACTGCCTCAGACTGCAGAAGAAATTTAAATTAAATTGTGGCTTGATGGCTCTTTAGGTAGTGCACCTACAATGAATGGAGGGCTATGGAAAGACATTTCTCTATGAACAGGTGAAGATGTTTCCAAAACAAAAATATGTGACCCATTATAGTCACAAATGCTCATAAAAGCTTTGCACAATGGATGACATCCCCATGCATGAAACTGTGTGATTTTTATAGAACGGTCAAGTTTTTTTGGAATTTGCAATTAAACTCATTGGAATTCATTTGACAAGCAGTGAAAAACAGCGGCATGCAAATCTAATTTCTGGACAACTCACATACCTAAAACTTGGCAGTAATTATACAAGGGCTTATTAATTACACACGATCTATCTGGAGGAGATGTAATACAAGAAGCCAGCTCATACCAACCCCCCATACCCCCAAGCAAATCAGCTGTAGTTTCACCACCATCTCTCGACACCACCACCATTATTTGCATCACATTCTCTTTTGGTCTCCTCCCTCTCTATCTCTGACTTTCGCTCTGTTCTCTCCACACCCCCTCCCACACCCTCCTCTTCAATTTACAGCTTGGCTGTTTTCTAACTTTTGCTGATCCTAATGAAAGGTCAGCAACCTGAAATGTTAACTCTGTTTCACTCTCCACACATTCTGTCTGACTTGTCAGGGTATCCTCAGAATTTTCGGTTTTTATTTCAGTTTTTCAGCATCTGCATTTTTTAATTTTCATTTTATCTTAAGTCCCACTCCTGCACAAGTAACATATCACTTGAAATTTCATCCTGGAACAGATAATCAATAAGACTAAATGCAAATTATTTCCTCTGGAGTACGTACTGAAACTATGGAGACTGCAGAGAGTACAAAACTACCAGCTTTCATATTTTGATGATATATTCCACAATTTGCTTGAAGCAACAGCTGGCATTTTGGAAATTAATACCCTTTCCTGACAGATACCATATAAACAATTTATATACTACTTTTTTAATTTCAATAATAAACTTTATTCAAAAAAGACAAATACAGAAACACTGTTCATGAATTCTGTCTACATTCGTAGTCTATATATTCACAGTGTTATTGGTCCTATACATTGGTAGTGTTCACACAGTTTGTGTACATAGCACTGTTGCCATTCATGTGGCCTCCTGAGATGATACAAACTTCAAGTGTTTGAGAGACTTCTACCCCAGACTTAACCCATCAATGTCCAGTGGCAGAAGGACACTGGGCTGCAGTCTTTCACCACAAAGCCTTTGCATTGGCTGCACCAAGCATCAGTGCATCCCTCAGCACGTACTCCTGCAGTCTGGGATGTGCCAAATGGCCACATTCCCTCACAGACATCTCGTTGTACTGGAACACCGATAAGTTTCAGGTGAAGAGCATCTCTCACTGAGTTGATGATCTTCCAGCTAAGTCTCATAATACAGGAATAAGATGGTCGAAGCAGCATCAGTTGAATACATCAACTTTAATTTTAACTCATAGTTATGCTATGAGTTTCAATTAATATAACACTTAATATAACTCAAAGTTTTAATATAACAATGTGTTCCCAGGTGCTGCTGGCAGTTCTCATAAAAAACAGTTTGACACCAGGCCACATAAGGAAAGTTCAATTTCAGACAGATCCCAGGCAAAAGGTAATTACAGACTAGAGTACGTTATGAGCATTTAAGATAATACCTTTGGTCTTCAGAATATTTAATTGGAGGAAATTTCTGCTTATTGAATGCTGTTAAATTTCCCACTATATAGCCCATATGCAGCTACAAAACTTTGGCCAAGGAAGTATATTTTAAAAACAATTTAAGAAGAAACAAATAGAGATAGAGAAATGGAGAGGGATAAGGCCATGCTCCAAGTTATTGTAGAATTATATTAGATGGGCATTATTGAAAAACAAAACAGATCCTGAGTTTAGGCTTGGTTAAAGCACTGAAGCTTCACTGTTGTGATGTACACATCATTTTCAGTCACTTATTCTTTATGGCGTACTCAAATTCACATCATCCTGCATGTAATGATGGATTTCCAGCAAATTTTCTATACAATACCCTTAGTGAGCACTAGGGGGAAGTCACGTTTCAGAAACAGATACTAAATCAAACGTTTCACCCAGCCATGGTAGTTTAAGTTAGTGTAACCCCTGAAGACCTGAATGACTTTTCTTTTGTTTTTCATTTTATCTGTTCTCTGAAAAGGGATAAAGTACCAAGTACTGAACTAATTCACGAAGGATTGAAAGATGATGAAAAAAATGAGCTCTCTATTATATTGACTTTTTAATTTTAAGCTATTTTAAACCGTAAAGATCATATTATGTTTCATATAATTATGTGTTTGCTTTTGAATAAGAACAATTTCCATAAGGATTGGGATCAATGAGCTATAAAGAGAGGCTAAATGGACTAAGATTAGTTTCTACAGCAAAACAAAGGTGCAAGAAATGAGTCAAGATTTTGAAGTAATAAGGTAATTAAAGTGGAAGCTAGCAATTTGCTTTTGAATTAATTCCTTTCCAAAATTAGGAAACCATAAGCTTGAAAGAATTTCAAATGCCACTTTTTCTTAGGGTTGTCAACCTGTGACACAAGCAGTTGCTAAGAGGAATGGGCACAGAGATGATAGCTTGGAAAAAAGACATTGAAAGTAGGGCAAGATGGTGATTGATAGATTGAAGTGTTCAGGGACAAGAACTGCCTGGCGTACTGTTCCACTAAATACATTGGGTTTAGCAGTCTGGAAGACTTTCATTAATTTCACAGAGAGAAGAACTGACACTTTTCAGTCCACTTGCCTTATGAAAAATCAAATAATTGCCTGTGCAATAGCCTATATTGCCTTGCTTAAGCATGTTTTTAATCAACCCATTGAAATCATTGGTTAATTATTTATGGATATACAATTTGGTACAAGGATAAAAGTTGCAGAGAAGATAGAGTAGCTTTCCAGTTTGTAATGGATGGTTCTGGTACTGTTAATATAATTTATGTGAACCTTCTTTCTTCTAACAGCTTGTCTGTAATGATTTAATATCTTTGCCCTACAGAGGGTGACACAGAGGTTGCAGGATAAAACGCTGTTGATGCTGTTTCACTGTGGGTGGGCTGATTTGATATCTCTTGAATGACAAAGTCGTAAGTTGGTCGTGATTGTCTTCACAAATGGTACATACGTTTTCTCCTAGGTTCCTCATATTGTAACGTACCCAAACTCTATCATGTTGAAAATAACCGTGATTATCTTTTTAAGTGGGATGCAGCTTAACATGGAAATGGAAGTTATTTTGGGGATGGCACGATGATTTTTCTCTTACTGCATCGTGACCGTTATTCTGATATCATCTTTATGAATAATGAAATAAGCCCTTTAAATGACATTACCACATAATATAGAATTCATAATTTATTTCTTTAAATTTTGTTTTACTGAAGTTACTTCCCTCTCCTCATAGCTACTTCTTGATTTCTGGAGTGTATTACGACATATGTGTCAGACATAAGTACACATGTGCAGTATATTTAAGAGCTACAGTGTTATAGCAGCAGTGATTCTCCATATTCTCTACATTAACCACAATCAGAAAAAGAAACATGTACATACATACATATATGTATACATTAAGAACTGGACTTGCTGATGCAAAGAATGGACCTCCAAGGGCCTACATGTGGGCACTGTTGATCACAGCAGCAGCTTGAGGCATTTGCACTGTTGCTGAGCAGGGCACGGCTAACCTGAGTGGCTGGCAGCAAGTATGGGCATGAGAGTGAATACCAGGCAAACTCTGTACAGGAGAGGAAAACACAGTGTCTTGAGAGGCTCCTGGGTGAGTATGGATTAGAATGAGACAGGCATAGTGCAGCTAGTGATGTGGCTTTGACTGTGCCCCGATAAGGAATCTCCAATTTCAGAGAAATTGAAAAGATGGAAAAGATAGGGTACTTTATTTAATGAGTGAGAGAGCGTGATTAGGGAACTATACAGACCAAAGAAAGGCGGGGAAAATTTGCACATTCTTTTGTCATCAGTTTTAGATGTAGCAACATCAGATAAGTGAGCCTTCCATTTCATAACCAGATGGGATTTAATGACAATCTGGCATTTTCATGGTTACTTTTACTGAGGAGACGTTTTCTTTTAATTTCAGATTTATTTAATTATTTGAATTTAGATCTCCCATCTGCCATCATGGGTTTCAAACTTACATCCAAGATCAATTGTCCAAAGCTCTGGCTGACAATCCAGTGACTTAACACACTTTGCCACCGTGCTCATAAACTGTATCCATGCCCAAACTAATTTGCCTTGGGTTAAAAGTAGATGAAAATAGAATATTTGTGATTATGTGTGAATCCAAGAAGTTGATCCAGTGGAGAGTGCAGAACTGCATAATGCATTACCATGAATCATTGACAGAACTGTTAGTTCAAAAGACCAAGAACTTAGTCACACTTACACAAGGATACTTCTAACAATTCATGAGTATTTACCAAATCTAAATTAGAAATGGAAAAAGTGAATACTTCAGAAACAAATTGAACTATACAACTTTAATAATGTACTTAAAGAATCTCAAGAGTAAAAATAAAGTTACCACTTTTTCTATTATTGGAGGTAGTCTTGTTATATTTAGCACTATGTATTGAAAGCCAAATGCTGAAATATTTTATTTGAATTATTGGTGTTAAATTGTTCCTAATTAAGCTAAATTTTAGGAAAATTTCTTCTGCTTTCAATACTTATTTGTTTACATTTTGGTACCTTTAACACAGCCGGGAGGATTGAATAATCTGTTCCAAAGACTCTATCCTTCCATATGTGTGAGCATGTCCAGTCCACCCTCTGACATCTCTTCCCTCCATGCAAGAGCCCCTTGCTTTTTACATATCCCACACTGACAACTTATCTTCTGAAAATCTCTAAACTCAGTAACAAAAACATAAGGTTTAATAATATTGAAATTGTATTTCTTTTTAATTTCATCAAACATTACTTTGTCTTTAGACTCTTCACTTTAAAGTCTCTGCACATGAATTTTGTTTTTAACTTTATTGGCATAAAGGCCAGAATTCCAATCTCGTAGCACAACCAATAAGGCTGAATGCACAAAATGCTGATTTGTTTTGCATGTTCAATTTATGGTCTAGTGTCTGCACTCTCCTGTTGGAAAAATTGAATTAACTTTGAGGGACCAGTGATTGTGACTGAAAGCATTCAGCGAGTATTTGCAATCCCAGCTCTTATTTTTGTACAAATAGTAATAATATTTACAGTCTCATTGTCCATATAACAGAAAATCAATTCTGGAAAGTTAATATTTAAACAAAGCCTTGGTGTATCTTTTTTTAGAGAAGGAAATACATAGGTTGAATTTTTACATAAATTTTAAAGCAAACTTTGGTAGTTTCTTACTGATTAAGATATGGTGCAGAACTCCTGCCTTCCATTCTATTGACAGGCTGCCTCATATCTGCCCTGCATTATACATATAAAAAATAATTAGACTCTTGGATACCTATATTGGTTGGTGCCTTTGCAAGACTGCTCTGATTGTGAATTGTCATTCTTGTCTAGCGAAGAATTTGTTAGCACCGATAATAAATGAACAGGAACTTGCTATTTTCATGACCTTTAGATGGCCCAATGCATTTCACAACCAAGAAGGTATTTTGCAAAACAAGGAAAGTCAGCAGTTAGTATATCAGCAACAGGATCCCTCAAACTGCAAAGATAATTTGTTGATATTTTACTATTATAAAATAATACTTTGGTATTATAAAAATGTTATTATGTTGGTTGAAACATAAATATTGGTTGGAATGTCAGGAGGAATCCCTCATTGAATGCTATATGATTTTGTACCTGAGGTGGCAGATGAAACCTCATTTGAAAGATGGCAGCTCCAACAGTGCAGGGCTGCCTCAGTATTGAATTGAAAGGCAACATTACTTGTCTCAATTGCTGGTGTTGAGCTTGAACCATTGACCTCTGTCTCAGTACAAAGAGTAAAATCTAAAATATGATTTTAAATAGATTTTTTCAGATTATTAAGTGCACAGATGGCGTTGTCTGTGCTCTCATTGAAAAGGTACTAATTTTGTCAACAAAATTCAGCAATTTCTGTATATGTAAACAATCAACAGTGCTCAAGTTATTGTGACGCACCTACTCCCTTATTTCCTGGGACCCTGTCACAGTGCCTGAGTATATCACAGCTGAACAGTTCTCACCACTTTGAGGTAGATGACTGTATATTCCAACTGTTTACTGAAAACAATTAAAGATTGAAAGCTTGGTTGATGATCCTTTCCTATAGTCTAGTTTACTCACCCAGGCGCACTACTGTGAGAATACTCTGACCTGCACATCTTGCAATCAAAAGAACCTCTGGACTCTTTTGGCATGGCAACTGAGGCATGTGCCTATGAGCCATGAAGACAATGAAGGGGCATGGCCTGTTCCAGGTGTGAGCTGAGTCATCTGATTTCAGGTTGGCAGCAGTAGTCATTAGCATGTATCTTAGTAAGGAGAGGAAGAATAAAAGCAGATTCAAATTTCTGGAATAAAAACAGAATGTGCTGGAAATACTCAGCAGGCCAGGCAGCTTCAGTGAACAGAGTTGCCACTGCAGGCCTATGATCCTTCATTAGAAGTCCACGGGTCCTGCTTGACCTACCATTTCCAATATTTTCTCTTCTTATTTTAGATTTCCAGCATCTAAAGTATTCTGCCTTTATTGTATACCCAGTAATCTCTGTTGGAAAGGGAAAGTGTGCACATGTTTATGTGTGTATATGGTGGGAGTGTATGTATTTGGATATAAGCATGATGTGTTCTGTTGTCAAACATATGAATGTACAAACCTTATAAATAGGCAGCATGAATAGATGACTAATCCCCTCAAGCCTGTTCTGTGATTACATGGCTGATCTGCTTGTAACCTCAACTTCCTATGCCCAACTATCCTCAATAACCCTTCAGCACAACCAAACCCCTCTCTCCCCCAACTCCTCGGCTTATCAAGTAGCTATCTACCTCTGTCTTCAGGTTGTTCAAAAATCCTGTTTCCATTGCCCTTTTGTGGAAGAGAGTTCCAAAGACTTGTGACCCACTGGGTTTAAATATCACCTCAACTCTGCCTTAAACAGATGGTCCATTATTTTTAAAAAGTGACCTCTAGTTCTAGATTCTCCCACAAGGGGAAATATCCCATGCTCTCTTCTCATTACTACCAATGGGGAGGAGGTACAGGAGCCTGGAGACCCGCACTCAATGATTCCGGAACAGCTTCTTCCCCTCCGCCATCAGATTTCAGAACAGTCCATGAACCCATGAACACTACCTGGTTAATTCTTTTTTTTGCACTATTTATTTACTTTTGTAATTTATATTAATTTTTTTGTCTTTGCACTGTGCTGCTGCCACAAAACAACAAATTTCATGTCATATGTCAGTGATAATGAACCTGATTCTGATTCTCCAGATGTGGTCTCACCAATATCCTCCAAAACTGAAAAATAGCCTCCCCACTTTTTTACTCAATTCCCCCAGCAATAAATGATAACATTCCATCAGCTTTCCTAATTACGCGCAATGCCTGCATATTAACCTTTCATAATAATGTACTCGGACACACAGTTTCCTCTGCATTTCAGACCATTGCAATATCTCACTATGTGCTTCTTTTGTTTTATTCCTGCAAAAATGGAACATTTCACATTTTCCTGCATTATACTCTATTTTTGCCCACTCACTGAACCTATATCCCACTGTAGCCTCTTTACGTCGCCTTCACAATTTACTTTCCTACCTGTCTTTGTGTTATCAGCAAATTTAGCAAATAAAGTTTTGGTGCCTTCATCCAAGTCATTTACATGAATTGTTAACTTGGGGCTCAGCATTAACCCTTGTGGCACACCATCATTAGATCTTGGGGGTTAGAAGAAGACCCATTTATGCTCATTCTCTGCTTTCTGTTAACGGCCAATCTTCTATCCATGCCAATTTGTTATATGCTCCATCATGAGCTTTCATTTTCTGCGATAATCATTGTTGCAATACTTTATCAAATGCCTTCTGGATACTAAACATCCACCAGCTCCCCTTTGTCCTCATGTTATTTCTTCAAAGAACTTCAATAAATTTATTAAGTATGATTTAGCATTCACAAAACCACAATGACTTTCTCTAATTAATTTGAACATTTCTAAGTGCCCAGCTATGATGTCTTTACTATAGCTTTTAACATTTTCTCTATGTCAGATGTTAAGCTAAACCAGCCTGTAGCATCCTGCCTTCCTTCTCTTTCCTTGTTTGGATAAAGGAATAACATTTTCTATTTTCCAATTTAATAGCACCGCCAGAATTTTGGAAAGTTAAAATGAGCGCATCAACTATCCCACTGGCTATTTCTTTTAAGATCCTCGGAGGAAGTCAGAACCCAGAGACTTGTCCCCCTACAGCTCCATCAATTTACTCAGTCCGATGTCCCTGAGTGTAGGTTCCCTGAGTTCCTCCCTCCCTTCCACTTCCTGATTTGCAGCTTTCTTGGGGATGTTACCTGTATTCTCCATAGTGGAGACTGATTAATTTTTTTAATTAAACTATTATTTTTATATAAATAATATAAAATATAAAACTAAATAAATAAATAAGATTAAAAATTATTTTTTATTAAATTACCTGTTTAATTCTTCTTCAATTTTTTCTATTGTTAATTCTCCAGTGTCATATCCATGGGGCTAACTTTATTAACTCTTTTTATAAATCTATAATCGGTCTTATTATCTGCTTTAATATTTCTGTCCAGTTTTACCTTGTACTCTAGTTTTACCTTCAGGCAGCACAGTGGTGTAAGTTACTACTGCTGTCTCACAGCTTCAGCAAAGTGGGTTCGATCATGACCTCAGATGTTCTCTGTGCAAAGTCTGGGCGTTCCCTCTGTCACTGCGTGGCTTTCCCCTGAGTGCTCCAGTTTTCTCCCGGGTCCCAAAGATGTGCTGGTGGGCTAACTCTCCACAGGAAGTTTCTCCTTGTGTGGGTGGGTGGTAGGAGAATTGAGGTGAGTTATTGGGCTTGTGAGTTTGAGGGAAATAAGTAGTAGAATGAAAATGCTCTGAGAGCTGGCATGAACTTGATGGGCTGAATATCCTCTGCCTATATCAAAGCAAATGTATAAAAGACCTAATGAATCTATTCTTTGCTGCTTTTAAATTCTGTCTGATCTTCTGGCCTGCCCCTGGTCTATGTGTAATTACATGCTTTTTCTTTAAGTTTGATATTATCTTTAACTGCTTTAGTTAACCAAGGATGGTTGGTCCTCTCCTTTGAATTTTCCTTTCTTGATGGGAATATCTACTCTGTGTATTCTGAAAGATCCCCTTAAATGTCTCCTGCCACATCTTAACTGACTGTTCCCTTAACCTAATTTGCCAGTTCACTAGTTCTGCTTTCATGACCTCATAGTTGCCCTTATTTAAGTCTTGGACCCATTCTTCTCTCCCTCAAACTGAATGGAAAAATCTTATGATTGTTGTTAACAAGGTGTGCCTTCATGACAAGATCACCAATTAGTATTATCTCATTGCACAGTACCAGGTCTAGTATAGCCTGGCCTGAGATTGGCTCCAGAACATTCTGTTCAAAGAAACAATCCCGAAGACACAATTTCTTTCCAGTCATTTTGGCGCTTAGGCATAAAGGATGACCATTTGGACAGGAGGATTATTTATGTTAGTGGACGTACTTATGAAAAGAAATTAGGGGTAAGGAGGCAGAAGTATTTTGGGAAGTCTAGTTATGCCTTCTTGTTGTTTTAGAAAAATGCATCATTCCTTTACAGTTCATTGTGAATCGCACAAACTTGCTTCACAGCATAGTATGGGAAAATTCAGGAAGCCATTTGCTCCATTGCATATTCCTGCATTTCGAACATTTCTGCATACCAACCAGGAACACTTATACAATGTTAACAATAGACTGCTCTCCATAGCTTCCACTGAGACTTTATGTGAACTGTGCCAAAACAACATGATGTTGTGGTGCAGGAGGCACTAAGCTTTCTCATGGAAGTATTTCTGTCCTGAACCCTCACAACTAAAAACATTAATAATAAATATCTCCTACAATGTCCATATTGTCACTGAAGGATGTTATTGAAAGGACTTTAAATATTGTAGGAATTTTAAAAAAGCACATTTTGCCTGTAATAAGCTTTAAAATTATGTTATCTATTTGCTTTTGTCTTTCATGACTGCTGTCAGAAGTATCTAAAAATTGTAGATCAGACTCAAATCACTAAACGTGAAAATCTATAATGACATCTAAGTGAAAATTAAAAAAAACTGCAGATACTGGAAAGCTAAAATAAGAATGGAAGATGCTGGAAACACTCACCAGGTCACGCTGCATCTGTGGGAAGAGAAACAGAGTTAACATTTCCCACATATGCAGCATGACCTGATGAGTGTTTCCAGCATTTTCTGTTTTTGCTCCATAATGACATCTTTTTAGAATCTTGCAGCCTCTGTTTTTTAATGTGTTCAGGGACGAGATGTCATGGGCAAAACAACCGTACATTGTCCATTCCCAAATGCCTCAGAGCTGAATGGATTGCAGGGCCAATTAAGATCCAACCACGCTGGTGGGCCTGGAATCACATGGAGGCCAGATTAGGTGAGAATGAGAGTTTCTTCCCTGAAGGAATTAGGTGGGGTTTTATGATGATCCAATAGTTCCATGGTCTGCATTATCGATTATATTTTAGATTTAAATTCCCCAGTTGCTGCAGAGCACTTTAAGACGTCTGACACCAGGAAGGACACAATAGAAGTGCTGGCTAACTCTATTATTTTATAAGATTTGTAATACATCATCAATGGTGTAAGTAGCAAACTTATGCCTTGCTGAGTTTCAAACATTGTTCTGGATCAATAATCCAGGTTTCCAGATTCTAACGCTGCTGTCTAACAACCATGCACTGTACCTTTGCTTACATGCATATCTCCTGTAAAGAGTTGACTCATCATGTTGACAGGAAAAGTCTGCATGCTTCTAATGAAACACAAAATAGTATTATTATAATTTGTCCAAACTTGACCCTTCTTTGCATATCATGAATACATTTGATATTTTCAATTTATATCATATAGAATTTTACATCACAAAAATATCCCTCTCGGTCCATCATTATTGATGCTAATTCTCCCTATCTGACCCTACATATAGCCATTTTACATAAGCTTGGTACTTAATCAATTGCTGATATGTTATAATTTGTTTCCATTTATAGAATGCCTTTCACAACTTTTGGTATCTCAGAGCTTTTATGGGCTTTGCAGTACTTTAGAAATGTGGTTGCCATTGCAGTGAAAGAAGTGTGTCTGCTAATTTACACAAAGCAAATATGACAATGTCCAGACTGCAGGCTTTTCAGTTTCTTTCAGCTTCCAGTGAAAGCCTGCTAAGTTCAGTAAATACTGGGACCAAGAAATGATAACATTGATGAAGTCCAGTGTAATTTCTACCATGGATACTGGTACTAACCCTTCCCTACAACTTCACATCAAGGTCAGTCTATTTTTGGTTGCAGTTCTTTAGTCGCTTGGAAACTGACCTTCATTATTGGCTTCACAATTATTCTTTACTGGTTCCACTGGGCGAGAGGGAGGAGAGAGTGAGGGAGAGTGGCATGAAGTTCAAGAACATCAATATACATCCAGGTCCTGCTGCTTTTTCACTGCACTACATCTTGTTTACAACTTGGTTTATGTTTAACCATTACATGCAATTTGTTGTTTCTTGTCACCAAAGGATATTTTGTCACAATGTACTTTAGATTCACAAACCCAAAGAACAGTTCTAAATTCATCATTAAATTAAAATGGACTCTGGTGGCAGAAATCATATCTGTTAACCTGGGAGTTGTTTCAGTAATCCTTTGGTTCTTAAAGTACATGATAACATTAATTGAAGACAAAATGAGCTCTGTGGTTCTGGTTTACTACCTTGGGTTTCAATTTTACAAGTAAATGCATCTTCAGAAAATTAATAATGTACGCGTTAGCCCTATTTCATTTGTCTGTAGCTAGAGGTTCACAGCACTTTTTTTCTAATTACTCAATTATAGCCAATAGCTATTTCTTCACATATCTATTTTTGGTGGGTTGGCGAGTCAGGGCAGGAGGGATATGATGAGGAAGGAACAAATCAGAGGTATAAATGTATGTAGACTATGATGGATATTATATTCCCCTGTACATATCAGAGATCCATTTTAATAATCCTCATTCGCTTTGCCTTCTTACTGTGAAAATCAGGACATCATAGGCTTTCTGCCTATAAAATTTTGCCTATGCATTTAAATCAACAGCAAAATCCAATCATGCAACATTGGAGGAGGGCATTCAGTCCATCATGCTGGTGTCAGCTCTTTGAATGAGCAATTCGATTAGTCATATATCCTTTCTCCCCTTTACCCAGCATTTATTCTTTTTTCAAGTATTTTTCCAATTCCTATGGAGTCTAGAAGAATGAGGGGTGATTTTAATGAAACATATAAAATTTGGGGGGGACATGACAGTGTTGATGTTGCAAAATTTACACCAGTGGAAGAATCTTGAATGGGAAAACAATTTCCAAATTTGAAGATGGCTCAAAATTTGGAGCCATAGTGAATGGTGAAGAGGGTAATTATGGACTTTAAGTAGATTAGATAGGCTTGGTGGAATGGGCAGATATGTGTAAGATGAAACTTAATGCTGAGAAATGTGAACTGTTCACTTTAGTAGGAAGAATGAGAAGAGGCAACATTTCATAATGGGGCAGAAGACCAGAAAGCTCTTGGGGTTTGTGTGTATTGTTCATTGGAAGTGTCAGGACAGGTTGAGAAAGTGGTTAAAAAGGCAGGCAGCATCCTGGGCTTCATAAATAGAAGCCTAGCATACAAAATTAAGGAAGTTATAAAACACTGCTTTGGCCACAGGTGGAGAATTTTGTCCAGTCCTGGACAACAGACAAGGTTGCAGGGGGATCTGATAAATATATTTAACATCGTAAAGGATATGGACAGAGTAGAAAGAGAAAAACTATTCTCATTGGCTAAGGTTCAAGAACTAGGGGATGTAGAATGAAAATGCTTGGCAAAAGGACCCAATGTGACATCAGGAATTTCTTCTTTTAAACAGCGAGTATTTATGGTTTGCAATGGACTGTTGGGGTAGTAGTGAGAGACAGTTTCAGTTATAGTGTTCAAAAGGGAGCTGGATATATATTTGAAAGAAAAGAATTTGTAGGGTTATGGGGATTGGTGGGGGAGTGGGATCAGATAGATTTCTGTTTCACAAGATGGGATGGACTTGGCAGGCCAAATGCCTCCTTTCATGCTGGAGCCATTCTGTGAATCAGGGACACAGTGGGATTAGGTATTTAGAATGGGAGGAGGCTCATGTGGAGTTCATCAGCATACCATATGGCCTGTTTTTCTCTGTGCCATCTACACAAGTCAGTTTAGGTTTGTTTCTGTGCCAACACTTGCTGCCAGTTCATTTTGTTTCTTTAATGTATGTTGACAGTTACACAAGAGGATTTATGAATGTGACAGTCTGTACAGGTTTATTGGGAAGTAATCTGTTGATAGCAGAAAAATGAACATAGAGAAGAGATGAGCAGGAAAAGGCCAGGTGGTCCATTAAGAGTACTGCAAACTTAGATAGCTAGAAGCAACATAATTATAAATTTCTACCCACTGCCCTATTCTGGAAATTCTTCAGCAATCCCTTGGGCAATCCAGATCACGTTGACCATGAGTATCTTTGCCTTCTATATGTTGCAAGCCCTATCTCTGCCAAGAATCCAGCCAGCCACAGAGACCCTCCTGGGAGATAATCAGTGCTCTGGAGGAGTTTGTCAGGAAGTTCGCTGTAAGGGTACAAGAGCAATCTACGAAGGTCTGCATTTTGGGGAAGCCTGCAATGCAATCAAATGCTTAAGTCTATCTGCCTGCTTCTGTGAGCTGAAGACAAAATAGAAGCCCTCTTTCCTTGAGAATAGAATTTGAGTGATCTCCCTAATACAGTGATGAGCAGCTGACTATGAGATGCTGTAAAAATTAGCAGCAACAATCTGAAAAGATTGTGAGTCTAGGAAACAGAATCATGATCTTGACATCCATTGGCAATTAGTGGGTATATGCGAGGCAATATTTTAGGTCAATAGGACAAGAGTTGGTCCTTTAAGTAGCATTTTCAGGGGAAACTGGGTGCAGAGACACTGGTTGTTCTGTCAGCAAATAAAATTGTTTTTCAGACCAGTGAAGTTGAATGTCTCACTTTGGACACATTTTGCTTGTTGCTTTACTGTCAAAGCCATTTGGGGAGTTTTCCATTGGAAAACGTGTGAGGGAAAACAAAAGTCTTGCCAAAAATCGATGCATAATATGTGGAAAATTGCTTTACTTCAGACCAAGTCATTCTTCAATTGCATAATAATTTTGGTCTTTTCAGTTTGTGCAGAGACATTTCTAGACAAATGTGCTCATTACGTTTTTCAATGTTGTCCAGAATCTTGATTGCACAAGGCAAAGTGGTCCCTGACACAACCACAGATGGGAGTTTGAACATTGATAAAAAATGACCACACTGTACAGATGCAGTCATTATCATGGCAAATTGTTCTGTGTATGACCATTCCAGTAAAAGTGCAACAATTATTTCCCATCTTTTCCCTAACTAAACAATACATTTTGTATGTGGATTAGATGAAAAGACCTTCATTTAGCATCTTTCATGGCTTCAAAGTCACAAATAGCTTTATTGCCAATTAATCAATTTTAAGTGTAGTCACTGTTTTAATGTTGAAAAGCCCAGCTGATAGTCTTTGCTTTTGAGCAGGCCTCAATCACTAGATTCTAGAAGTGCTATGGAAGAGTTATTTGTTGAACCAGAGAAAAAGAGGTCAATATCTGAAGCTGGTCAATGTTACGTGAGCATTTCATGCAACTCACCAGCTCAGTGGTACTTCCTGCAATACTAAACTGCAGTTAATCTGAAATAGTGGAAATACCCCTCCTTGTTGAGATATGACCATCAAAGAGGTAATCTTCGGAGATTCATTCTGTTCCTCCCTTTCAACCCATGAGATCAAACTGTAAGTTCAATTACATTGCATAATGTAGTATTCTATAGGAGTATTCTATAGGCCCCCCGGTAGCAATAGAGATATAGAGGAGCAGATTGGCAGGCAGTGTTTGGAGAGAAGCAGAAATAACAGGGTTGTTATAATGGGAGACTTCAACTTCCCAAATATAGACTGGAACCTGCTTAGTGCCAAAGGTTTAGATGGGACAGAATTTGTTAAATGTGTCCAAGAGGGATTCCTGACGCAGTATGTTGACAGGCCGACTAGAGGGAATGCCATGTTAGATCTAGTTTTAGGAAATGAACCTGGACAGGTGAAGGATCTATTGGTGGGTGAGCATTTGGGGGACAGGGACAGGTGCAGAGAGGACAAGGTTTTTCAATTGGGGAAGAGCTAACTACGAGGCTATAAGGAGAGAACTTGGGAGTGTAAATTGGGATGTCCTTTTTGAAGGAAAATGTACCATGGGGATGTGGTCGATATTCAAGGATCTTATGCAGGATGTTAGGGATAAATATGTTCCGGTGAGGCAGAGAAGGAATGGCAGGGTGAAGGAACCGTGGGTGACGAGAGAGGTGGAACGACTTGTTAGGGAGAAGAAGGTAACATACGTGAGGTATAAGCAGCAAGGTTCAGACAGGGCCCGTGAGGAATATAGGGTAGCGAGGAAGGAACTTAAGAAAGGGCTGAGGAGAGCTAGAAGGGGACATGAAAAGGCTTTGGCTAGTAGGGTTAAGGAAAATCCCAAGGCCTTTTTCAAGTACGTGAAGGGTAGGAGGATGGCTAGGGTGAGGGTAGGTCCAATTAAGGACAAAGGTGGGAGAATTTGCCTGGAGGCGGCGGAAGTGGGAGAAGTTCTCAATGAGTACTTCTCTTCGGTATTCACCAGGGAGAGGGGTCTTGATGATGTGGAAGGGAGTGCTGGTAGGGGTAATGTTCTTGAGGTTGTTGATATCAAGAGAGAGGATGTGTTGAAGTTGTTAAATAATATTAAGACAGATAAATCTCCGGGGCCTGACGGGATTTTTCCCCAGGCTGCTTCGAAGAGGCTAGGGAGGAGATTGCTGAACCGCTGGTAAGGATCTTTGAGTCCTCGTTGTCTACGGGGGTGGTGCCGGAGGATTGGAGGATTGCAAATGTGGTCCCCTTGTTCAAAAAAGGTAATAGGGATAGGCCGGGGAATTATAGACCGGTGAGTCTCACGTCTGTGGTGGGTAAGCTGTTAGAAAGGATTCTAAGGGATAGGATTTATGAACACCTAGAGAAACATGGACTGATTAGGGACAGCCAGCATGGCTTTATGAAGGGAAGATCTTGCCTCACAAGCCTGATAGAGTTCTTTGAGGAGGTGACCAGGAAGATTGATGAGGGCAGTGTGGTGGATGTGGTTTACATGGATTTTAGTAAGGCATTTGATAAGGTTCCTCATGGTAGGCTTCTTCAGAAGGTCAGAGGCCGAGGGATCCAAGGAAGCTTGGCTGTGTGGATTAGGAATTGGCTTGCATGTAGAAAGCAGAGGGTTGTGGTGGAAGGAGTGCCCTCGGATTGGAAGGCAGTGACTAGTGGTGTCCCGCAGGGATCGGTTCTGGGACCTCTACTTTTTGTGATATTTATAGATGACTTAGATTGAGGGGGGTGGAGGCTGGTTAGTAAGTTTGCAGACGACACTAAGATAGGCGGTGTTGTGGATAGTTGTGGAGGGCTGTCGGAGCTTACAGAGGGATATTGATAGGATGCAGAGCTGGGCTGACAAGTGGCAGATGGAGTTCAATCCGGAGAAGTGTGAGGTGGTACACTTTGGAAGGACAAACTCCAGGGCAGAGTACAGGGTAAACGGCAAGGTACTTGGCAGTGTGGAGGAGCAGAGGGATCTGGGGGTTCATATTCACAGTTCGTTGAAAGTTGCCTCACAGGTGGAAAGAGCAGTTAAGAAGGCCAATTGGATGTTGGCTTTCATAAGTCGCGGGATTGAGTTTAAGAGCCGCGAGGTTATGATGCAGCTTTACAAAACTCTAGTTAGGCCACATTTAGAGTACTGTGTTCAGTTCTGGTCGCCTCATTATAGGAAGGATGTGGAGGCGTTGGAGAGGGTGCAGAGGAGATTTACCAGGATGCTGCCTGGATTGGAGGGTATTGAATATGAGGAGAGGCTTAAGGTGCTAGGGCTTTATTCACTGGAAAGGAGGATGAGAGGAGACATGATAGAGGTATATAAAATATTGAGAGGAATAGATAGAGTAGACAGTCAGCGCCTCCTTCCCAGGGCACCAATGCTCAAGACGAGAGGTCATGGCTTTAAGGTTATGGGTGGGAGGTTCAGGGGAGATGTCAGAGGGAGGTTTTTCACCCAAAGAGTGGTTGGTGCATGGAATGCACTGCCTGGGGTGGTGGTGGAGGCAGATACATTGAACAGGTTCAGAGCTTGTTGGATAGGCATATGGAGGAACGTGAGATAGAGGGATATGCGGGAGGAAGGGGTTAGGTAGTGTGAGGGTGGTCTGATGGATGGCACGACACGGTGGGCCGAAGGGCCTGTTTTGTGCTGTATGGTTCTATGGTTCTATGGTTATAATGTTTTCAGGAATGTGCTGGAAGGTCAGTATGCTTCTGCAGTTCAATTGTTCCACCTAGTTTGAAATGAACATAATGCATTAGGGTATTAGCTTTCAGTTTCATGGTAGCTTAAAACTTCCTACTCTCCAGCTCCATGTTCAACTTCTTAATTATTGCTAACATGCAACCCCCACCTTCCCCTTTGAACAACTCTGAGATCTATATATAATTAATGAAAAACACTATGATGCTGGAGGAACTCAGCAGGCCAGGCAGCATCCGTGGAGAAAAAACAGGCAGTCAGTGACCCAAAATGTTGACCGTCTGCTTTTCTCCACAGATGCTGCCTGGCCTGCTGCGTTCCTCCAACATCATAGTGTTTTTCATCTAGATTCCAGCATCTGCAGTCCTTTGTTTCTCTATATATGCTTAGCCTTCCCTTGCACTGAATCCAATCTGGTCCTGCAAGTTGAATAGTCATAAAGCAAAGGACAGAATACATATATGATGTTAAAGAGCTGTACCCACAACATTCAAACGCTGTATATACACGGTCTTGACAATGATGAAAAAAGGCTAACTTGGGAAATGGCATCCTGTACACACTGCAAAGCATGAGTACTTATGAGAGGTGCTTTTATAATTTGTATTTCGTTTTTGGTCAAAGCGATTTTGGTGTTTTGCAATGTTGGGTTTTCTACTTCCCAGGCATATCAGGCCAGCATTATACATATTCCACAACAAATTAAAAAGAAATGTATCATCACCATTGGCATGATGCAAGGAGGGGTAGGATTAAATCATGGCCATTTCTGATAGGTGTCAGGCATATAAAGACTGTTGATTAATTTCAAAGCACCAAGCTTCTTGGTTAAAATTTTTCATGTCCTATCAGTTTTTGAGACTGCAAACACCTTTCCATCAATTTCTATTCAAGATATTAAAGAAAGTATTTTTGAAGGTGTGGTTGACAGCCTCTACCATGTATTGCTGCTCACTATTTTCTCAGACTTTGAACCAATATTACTATAGAGTGATCATTAAGATGGCCCTTGTTTTTGCTGCCTTTGCATTATAGACTCTATAAGATAGAAACTACAATCAACTGTTGCTTTCACCTGTGCTTTTGACCAGGAAAAAATGGATAAATATTGCAAGTGCCCCCGCACAGGTGCTCAGGCTTTGCTACGCAGGAAGAACATATCCTAAAATAACAACTGTCATCACCTTGTGTACATACCACTGGGGGATTACAGCTGCAGGTTATGCTGGGATAGCATGTGAATGTTAAACTGCATGAACCTTACGGATATTCAAAATAGAAAGATCACAAATTTAAATGGGTACGCAACTGTCCCACATATTCTCATTGTCAGAGGACAAATAATTAATCTTTAGCCTACTTTCTCTTTCAATTGCAGGATTTAAGTCTGTTGAGTCAGAATAAACAATTACAAAAAGAAATCCATTCCTACATTGTTTTATTGCTATTTTTATTCAGTGGCAAATCATTGAAATACCGAAAAATAAAATACAATTGTTAAAAGAATGTGGTTACATTCTGCGATTTTATTAATGTAAACAAGTGCATTGAAGGGGCTTTGAGAGGGTTTCAACATATTTACAAGACATTAAAATATTATGTTTAATACAGTCTGTGATTTGAATTACTCTCTAAGAAACTATAAGATATGGTTTAAAAATACATAATATGCCATTTGCTTAGAAGCTAGAGACTATTTAATCACACTTAAAGCTGATGTGGAAAAGGTATAAGGTTCCAAAGGTTTTCAATCTTAAGATCATAAATAAAATACATTAGATTACCAAAAATGAACTGTATTTTAACTGCCTGAAAAAATCTAATTATAAAACAGTAATGAAACGAGTTAGGCATTCTAAAAATTAAAAAAGTTGAAAGAAATAATCAAACTTTATCTGAACTCCCCATACCTTCCCACTTATACATTTTAAATTAATCACACACATACTGAACATACTTAAATAATAAAACAATTTCTTCATTTTTGTCAGTGTATGATTTTAGAATAACCTACTTTCATCAGCTATTATAACATTCTGATGATCCCACCAATTAATGGAATAATCACCCATGCACCCAGCTATAAATTTTTCTTGATATGCACTTATTCAATGACTTACAGTACAGCTCTGTCAATCTAGATATGTTAGTTCACTATAATGATAGTAAAGTCTATAATATTACATGTAAACATTTCTGGTTAGGAAATTTCAGGACTGAAAAGGCAAGGCTACAGTTACAGTGCATAGTTGAAACAATGGAAGCACACAATAAATTACAACAGAAAACGCTTCAATACATGTAAACTATTACATTTTAAAATGCAGCACATAAAACACATAAAATACCCGAGTGTTTAACCCCAATTCCCATTATACTAACACTGTATCCCAAACTACAGACATTAAAATTGGTGAACACAGCTGCAATTCCACTATTGTTTTATGTTTACTTATGGGAACACAACAACCAATGAGCAGTAGTTCTACTAGACTGCTCAAACTTGTGACATTTGACATCTACCAAAGAATCACAGACAGAAGCAGCTTAGTTCATGTAAACTTCATTTTGATTTCACTGTTAAAGGATGAGTGTCCTGTTCTAATGGACAGAGGTAAACAAATGAAAAGTGCCTTGATTGAGGTATTGTGGCATCCTCTGCAGGCAATAGATGTAAGGCTGTTACCTAGTCAGGCTTTTCTGTGCCTCTTTCAACAAGCTGTCAAAATCCATAGTGTCATACTTGCTTTTCATTGGAGCAGGGTCCAAGTCTTCTGCACTGGGATCTAAAATTAACCAAGAAATTTTTAGTTCTATATTACTTCCATTTCATAAAATAAGCACTTCAATAAACACTCGATATTAATTCCTCCTGGGACATGTTTGTTTCAAGGTACTGCACAATTTCTATTCATTATATTCTTTTATATAGAAAATTGCAATTCAAGATTTCAGTCCATTTATGTTTTCAACAGAATTTCAATACATAATGGTTATGATCACACTCTTCACAGTCGAAGGATTTGTTAATGATGCTCATTCAGTAATTGCCAGTGCAGACAAAACTTATTCAAGTATGCATCAGCCATCCCAGCACTTGCTATAAAGTGTGCATAAAACACTTATTGAATCACAAAACAAATCTATGGTGAAGAATTTGCACGCTAGTGAATTGTTAAAGCTATTGCTTTATGGGTGTTCTGAACATGCAAAGTTCAAAATCCCATCGGCAATGGCATGGATGCAGAACTATTTCACGTAGAAATGAAGCAAAGAAATGGAACTTATGAGTTAGTTCTAGATTTGCTGTGGTTTAGGAGAATGCAGTGTCTTTAGGAGAATGCTTCTTGATTAGATAAATCAAGAATTGGCATTACCTAGGATTTTAGGAAAAGAAGAGAGCCACACTATGAAGAAGCCAAGTGGAGATTTTATTGAACATATACACTAGTACCTCCCTTGACGGGCAGGATGTGTTCCCAACTTGTTAATGGAATCGATGCTAAAACTGTTATTATAGCATTACACATAAAAAGATGCATTATCAATAGTGCTGCTGAGCCAGGAACCTGCCACAAATCCAGTTTGACCTTATCCACCTGGAAATTTCTCCATGGTAACAAGCTTAATGTTGTTTACTGGGCATTAAGCTTGTTACCTTCGAGAAATGAAAAGCATTGTGATGCTGGAGGAACTCAGCAGGCCAGGCAGCATCCGTGGAGAAAAGCAGACTGTCAACGTTTCGGGTCAGGACCCTTCTTCAGGCCCTTCTTCTGAAGATAGGAAAAGGGGAAGCCCAATATATAGGAGGGAAAAGCAGAGATTTCTCTACCTTAGATAAATCTCTGGGAGGACATTGTTGTGCAGTCAAAAAAGAGGGGACGCTGTACCTTCTATCACATCCGACAGGAGTAGGCAGTTTCTCTACATCAAGCTGTGATGTGATTCATTGTTGGATTTGTGCCAGCTTCCTGGCACCCACGTTCCCAGCACAGCAGCAGGGAGAGCAGGTGTTCATACCAGGTTTTTCTGTAGTGCATGAGTGCATAGTCCAAGTGAATATCTTTTTTAAAATACAGGAAGTCCCCGACTTACGAACGCCCATACATATGAACCGACCTTCGTGGTCTTAACGACCTTCGGTTCGTAAGCGGGCCTGGTCCCCGATCCTACCACGGCGGCGGTACACCTTCTTTGGCCCAACCCCGGGCCAAGTGCGCATGTGCGGCTGGGGCCACGCGCAGCCGTGATCCCCGGGCCAAGTGCACATGCGTGGCCATGATCCCCGGGCCAAGTGCGCATGCGCAGACATTGTTCCAAGTTACAGGCAAGATCGGGTTACGAACAGTCTCAAAAACGGAACTCGTTCGTAACCCGGGGACTTCCTGTACAAAGATGTGTCTATCTCTTGAGTGTTTGGGCTGGAAGACCAAGAGCATTACAATGAATCAGTGCTCTGTGGGATAGCACTGAGTGGGATACTGGTGCACATAAAATGTATAAATGTTCTGTACTGCGGGAAAAGGCTAGCTCTGGCAGGAGATAGAGCCACTAACCTCCTCTTCCATGTGCACTTTACCTGGCGAACTTAAACACATGGACCACCAACAGCGAATTGTTGTGAATGTCCAAGAACAGTTACACATCTTTCAATAGGATATAGTTTCCATTTTGTACCGATCAACTCTACAAAACAGTATTATTGACAGAGCTGAATTGCTGAGATCTATGGAGAGTAAAGTGCAAATTCTTGTGGATCCTTACCCAGGTCAGTGTAATTGACTTTGCAGAATTGTCTGATCCCTCCACAATATAAATGCAATGTAGACTCACTCCGTTTCTGCAATTTATGCCCATTCTTGAGAGCAGAAGCAGCATCCTCACTATGGCGATATGTGATAAATCCATACTTAACACTGCATTTAAAAAAAATTGCATTAAAACATTTAATTAAAAATGGACAGTACATTTTGTCACTTGAAAATATGAGATACATATGAATGTATCATAATCTCAATAAATGCTTACCCCCTATCTTGAGTAAGTAGTTTGCATTCTTCGATCTCTCCAAAAACTTCAAAACGGCGCTTTAGTTCTGCTGGAGTTATATTGCAGGCTAACTTTCCAATGTAGATAATACGGCACTCATCCTGAACAAACAAATCTAATTTGAATCCATTTGTAAAATCTCCTTCAGTTATTCCACTTCCCCCTTGTGTGGTGTTTTAAATCAATTATTTATCGAACACCTATTAACAGCATACATTTTCAGCACATATCTGTTTGTTTACGTTTGAACTAAGAGTTTGACAATCTCTCTGTTCTCACACAACACTTTGTTAAAGGCAGCATATAAATACAAGTTATTGTTGATCTATTTGCAATGGATATGGGCGGTCTTAGAAAGGAACTGTAGGTTTGGAGGGCCTAAAATTACCACAAACAGTGGAACATTATTTTAATTAATAACCAGTTATTAAAAATGAACAGTATATGCAAAAGAGTGATTTTCTAAACTGTTTCTTATTTATAAAATATTACTACAGAGCGGCTATTTAATGGTAAAGTCTGAATGAGGCCATGAACCAAAGATTTAGCAATTTGCAACCATCATAGAATCCTTGATTAAGGATGGGATTATATCCCCTAGGTCACCTCTAGGCACCTGTTATTTGAGTATTATGATATTACTGATGATATTTGGTCAGGAACTTTTAACATGCTCATATGATATCCTTCTGTCTATTTCAACTGACTTATTTTAAGCAGGGCACACTTCCAGTGAAATAGTGGATAAAGAATTGCCGTTCAAACTGTTGGTGAATAACACACAAGAACATAGGAGCAGGAGTAGGCCATCAGCCCTTCAATATGATCATGGATGACCTATGCTGGCCTCAACACCTGAATTGAGAAGAGAAGCCAAATTAAATTGAGTGGCAACATGAGTCAATCCTAAATTGAAATATGGAGGGGCAGAGGAATGCCAGAATAAATTGAAGGGGAAATGCAAGAGGAATCTGTTGGAAAAGTTAAAGGAGAACTTGACACAGTGGAGAAAAAAAAGTTAGATCGACTGGCTCTAATTCCTATATGAACTTGCCTATAAGAAGCAGTGTGTCTCTGCGAACCTTGGTATAACTGGTGAGCTTCCAAACATCACTGCCATTTCTTAATTCGGGTCAGTCCTGATCACCTCAATGCTTGCTGACCAACACAGGGTCCTGTTCTGTCCCCTCCCTAACTCTATTAGTATTCCCCATCCCATCCACTTTGATTCTGGCTTCTTGTGTCAACCAATTTTAACCCTACACCACCCACAGATCTACCCTAAACTATCTTGGGCCAAAGGTATGGACTTCTGTTTCAAAAACTCCAATACACCTCCTTTAAGGCTAAACACAAATGAAAGTTACTGTTGTTGTCATCATCGTAGCTTAGTTAGTCTACTGGGAATGTTAAATGCTAGAGTTTGACTTTTATGACTATATTAAAGCTGAACTATATAAATTCTTCAACCTGCCACATTTTTTCTCTCAGGACGCATGCCTCAACTCTCCTGAAATGAACGATCAATTTTGTGACATCAACACCTGGATTTCTGCTTTAATATATTTATGACATTTATGTAAACAAAGGAACAGCTGGACCTCAAATTATAAAGCCCATTTTCACGTTTATAAGTCAAAGCTATTTCTGAGGAATCACCTTCATGACAACATATCAGCTTATTTGATGTCATTGCTTAGTATTTTTTTAGATTAGAATGTATGAATCTTTGCAGGTTTAGACAGAAGTAATATGCAAATAACTAATCAAAAATCTATGCTCAGAATTCAGTACTCACAGAATTTAAAAACATTTCAATTTTTACATAAAACTCTTGCTTATTAGAGAAATGTTATGAAAATATATTTTGACAAAACCAGAAGCAGTAAAACTAACTGTCCTTAAGTGACATGAATGAGTTTGTTAAGCACTAATACATTAATTATGAGCGTGGGCAGAAACTAAATGAGTGACAAAGCTAGTTACTATCTACAGGCAACATGTCTCTTGCCAGTGCTGAGATTAAAGCCGGGAACCATTGACGCAAAGGATTTAAGCGATAGGGGCCCTGAGCATAAGTCCTACTTAGCCAAGGGAAATGAGTACAGTCCTACTCATTATTAGTAGACATGGTAATCTTGGTTTAATCAGAGACAGTAAGCCTAATGCAACTTAGGATGAACACTGCTGGGAATATCAAAATCAATAAATATTTATACTTCTCGTCAGACTTAAATAAATATAAATTTGGAAGTCTTTTTTCCATTCTGAAGTAGATGAAAAGATCATGGTAAATTTCACAGAATGGTCCCAGTAAATATACAATGTTCAAAATAAACTTGTGATAGGAAAATGAAGCAGGATTGACACCTAAAAATCCAAGTTCATATTGTCTTCTAAGATGATCAAGCATAATTTTACCCATTTAAAATGGGAGTATTAAAAAATCTGAACCTCAGCTCAAACAAGCTCTAACCTACGAGCTTCCAGGTTTAAGGGGAAGTTGACCCATTGGTTCCCATAGGATGAAGTGTCAGTGTTTAAGGAGGCTGCCAACCTCTGATTTAATCTGCTTTCCAAGTATAAGGTTGGATGTTTGTGTTTCACAGGCCTCAAGAAATTGGCAACTGAAGTGAGGCAAGGACAGCTTCATGGAGGAGGAAACTGCCTGTGCACATCACTCCTTCTACTCACATGCTATTGCCATTGGACACAATGCCCCCATCCCTCTATACAAAGGCCCCTGGGTTATGAATCACACACGCCCTGGGATCAGGGAATGACACACATTTCACTGGGATAGGACTATTATTCTTCCACCCTGGTTGGCAATCAGATCACGCCTCTATGGTTCTGTAGCCTGTCCAGGTGGAACCCATGCCTAATAATCAGTTTTCTGGGTTAGGAACCTGTCAGGGTCAAAGAACCAAGCCACGCACAGTGTGAAGTCAGATCCCACATTATATAAGTAGACCAAGATTCCATCCCATCAGACTCTCTGGATTATTTACCCTTGGTAGCTTTGAGGCAACGAAGGATTTACCTGCGGTGCTCCAAGCCTACCATAAGACAGAACCATCTTCCTGGTTGGGTTGCGGAACTAAGTGTGCATCTGTGCTTACCACCACCTGGCAAGAACATTGAGATAGTGAGATGGGCAGCAGGACTTCTGCCAGCATCAAAGGTGAGGGATTAATTAGAACCTTGGGCAGGTGCAGAAGAAGTGAGGGAGGGGCAAAGCGATTGGCAGGACAAAACAGGGAAGTGGACAGGTCAAGATATTAGCCGCTTGATGTGAGGAAGGAAAATTGGGATGGTGATAGGAATTGACTGGTAGATTTTGACAATTGATTTTCCCCCTTTTCTGCTGTTCTCCTTCCTTACAGTGTAATGGAGAAAATTTTCAGCTCAATCAGTCTTTATGGTTGCAAATTATTTTAATTTTTTCTGTAGTGTTAGGGACATCGTTAAAGCACCCACTGGACCACATTTAAAGTAAGTGCGCAGGATCTGATCCAATTTTCTCTTCAATGTATGACTTACCACGGCTTTATTCCTTCTATCCCTTCGGTTAGCATTTTCAAAGTCCTCATCATTCCAAATTTGCCTCCCATATAAACATTTGTCATGCCTGCCATTCCTGTGGAATTTTCAGAAAAAAAAATTTGCTGTCAGCAACAAGTTTAAAATCTGCCCATAAATGAATCTCAAATATCACTGATAAGTCTTGAAGAAAGTAGGTAACCCTGGCTGAAGGAATAGTACTGGCAGATACAATGGGTTGGATGACCTTGTGGTGTGGAACCAATTCCCAGACCCCTAATCCCGTTACTAAAGCTAATTAATCAAATAAATTTTAAGATATAATTTACCTAACATGGTGACAAACAAAGATACTTAACTACACAACCACCAGTGGCAATGCATTGAAAACTAACAATTTAGTTAGAAAATTATACAATAGGTTGTGGTCAAATACAAAATCTACATTTAATGCATTCTTTGTATCCAAAGTCACACAGTGAACTATTTGGCCTCTTTTTTCCCAGCTCCCTTGGTTGGAGAGCCAGACTAGGTGAGGGATTTGGGAACAGGGTGGAGGGGGTAGGAATCAGCCTCTGGAAGCCTGGTGCCAAGGACACGAGTCCAGGAAGTAGGTTCAATTATAATGCTCTCCATGATTTAATAAATGGCAACATCCATCTTCTAAACAAAGACATATCTCTTGGGCAAAATCTGCATGTTATCAATACTCTTGGAAATATATTTCAACTGAAGTTAGAGAAGGGGAGAAAATTGGAAAAATAAAAAGCTGTAACATCTCGAACAGGTGATTTGATGAATCTTGTGACATTAAAAACATGCCATCAGAATCCAGCTGGGCATGACATTCATTACATGTATTATATTTAAAAATGATAGATTGTTCACTATATTCTATTTCAAATTTAATTGAAAAGCTCTATTTCAACTGTCTCGCATAGGCTTTTCATCTTAAATAACTGTAACACTTGTTACATTTATGGATAGTGCAGTGAAAGGCATTTACAATGATAAATTGCTGTAATGTAAGAGCCTACATTTTCTGGTCAGTAGTGAAGCAATGGCACTCGCCCCTGACTTTGAAAAACGCTGCCCACAATGATCCAGTGGTGTGGATTTCACCTTCCCTGACATCATTTGTAGGCAGCACCAATGACGTCAATAGACAGGTCTGGCAGCCAATCAATCACTGTGAAGAATTCTCTCAGAAAGCAAAACCACAATGCAAAGAACCACTAAAGACGTATGGGTAGGTTAATATGGGTTTAAAATGGGCGGCGGGGACTCGAACTTTTAAGTAATTTTTATGTTACAAATGATTACAGTGTAGACAGAGGCCATATCTCCACACTAGTTCCCTACAAGGCAACTCTCCAGTTCTCAACTAAACAAACCCTTTCTCCATAACCTTACACATTTTCCTTCACCATATATTTATCTGATTCCCTCTTGAAGGCCAAAATGGAACCTGCCTCCATCACATCCGCATCTACTGCCTCAGGTCTCTCTTAATTCCTTGCTGCTCTGTACCTGTGACCCTTACTCCTTGACCCCTCCATCAACAGAAATTCCTCCCACTATCTGCTCTGCCCGGACCCCTAATCATTTTGTATACTTCTATCAAATCTCCCCTAAGGAAAACAAACGTCATGAATTTACCCTTGTAACAGTGGCCCCTCATTTACGAGAAAGCATTCTCGCCAATCTTTTCTGGATCTTCTCTAATACCTTCATATCCTTCTCATAATGCGGTGACCGGAATGAAACACAATAGTCCAGTTTAGGCTGGAACAGTTTTCTATAAAGGTTCAGAACCCATTTTGTTTTTGCTTTATCTTCCTCTGTATCTCTTTTGATTGCAATTAAGAGAGAAGTGAAATATCAAACAAACTTTATAAAAAGATCATTTATTTCAAATAAACTTGAAATTTCTTACCCAAAAAACTAACATTAGACCTTTTGCGCCAGAGTTTTCATTAAGGACTAATTATGATGTAAAATGTCAATAGAAACTCAGACACACATTATATGAAGCAGAACACATTCAGGATTTTTCAGTCAGAATTATAGCTGAAGTTCTCATCAGTTCACTGATTTCTGCAAAATACACCGGAGAAGGCTACAAATCAATGCAGACTGTGCAGGAGCAGGAAATTATTGGTAGCTACTTATCCATTGCTGCATTTAACTGCACCTAGAAGTTGCTGCCAGGTTTCCTCCACTACAACAGCGAGCTTTCAATCAAATTTCAGATCAACAGTTTTAAGTTCTTTTTCCTAACTATTCCTTCTACCTTGGAGGCGCCATTAAAGTGTGAGAGGTTGTTTCCCCACACAGGCAGCTGAAGCAGAGGCTGGATATTCCTTCATGGCTTTTATAACTGCCTCATTCACTCTACCCTTACTGGGAGGGTTTATTATTGGAAATGATACCTAACTTGACAATACACCATTCTGGATATTTCTGGAAAATGCTAAAAGATTGGATGGAAGGCTGGGGAATGAGTGGAGGAAGGCTGTGGTCAAGTCAGAAGGTCACGATACAATGACCAGTTCTTGCTTACAACTTTATGTCTTTATTATCTTGTGAAAGTCCTACCTGACAGATTCCCTTTTCACTGGAGATCGGAATTGTGTAAGTGGAGATCCAGAAGTTATTTTGTGCTGTTGGTTAGAGCAGGACTCTGTTCTTTCCTCATCTAACTGATGTTCTTGAGCATGCAAAGAGTCCTTTGGAAGTGATTGGGCGTTTTTGTGCGAGGAAAGAGATGGTGATTGATCCGGAGAAGTAGTCCCAGGCCTTTTCATCCCTGTTAGCAGCTTTGCATCAGAATGATAGCAGCATTCATTAGGACCACAATCATTGTCTTCAAGTGTATTTTGTTTCACCTCATCTGTGATGGCTTCTTCCGGATAGCCAAAGTGTTTGAATAATTTGGCTCTTATCTCTTGGTCTCTCATAGGTTTTTTATTGCTGCTCTGAACTGAAAGCTTTTTGCTTATCTCCACTTTCTTACCATTAGGTCCTTGATTTGGAATGGGAGACATCTTCTGTTTCTTATCACTGCAAAGTGAATAATCATCATACGTTTCCTTTCCATTCTGATGACTACTAGAGTTTGGAAGTTCATAAAGTCTCAGAACATTTTTTTCAGTTTCAGTTTCTGACCTGTACAATTGACAATAGTCATGGTCACCAAAGCATCTGGTATATGACCTTTTAACTTTCTTGCCTTCCGTCTGAACTGGGGTGACTGTGGCTTTGCTAAGGTAAGCATACAGCTCAGTTTGCTCGGGGTGCTTATTGATGAGACTTTTTGATAAAGAACTCCAATGGTTCTTTGTTGGTAATTGGTTAATTGTGTTGTTAACAGATGAATCAATTTTTATTGCTGTCTTGAAAGGATCATCTTGGGTCGTTTTGTGTGGTGGTGTAGTTGGAGGTGTAAGTCCTGGAAGAAGAATGATTAACATTGATATCCATGAAGTAATTATTATTTTGTGAACATAAAGGAAAGGACATGACTATTAATATGGAATCAAGACACATTAAACGTTGAAAGATGGCATAACTATCCATGAAATCCAATACTCCCAAGTAAACCACAAAACAGGCAAAAAATGCCTTTTTCTGCATTCCTTTATCATAATTTAGTGTAGCGGTTAGTGTAACGCTTTACAGTGCCAGTGACCTGGGTTCAAATCCAGCCACTGTCTGTAAGGAGTTTGTATGTTCTCCCCGTGTCTGTGTGGGTTTCCTCTGGGTGCTCCAGTTTCCTCCCACATTCCAAAGATGTACAGGTTAGGAACCGTGGGCATGCTATGTTGGTGCCAGAAGCATGGCTACACTTGCGGGCTGCCCCCAGAACACTCTATGCAAAAGATGTAGTTCACTGTGTGTTTCGATGTACATGTGACTAATAAGGATATCTTATCTTACTAGGCACAACTCCTGATGACACATTGTTTGGGACTGTTCTCACTTTGCCCTGCTGAAGCTGTCTATTTCAAATGTGAAAAGCACATCAGAAATGTATCTAAACTTTATTATTCATATTCATTATAGAAAACAAACTAACACTAAGCAAAATAACTTAAAAGCCTTGAGCTGCAGGGAACTGGCACACCACTTAAAAAAGAAATCCAATATTCTGTCTGTGTCTGCAGGTGAAGTACAAGCAGTTTGTGTACTTACATTCTGTTCACAGCACAAATGCATTAGAGACCTGACAAAGCTATGAAAAGAGTGCCTTACAGTAGCTCATCTTTAGCCTTCCCAGTCAGCAGGATGTAGGCATTCAAAATAAATCAGATTATTCTAAAGATAACTGATTCAGCCAGAAATAGTTTAAATACATTTACAAAGAATATGTATTTATTTACAGAACTGCTGAATGTTGTCATTTTAGTGTTCACTGAAAACACTATTTCGAGGTTGCTGTCAAAATCAAAGACAAAGGGAAAAGTAATTAAGCATATAGTCATTTCAGACCAAAATTCTGACAGCTACTGAATTCTTGTAACCTATGGATGAGGAGAAACACATAATGTGCTGCTGTCCTGCCCGTACTTTATTTTCATTTTTGTGATCTTAAAAAAATGTCTACTTGTTACTTACAAATTATTAATCATAATGCTCTATGCACCCACTTGAAAAGGTAATAGGTGGAATTTGCACACTGGGTGACCAGAGGCAAGAGGACCACCTGAAAGCAGATCCATTTTGAGCATTGAAGTCTTTAATGTGCGTGCTCAATATGGAGCCCTTGTTTATTTTTCCTCTGTTTTCAGTAACTGGTATTTTTCTATTTTTTAATGTCAACATGAAGCTTTTTTTTAATAAAAAATGCAATGGCTATGGAATCTGTTCTATCAGAAGGACTGCTAGGGCCACAATATGGATGCTCCTGCTCTGTCTCTGAAGTTCTGTGAATAGTTACACAGCATGACTCGTCACCATCTAAACAGCCCATTACTTCATCCCTGTTTAGAACAAATTTCATTCATTTAAAATTCTGGCTCCAGCTTTTTGCTAAATTTAGGCTAGCTTCAAAATCTATGCTCAATAAATTTTTTAAATTGTATATCATGTGGAAAATGATCATGTTGATCACACTATCACAATGCCACCCCATTCACAGCAGATTCAGAAAAATAATTTACAAAGTATTTACTAAAGAATTAAGATATTTACACAGTGGACACTGGAAGGATAAAACAAATTCCAGCACAAACTCACATTATTATTTTCTCCACTCATCAGATACTTAACAAGCTTAATGGACTGGAACATTTCTATGAATATAAAAAACTGCTTTTCCCCATGTCTTTGAAAGTAAAAGCTACCTCTAAGTTATATTTTCTTGGCTGAAAACAAGTGTCAATGAAAAAACCTTCCAGTCTATTATAACATTCTTCTCCCTCCTGAATCGGTGAGGGTAGCAGTGGTAACTTGAATCAAAGTCAGATCATGTGCTTACCTGCAGTTCCACACAGTTCTACGCTCAGTACTTGTTCAAAAGGTTTGTTCTCAAGGGGAGACTCTTTGCAGTCACTGAAAATAGAAAATATGAGTTGAATCAAACAATTGTAACACTCTAAGTTACATATCAAATATACAAACTAGAAGAGCTTGCTATGATGTTACAAAAGAATGGCTTGAAATGATTAAGAACTAATGAAGATGGTGGTGGGTGCTGCTTTAAAAATTCAAGCTTTAAGAGCCAGCTTTAAAAGCCAGGTTGTATTTTGCACTTCCTGACAAAGGAAAATATACCACCTACCTTTCAGACTCTGGACTAAGTAACAAACTTGTAGGTTTAGCTGCAAAAAAAAATAAACATTTATAAAGTGTCAATTATATAGCGTAACATGTTGCTATTTTGTAAAGTATTCAAATCTTTTGAGTATTAGTTATTAAATAGTTGCAGGATATTTTTAATAAATGATGACAATTCTCAATCTTGGAGTATGTGTCAGAATACAGTTTGTGATAAGAACAATAGACACAGAATAGGCAAAAAAAAGAAATAGAAACAATTTCAAGACACGTTAAAACACACCATAGAGCTGGGGCAGAGATGAGAATAGAAATTAATTAAAAGCATTCATTTGTAGCAAAAAGATGTTCCTAATTATTCTTGAGCTGTAAAGGATATTTAACATTTTATTTCAGAATTCCAGCATCCACAGCACTTTTTTTTTGCACTACTATAAAAATTAAAAACAAATTCATCCTCTGAACACTGACATCTTTTGTGTAAGGTAGCTTTTTACTAGCATAAACTTCCTGGCATCCATTGTGATATACAATTATGTTAACATTAGAGCTACTTTAAACTGCTCATTCTTCATTCTTTTTGGACAATGAATGGAAATGTGAACTTCGTAGTTTTCAACCAACTTATGAAATGCCAGAACAAACAGGAAAATGGCTTCCAGCATCAGACTTTATGTTCTGGTACATCCTCTGTCCCAAAATGATGGAGATACATTTGCTACACAAGTTCTTTGCATCTCTGTGTTATAGAAATCTGGATTTGGCTAACTATGTTTCAGTGTAAGTGAAAACACTGAATCTGATAAGCCAAACACATGGTATTGGCATCATCAGAGAAAAATATAAGGGTTTAAATTCTTCAGTCCCAGTTTTTATTAAAAGTGACTTTGATCAGTTGGTACTTTCTTTATTTGGAGCAATCTTTCCAGAAAGAAAGAAAATATTTACTTTAAAGAGTACTGGAAGAAATTTAATAAGGGAGATGCAGGAACCTGGAGGTGAGGTGAAAGCCTTTTCAAAATATGCCTGATAATATTGTTTATACTTAAGTAGATGCATGATGTAAAATATAGTTACAATTTCTAGCACTTCTATACTGAATAACTTAAAAATATCTATTAACAGAGGATTGTAAAGTTATTTTAAATAAACTCAAGTTTTTTTTCAGATGAGCATTAGAGAATGCAACAAATTGACATCCTGAAATAAGATGAAATCCCTTAGTATATGAAGGGCATTCTTTATTCCCACTACAGAAAATGAGAAAATTAACAAGCAAAAGCCAATAGAATCAATGTAAGTAGTAATCAGCAGAGAAATGTCTCTTGAGAAAGGTAATAAAACAGTGAGAATAAACAGTGTCTGAAAATGATTATAAGCGTTAACTCTTTGAATTAATGAAAATGAATGTAATTTCCAAAAGACTGCAGGAATTCCATAATAAGCTTTAAAAGTGGCTTAGGGGCATAGTTTTGTGTAATTATTAAAGAGAATGAAGCAGAGAAGCTGAACAGGATTACCTAGCTTTCTGCTAGTCTTGTTTTCTTGCATCTTGGTTTCATTTAATGGGAAGTCCTGTGCAGTGAAGGCTTGGTGGTCCTCAACTATATTACAGCATGGAACCATGGAAACTGTAGGAAGGTCAGTAGTAAACGAACTTTCTTCATTGTTGTTCTCCTCAGTCCAATGCACTCGATTACAGGATTGTCGATACCGCTGGTCATTTGGCACAATGTGCGTACCACTGCCACAGAGTTGCTGTCCAGAATAATCTATCTCAATTTCTGCTACTTGTTCACAGCCCTCCCCCTCAAACTTCATCTGCACATTTGATGACCCAGACTCCTTTGGTGTTCCCTCCAAATTTACTCTCGTTAGACTCCCAGCTGAAGCTGACTCTAAATCAATGCTTAGGATCCCACTAACCTGAGGGTTCAATCTCAGTGAGCGCCGAACTGCAAGGCATGTACTTTCTTGTTTCTTTACTGTATCCCCCATTTTAGCCGCCTTGTTCTTGCAGCATTTCTTTCTGTCCTTTTTCAGCGTAATGTTGATGGTTTCAGTATAATAAGCACTATCACCTTCATGCTTGGGCACCACCTGAGACAGAATAGTCTGGCTATTATCAGATGAATGAGTGCAAACAAGTACAGGATATAAAGGATTGTGAAGTCTGTAAGGCTTGCTCACATCTACTGCAAAATTTTTTTCCAATAGCTCTCTCAGTATGGAACTTTTGGAAAGTTTTCTTACATTCCTCTTGCACAAATCTGGAGTGCTCCTTCCTTGCCTAGAACTGAGGTTTATCTTTAAGGAATTTGATAGCTTCTGTTTTTCTATACTGGGGTGTATAAACCTCTGCAAAGGGCAGTCATTTGTTTGCTTTTTGTTACTGGCATTGCCACTATCATCTTGCTGAGTTGTGACTAGTGGATATTTCCTAGGCGGAAGGCAATAGGTGTGCATATACTTAATAAGCTCAACTACTGAACATAATTCTGCTTCTGTGGTAAACTGAGAATTTTTAGTCCAATTGTTCTTTGCTGATGCAGTCATATCTTCAGACTTAATGGATGCAATGCAAGAAGCACCATTTTGTAGAACGTGGTGTCCTTGTTTGTGTTCCCTATTCCCATCATTGAAGCAATCCAATTCTTTGTTAGCACTATCATTAACACAATCATCATCAACATCACCATCATCCTCACTCTCACCTTGCTGGTGATGTGACTGATGATACTGTGAAGTCCACACTGGATTGCTTTGGTCTTTATTAGTGATTTTGGAATCATCTGTTTTAAACAGGGGAGGGCGGACAGTTGAAGTCAGGTGCTTGTGTAATTCTGTGAACGGTCGATGCTGACGCTGACAGGTGCTGTGTGGCTTACTGCCCTGTGGGCCGTCCACCTTTTTTAACAAAACAAAGAAAGGATTACAGAGTATAGTAAAGGCGAAACAGGTCATTACATAAAAACACCTACAATTTCCCCCTAAAATTTCCTCCATTCTTCATGTTGACAATGCAAGGGACACAGATTCAAATGTACCAAATGTCATCTGTTACCTCATTTGCATGGCTATTCTCCATGTGCATGGATAGATATAGAAAAGCACCAGGCTTTCACTGATGATCCATTAGCCTTGATATTAATTTTAATTGAATAATACTTTCTGTAACTCATGAAAAGACTGAAATAATGATTCAACAGTACAAACAACTATTGGTCATATTTATAAGTAATTATGGTATGTGTAATGTTCATGATGAGAATACCTTGAAAGAAGAACGTTGTGATTTTGACTTTTGGTTACTGGAGGCATGGCGCACTGTGTTGCTCTCTTTTTGCCGTTCATAGTTTAACTGCACATTTTGTGGAGCCAGAAGCAGTTTCCTTAACTATCAAAAAATACATGCCAAAATATTACACCACTTCAGCATAGATTTCATTTATAGATTAAAACGTGTGTATAATACTTCAAACTTTCTTGGTGTTAGATCTTTATAATATATACTGGGCAGAGACTGACTGCAGAGCACGTCTTAAAAAACCTGCAGTAATCCTCTCGTATGAACGTCAAAGCGCATCAAAGACACGAAACACACTGACAGTTGGCGTCTGTACTGACAGCTGCTCCTGACACAAAACCTGATCAAAAACAGAATAAAATTGAAACAGTATATATTATAAATAATAACAGACACCAGGAAGTAATATAAAAGCTATAATCTAATTTTATGTTTCAGATGACAGATTGCAAACTGTTGGCATAATGGTGAACAGCATCATCTGAATCATATAATTCGACTTCCTTTGTCAATAATCCAATGTAGTTACTTTTACTTTGCAAACTCCAGTTATTTCAAATTTTAAGTCATCTGTCAGGATCTTTTTTTTTAAGAACTATCCACAAGTCATTTCTGACGTAAAAAAGTTGGCGTGAAAATTCATACTGGGAAAATGTCATGAATGGTCATATTTTTCTAATTAAAAACGTGGCAAAAGCTAAACATGATGCAATACAAAGAGAATGTACATGAATCATTGACCCAAGCAGAGTCAAATGCAAGATTTCAGCTACTTTAATGCCAAATATTAAAATAAAATCACATCATTAAAATGATTAATTCTACCACATGAACATTATTTTCAATCTATCAAATCTGAAATAATGATTGGGGTATACGATGTTCTTCTTTTGGCATATAATTTGATATTTAGGTATTATGTAGAAGGAGAGGAAGGAAGGATAGCCTGATTGCTATGAAAATGGCCTCGCACCAAATTGTAACAGGTTGTCAAGGCTGTTTGTGCTGATAGTCTTTTAGTCAAATATGTTAGGTACAGTTGCAGTGAGCTTTTACAATCCTGAGTGGATGCTAAAGAGAAACAAATGGTGGAAGGCGAGTGGAGTATACTGGGGGGGGGGGGGGGGGGGGTGGTGGTGCAGGGGGGAACGGGGAACTGAGCATCTTACTTCAGATTAGCTGTTTATGGCAAAGCATGATTGGTTATCAGGGAGATGATAGAAACTTATTAGCTAAAGATCATTTAAGGAAAATGCTGCCATTGTTTGTAACAGTTTTAAATGAAAGGCATATATTTTATATCTCTAACCATGCATTTTTTTTTTAATTTCAGCCATCTATTTAATATTAGATGTGATTAATGTTACATGCAATTTTACAAGAAACAAAAAAAGAAACTAGCTTATCTTGCTATGTTTAAACCTGAAAATTAAAAAAATTCAGACCTTATTTTGCCTACATTATACCCATGCAGCGGGTAACCAGAGGCTCATCCAATTCCTTTTAAACAGTAGCAAGGATTCTTACTAGAGATGGTTCATCAGCCTTTGTGCTGGGGGGACTGCCATCTGGTGTTGGTAAAGAGGCAGTTTCCAACAAATCAGTCACAACTCCATCTGTGAGTTCCTTGAACGCAGACAGGCTCACATCATCTACTTGGATGTCGTCCAATGTCTCAGTGAGAGCAGCCAGCAAGGCCTCGTTTTCTTCTTCTATGGTCTACAATATAAAAGTAGATAATAGGATTAGACAGATTTGCATAGATCTTGATTCCCTAATTCTAAGAATATAGAATTTTACATTTTATTCCCTCTTGTACAAGCTGACGAAAACAGGTTGATGAATTTCTGGCATCTTGAACATACTTGGGATTTGAATCTTGAGGCATACAGTTTTCTACAAAACTCCTAATCTGTTGCCTGATGGGAGCAGTGCACAATATACATTCTTTTTAATATATTAATGCAGGTTGAAAATAACGACACCTGCCCAACCAAAATTTGCTCTCTTGGTTGCTGACAGCAGATAAAACTCAGAGAATTTCTATGATTAACTGAATGCCAAAACCCAGAAGCTTCTTGAAATTGAAAACATGCTCCTGAAAGTAGAGAGATTGCTTGTCATAGATTTACATTGATTGAGACTACTTCTTTCCTGCTGCTTTTCTTGTATTGAAGTACTGAATTGTTGTACAGCTGCAGAAGTTCTTGGCATTTCAAATAAAAGGACATGACAGCATGGTGGTTATGTTTCTGGAGAGTAATCCTAAATCCTAAATTCTAGGGAATTTGAATTCATAACAATTTGATACTTGGAATCTTAAAATAGAAGAGTAGTGCTCTTAAGTCACCATGAAGCCAAGATGCCACTTGGTTCAATCACCTTCAAGGAGGGAAATTCAGTTTATTCTTGCCCACATATAGCTCCTCTTAACTGCCTCCTGAGTGCCTGCAGGCCATTCGGTTATATCAAACCACAATAGAGAAAACAAGAATGAAGATGGAAAGTCCACGTGACCATTTCTTCAGTATTGAATCAAGACTCGTGAAAGGTACCCAAGTACAGATGAACCTGCAAAGTCTCATTTTATCTGATGCTAGTAACAAAAGGAGCCATTCAGCTCACTAAGTCCATGCCAGTCCCTTTCATCCATCTCCTTATTTCCCTGTATTTCTTTCTCACATACTTATCCAACTCCTGTTTGATTCCTTTTGCCTTTAACCAATACTGATGTGTAATATAGTCATCAATAAACCTACCATCATGTCTTTGGGATCTAGAAGGTAGGGAGAACACCCGAAGGAAAGCTACATCATCATGGAGAGAACCTGCAAACCCTGGAGGTGTGAGGCTGCAAGCTCTAACTTAGGTCCCTTTGCTGTCTGTGTGAATTCTGGAAGACTAGTACCAAAGCTGACTAGCCAAGAAGTCATGCAGTATCAGTCAATGCAGCTGGACACAAGAGAAATAGGAGAAGAAATAGGCTTTTAATGTCCAGTCAATAAGTCATGCTTGATCCACTCACTGGTCTCAACTCCACTTTCCTGCCTTCTCTACATAACCCTCAAGTTTCCTATATTAGCCTTGAATATACTTAATCAATCCTCCATCACCAAATCTGGGTACGTTCTGCTTTATTGGCAAGGCAGACCGAGCATGTTGGGAGTACACTAAGACACAAATGGACCTGGGTCTGAGGGAGGAGAGGTAGCAAGAGAATGTAGCTCCAAACCTCTTCAAAGTTAATGCCAAACCACTTAAGTTTCATGGCTTCAGTTCAAGTATATGCAAGTAAACACCTGCTGTAAGACCTGGAAAATATCCAGATTTGGACTGATAAGCATTCACCATGGACCAGAAATTGAACTAATCCAGCCACATAAATGTCATGGATACTGGAACAAGTTCAGCATTTTGTTTTGCTGTAAAATTCTAAGTTAGGAGTGTGACATAATTCTCTAAACTAGTCTGGATGAGATCAGTTGCAACAATACCAATGAAGACTAACATCATTCAAAAGAAAACAACCTGCTGAATGGCATTTTATTCACTAACACTTTCATCTGCTGCACGGCTGCACTGTGTGACGTACATGGGATGCACTGTAGCAGCTTCTTCAGAGACACCCCCAAGTCCTTTTATTTGCCACATGAAAGAACAAGGACAAGAAATGCATGGGAATACCACCATTATCATGATCTCTTCAAGCTGCATGATTTGTGCTATCACCATTCCTTTAACATTTACAACTTCACAAAACACTGGTTATACTGCACCTGGAGCATTGTGTGCAGTCCTGATTGCTACAATCGAGGAAGGATATGATTGTACTGGAGGAATTACAGAGGAGATTAATCAGGATATTGCCTGGACTGGTTTGTTTTCGTTGGAGTGAAGGAGACTGAGGGGTGACCTGATAGAGGCATAGATAGAGTTGATAATCAGAATCTATTTCCCATGATAGGGGTATAAAAAACAAGAGGGCATAGGTTGAAGGAAAGAGGAAGGAGTTTTAAAGGGATTTGAGGTGTTTTTTTTATGTACACAGAGAGTGGTTGATCCCTGGAACTTGCTGCCAGAGGTGGTGGAGGAATCAGATAAGATCAAGATACATTTAAGTGCCTGGTCCAATGTTGTGATGGGAGGGACTCTCACTACAATGGATATTACATTTATGCATAAGGAGTAGGTCAAAACAGATCAATCACAACTCTGTGAAGCAAGATTACAGGGCCTTGTGCAGATCCACTGGTGATGCAACAACCTTTTGCACAAATCATGCATAAAGTTCATTTTGCATGTGTTTTGATGCACCTCTGCTCATTTCTGCAGCATGCTGCTTCTGCTAAATACATTTAAGAGAGATTCAGATAGACAACTGAATAGGCAAGGCATAGAAGGATGTGGACCTAATGCGGGTATATGGGATTAGTGTAGATGGGCAAAAAGGGCCAGCATGGACGTGGTGGGCCGATGGGCCCGTTTCTGTGCGGTACAACTCTATGACTCTATGCTAGTACAGAACCTTGGACCATCCCAACTCCCAGTATTGTGATAGCATCTTTATCATACTGGTTGTACTGAGCTACATAAAACAGAGAGGATGCAATCATTATTAGTCATGTCTGTGATTGAAGCACACAGAAAAGGCTGTGGCCAAGAAGCTGATGCACCAGTGAGGACATTTTAATTCACTCAGTGCTTCCCAATTTGCAGTCAGGTTTGTTCCTTGCTGGACTAAATAAAAAAAAACGAAGTTGGTAGATTGCAACCTTTGGATCCAATTTCTGCAAGACTAGCATTAATGAGTGCCACACACACGTTGCTGACATTTTCATGTATGTGAATGATGCCAGAAAAATGACAGTGAAGGTTAAGGCGTTTAGACCATAAAGTGCCTGGTCTAATTTTGTGATGGGAGGGGCTCTCACCACAATGGACATTGCATTTGTGCATAAATAGTAGTCAAAGTAGATCAATCACAACTCTGTGTAGCAGGACTGTAGAGCCTTGTTTAGATCTGCTGGTTATGCAATGACTCTTTTGCACAAATCGTGCATAAAATTCATTTTGCATGTGTTTTAATGCACCTCTGCTCATTTCTGCAGCATTAAGATGCATGAGGCATCACCAAGTTGGCATTGTATTTTTAGGCTGCTCTTAACTTATCTTTTACACTCCCCATTGAACAAATTTGGCCTGTTGCTTGACAATTAACAGTAATGTGAGAGATAGGCTGTGCCTTGCATTGTCTATCATGCCAATATGTCAACTTCTCTGAACATTCTTCTGCTGCTGAGTACGCCATTCATGTTGCACAGAGAATTACTGAAGTGGCAGATGCTGAAAATTTGTTGCTGAGAATCCTGTCCATTAAATGTCGGGATGGTTTTCCATGATATGTGTGAGGTGTTAGAGGCAATGAGACAAAAATGTCATCAACAGCTGGGATGCACTGGGTGAGCCGTTTTTCTTTAATTCACTTGTGGGATATGGGTGTCACTGACATGGTTAACAATTATCACCCTTGAGGTGGTGAGCTGCCTTCTTGAATTACTGCAGCCCTTCTGGAGAAGATAACCTCATCATGTAGAATGGTATCTTCTTTTTAGGTAGTCACTGGGGATTGAGGATGATATGCTTCCACTCCGCTTGGTGATTTCTGAGGTGGCAACTAAAAGGAATGTGGGACCTGCGGACTCTTCCACAGATGGGATGGGTAGTGATTGATGGGGGGGTGGTGTGTGTGTGTGGAACGAGGCGGGCAGTTTGAGAGATGGTGTGCTCCCTCTGTTGTTTATACAGGGTTTCTGAGTGCTTGTAATGCATCAAATTGAAGTTCTCAGTACTATTCTGCATGCTCCTATTCCACTTTGAGTAGTCATGGGCCAGAGGATCACAGGAAACAGCAGAGATGTTACATTTCTTTATGAAGACCCTGAGTACATCCTTCAATCTTTTCCTCTGCCTGCCTGCTGATCTCTTCCCATGTTAGAGAATAACTCAGAAAAGAGTGTCTGTTTTGGGAGTCTGGTGTCAGGGATGTTCACAACGTGGCCTGCCTTATGGAGCTGGTTGGGGAGCACCCTTGTGATGAACTTCCCTGTGGCAGATAGCAGTCAGTCTCATCTTTTTTCTTGAAGGTTATGGCACCTCTGAGGTCATCTGAAATATTCCCCTCTTCCCACATGTGAGTGATGAGGTTATGTATTTCTGAATGAAGCTCTTTGCTGCCAGTTTTAGGATTTATGTCCTAATAATCATAATTTTGTTAGATTTGGGATAGTTAAGAAAAGGACGAAGATATATTAAGAGTAAAGCTTCTGAACTGGGTGTGAGGCCAGTTTTATCAGATTGAGAAATAATTTAGTAATAATGGACTGGAACTCTTTACCTGAAAATAAATCAACCTTAAAGCAATGGGAGTCAGTGAAAAAGCAGTTTCACGGAATTCAGGTTAAACAGGTTCCAGCAAAAGGGTGAGACTGCTTAACCGGAATCCCTTAGTCGATGGAATGCAGAGGGTAAGAGAGGGCAAAAAATAAGAAACTTGCATCAGATATGGAGAGTTCAATCCTTCAGAAAGCTTAGATGAGAATGCAAATTACAGAGAAGTAAAATGGAAATTAAGAAAGCAAAGTGAGGATATGAAAAAAAAGACCAGAAAGTAAAATCAAAGAAAATCCATCTAAGTATATAAAGAGTATGAGGATACTAAAGGATAGTGCCTATAATGGACCAAAAAAGTAACCCATGTGAGGAAGCAAAAGACATGGATAAGGTTATGTACACCTTGTAGCTGTCTTCACAAAAGAGAGGGACAATAATGATGTTGTAGTTAAAAGCGAGAGAACAAAATATTCTCCAGGTGAGGCAATGATTAACTTGCACTTCTTCCATTCTAGTATACTGCATTCAGTGTTCACAATATGGTGTCCTCTGCAATGAAGAAGGCAAACACAGCTTGAGTTATCGGTTTGTAGAGCACCTGTGTTCAGTGTGCAGGGCTATCACGAGCTTTCCGTAGCCTGCTGTTTCAGTTCTCCATCCCCTCCCACTCTGACCTATTGTGCAAGCTTGAGGAACAGCACCTCATCTTCCATCTGGGCATGTTGCAGCCTTCTGGACTGAATACTACAACTTAAGGTGACTTGATTGCAGTCTGTAGCGTTTGACCATCTGTGATACTGTCTCAGCCTGATGTGCTTTTTCTCCTGTTTTTCCTTTTTTTCCTCAGGACATGCTCAACTTGCATTTTGCAGCTCCTACACCCTTTTGCCGATGTTCTTTTGTCTATGTTCTCATTCTCTAACTGCTCCCATTCACTCATGACTTGGTTACCGCTTATCCCCATGGTTACCCCAACTCCACCCGATCAGAGACATCCCCCTCCTCCACCCTCCCCGCAGCTTAACAAACTCCTTTTGTCTCCTTCCCTGTTCTGACAAAGGGTCTTGGACCTGAAACATTAACTCTATTTCTCTTCCCACAGATGTGGCCTGACCTGCTGAGTCTTTCCATCACTTCCTGTTTTTATTTCAGATTTCCAGTAGCTGCCTTTTTTTGAAAATTTCACATAAGTGCATATCGATTTGTTAAGGTAGGATTATGCTTGACCAACTGGACTTAAATTTTTATGGTGGTAACAAGGATGGTCAGTGTGCACAGTGTGTTTTATGTGAGTTTAAAGACCTGCATGGCAGGCTGGTCAAAAAGATGAAGGCCCACATGAATCAAGAGAACATGCCTAATTGGATCTGAAACAGCTCAGTGGCAGGAACCAAGGACTAATGGTTAACAAGTGTTTATTTGATTTGAGGCCTCTTACCAGTGGTGTTCCATAAGGTTCAGCAGTCAGTCCCTTGGTTTCTATGCTTTCATGATTTAAACTTATGTAGGTGGCATGCAAGAGAAATTTGCAGATGATTCAAAAACTGACTGTGTGGTTGGCAGGGAGGAGGAAAGTTTTTGATTGCACAAGACATTAGATGGTCTAGCCAGTTGGGCAGAAAACTTGGCAAACAAAATACGATCCCTTGAAGTGAGAGGTAATTCATTTGGCAGAAGCACGAAGGAAATGTGAAACAAATGAGAGGATACTAAGTAGTGTGGTGAAGATAAACCTCAAGGTTTAGGTCCACATACCCTCAGGTCGATAAGGTTGTTGAGAAGGCATATGGGATGTTTCCTTTTGATAATTGCGGCATCGAATATACTAGTGGGGAAATGATGCTGGAATGGATACACAACTCTAGTTAGATCACTGCTTGAATACTGTGTGCTGCTCTGGTCACCACATTACAGGAAAGATGTGACTGCACTGCAGAGGATGCAGAGGCGATTTATGAGGATATTACCAGAACTGGAAAATGATAGCTGAGGGAAAGTGGATAAGGCAGAGTTGCTTCCCTTGGGGCAGAGGAAGCCAAAGGGAGACTTACTTGACGTGTATAAAATTATGGGGGCACTAAGCAGAATAAATTGGAAAGACCTATTTTCCTTTCTGAAATATATAAGATCCTAAGGGGGTCCGCCAGGGTAGATGTTGAGATCTTTCTGCTTGTGGGAGAGTCACGAATAGGTTGTGGAGGCTAGACCACTGGAAGTATTTAAAGACAAGGGGTGGACATTTTTAAAAAGCTGGGTAACTGAAGGCAATATGGAAAGGGCACAGAAAATGAGATGAGGCCTGAGACATTTCTGCCATGATCATAAATGAATGGTGTACAGGCTTGGGGGGGCAGGTGGCCTACTTCTTCTTCTACGTACTTGTTTAGCAAAGGAGTCGAAAACAAGAGGGCATAGAATTAAAGTAATTGGTAGAAGAATTAGGAGAAAACAATTTCTTCCTGAGAGAAGTGGGGCACTCAGAACCTGAAAGAGTAGCAGAAGCAAAGCACTATCACATTCAAAAATTACTTGGATGTGTACTTGAAGAGCTATGACCTTCAGACCTACTGACTTCTTTCTGGAAAGTGGGATTTAGCTGGGTAACTCTTTACTGCTGAAAAAGATGGTCGGAATGGTCTGCTGTTGTGCTGTAAATTTTTGTTTGATTTTATGAATGTTGTTGGGCGGGAGTTTCTAAGATGTAGACCTAGTAATGATGAACAGTGATAATTTTTCAGGGCAGCATGATGTGTGAATCAGAGGGTGTCTTGGAAGTGGTGGTGTTCCCACACTTCTGATGTCCTTCCAGGTGACAGAGGTCATGGGCTTAGGATGGTGAGGGGAAACATGACAGGCAGGGAGAGGAAAGAAGGGATGCCGAAAAATGTGCATCTTCTTTTCAGAACTCATTCCAAATGGTCACACCAGTTCTACTACAGCAAGACCCTTTAGTTTAAAACTGTCTCAGAATATAATTCCTCAATGTCCTTCAAACTTTCTTGCTACTATGAGGGGTGTAGGCCTCAGTGACTGATAAAACAGGGGAAATAGGCAAACCGGGATGAGAATAAAGATTAATTGAGCAAGAATAATCATCTATGGTTCTGCATTGACTTTAATTATTAATGAAATGAACTATATTTATACTAAGTTACCTTGACCTTTGTCTAATACAGAGTTCACAGCCTGGCAACTACATAATTTTCTAACTTTCCCCTCTATTGAATACGAGGAATGCAAAATCTTATATTAACACTTTTTACGAACCCATTGTCACTTGCCCCCTGTACCCCTGCAACTTATTCTCTCTTACACATGCCATCAATTCCTTTTTGATTCTGTTTACCATTAACCTAAACCAAGTGGTTATTTACAGTCACCAGTTAACCAACCAGCACATCAATATGATTGTCATAACAAAATACTTTAGTCCTTTGGCTTAGGGCCACAAGGGTTCATTTTCACTAAATTTAAAGTTGTTTAGCATTAGCTTAGCAGGAGAATTCAAATGCATACTTACTTCAAAAAGCTCAGAATCATCTGTACTATACTGGCTGGAACTTATTTCTGTTTGGTCATTATCCCACTGAAGTTCACTAAGGCAGCTAACTGAATCAAGATCAGTCACATCCAGCTGGGAAAGGTCAATTTCTGGAAAATCTGAATATAAACGGTCCTCACCAGCCACGGAACCATACTGCAAAAGAAATAGAATCAGAGTTAGGCTGCTTTAAACTTCAATCATGGATATAAGTATCATTTTAACATAACTCCATACACTAACAGCTTGCTTATTACTGTGACTCTACAGATATTATGCTAAAGTAAAAGGAAACAACTCTTTTTCCATGGCTTTTTTCTTTCACATTAGGCATATTATCACCATCCTATCCAAATAAAATTGTCTACAAAATGTGAAAAGGGTGTTTAAGTGCTTTTGATCGATAGGAAATTATTTCCAGCAAGGACAAGGTAAGAAATATTCTAGAGATTACATCTATTTCTGGATGATCATTTTGTACTCTTAGGTAATGACCCATTGCTGGCAAGTTTACAATCTTACCCATTAGAAAAATATAAATAAACTATTTTTCAACTTCTTTTTCCTGACCAGCATTCTTGCCTAAACAACATCATCAAAACAAATCAACTGCCTATTTGACTCACTTGCTGTTAGTATGACCTTAAGGTTCATACATTGGCTGTTGTACTTGCTTACAAAAGAACATTGACGCCAGTTCAATAAAAAACATTCATTGTGAGATGAAGCTGGCTGTCCTAGAAGAACAAAAGATGCTACATAATTACATGGTTATGTGTTCATACAGAAGATACATTTGAACTACAAAAATATAAACAATCTGCTTTTGGGGTCTTCAATATTACTTTTTGAAAATTAAAAGTATGATGACTGAACGGTATAAGATATGTTTTGAACTTAATGAACCTCATTAACGTGTGTTTATTTGACATCTGGAGAATGATATTGGACCCTGTTCGTGGTCCTTGAAGGCAAATAACTTCAAGTTAGCAAGCCCGAAAAAAATGTTAAACTCTATTTTGATTTGTGGCATTATGGTCTCTTAAAATAAGCAATCCAGCCCCTTAAGTGCCTTAACATATTACCAAAAATGCACAATAATTGATGCTGAGGCAATTATTGTGCATAGTATTTAGAAGTATTTAAAAAAAACATTAATGCCTAGTGTCCCAACTATTACACTTCATTAATCCCCATTACACTGCTTGTTCTGTTAGGGATGCATGTACGCTGTGCCTGAATAAAGACACAATTCAAGCATGTTCTTGATTCTATTCTGTTTGACTGCCAATAAAAGCATTACAATTATGCACATATTGTCAATTAAAATTGACACACTCACAGGGTTGATGGATAAAAGGATTTTTGGATGACTTGAAGACTCAGAATAAATTGATTAATGATTACCTTATGGTTTGTGGAAAGCTTTCTAATGAAAGACAACAGTAACGCTTGGTGCAGTAGTGCTGTATTTTATAGTTATTCAGCCTATCAAGTCTATGCCAGCTCTCAGAGATATCTTTAATCTCCTATCAATCTGATTTCCCCCACTTTTTTTGCTGTAACTTTTTCCCGTCTAACAAGCCCATCAATTCCCCACTCTCCACCCCCCCAATTTTTCTGTCACCCACATACATTAAGGGCAACTTTTAATTAACCTACCAGCATGTCTTTGGGATGTAGAAGGAAATTGCAGGATCTGGGGAAGCCTGTGTAGTCACATGGAGGATGTGTAAACTCTACATAGGTAACAACTGAGGTGAGAAGTGAACCCATGTCCTTGGGCTGTGCTGTGTATGATTCCAATTGTAAGCAAGAGGGATTACTTTCACTAAGTGCATTAAATAACCACTGAATGACAAAATGATTGAAGAAAATGTGTAATCAAGTATCACAGTGTACATTTTGAACACATTATTACCCACAAGGTCTGTTCTGTTGTGCTAACACACACTGCAAAGTACAAAGAAAGATTCTTGTCACAGCAGCCTCTGAAATGCCAGGATTCAATAATACTTTAAACAAAACGAACATTCTATAGTCAAGTCAATTTAAATTCATTTTGCTTGTCTACGTCAGTTCTTCTAATCAGTTTGTTGAATGTCTTTAAAAAAATCTGTGGACTCGTGTAATCAATTTTAGAAGTTCGCTGAAAGTCACATTTTGGATACCGAGGAGCAGTAATTAACCTGAGTGGGTTTTCTTCCAATCTTTGGCAGCAATCTTGTTATCACACTGGCAGGCATACAGTCCGTGTTGTTGACAAGTAAATGTACTAAAATCCCCATCTCTTTCTCAATATCAAATCCCCTTCTAAGACAGCATTTCCTTCATGTATCATGACTGCTGCCTGCTGGTATTGGTATTGGTTTATTATTGTCACTTGTACCGAGGTACAGTGAAAAACTTGTCTTGCAAACCGATCATACAGGTCAATTCATTACACAGTGCACTTTCATTGAGTTAGTACAGAGTCCATTGATGTAGTACAGGTAAAAACAATAACAGTACAAAGTATCACAGCTACAGAGAAAGTGCAGTGCAATAAGGTGCAAGGTCACAACAAGGTAGATTGTGAGGTCATAGTCCACCTCATAAAAGTATGTGATTTTTTAAAAATTCAGCAGCCCTTCACTGGGCTTTCACCGAGGAATCTGAAATACATCTCTGGGTACCTTTCGTCCCCACACCTACAATTTTTTTGGTGCTGTAAGAACATTTTCATTTCTGTAATATTTAGCCAAATTAGTTTTCTTCACTTTCAAATCTTCCCATCCAGCTTTCTCATTACTGATATCATCACCAAGATCTAAATCTTACTAAATAAATTAAAAATGAATATATTATGAACAGCACACTGAAACTACAAGTAATAGCCTCTTAAGTAAATTGAAATGATTCCTTTCTTTCAAGGAAATAGACATCCCCTCTTCTCCATAGCAAAGGTAAAGATCTCAGCTCAGATCTCTGCTGTCATTTATTTCTTCATAAACATATAGATTAAAATTAAGCTCAGAAATTCAGAGGAACTGAAGAAAATAAAAACTAAACCAATATTGCTGTTTAGAGTAAAGAATAATGAATGTAAGAAAAGAAGAAATTGAAACAGAGGGCAGACATTCAAACCCTCAGACATGCTCCACTATTCCTTAAGATCGTGGTTGATCGTTGACCTTGGTACCACTTTCCTGCATAAATCCCATATTCCCCAATTCCCTTAATATTTATAAATCCACTGAACTCTATCTTTAAGATACATCTCTACTAACCTTCCACAATCATCTTGGTGTTGAATTCTAAATATTCATCACCCTCCAGGTGAAGAAATTTCTTCTCATCTCTGTCCTGAATGGCCAAACCTGTATTTTAAGACTGTGAAGCCCTTTTCCAGATACCTTAGCCATGGGAAACATCAACTCTGCATCTACTATGTCCAGCTCCATTAGAATTTTACAAGTTTCAATCAAATCACCTTCTTGCAAACTCAAGAGAATACAGGCCTAATCTACTTAATGTCTCCTCAGATGACAAATCTGCCATCAGATTGATTCTTTGGCTGCACTCTCTCAATTGCAAACATTAGATATTACAGAAATATCCAACATCATCAAGAGTTTTGAGAATATTATTGCTTCTATTACACTCTGTAAAACATTTTTTTGAGTTATTAATACCATTACTGCAGGACTCTGGTTCAGGCTCTGAGTAACTCATATTTATGCAAACCTTTCTCATCTTACTGCAAACTTCTTGCTTTACCACTCAATACGCCCCAAGATTCCGGGAAAGCAGTCTTTACTCCCTGTAGCTGCCTGCTGAAAGGTTAAAATTATCAGAACTTAACCATCAGTTGAGCATTGGAAATTTCTGGTTACATCCCACATAAAGGATGACTAACCCTTCCCATAACAATTATGTCTTATGCTAATGTGCCATTATTAGTTGTAAATGAATGCCGAGTACTGACAATAATTTCGCAAAATACAGTAAAACACCAAAAATACAGTGAGAAACTCGAGACTTTCATGATGCTGGAGTTGGAAATTTTCCAGACTACTGGAATGTTACTCCTGTAATACCCAACTACACTTTTATCTCACTTATTCTAAGTTCTATGCTTATTAAACATGTTACACAATAATATAATTTTCTAGTGAATTGTGTAAGTTTAAAGGGACCAGAAAATAGAACCTGGTAAGTTTCAGCTTGCAAGTCTCAGCATGAATGTTTCAGATTGACCCCCGGTGTTCCAACATGTACCCCAGCTCTGGTTGCACACCAGAGTCCTGACCCTGGCCCCAGCAATACCCTGGACCCCCGGCTCTAGCTGCCCACTTCACTCACAATCAGGATCCCGGCTCACATTCTGCAGAAATGAGTGAGCCACATGCCGAACCATCAGGATTTCTGAACAATTAAATGCGGGATTATTGGGAGTTTCGCTGCTAATTCCGAGCTGCAGCAGTGTGGTGTTTAAACTCTCTCGCTTAGGGAGTCCCAAAGGGTCAATGACGACTTACTTCTCCAGTTCTTTGGTTTCTGAGGTGGCTGATGAGGCCAGCATGGACCTGCAGACTCTACCACAGATGGGGCAAGAGGTGCTTTACAGGGCTGGCAGATGGATTATGAACTGTTGCACTCCTTCTGCCATTTACAATGGGCTTCTATGTGCTCCTTATACATAGATTTGAGGGTCCCAGTGCCGTCGCGAATGTTTCTTCTTTACCTTGAACAGTTAATGGCCAGGAATCCATGGGAATCAATGGGGATACTGCATTTTTTTCAATGTTTTAAGGACAACTATGAATCTTTTCTGCTTGGATATCCCCTCCCCGAATGAGCTGAGAATAGAGTGTCAGTCACATGAACAACCTGGCCTGCCCAATGGAGCCGTCTTGTTAACATTACACCTGAGACTCCAGAGTTTTTTTTCCTCAAATTGGCTCAAGTGAATGAATCAACCTAGTCCTAAGAAATAATCATCTCAGAGGACCCAGGTTGGTCTGGACACTCCAAAAGACTCTTGCTGATTAAATCATATAACAGATGGCCAAACTATCAACTAGCAATTCTTTGGGTTTTCAATTTTCCTCAAATTGGCTCAAGTGAATGAATCAACCTAGTCCTAAGAAATAATCATCTCAGAGGACCCAGGTTGGTCTGGACACTCCAAAAGACTCTTGCTGATTAAATCATATAACAGATGGCCAAACTATCAACTAGCAATTCTTTGGGTTTTCATAAATTAGTACAAAGACAGAATACCATGGAACCTAGAAATTATGTTAAAACAGCAGGTGCTGAAAATACACAATCTGCTAAGGAATATCTGAGGAGAAAGAAACAAAATCAATGACTTTTCATCAAGATAGAGTAAATTAGAGGTGGAACAAATTTTAGTATGCAGGAAAGACAAAAGGGAAGGAAAGAACAAAGGGAAGGAAAGAACAAAGGCAAGGTCTCCAAGATTGGTTGGAAAACAACAAAGATTTAATAAAACAAAAGGTTAGTGCAAGACAAGAGGCAGTGGTACAGGGAGAAGTGCAGAGAACAAAATAATTGTAAGGGGAAGGTCATTAGCTGAAGCCATTCAACTCAAACGTTGAATCCAATAGGACTCCTGAATGTAAAACAGGTCACATTATACACAACTAATACAAGATACTAAATTGAAAGCTGTACAAGTAAATCACTGTTTCACTTGCAGCAAGTGTTGTTAGTATTTGGGCTCTGGATAGTGAAAGTGGGAAGAAATTAGATAAAATACCAGTTGTTGCATCTCTGACAGAACGATGCCATGGGTAGGAGAGTGGGCTATGGGTAGGAGAGTGGTTATTGATGGAGCAAGCCAAAATGTAGAAGAAGAAATTGTCCTTACAAAAAATTTGTTTGGTAGTTGCATCACATTGGACAGCGGTTGCTCCATTGAATGTGGAGGCTTGTGGGGTGCAAGATGAGAACAAGAGGAAACTTGTTAGGGGTTTGGGAGGGAGGGGAGGCCGAATTCTAGGAAATGGAATGGACACGGTCAAGGCCCCATCAACCACAGTGCAGGAGAATTCCGGCCAAGCAAAAGCAAATTACTTACCACATAGGTCTATTTAGGTTTCTGCTGGAAACCTTTGTAAAAGCCAAGAGCTAATTTCTGGAAATCATGTTCATAACCAAAGTTTAGGCTTTAAGGAACTGATTTTGTTCCGTCTGAAACAGCTGAAGTTACTAAATACAGAAAGAGTCCACAATCCTTTTAGACAAAAAAAATTCTAGTTTATGTGCAAGATGCAGCCCTATTAAGAATAATTGCAAAACTGAGTCGCAGCACTGCTTACCACCTGTGGTTCAGTTGTAGTTAAAGAGCGACTGAATTGCCTCAACTAAGGGAAAAACCTGTAAGTAGGACACATTCACAAAGCAGGTTGCCATCTATTGAAGAGAAGTGCATCAGTTATGCCATTTGAAAAGCTTGTATTTATATTGGACCATTCATTGCCTTAGGACATTGCAAAATACTTTGCAACTAATGAAGTCCTTCTGAAGTTGAAATGTATGAAGAATATATTACTAGCATTGCAAAACTGAATGTTAATTTTCTGGTGTTATGTCCTGCAGTCTTTCATTGTGCAGGAAATAAAGTACAATTCTCAGTAAAATAAATCTAACCAATTCCCAGCCCGTGGGTATTACGAAAGCATTTGTGATTCAATGGCTCGAGTGATGACCTTTCCGCAATTGAACTTCAGATGTTTACACCACAGAATTGTGTATGTGCTAACTCTTTGCTACAGCTATCCAAACTAATTGCACCATTTTAGTCTTTCTGTATGGATCTGCCACTGCTTCAAATACTCATTCAAATTTCTCTCAAGAGGCACAATGGCTTCTGCCTCAATTTGTTGTAGCAAAACTTTCACCATTCTAACAATTTGCGACCTTAAAGAAATTTAACATAAACTCCAAACGAATACATTAATGTCTCCCTAAAAAGACTTTCCCTATTCACATTATTAAAACAGTTCCAATTAGAAATTCATACCACTGAAGATAAAGGAACAAAATTGCAGAGAAAGAGTCAATGCACTACTGACACAGGATGAGTTTCTAAGTATATGAGATTTTAAGAAATTTTTAAAAATGTTTTGCCCCTTTGGTCCTGTGGAAACAGTAACAGACAACTATGACTAATATTCTAGAGAATATAAGCTAAAGTTTATTTTATGACCCCATTTATGTAATCTATAGTGGCATTGGCCACCCCTTCCCCCGCAAAAAAAGTCCATTTACCTAAATACTTGAAACTAAAAAAATCTGTTGTGCTATGGTACGAGGTGGATGGCAGTGAAATGGGACCAACTAATTTTTCCTTGCACAGAGCTGGCATGAATTCAATGGGCCAAATGGTCTCCTTCTGTGCCATAACTAATGATTCAACCTGCAATATTAGCAATCAATAAAACCAGTTTCTTCTCGACTTTCAGCAGCTTTTTACCAATTCCCCTTCTGCACACACCTTGTAAAATGTATTACGACCACAATAAATAGCATGTTCCACCTGACTGCCTGTTCCTTTAGCCTGCCTATATCTTCTTGCAGTCTTCCTCACTAATTGCCAATTCACTTCCTCACTGCAGTCATATTGGAAATAACTTATTGCCCACAGAAATCTTCACAGAGAAGTCAATATAGGTCAGCTGCAGCATCCTCAACAACCTAAGTCTTTTCATGTATTGTCCTTCAGCCCTTGTTATGAAGTCTGCTGCTATGCTAGTAACTGCTGTGCACACATTCTGCTCTCCTCTTTTCCTCTTGTTCCAATTGTGACTGCAATGTAGTACACTTGCTTCCAAATTAGAAGGCATCAATTGACACCCAAAGGACCACACAGTTTGCACCACTGCTCTAAAATAGATAAAGATCCAATTTACCTATTAGGCTAATAACCTAACATTCAGGGCAGGAAAAATTTTAGGGACATTAATTTTGAACTAAATTAAATGGCGCTTGGAAAGTTATTGGTTGAATGATGGAAGCCAGCAGAGAATTGTTACAGACAAATTGTGTTTTATTGATTTGTTTGAGTTCTTTGACAAAGTCACAGAAATGATGGATGAAGTATTGCAATTGATGTTGTGAACATATAATTTAATATAGGGTTTAGTAGGTTCTACATAATAAACTTGTTAGCAGAATTGAAGATCATGAGATTAAAGCACCACAGTTAATATGGATAGAAACTAGCTAAGAAACACTAATTGGCAAGTTGTTTTTGAAATTGAAGGGAAGAATGCAGTGGTTTCCTTTAGAAGTGGTTTCCTATGGCCTCCCCCCAGTTCCGAGGAGGCCTCCCCCCAGGACCCAAAATGCTAACTGGTTTCTCCTTCCACAGATGCTGTCTGACTGTCGGAGTTCTTCCAGCATTTCTGTTTTTGTTTCCTTTAGGTATTGTGACTAGGACCACTATTCTTCTTGATACATATGAATGATATGGATATGATTTTACAGGGCCTTGCTGACATGAGGGGCTGAACCAGCTCCAGATGCAAGTTTTAGCTCTATCAAGTACTTATTTATATTAGCAAATTTCTTCTCCCTCAAACTCTTGTTGTTTATAGTTGACAGTGGAGAGGGGAGGATGTTCTACCCAAACTGCACAGTTGGTGAGAGTGAGTCCCGGTGACATTCCCCCACCCTGTGTTGCCAGTTTCTGTGAGGAGAGTGTCATAAACTGGGTTCCATGACCTTTAGCCACTGAGCTGGATCCGCATGAGGCACGCATTAGTTACAATGGAAAAGACTTAACAATCTCAGCAGAACTGTTGGCATTTGCTGATGTGACTGAGGAAGTGGCAGCATATCCTACACTACCACAATGGGCAGGCATGGTAGTGTAGCGGTTAGCATAACGCTTCATAGCGCCAGCAACCCGGGTTCAATTCTGGCCACTGTCTGTAAGGAGTTTGTACATTCTCCCCAGGTCTGCGTGGGTTTCCTCCAGGTGCTCCAGTTTCTTACCACATTCCAAAGATGTTCAGGTTAGGAAGTTGTGGGCATGCTATGTTGGCGCCGGAAGCGTGGCGACTCTTGCAGGCTGTCCCCAGAACACTCTACGCAAAAGGTTCATTTCACTGTGTATTTTGATGTACATGTGACTGATAAAGATATCTTATCTTACAAACTGCAAGAACGCAGACATCATAAAGTTGATTTCAAATCTTTGTGGCTGTTTTCCTGTCTGAATTCCAACCGTCGACTGCTCATGCAGTGCAACAAAGGACTTCAAAGCAGCAGTAATTTCCTACCACTTATGATTGGGAATCCGCACAAATGACTTGGTGTAGGAACAGTATTTCTGTTGATTTCAGAGGACAACAGCAGTGAACAACTAGAATAAATAAAGTCATAGAGTGATACAGCACAGGAACAGGCCTTCGAGCCCACTGAGTCCGTGTCGGCCATTGGTCACCCATTTACACTAATCTTACATTAATCCATTTTTATTCTCCCCACATTCACGTGGAGGCAATGCACTTTAAGGACAATGTCAATGTTTTAGAAAGAATGCATAAATAATTTACTAGAATGGAACCACGAACATAAGACTTCACTCACATGCACATGCTGAAAAAGCTAGGTCAGTTTTTAGAGAAGAATAGGGAAGGTTAAGGGCTGATTTGATAGAGGTGTGCAAAATTTGAAGGGTTTTAGTAGAGCAAATGAACCCTAATGGCAGAAAGGTTGGTAAACATAGGGCACAAATTTAAGGTATTTAGCGAAAGAATCAGAAGGGTGATTCTGATTACATAGTGAGTTGTAATTCTATACACATTCCATAACACATTTGCAAAATGTATGGAAAAGGTGATACATCAGATGCTTCCTCTTCATTAAGAACATCATCCAGCTTGAAATGATGCAACCTAGTTTTCAATATGTATTTACAGTGCAGAATGATGCAAGAACCTGGCATGAACAAGACCATAACAACCAGAAATCATTGTTTATTCTCACTAACCTTTATTGCTTATTTAAAGGCACACACATATAGAAACTACTATCAACAGACAAATCATCCATTGATGCTTTGCCAATATAAAACTCTTTACTCACATGCATGAACATAAAACTCAAAGTCCTCTTTGATTGGAGGTCAATTGGAAAGCCTCTTAAACAAATATTCTTGGACTTCTGACATCTAATTTCAAGTTAGTATACTGAAAAAAATGTGAGGTTTAAGTGATTTTTTTTTCTATTACAACTTGAGTCAAGAATAATATTACTCTTCTGATGAAAGGTCTTTGACGTGAAATGCTAATTCTGTGTCTCTTTCCACAGATGCTGCCTGACCTGCTGTTTCCAGAATTTTCTGTTCTTATTTTAGATTACCAACATTTGCAGTTTATTTTGATTTTCATAAGATTTCCCTTCACCTGTGTCAAGTTCTTTCATTATATTGAATACGAAATATTTTGTAGCTTGGTTTGACATAATCCTCTTTGGGCCTTCTACATTATAATCCAATTGCTTTAATTAAATGAACCTATTTTATATCACAGCTTAGAATATAAAGCCACCCAGATGGCTTTACAACACATTTGCAGTATCCTTATCTAATATTTTGATATTTATGTAAACGAACAGTTTGGGGGTTAGTCAATTAATCTTGAATGATTGAATTCCCTGACCAGTAAACAATATTCAACAGAATTCTAGGTTGTCTGAATATTATTTACTTATACCTCATTTTTATTATAAGGCAGCATATAAGGCTCCAGAATGGTGTGTTGTCTCCCTAGTGCCAGGGTCAAGAATGTTTTGCAGTGGGCACAGGATATTCTGAGACGGAAGGGTAAGCAGCCAGAGGTCATGATACATAGGTATAGGTACCAATGGCATAGGCAAGAGTAGGGATGAGGTCCTGCAAAGTGATTTTAGGGAGCTAGGTAAAAAGTTAAAAAGCAGGACTCCAGGGTTGTAATCTCAGGATAATAACCCATGCTACGTGCCAGCAAGGTGAGAAATAGATACATAGTGCAGGCAGGAGGGCTTCAGAATTATGGACTTATGGCTTTCTTCCAGGGTAGGTGGGACCTGTACAAACAAGACTGCTTGCATCTGAACTGAAGGGGAACCAATATCCTCGCCAGGACGTTTGCTAGTACTACTCAGGTTTAAACTAGAGTGGCAGTGGGGTGGGAACCACAGCAGCAGGGCAACAGGTGGTAGGGTTGAGGGCAAGAAAGATGGTGTGGAAAGTAAGACTGAATGGAAGAACAGCAAGGGACAGACTAATAAACATGCTGTGACCGATGGGCTGGATACTAAGAGTATTATGGATAAGGAGGATGAACTTATAGGCTGGATCAGTACATGGAATTATGACTTCGTTGTCATTACAGGGACCTGGTTCCGTGAGGATCGGGACTGGCAGCTCAATTTTCCTGGATTTCGTCGTTTTAGATGTGATAAAGAGGGGGCTAAAAGAGGTGGAGAGGTTGCACTCCTGATAAGGGAGAATGTCCAGCAGTACTCAGAGAGGATGTACTGGAGGGCTCATCCACAGAGGCAATTTGGGTGGAGCTCAGAAATACGAAAGGTGCAATTATGCTGATGGGATTATACTATAGTCCCCACACCCCCCCCCCCCCCCCAATAGCCACCGAGAGGTGGAGGAACAGATATGTAGACAGATTAGGAAAGATGCAGAAAGAACAGAGTTGTCATAGTGGGGGACTTTAACTTCCCCAGTTTTGATTGGTACTTCCAATTTATTCAGTGCATCCAAGAGGGGTTCTTGAAACAGTATGTGGGGAGTCCAACTAGAGGAGAGAACATACTGGACCTAATTTTGGGAAATGAGCCAGGCCAGGTGACAGACCTGATAGTGGGTGGACATCTTCAAAATAGTGACCGCAACTCATTATGTTTTAAAATAATTATGAGTAAGGATAACATTGGATCTTGTGGAATCTTACTAAATTGGAGGAGGGAAAATTATGACAGGATAAGGCAGGAGCTAAGGGGCATTGATTGGGAGCAGCTGCTGTTGAACAAGTCCACGTCTGACATATAGGAGTTGTTTAAAGACCAGCTGATCAGAGTTCAGGATTGCATGTTCTGGTAAGGAATAAGGACAAGGGAACTTTGGATGACCCGCGAGGTCCTAAATTTAGTCAGGAAGGAAAAAGAAGCATATGTAGGATTTAGGAAGCTAAAATCAGACTGAGCCCTTGTGGAATATAAAGATAACAGGAAAGTTCTCAAGGAGGCGATTAGGAAGGCCTTAAGGGGCCATGAAATATCCTTGGTGAGCAGGATCAAGGAGAATCCCAAAGCATTTTATACCAATATTAAGAGAAAGAAGATAACTGAGAGGGTAGATCCACTCAAGGATAAAGGAGGGAATGTGTGCTTGGAGTCAGTGCAAGTGGCTGAGGTATTAAATGAGTTCTTTGTGTTGGTATTTACAGAGGAGAAGTATTTGGAGGATAGTGAAAACAGAGTGGATTATGCTAATGTGCTGGGACATTTTGAGATTAAGAAGGAGGTTGTGTTGGGTCTTCTGAAAGGCATTAAAGTGGATAAATCCCCAGAGCCTGATGGCATATATCCCAGAGTATTGAAAGAAGCAAGTGAGGAGACTGCTGGGGCTTTGACGAGGATCTTTGTGTCCTCACTAGTAACAGGCGAGGTCCCAGAGGACTGAAGAGTAGCAAATGTTGTGCCATTGTTCAAGAAGGGAAATGGGGATAATCTAGGTAATTATAGGGCAGTGAGCCTCAAATCAGTGGTAGGGAAGCTATTGAAGAGTATTCTGAGGGATAGGTTTTATGCACATTTGGAAAGGCATGTACTGCTAAGGGACAGTCAGCATGGCTTTGTGCAGGCAGGTCATGCCTTACAAGTTTAATTGAGTTTTTTGAGGAGATGACAAAGGTGCTTGATGAGGTAAGGCAGTGGACATTATCTACATGAACTTTAGTTAGGGATTTGATAAGGTCCCTCATGGTAGGTTGATTCAGTAAATAAAAGATGCATGGGATCCAAGGTGAATTGCAAGTTTGGATTCGGAACTGGCTTGCCCATAGAAGAGAAAGACTGTTATTCTGGCTGGAGGTCTGTGACCAGTGGTGATCAAGGATTGATGCTAGGATCTCTGTTGTTTGTGATATATATCAATGACTTGGATGAAAATGTAGATGGGTGGATTAGCAAGTTTGCAGATGACACCAAGATTGGTAGGGTTGTGGACAGTATAAAGGACTATCAAACAATACGGTGGGATATAGATCAGTTACAGATATGGGCAGAGAAGTGGCAGTTGGAGTTTAATCTGGGCAAGTGTGAGGTGTTGCACTTTGAGAGGTCAAATGAAAAGAGAAAGTATACAGCTAATGGTAGGCCCCTTAATAGCATTGAGGTACAGAGGGATCTGGGGTCCAAGTCCATTGTTCACTGAAAATGTCTACCCAACTGGATAAGGTGGTAAAGTAAGTGTACGGCTTGCTAGCTTTCATTGGTAGGCATGATGAGCTTAAGAGTAAGGAAGTCATGCTGCAGCTCTATAAAACTTTAGTCAGATCACACTTGCTGGAGTACTGTGTGCAGTTCTGGTCGCCCCATTATAGGAAGGATGTGGAGACTATGGAGAGGGTGCAGAACAGGTTTACCAGGATGCTGCCTGGATTAGAGGGTATGAGCTACAAGGAAAGGTTGGACAACTTGGGTTGTTTTCCCAAGATCATTGGAGGCTAAGGGGAGACGTGATAGAGGTTTTTAAAATTATGAGAGGTATAGATAGACAGTCAGAATCTGTTCCCCAGGGTAGAGATGTCAAACACCAGAGGACATGCTTTTAAGGTTAGGGAGGGGAAGAGTAGAGATGATGTGAGGGTCAACATTTTTGTGCAGAGAGTGGTAGGTGCCTGGAATGGGTTACCAGGGGTAGTAGTGGAAGCAGACAGTCTAGTGGAGTTTAAGAGACTTTTAAATAGACAGATGAATAGGATGGAGGGATATGGATGATACACATTTCGTATAAATTGGCATCAAGATCAGCACAACATCATATGCCGAATGGCCTGTCTAGCTCTATACTGTTCTATGTTCTATACACATCTGTGGAAGCAAAGAGCATTATCTCATAGCATTATTTTTTGCTCCCAGGAAAAGTGCTACATTAGTAGATGCAAATTTTCATCACTGAAGGTTCACAAAATGGCAGCTGTCAATATATTCTGGTCACAGAAGAATTGAGCATTGTGACTGCCAAATTGAACCAGTAATCCAATTTTCAGATGGCTGATCTGCACCGTCCTTCCTTCCACATCAGTGCACATCATTATTTTAATATTGCCACCAGTTGTCAAATTCAACTACATAATGCAAACAGGGCAAGTTTAGACTATCAATTGTCCACCCATGCTGGGAAACCATTTCCACTTGAAATGGTTCCACAATATAAACAGGGCATTAAATCAGTGAAAACAATATTGTGTGTCACAAACCACAGACAACGGGTCTGTGACCAGAAATGTTAACTCTTTCCACAGATGTTGTCTTAAAAACTACAAATTTGGAGGATTGGACAGATAGGTACTTTCAGCTCTCTTGCTTTATGGAATCAAGGCACTGGTGGAATCAAGTCCTGAGGAATCCTGATTTAAGTCTTTCATGATAGATTAACTTTAATTAATTAGGCATGCTTAAGTGTCCATCTCCTTCTGTCCCAATCTGAATCAAAAGGAAGTATAGCATGTAAACCCAGCTTTATAGTACTTAGTCAATATATGGGCTGGAAGCAAAAGGAGAACTCCATGGGGTGCCTTCCTCAATAAAAAGTTTTGTAGCCAAAGACCAAGAGAATAAAGTTATTTTAAAACTTTATTTGAAAATTACTTTCAGGGAACAAAATAGATCAAGAAATGCAAGGTTGTATTAATTTTTCCACCCACATTATTTGTTTCAATAAACTCCAATTTATTTTCCAGTATTTCAGAAGAATCAGGAGTGTGTAGTGACAATCCATCTGTCTCCAATGTTTACCAAGGGAAGGGGTTCATTGTTTACCTGGTGATCTCAGAAGATCCCAGTTCAGCTCACACGATCAAGGATTTGCCTGTGGAAGCAATCTTTTGCTTTCAGCGTAAGAATCAAAACATCCAGAGTGTAATGACTTTTAATGCTGATTGTGAATCATAAAGACTAAAACAAGTTAAAAGAGTTTACGTAAGTTCAAGTACTTTTTAATTTATCTTTAACTCGATAAATTCTGGGTGGAGGTGGAGGGTGGAGTTGGTTATTAGAACAATGAGCTATGAATAAGCTTCATTCCTGATAAATTATAGTGTGAATATCTATAAATCCAAGAGCAAATATTTCCACCATAATTAAAAACTGAACATTTTGTTTGAGGAATGTTTGTTGAGAAACTACTGTTCAAGGTTTAAAACTATATTTGGTTACTGGAAAAACTTGAGATAACCTGAAATTTGCACAGATCTATGTAGCTATTTTTGAAGAACAAAGTTTTCTTTTTCAACTAATCTATTTCACCACAAATTTTCCCACATCTGTATCAGTTGCTTAATAGCACAAATCTTCCAGTAATCAACTGCAGCTTAAGAACCCAACATTAATTTTAGCCACATTAAATAGTTGAGATGTTGAGTAATACTGTGAGGAACCTTGGTCTCTAGACTACAAATAAGCTCAAAGTTCAGTGTACCACAGTGTGCAATACTTTACAAAATTGCAACACGTATTTACAATCTTGGTCATAAGTGTACTTTGCCTCCTTCCTCGTATTAAGTTGCAATAAATTTGTCAAATCTAAAACATTGTTCACAAAATACAGTAAAGAAATGTGAACAGAATGTAAACAGAAAAATAATATCTCGAATGCTAAGTTTATTTTCACCAAATGTGATGGAAAGGGAAAAGCAAACAAAATGATGGGATGCCACATCAAAGAGATGTAGCATGCATTGGTATAAGGGAGGACACCAGACACTGGGCGTGTTCTTGTGATTCATGCAGGAAAATATCAAGGCTGTGGTGAAAATAGACAATTTTTTTGAAGAAAAGGGGAATTTTCTTAAGGTTAGAAGAATTAGTTTTTTAAACAGTGTTCATTGGCCGTTCTCATATTCTACTTTTCAGCTTGTAATATGCGCCAGTGAGATATGGCCACAGGCTGGTTTCTGGCGATAAAACTGAATGTAAAAAGGGATCTTTTTTTTTGTTTTAAATACTAGTAATGTGGCATCATCATGACAAGATTTGAATCTTTTCTATTATTAAATATGTTCTTTGTGCTGCTAGAATCCATGGTAAATCTCTTGCCTCTGAGCAGATAAGCTATGGATTCAAGCTGCACTGTGAAGTGCTCCGGGATATTCTGAGGGCACAAAGGGCACTATATAAATGTAAATTCTTTATTTTAATCTCACATTCTTGTCAATAATAAATACCAATAAAAGAAGTTGGATTTGATAAAAATTCATCAAAATGCTCTGCAGAGTTAATAATCTTAGTGACCCTTAAAATCCTATGGTTGTGTCCAGTTAATCTTGAAGTATATGGCATGGTTAATAATTAATATCAATTTGTTATATTATTAGTATTATTAATCTTATTCTAATCATGAAACACTAGCTATTTTACTGCATAGGTTATTTTTTTTCTGCTCGTATTATAAATAGTGAAAGGAAAGGAGAAATGGTTTATCCTGCAAGTTTTTCAGATTGTGTTTCTTTCTTAGATCATTTCAAACCATATATAGTACTCTTAATTTACTATACCTGCCATCTACTAACATGATTGATCTTCACTTCTTGAGGAACCATTCTGTTACTTCATTGGTGGCTGAATCCATTGTTATTTGGACTTGGAACTCTTAACATTCTCATTCATACCTTGACTGGTCCTTGGCTTCACAGTCATAATGCACCATAAAATCATCGTAAAAATGAATATATATTTTATGTGCTGCACAACTGCTGAATAGGATTGATAAGGATAAGTATTCCTGTAAATGTTGAGCAATTAAATGAAGCAAATCCTTTTATAGGAATGAAAATGCAACCTTAGCAAAACTGACAAGGTAACAAACCTTGTGACTGATCACGCCAATCTTTGCCATCAACTGAACAATGAGTACAAACACAAAAGTAAAATGCAACGCCTCAATTAGAAATCTTAAAATACTTTATTAACAACCTGGAATCTGATGACAGCTTCTCTAGGCAAAAGAACATTGTCATCCAAATTCAATAAAAGTGAGGTTATTGGAGAAGGAGCAATATCTTTTAAATAGTGTCCTAAAATGAATACATCTTGGGTAAAAGGATTACCATTAATCATAATGGAGATGAAATGACTCTTCAGCAATGGTTCAGAAAGGGCAAGAGTGAATGCACTTCACACCCAGTTTTTAATTTCACTTTTTAAAAATATTAATGCTAAAGTTAATGTCTAACAGCCTTCATTTTATATTTTACACTGCTAACATTCATACAAAAAGGGCATGAACTTTAAAAACACATTATGGACATCACAAAGCCTATACTTTTACCATTGGTTTGATGCTATTTGTCATAATGAGCAGCCTAAATTTAATTTCACCAACCCAGGTCCAAGGTTCCACGAATAAACTGTAATGAAGGAGTTCTAGGAATAGCATAAAGACCTCATTCCTTCCCTTACAACTCTCATTTTGACCATTTGCAATTAGAAGAGATACACAAAGCATGAAGTGACCACCTGGCTTTCCCAGTAAAATTCCTGACCAGATGGTAAAGCACACCACAGTGACGAATGGACCTAGTCAAATTTTGTAACCCTCATCAATTTTTTTTTCATAAATAGTTTTTTCATAAACAGCTCGTTAACAAAACATATTTCATTACAGGATTATGGAATGGAAATTAAGCTGTAACAGAACATCAAAGAGAAGGATGATGTTGCAACTGGTTCAAATACAATATAAAGCAGTGCTTCAATCAATATAATTCATTTATTTAAATTAATTAAATAAAGAAATATTGAATCAGAAGGTGTCTTTTCAATATTTACATCCTTTGACTATTGGATCTAACCAGCTGGTTCTCTTGTTCAAAGCTAATGGTACATTTGCACTGGTCTTTCAGCTAGGAGATGCAATGCAGGAATCAGGGAAAGTTGGGAATGGCACATGGAATAAAATTTGGTGGATCAATGGAGGCTAACAAAGGATGGAAATTTTTGTCCATAGCAGATAGGTATTTAAGAACATTTTCTCTCTCCAATGTAATTAAGTAGTATAGGAATTATGACGTCATGCATAAACGTATAATCAGTAATGTTTTCTTACAGTTGTACATTATAGATGGTTGTTATGTAGCTGATTGCATTTAGGGTACTTAAATGTTTTACTCATTTAAGTTATCTCTTTTAATCATTAAGTTTGTCCAAAGCATCACTGGCCAATTGCACACACCAAGTTCAGTTGTGCCACTGCTGAACAGGAAGGGGATAACATGTGAGCTCTAACTCACAGAGCGGCCTCTGCATGTACAACTGAACTTGAGAGCTTACACAATGGACACATTCTTTGAAGTGAAAAATATTCTGGAGATTTAAGAGGATGGTGATGTTGTGAGAACGCACAATAATATGTTGAGGGGGTATAAAATAGCAATATTCCTGAAAGAGATTGGGCCAGGTGCATATGGGGCTCTGACAAATCTTATGCCACACAATGCGAAAGATGTTAAGTAGAAACTGGAAGGTTAATCAAAATATCTGAAAGCTATAAGCTTGGGGCAAGGAAAAAGAGGCAGGCTGAGATAATTGGTGAATGCATTGTTTTATTAAGGAACTTTCTTGATTGTGCAATTGCAAGTACAAAGTGCAATCTTAGTGCCATTTAGATCATTCTGTACGTGATAGATGAACAAGTTCAGTCAAAGCACTTGTGCACGCAAAAGCTAACAGAAAAACTTGCACGTAAAATTGTCATGTCAATGAAAATGGCATTCAACAATGCTAGACAGCCTTGGCAAAGTCAAAGAAAGTGAAACCAAGTCTGAAGTGTACTGGTGAGACCAGTTCAGTCAATTGCCATCACTGCAATATCCATAACTTATCATAGTTTTGTCAGATAAGGACAATGAAGTGTTCTGATTAACAAATAGAGGGTTCACTCTTGGCTGTCTGCAGATCCAAGGTTTAGACAAGCAACAATAGCAATCACTGTGGCAATTCAAAATGATATCAGGTAGGAGGATTTCATAGTTTTCACGCTCATTTAGACAATGGAAATTGAAGAGTATAGTACCTGTGCCACAAGCCATTGCAGCAGCAATTGGTCAAACTTTTGAGTCAAAGTGTTGATTAACAACTGGTACACTGACTTGCTGTAGACTATATGATAACAAGTCAAGGCACTTACTCTTGCAAGTTCAGCCAGATATCATTGATAGAAAGCACTATGAAACTGAAAACTAACTTTGCTATGGTTTTATATACATCAGGGCAAATGACGTGCAACTCAACAGACAATGAATAAAGTTCATCCATCAATGCAGAAAGCAAAGAAAACAGGTCAACTTTAATCTAACTAAGACAACGTGCTGAGTTGGAAAAATATTTACAACTTCAAAGTCATACTTTGACACTGTTGGAAAGGTAAATCAATTTGTTCTTAGAGAGCTAGACTGGCATTTTAAGGTACAATGTGCCCATTGCATCAAGCCCAATGTAAAACTAATCTGTTGCAAGTGCAGAGTAGTCTTGCATACAAGATAGAGTCAGTTGAGAACAAAGTGAATAGAACAAAAAACACCGTGCTTGAGAAAATCAATGATTTAGGTCTCACCAAAAGTGGTATCGCTTAGGGCACATAAAACAGTGTGATATATCTCTATGGAGAACTAAAATGTCACACTACATCAAACTGTAAATGACAACATCCATTATCTATTTTGCAAGACTTGTACTTAGGCTAAGCAGGATCAGAGGTATTCAAAAATTTGGAGTCCCCATGCCTATGCACCACTGATTGTTGACACAAATAGTCAGTATTACTTGATCAACTACACACACAAAGAACTCTATTCATACACAAAGTGGAGTAGAGTCTAGTCATTGCCCAAATTTTTTCAACTGATGTGATCTTGCAATGAGTGGAAACTTTCTTGTGCAACCAAGATGATCTGTTGATTGCTACATCACAGAAGAAAATCTGATTTTTGGAGGAAGCATTTAGGAGAATACATGAACAGAATAGGAACTGAAATAAAACATTTCCATAATTTGTAATGAAAATCAGTAAATCTTGATTACAAGATTGATCCAGTGCCCTACAATCAGTGAAGCAAATAGGAGAGGCCAACAGACCATTGCCTGAAAATATTAGAGATAAGATTGTTCCTAGTATTGGTGCAGTACTTCCGTGATTCTGTCCAGGTCTTGTGACAGTGGTCCTGTCAATGATTCAATGTCTCTCTCCAAACAGGGCCAGTAACAAGGTTCCCAGCAATTGCTCTCAGACTGGCTCTTCCTGTTTATTCAGTTTGAAGTTTGGCCAAAAATCTTTCCTCCCAAAGATGTCAGAACAAGCTTTTTGTGAAAAAGTTAACATTTTCCTGGTAGTGAGTGAAGTTTGTTCCAAGTGGATTAAAGTGAAACACATGGATTCATGTCTCTGAATGCACTACAGATGAACTAAAGTCTACAACTGCATGCCTTAGTTCAGTTGAACAACTCACTTCTGACAATAGCTTTCAGTTTTGATGGACTCTGCAAACCTTATGAAGCAGAACTGTATCAAACATATTCTAATGTCTTCTTTTAATATGATTTGAAATGGAATAGCTTTAACTATTCTGCCCTCACAGCAAGAAGCATGTGTTCTAAAAACATTCAAATCTCAGCATGAAACGTTGCTTGGCCAATAACTTGAAATAAAGCACAAGTTCACAAACTACTGCGATGTATACATCTGCAGAATATTTGATAAAGAGATTAAGAAAGTACTTTAGCTTTGGTAACCAAATTTGGCTTTGAGAATTCAACAGAAAAAAGTTGAGCCAAAAACAATCTCGTGACTTGAAGATGAAAGAATGCATTTTCAAGTAATAGAAGAAATTTCATGGACATACCCCACCTTGCAAGTTGAGTAAAGATATATCCCATAAGTGAGATATTGGAACCATGGCAGAAGTTTGGGAAACATTTTGTCAGTAGTGAAAGCCGTCATAAACCACCCACCCATCTGCCTGACCCATCTGTGGAAAACATTTATCGTTTCCACATTAGCACCTCAAAACACACAAAACCGAAGGGGAAGAAAATCATCTTTCATCCTGAGATACCACTGAAGAAGATAACAAGATGCTCCCAGAATTTGTGCCTAATAGTGAATGCTGTATCGCCTAAACGCCCAATTGAGTCTTGAAGAGCAAAGCTAGAATAGAACACTCTCTCTTTGGTGGACACATAATTTTCTACAGTACTGTCACATTGGCATCAATGACAAAATCAGATGAAAAAAAATCTCTTGACATAGTACATAATCTATTTTTTGCAGGTTTTTAAGAAGGGAAAGATAAAAGCAGAATGAAATCAGTATAAACCAGATCTAAACCAGATGAAAAATCTGATGGAACAAACCTACTTAACTTATACTCTTATCAAAAGTTACTGTTTAAAGGAAACAAGCCAATCATTTTAGCTATGGCTAGTTGGCTTGAATTTAATCGAGTTTTTGTTTTTTAAACAGTGAAATTTTATATCGACTGGTATCAAGATGTCTCCATCCACTTCCTAGTGGACATGATGATGGGCCCATAGCATTGAATCATTCCTAATTTGTCAATTTATTAACAATGTTTCTCAGGAAATGCAACATTGGTGACAGAGGGAGTGTTGAATGAGATACTGTTTGGAAAGAGTCATTTTGCATTTAACTGTGCTAATCTCACCTGAAAGTTTCTTCTGTGGACAAATTATAATCATGGTGGGCTGGGTGTTGGGCATAGGGATAGGTGACCCAAACATCTCTAATTTAAGATCTGGCAGACTTACTATACAATTTCTTACACTCCTTCTATGGTTATCCCATGACTGAATATTCTTAGAATTCTAACTATATATGCACTAAGAGTTAATACATTCACAAATAGAGATATGGGGATATAAGAACAAGGATAACCAACCACTCAGGTTTGTTGGATCATTCATTATACCACGACTAACCTGTACCTCAACTGTACTTACCCACCTATGCTTCTTATTCCTCAAGACTCTCACCTAACAAAAGTCCATCTCAAATTTGAAATTTCTGATACAGCTTTTCCATGTTTCACTCTCCTTTGCGTGAAAAACTGTTGCCTATCCCTTTATCAATTTACCTGTCAAGACACTAAATTTTATAGATAACAAATTCAGATTTATGCAAAAAGTCCTCACAACTAACTTTTTTTATGACCTGGTATTATTCTGGTGATCGTAACTGCAAAATTTGAATGCTTGACAACCTTTGGACTTGAATCTGTAACAGTGAAGCAAAAACGTAAGTACTAACAAGGATATGATGAATCCTATCTTCTTCTGCTTCAAAGAATCTTATCCTAAAAAAACCAGCAGCAATATGGTCTGCAATCAGCAAACAAAGAAAAAACTGAAACACAATTGAACCAACATTAGAAGAAATACAGCCATAGGGCAGGATAGGAACTTGCAAAATAACATCTTCAAAGCTTCAGTTGGATCAAACTAGTTTCTGACAGATGTTTGATATCCAATACAATTAACACGATACATGTCATTTCCAAGGCATTGGAAACAACAGATTATCTTAAGTTTACAAAAAATATTCAACTATATCCATGCACTGATTCATTTAAGTTACGTTCATTTTATTACTTCATGAATTTAAAATGTATAGTAAAAACTTATGGGGATTGCAAAATTGAGAAAATGTGTGAAGCAAGAGAAGCAAATATCTATTACATAATTATATTGTGAGATGTGTTCTGCAGTATTGTACTAATCATGCTGGCACTGACAGAGAGCTATGGGAAGTTCTGAATTGCACTGTTGATTGAGATGCTCATCGTTTTTACATCCAATACATGTCTTTGTCTCTTCTAAAAGTCTTTGCAGGCTTGAAACTTTTTAATTAAATTTTTGTTGATATAACATGTGTTAAGATATCAATTTATACTTTGGGCAGTTCATCTCTAGAACAAACATCTTCAATTTGTGTGTGCTCCAGGGATCAACAGCCAATATATACACAGTAAAACGAGCTGCTAGGCTTCTGCAATATTGATTGTATCAAGCAAGTTGCATTCCATTTATAGCTGACAGCTGTTCTAGTATAATGAGGTACTGTGTATGGACTTACAGTATGTTAAGAACATTTTTAAGTGGTCAGGATGGCTATCATTTCAGAAAAAAGTCATTGTTTTTAATATTTCAATTTAATTTATGATACAAATGAAAAATCAATACCGATACAATTGAAATGTTTAAATTCCTATTAACAATAATGCATTTTAGCCATTGAAACCCATTTCTACAATCCATGCAGCTATTCATACACATAAGATAATTCCTAAGTACTAATTCATTGGTCAAATATTCAGTTCTCAAACAATAGTTATTTTAAGATGAAGCAGTGGTTGCAATAAAGTTAAGACCACTAAACCATTTTAATCTCAACTGAACTAAAATTTAAACCATTAAACTCTTGACAACAGGTGTTGATCTAACATTCAGAAACCAGATCAGTTATCAGAGAACGTGTGGTCTGTATGCAGTCCGTCATTTATTATAGACTATGTCTTATTAAAGAAGACATTTTCACAACTGCAATTGGACATGACTGGTAGCTTGAAGACCATTCTACTCCTGTCTGCATAGAGTTCAATCCCATCAAAAATGGAGCTGTTGTGATCTGCTAATCCATGCATTCATACACAATAGATCATCTAATCCTCCATATACCAACTCCACTTGTTAAAATCCCATTATCTATTGCTGACCATCTATGATAATCAATGTGCTTTATCACTGTAACGGCACTGGATTACAAGTTTTAAAATAGTTTAAAATACTGCTGGTTGTTCCCTGCCTTAATCAAACAACTTTCGTCATTCTTTTGGCAAGGTTATGAGTGCCATTTGAAATTCTAACCTTTTGAATTGATTTTTTACTGCACCCAAGTGCAATCATCAGTAAAACAGTGAGTCCATATATCTGGTAATAAACCTATTAGCGGTCCGATCAAATACATTTATTACTGTGTAGACAGCATTGTTGCTGTACAAAACATTCAATGAAATTGGCCCCTTCAGAAAGGATCAAAGTAATATCCAGAAAGATCCCACTTCAATTGTCTCCTCTCCCCTTAACGGCTCCTATGCTTCTTCAGCATCTCCTTACCCCTACCCGTCTTGCTCCCCATCATTAGCAGAGGGCAGGTGAAAAGTGAACTGGAATGCGAAACCCATAATTTAACACACCTCACTGTGAATTTACAGGAAAAAATAATTTGAATTCGGAGTAAAATTGTTAATCTTGTGAGGTTAAAGTCATTAACATATTTTAAGTATATTTCTCAGTTACTGCCTTATGGCTATGCTGTAATGAATTAATATAAACCTGCAAAATGTAACATATTAATACAAAATGCTTCATCAGCCAAAATGTGTATTGGATGGGGTACATGGTGCAGTTTAAATATAAGAATATTTAATAACATTTTAATGCATAAAAACTAGTTGCAAGAAGGGGAAGGAGAGAAGGCAAAGATGATGAGGGTGAAGGGGAGAGAAAGAAGTGGAGAAGAGATAGGAAGGGGGAGGCGGTGGGAGATGAGTTGTGGAGTAGTAAGAAGGAGGTGGGGGTAAACAATAGGGGATTGTTGGAAAGGAAGATTGGGAAAGGGGAAAGAGTATGGGAAGGCAGAGTGGAAAGAGGGAGCGGAAAGGTAGAGAACATGAAGAGAGAACCGTGTTATGAAGAGGGGTGTGGGGGCAATGGACCAGTGCCAAGGTTTGTGGTTGTCAATCTGATAAGTGCTCAGGTGGTGGGGGAGAAAGGTGGGTTGGTTTGGAGATTGGCATCTTAACTTTATGAAGAGCCATGCCTTCATCTCAGCCACCATTAACAAATAGTGTTCACTCTTTGGGCAACACATGACAGCACTCACACTCTTACCCATGTTGAAGATGAGAGCACAAAACATGAGGAAGATTCAGAGGATCATGAGTGGCCCTCTAGCCATTAGCTAATTGACACCTGCAGACAAAGCCATGCTGAATGCAATCAGTGTGGCCAAATTCATGGGCATGGAAGAAAGGGAGGAGAGGTAAGGGGGTTTTTTACCAACTTTATTGTTTACTGCTCTCAATTAAAAAGACCATAAGTCAGTACTGAAAGAAAAATGATAACCTTAAATACACTTACATTCACAATTCTAATTAAAGCCTTTCACTTCCTTCCTACAAGGCCTTCACTTGCCAATCAAGGCATGCATACAGCATGATGATGCCAATGGCTCCTTCTCAGGGAAAGTAATTCACTCTAAGGGTACACTATCATTTAAGTTCAGCCTGGCATGCTACCCCATCCCCCCCAGTAACTCTGGTTCTGATACATATACATTGATAGATCTGATGAGAGAAGTAGCTGGGTTTGCAACGATGAATCACACATCACAAGAACACAGGATCAGTTGGCAGAGACAGCGAATAGAGTGGAAATCCTGTGTCAGATGGTCAGATGGTGCAAGCTCAGCTGGATGTAGATGCTACACCTCAGAGACCACTAACGGTATACTTTTGGAGCAGATTGTGTGATAATCCGACAGGAGGTTCAGTTCACTGTGTGCTCTTGCACTGAGGATAGAAAGGTCCATATGGAGCATGAGTAGCATAATGTTTCATGACTTTGGAATTACTGAATTTTATATGAAGACAAAAAGATTTAGATCAATCTGAAAATAAAGCAACCTAGATAGCTACAAGGCAGAAGTTGGCAAAGATATATTCGGAAATTAAAAGGTATGACAGCAAGCAAGTAAAGGCTAACATTTAAAAAATTAATATATGGTTTATAATAACTATATATCCCTTTAAGGCACAACACCCAATAGGAAAAGCAGTCCAGCTGTGGTTAACAATGAGAGTGAAAGCTGATAAATGCCAGGACCAGATGACCTGCATCCCAAGGTTTGGACAAAGGTGGCTAAGCAGGTAGTGATCAGGTCATCATCTTCCAAAATTTCATGCATTTTAGAATGAGTCTCATCCATTTGAAGGATCTGACCTCTGGTGTTTTTCATGTGGAGTTTGTGTTTCTTCTGGGTGTTTCAGTTTCCTCCCACATTCCAGACATGTAGGATGGTAGCTGAATTGGCAATTCTAAATTTCCCAGAGTGTGCAGGTGAGTGGCAGAATCTGGGGACAGGGAGTTGATAGGAATGTGGGGGATAATTGGTTATAGGGGAAATTAATAGAGGAATGGAAATGCTCTGAGAGCTGGCATAAACTCAATGGGCTCAATGGCCTTCTTCTGTGCTGCAAGGAAATATCAAAAATATAAATTAAATTTAAATTTTATTTACAGTGTGGTAACAGGCCCTTCGGGCCCAATGAGTCTGCGCCGCCCATTTTTTAAACCCAAATTAACCTACCCGTACGTCTTTGGAATGTGGGAGGAAACTGGAGCTCCCGGAGGAAACCCACGCAGACACGGGAGAACGTATAAACTCCTTATAGACAGTGACGGGAATCGAACCCTGATCGCTGGCGCTGTAATAGCATCGCGCTAACCGCTATGCTAGCGTGCCGCTGTAGCGACTATAAACAAAACCCTCCTATTTAAAGAAAGGAGGAAAATGGGAAACTACTCACTAATTAGCCTGATATCAGTACTATAGTGAAAGGGAAAATGTTAGGAAAGTGCATCACATTACATGGTAGCAGGGTACTTAAAAAGTAGTAACAAGATTGATAAGGATCAACTTGCAGATCATGTTAGAGTTTTGAGTTGTAATTAGCAGAATAGAGAATGCCGAGCAGTGAACATGGTGTACTTGGATTTGCAGAAAGCCTTTGATAAAGTGCCACATAAGGTTAACAAACAAAGTTCTGGCACATGGGACTGTAGGTAATATACTGGTGTTAAATGAAGATTGTATAATGGACTGTAAGCAGAGAGTTAGACTAATAGGTTATTTATGGGTTGGGAACTGTGACTAGTGGGTGTGGGTGAAATCAGTGCTAGGGTCCAGCAATTTGCAATCTATATCAATGATTTTAAATGAGGGGACCAATTGCTATATATCGAAGATTGCTGATACTGCAAAGCAGTGTGGCTATGCAGATTATGAAGAGGATTCAGGGAGGCTTCAGGGGGACATAGATAGGTTAAGGAGATGGACATGGTGGATGGAATATAATGTGGAAAAACAAGACCATTCACAGGGAATAAAAATAGAAAGATAGAGTATTTTCTTACATGATGAGAGGTTGAAATGTGTTGCCATTTGAAGGCACTTGGGTATCCTTGTATCAAGTCACTGAAAGTTAACTTGCAGGTATAGCGCACAGTTAGTAAGGCAATTGGCCTTAAATGAGAATGAGAATAAAAACATCTTACTGCAATTATATAGGGCCTTGGTGCAACTACATTTGGAATAGTGTGTGCAGATTCCCTATTACTATTACTCCCAGATTGATCCCTGGAATGGTAGGGCTTGTTGTGTGAACAGATAAGATGCAGACTTTGCCTATATTCTCTAGAAATTAGAAGAACGAGAGATAATTCAGAGTTCCAGTGGCCTGCAGCAATGCGCTCACCAGCTCATTGCCAACAGGGAACTGCAACTCTAATCAAAGAACTTTCCTTTCTCACCTGTCACCTTTGATTTCCCCAACTTCTATCAGTGTCTCAGTAGCCACATCTGTCCCTGTGTAAGTGCAAGTGGACCAGGCTATGGTGGATTCCAAAGCCCAGATCACTCAGATACTATTGCTCAAGAGTGTTTCAGGATCTGAGAAGGCTGCCTGTTGAAGCCACAAACATTACATCATACAAAACTTCTAGGAAAGAGGAACAGTACTTCATGGTAGTTGCACAAAGGTATATGCATGAGTAATTTACATAATACTCTAGTGATAAGGTTCAGTTCTATGAGATCACATGAAATGCATTCATTGGTTCCACTTTCAGATCTTCAAGATTCATGGAGATTGAACAGCAAATGGTGAGATTGTGTGGATTGGTGGACAAATGGAAGAGTGGTTAGCTCTGTCAGTAATGCAGGGTGTGTGTGGCTGCAGGCATGACTGGTTTCTGCTCATGAAAAGGAGTAAGACAAAAATGGGTTGCCATCTTGTCAAATAGTTGAATTCTTGAGAGGGAAATGAAATTCCTAATCCTAAGAGGTGGGTCATCAGACTTATTTCTTCAACATGTGTGACTCACAATGTTATGCAGTGTCTAGCACATCACCACTGATCAAAATTCCCTGATTAGTAAATATTGAGGGGCATGTACAGATTAGCCAAGTCATTCAGCAGATCCAGCAGCACCTGACGAAAAGTCAGAACTGATAAATAGAGTAACGCTGTTTCTCTCTCTGACTTGCTGAGCATTTCCACCATTTTCTGTTTATATTTCAAATCTCCAACATCAGTAATGACCAGTTCTGTTGCAAGGTCATCAACCTTTCACATGAACTGATATCCTTTCATTCAGGAATGCTGCTAAACCTGCAGTATTTTGCAATTCACAGTTCCAACATCCTTTTTTGCCTCTTTCTCTTCTGTTCTTGTTCATCTCCTTTTACTTACACTTCCATCAGAGAGATCAGCTGAAATTAACAAGACTTCATCTCAGCTGACACCATGATCACTTGTGTCAGTCAGCCTCTCTTGGTTTTCACCCAATTGTTTTCATTGTTCTCTCCTCTTCTAATCCTTGCTGAAACATGTTTGATTTCTCACTTCTCCAAGTTCTGATGAAAGGTCACTAACCTGGTTCTCTTTCCAGTTGCTGCCTGATCTGCTATGGATTTCCAGCATCTGCAGATTTTTTTTGCTATTGAAACTGTGAGTCAACAAGTTTATCTCACATTTTCAATTTCTCATCGTGTTTTTTTAAGATTTCATTTCCCCAATCCAACTCCCTTTCACTGTCCCCTTCCCAAAGCGAGCTACTTACCAAAAAAATCTGCGTGAATTTTTGTAAGTTTAATCAACATAATCTGTAAAATCAGAAATTATTTCCTTTTATTATGTCCTCTCCAAACAGTCTGCTACTAGCAGATTTTCAAAATTAAGTCACAATAGAATATAGCAGCTGGGAACTCCTCACTAAACTGGCATAAGATACCCCTGCTTTATCACATCTACCCTGATGAAGAATTTTTAGGCTTGTAATCCTACACAAGATGAAATAAACCCTCAAATCTTCCTGGATGCTGAAGCTTCATGAATGCTGTATTTTGAGCCTGGTATTATACTGTGTTACAGTAAGTATAGCTGTGTTTACCAATTTTAATTTTGTATCAAAATTCAAAGAGTTACTGGGGAAATATAATTACAAAATCCTAAGTGAGGTTTCCAAAATCCAAAGTCAGCAAAGAAGATTAACATATCTGGTTTGTGATCTGCTTTCGTAAAGAGATTTTTTTCCACCCTGGTCATTGTGGAATGTGTTTTCCATGCATTTTATAAAACAATGCCCATTTGCAGAGTCTGCAGATAAATATACACAAGGAGCTCAAAACAAGGTGAATTCTCATTATTCAAGGTCCTCACTGACAAGCTCCCTGAAACCTTCTATAAACACTGTTACAGCAAAGAGAGCAGTTAGTCACATGACACAATTGCTAAAGTAATAAGAGCTTTAAAATAATCATGTTTCACAACCAATATAACACACATTGCACTCTGTTTTATCTTCACTGTGTGCTTTTGATAATATATAGTAAGATGCAAATGTAAGCTCATGTAAGCACCTACAAACTCTAAAATTCAAAAATCTCCACTGGATCAAAACTATTAGTTGACACTTTTTTGTTGTTTTATTGCTTGAGCAATGATGCATTTTTAAAATGACATTGCAAATGTAAATTTGTTACATTTCAGGAGGTATTTAAAGTACATTCACTATACAATTACAATTTTGTATGAATTTAATATAATGTAGATAAAAACATTGTAATCGTATCGAAAAAATATGTACAGTCACTGGAAAGAATGTAACATACAATGCATGGAATTCAAATTACCAGACAAACCAGCAGAATGAATTACAGATCCTTAGCACTGTGTACAATAAATGTGCAATATTGACCCACAGATTAAAGGAACATTGACATGTAACAGGCATGGCGAATATGGGGGAACTGGTTGATGCAGTGTGTTTGGATTTGCAGAAGGCATTCTGGAAAGTGTTACGTATGAGGTTACTGCACAAGGTAAGAGTTCATGGTGTTCACAATAATATGTTAGCATGGACAGAGGATTGGTGAACTAACAGAAAACACTGATCATTTTCAGGATGGCAAGCTGTAACTAGTGGGGTGCAAGAGGGATCAATACTGGGACATTAACTATTTATTATTTTATTCGCTTAGATCAAGGGACTGAGAACATTTTGGCCGAATTTCTCAATGACACAAAGAGAGATAGGAAAGTTGTGATGAGGACGCAAAGCGTCTGCAAGGGGAGAGAGATACATTAAGCTGGGCAAAAATATGGTAGATGGAATATAATATAAGAAAATGTGAAAATATTCAATTTGGTAGAAAAAAATAAAAAGGCAGAATATTGTTTAAATGAAGATAGACAATATGATGCTGAAGTACAGAAGGATCTGGGTATCTTTCTGCATGTAGGACAGAATATTAGCATGCTACAGAAAATACTAAGAAAGGCAAATGAAATGTTGACCTTTATTGCAAAGGAGATGGAATATAAAAGTAGGGAAGTCTTGCTACAATTGTATAAGAGATTGATGAGAACATACCTGGAGCAATACATATTGTTTCAATCTCCTTATTCAAGGAGGGAAGTACGTTCTTTGAAGGCAGTTCAAAGAAAAAGTAGTAGTTCAATTCCTGGGATGATGTGGTTGTCTTATGAGGATACTGTTGAACTAGTTGGGTCTATTGTCATTGGTAGTTTAGTAGAATGGGAGGTGATATTAAGAAAACAATAACAAATTCCATGGAAGTTTGAGAGGTAGATATTGAAAGGAGCAATAAAAAAAAACTAAATACTGGAAATCCAAAAACAGAAAATGCTGGAAGTACTTTAGGGTGGCATGGTGGTGCAGCTAATAGTGATGTCACCTCACAGCTCCATCGACCCCAGTTCAATTCTGACTTCTGATACTGTGTGGCGTTTGCACATTCCCCTGTGACAGTGTGGGTTTCCTCCACGTGCTCCACTTTCTTCCCATATCCCAATAATGTTGGTAGATTAGTTGGCGACTGCAAATAATCCCCAGTGGGTAGGTGAGTGGTAGAATATGGGGTACCTGGTGGGAATGTGGCAAGAACCACTGCTGTGCCTTAGTTGATTGCTGAAGAAGCATTTAGTAAATAACAACTTCCTTGGATTTCCTTTTTCTAAGGCATCAGGAAACCATTGTGTACACTAATCGAAACTCCCAGCAAATCAACATAAAATTAGTATGAAAATAGATAGAACATAGAAAAACTACAGCTCAATTCAGGCCCTTTGGCCCACAAAGCTGTGCCGAACATGTCTCTACCCTAGAAATTAATAGGCTTATCCAGAGCCCTCTATTTTACTCAGCTCCATGTACCTATCTAACAGTCTCTTGAAAGACCCTATCGTATCAGCCTCCACCACCGTTTCCGGCAGCCCATTCCACACACTCACCACTCTCTGAGTAAAAAACTTACCCCTGACATCTCCTCTATATCTACTCCCCAGCACCTTAAACCTATGTCCTCTTGTGGCCACCAATTCAGCCCTGGGGAAAAGCCTCTATCTACCCTATCAATACTTCTCATCATCTTATATACCTCAGTCAGGTCCCCCCTCATCCTCCGTCTCTCCAAGGAGAAAAGGCCGAGTTCCCTCAACCTGCTTTCATAAGGCATGCTCCGCATTCCAGGCAGCATCCTTGTACATCTCCTCTGCACCCTCTCTATGGCTTCCACATCTTTCCTGTAGTGAGGCAACCAGAACTGAGCACAATACTCCAAGTGGGGTCTGACCAGGGACCTATATAGCTGCAACAATACCTCACGGCTCCTAAATTCAATTCCCCGATTTATGAAGGACAATACACCATATGCCTTCTTAACCACAGAGTCAACCTGCGCAGCCGCTTTGAGCGTCCTATGGACTCGGACTGCAAGATCCCTCTGATCCTCCACACTGCCAAGAGTCCTACCATTAATACTATATTCCGCCAACATATTTGACCTACCAAAATGAACCACTTCACACTTATCTGGGTTGAACTGCATCTGCCACTTCTCAGCCCAGCTCTGCATCCTATCTATGTCCCTCTGCAACCTCTGACAGCCCTCCAAACTATCCACAACACCCCCAACCTTTGTGTCATCCGAAGGTTGATACCACATTGTTAAATTTAAAACTGTTAACTTCCAAATCTTCCACTGCAGCAGATAGAAAGTTAATGACACATCTTGCATTTCTGACTTGTAAAATGCTTACCTCCTCTTTGAACCAATCTGAGAATGCTGAACTTTTCCTAAAACATTTTAATGACACTTTCTGCACAGTTTCCTTGAAGGGAAATTTGAGGCTAATTGTTATATCAATGTTTCTGTAGGAGAGAAAGTAGGGGAAGGATGTGGAGAATAAAGGAAGTGTCTGAGATACGATGAATTGAAATTACTTATTTTGAAATCCTATCATAGGGATTCCCTTTGTTCTACATACCCCACCCTCTCTCCTACTGAAAACTAACTTGCATCTCTCTCTCTCAGACTGTTTCAGATTTCCAACATCCACAGCTTTTTTTTTTGATTTTCATTAATTATAATATTGTTTCCTGAGTAAAAGTTGAAGTTTTTAAAAAAATCGTTGTGGCTATCCCCCGAGGTCGAGGATGATGGTCTTCGTTCCGTTGATCTACTTATGGGCTCTCAAGTGGCTTATGAGTCCAATCTTGGCTCTGAAAGTTCTTCCGCATTCAGGACAGGTAGTTCCAGATGGCAGATCGGGCTTTGGTTGTTGCTGCCTCTCTTTCCATTTTCTTCTCTTTTCCTCTAATTCTGCACATCTGTTGGCTTCGAAGGTTGCTGTTCCTTCTCGGATGATGGCTTGCCAGAGTTTCCTGTCCTTGGCGTTGGTTTCCCAATCGTTGATGTTGATGTTACATTTCTTCATGTTGGCTTTTAAGACATCTTTGAATCTCTTCTGTTGTCCGCCTCTTTTACGTTTGCCTACTTTGTTTTGTTTCAGAGAAGATGTGTTTCGGCAGACATTCGTCTTTCATCCGAACAACATGACCGCTCCACCTTAGTTGGTTCTTGATAACGTAGGCTTCAATGCTTGTTGTTTTTGCTTCATTTAGCACGCTGACATTGGTTCTTCTATCTTCCCAGCTGATATTTAAGATATTTCGAAGACAGTGTTGATGGAACTTTTCAAGTGCCTTCAGATGTCGTCGGTATGTTGTCCAAGTTTCTGATGCATACAGGAGTGTTGGGATCACCACTGCTTTGTACACTAACATTTTAGTATCTGTTCGGATGTCACGATCATGAAAGACTCTTGTTCGGAGACGTCCAAAAGCTGTTCCAGTGCATTTAAGACGATGTTGGATCTCGTCATTAAGGTCGACATTGGAGGAGAGGTAACTTCCAAGGTATGGGAAGTGGTCCACATTTTCCAGGGTTGTTTCACCAAGTTGGATTGATGGTTCTATCCGATTTGTCTCAGTCGGTGATGGTTGGTAGATGATCCGAGTCTTCTGCCATAATATGCCATGGTCACTACAGTTTTTGGACTGACAAATTAAGTTCCTCCAGAGAATGAAAATCACAAGATCACAAGACAAAGGAGCAGAAGCAGGCCATTCGGCCCATCAAGTCTGCTCCATGGGCTAAACTAAAACTATTCCTATCTAGCCCCAATTTCTGGCCTGATCCCCATATCCCTTGATACCTTGATTAATTAGATACCTTGATTAATTAGATACCTATCAATCTCCTCCTTAAACGCCCCCAATAATTGGGCCTCCACAGCTGTATGTGGCAAAAAGTTCCATAATTTCACTACCCTCTGGCTAAAGAAATTTCTCCTCATTTCTGTTTTAAACCAGTACCCTCTAATTCTAAGATTCTACTCTGTCCAGTCCTTTCAACATTCTAAATGTTTCTATGAAGTCCCCTCTCATTCTTCTGTACTCAAGTAAGTACAGTCCAAGAGCCGACAAATGCTCATCATATGTAAGCCCTTTCATTCCGGGAATCATCCTCGTAAATCTCTGAACCCTCTCCAACATCAGTACATCCTTCCTAAGATAAGGGGCCCAAAACTGCACATAGTATTCCAAATGAGGCCTCACCAGTGCCCCATAGAGCCTCATCAACACTTCCTTACTTTTATACATTATACCTCGTGAAATGAATGCCAACATAGCATTTGCTTTATATACCGCCGATCCGACCTGGCGGTTAACCTTTAGGGTATCCTGCACAAGTACCTCCAAGTCCTTTTGCACTTCTGTACTTTGAATTTTCTCCCCATCTAGATAGTAATCTGCCCATTTGTTTCTTTTTCCAAAGTGTACAATGGCACATTTCTCAACATTGAATCTCATCTGCCATTTCTTTGCCCATTCTCCTAAACTAAGTCTCTCTGCAACCTTCCTGTTTCTTCAATACTCTCTACTCCTCCACCTATCTTGGTATCGTCTGCAAACTTACCAAATCATTAATGTACAAAGTAAAAAGAAGCAGCCCCAACACTGACCCCTGTGGAACACTACTGGTAACCGGTAGCCAACCAGAACAGGATCCCTTTATTCCTACCCTTTGCTTTCTGCCTACCAGCCAATGATCCACCCATTCTAATATCCTACCTGTAATTCCATGAGCTCTCATCTTATTAATCAGCCTCTTGTGCGGCACCTTGTCGAAGGCCTTTTGAAAGTCTAAATACACAACATCCACAGCCTCTCCCTTATCCACCCTACCTGAGATTTCCTCAAAAAACTCCAACAGGTTGGTCAGGCAGGATCTTCCCTTCACAAAACCATGCTGGCTTGGACTTATCTTGTCTTGCACCTATAGGTATTCCATAACCTCATCCATGAGGATCGATTCCAATAACTTTCCCACCACCGATGTCAGACTAATAGGCCTGTAATTTCCTTTAAGCTGCCTCCCAACTTTCTTATACAGCGGAACTACATTTGCGACCCTCCAGTCCTCCGGAACCATTTAGGAGTCTATTGATACTTGGAAAATGATCACCAATGCCTCCGCAATCTCTAAAGCCACCTCATTCAGAACCTGAGGGTGCACTTCATCTGGTCCGGGCGACTTATCTATCTTTAGTCCATTTAGCTTTCCTAACACCTTCTCTCTAGTAATCTTGACTGAAATCAGTTCTATCCCGAGACCCCTGACTATCAGGTATATTGCTGATGTCCTCCACAGTGAAGACCGATGCAAAATACTCATTTAGTTCCTCTGCCATCTCTTTCTTATCCATTATAATCTCTCCCGCCCCGTTTTCAATTGGTCCTATATCAACCTGTGTTTCTCTTTTACTCTTCATATATTTAAAAAAACTCAGTATTTTTTGAATGTTATCTGCCAACTTCCTTTCATACTTCATCTTTTCTTTCCTAGTGACCTTCTTAGTTTCTTTCCGTAAGTTTTTAAAAGTTTCCCAGTCTTCTGTTTTCCCACTAATCTTTGCTTCCTTGTATGCCCTCCCTTTTGCTTTTATTTTAGCCTTAACCTCTCTCGTTATCCACATTTGTGCCATTTTTCCATTCATAACCTTTTTTCTTGGAATATATCTGTCCTGCATTTTCTTATTTCTTGTAGAAATTCCATCCATTTCTGCTCTGCCGTCCCTCCAACTAGCTTACATTTCCAATCAATTTGGGCCAGTTCCTCTCTCATGCCACTGTAATTTCCTTTGTTCCACTGAAATATTGATACACCTGATATCAGCTTCTCCTTTTCAAATTTGAAACTGAACTCAATCATATTGTGATCGCTAGATCCTGATGGTTCCTTTCACCTTTAGTTCCCTAATCACCTCCAGTTCGTTACACAGCACCCAATCCAAAACAGCCAATCCCCTGGTGGGCTCATCAACAAGTTACTCCAAAAAGCCATCCTGTAGATATTCCACAAACTCACTCTCCTGAGATCCACTGCCTTCCTGGCTTTCCCAATCCAACAACATGTTGAAATCCTCCGTAATTATCTTGACGTTGTCTCTCTGACAAGCTTTTTCTATTTCTAACTGTAACTTATAGTCCACATCCCGGCTGCTGTTAGGGGGTCTATAAATAACTGCTATTATTGTCTTTTTACCCTTGCCATTTCTTAGTTCCATCCATAAGGATTCCACTTCTTCTGACCCTATGCCCCTTCTCTCTATTGATTTTATATCATTACTAACCATCAGGGCCACACCACCCCCTCTGCCTACCTGCCTATCTTTCCTATACACTGTGTACCCCTGGACATTCAGTTCCCAATCACATCCGTCATTAAGCCATGACTCGGTGATTGCCACAATGTCATATTTTTTAATCTGTAGCTGTGCCACTAGGTCATCCACTTGATTTCTAATGCTACATGCATTTAAATATAGTACATCTAGACCAGTATCTGCTACCGATTTTGCTGTATTTCTATTGTTCAGCAAATTATCCTGTCTTTTCACCTGCCTGTCCTTCTTACCATCTTCACTGCATACTGTCTTGGACTTGTTCCTATATACCTCTTCCTCTATCCTAACATCCTGGTTTCCTTCCCCCTGCCAAATTAGTTTAAACCCTCCCCAACAGCTATATTAAACATTCCTGCCAGGATATTGAACCCCTTAGAGTTCAGGTGTAACCCATCCTTTGTGAATAAGTCATACCTCTCCCAAAAAAGGTCCCAATGATCCAAGAATATGAAGCCCTGCCCCCGCACCAGTTATTCAGCCACACATTCATCTGCCTGTTCTTGCTATTCTTACTTTCATTAGCACATGGCACAGGCAGTAATCCTGAGGTTACTACCCTGGAGGTCCTGCTTCTCAACCTTCTTCCTAGCTCCTTGCAATCTTCCTTCAGGACCTCATCTCTTTTTCTACCTATGTCATTGGTATCTACATGTACCAAGACTTCTGGCTGATCACCCTCTCCCCTCAGAATATTCTGGACCCGGTCCAAGACATCCCGTACCCTGGCAACAGGGAGGCAACACACCATCCGGGTATTGTTGTCGGGTTCGTAGAATCTCTTCTCTGTTCCCCTCACTATAGAATCCCCAATAACCACTGCATTTCTTCTTGCCTGCAATGATACTGTGGCAGGCCGTGACACTTTTCAGGTATGAAAAAGATAAGACTGTCACTGTGAAATGGGTCTGAGTTAAAATTGCAACACTGGAGGATGTTCTTTCTGTTATTTAACAGAAATATTTATTGGATTAGGAGTCCTCTGAATTTTATGTTAGGTTCCAGTTAGCTATGTGCTATTGTACTCTACAGGGCAATTATTCCATTAATAAGATGCTATCATGTTTTATCCTTATATTCAAAATACCTGTCACTAAACCATAGCATGAAGCTATTAGTCTTTCACTGGTGTGTTCCCTGTTACAATCACAATTTATGGAAATAACATATTCCCTTTTTCTCTTTGGAGTATATGACTCTTTGCCCAAAAGCAGAAATAATTTGTAGCGAAATAAATTCATTCTCTATCTGTATCACCATCCTACCACTAAATTCCCAATAATGTTCCCACCCCGAGCAAAATTACAACGGCCAAAAAGCCAATTACCATAAATTAACCGGTCTAGATTAAACTGAAACCTTGACTTATTCACAGACTGTAGGATCCAGGCTGCTGTCTCAAACCAGTATACAAGGTCCTGTTCCATTTGAAGTACATTCTTAGAATGAAACAACAATCAGCGATTCACGTACTGACCAAGTTGTGTGTCAGATAACCAGCAATTTGGATTTATTGCAAATGTCATTTTGTCTTGAGGGATCAGAAGAGAAATTCCAGTGCGCAACAAAATAATTACTCAGGACCATGCTGACTGTTACACAATATTGCAGGTAAGAGCTGGGAGTTCCACAATAAACTGATGGCATTCACCTGTGTAAATGCAAGTAAATTCAAGGCTGGTACATGTATATCCACATATGGAAATCTCAAACTCAGTGATGGATTCCTAATGGGAATTTGTCGGTTTGCTCTACAGCTATGTAACATTGTTTATGCTGGGGAATCTTTTTATGGATCTTGTACCAGGTTAAGCCTGGCCCAGGATCCACTAGCTCATTCATTTCATTGGAGTTTTTACACCTGCAATAAGGAAAGATAAGTTACATTTATTTGAATTGTTGGCAACAAGGATTTTAAATATTTTTAACTGTTGTAACCCGAACAGTTTGCAAGGCAGAAATGCGGCTGTGAACTGAGTTCCCTCACAGAAGAAGATGCCTGCAGTCCCGCAGTAGCTGGGAAATCCATCCCACTAATCTCCCAAACACTCATTCATAAGACAGGTGTTCATAAGCTGGGGAGGACCTGTAATACTTCAACTACTCCAGGTGAACTGCTGTGACCAGACTATCTTGTTCACCAATGAATCAGGTTACATCGATGAGGGTATACCTTCATGTGATTTTAAAGCAGGATGTGCTGCCAGACATACAAGTCAGGGAATTATTTTTTTCCACATTTATAAGCGCTATGGTTACATGGGCATGAATGCTGGTTTAGACACAAATTTGTAAACATAAACAAACTGCTCCCATCTACTTGTCTAAATCTGATCAACAATCGTCATGGCTTTCCCATTTGAAGGCAACAGAGTTAATAGCACTATTTCTCAGTGTCCACATGCAAGAAAGCATTGTTGATAGCTCAAAAATTTTGATGTCAGAACCTAGAACGTCACCATCAAATCAGCAGTAAATCTAACAAATATTTCTACTTGATATAATTGTGTTCCTAAGGAAAAAATTCCTTTTGGCTTTGTGCTTCATCTTTCCTGACTGGGTCATAATCAAAGAACCTCCAAAAAATAGTGAAAAAGTATTCAGAAATTTATTAAAAAATTTATACATCAGGAATATGCACATATCAGTGCAAATGTAATCTGTTTAAATAACATTAATACTCATTTTGAAATCCTTACTCAAACTATAAAATTCAAATTGTGGCACGACATATTTAAAGATTTTTATGCAATGTTCTATTATTTGAATGGACCCTGTGTATTAAAATGTTTCAGGGAAGATATTTTAGTACCAGTGGCTTAATGGCTAAAACACAAAGTTTTGAGCGATAATATTCTTGCTTACACTGGCAATCATTGAAGCATTACACAGGACCAGTGATCTGCTGTTTGTTTCTTGATTCTTTCAACTTAATTAGTCAATAAAAGAATAAAAATGTTGATAGTCAGAAAGGAGTTTTCTGGCACAATAAGATCCGAAAGCAAGTGAGATGGCTATTTAGGGTCTGCACATATGCATGTGAAAGGGATTAAGGAACAGGCATTTTGCAATAATTTATAAGATAGGCTATATTCTTATTCTTCACATAGCAATACACTTTACTCAAGAAAGGTAGTAAAAGGTCTTAAAACACCATTGATTAACCTCAAGTAGAAGAAAAGATAGAATCAATTTTAAATTATACAATTATGTATTGATGGACCAACTTGTGCTGATTGGTAGCTACCTCAGAAAGTCTTTATATATTACAGGAATGCCCATCAAATGTGGAAGTCCAAGACACTGTGAATATTGAATATCTGTTTTTATCCCTAGGAGGATTGGAGCATGAATGGTGAATCCTTTCACATAGATGTATTCTGTTATATTGTGGAAAAAGGTAAGTGATTTTACTTAATTTACTTCATTTTCATGTCCTTAATTATGTGATGGTTTGCAATGCAACATCTTGCTAAGTTTTATTTGTAGTCTTTAAGCCGTCAAAAGTTATCGGGGATTTTTAGGGACAGGACCTTGGGATAAGCAACCTGAGACCTACTCTCTACCTGGAACTCACTCCATGCCATTGAATGTCTATCAGGGAAGGCCAATCAGTTTGTTTGTTCCTCCTCAAAAAGAAGTGCTGTCAGGCAGGCACCATGGGCAACAAATCCAGGTAACAGGCTGAGTCCAGAAACATCTGATCCATCAATAAACTGTTAAGTAACAGCCAACATGGTTCCAAAGAGAAAAAGTTCTCCCTGTTCAATCCCATGACATCAATATTTGAAAATTAGAAATAATAATGATAAAGGAATGACTGATAAAGGAAATAGCTAAAGTTGATACTGAAATAGACTTTGGGGGTATCAGTGAAGTTTCAGTGGAGCACCAATTAACAGTAAATGCAATACAACATAATACCGATCAATAAATAGAGAATAGTTTATGGAGGTTATGTTACAATATAAAATGTAATTTTAAGTACAGTATTCAATTCAGAGCTCCACTAGCCCTGGCCTTAGCAATGGCTGTTCCAAAAATATGAATCACCCTTTTCTCCATGGAGAATGGGATATACAGGCAAATCGGTTCCTCTGTTAGTTGAACTGCTTGTTAAAGCTGTCAAGCAATTTTAATTATTTGTGAATGTCAGACAGATTCAAAAACTGTAACTAACAAGATGTTCAATAATTTTAAGGCATATTATAGAAAAATAAAATAATTAAAAACTATCAAACTCAAATAATTCAGAAAAATGTAAATCATCAGGAACTTCTCTCTCTTTTTGACAGCTGCTGTTCTCTATGAAAATGGATGGGCATTATTGAACCTCCAGCAGTCTTAAACTGGCACAGGTTCAGTGGGTAGATTTACCAACAGTGTTCCATGAGGAATCCAAGGTCAGAGTACAGTGGATAAATCCCTTCTGAGCATTCTCAGGAAGCTTGGGACTTGTAGTTCACACAGGCTTCTTGTGGGAGTTCTGAACCTCCTGACAGCTACAGATGATAATGGCAGCTGTTCCATGTGCAATTGTCTGCATTTCTTAGGAAAATCCAGGCAATATTTTAAAAATCTCCATCAATTAAAAGCTGAATAATGGAATGATTAGATATCAGTGCCAGAGAGGTCCTTTGCAATAATGAAGACTGACCTAGAGGAATTGAATACAAAAGTAAGGAGATTATGTTTCAGCTAGAAAGTCATTGGTGAGACCACAGCTGGAGTCCTGTGAACAGTACTGGTCTCCTAATTTTAGGAAGGATGTTAATGCATTGAAAGCATTTCAAAGGAGGTTTATTTGACTAATATCTGGAATGGATGAGTTGTCTTTTGAGAGAAGGTTAGACTGACTGGACATATATTTGGTGCAGTTTTGAAGAGTTAAGGGAACTTGAGTGAAACCCTTTTGGATAATGAGGTGTCCTAATAGGATGGATGTGAAAAGAATGTTTCTTTTTGCAGGTGAATCTAAAACTAGCAGGTCACTATTTAAAAATAAAGGTTGCCCATGAGACAAAATTTCTTCTCTGAGAGAATCATGGACCTTTGGAGCTGGTGGAAGTCTTTGAATGGTTTCAAAATAGAGTGAAATAGATTATTGATAAGTAAAGGGCTTGAGAGGACGATCCCACTCCCAATTCATTATGTTCATTAGACCACATGGTTAATACTTCTCCACCTCAAACAACAATTTATGGATTATTTGTGTTTAGCTGCACATCTTCCCTCAGCTGAAATGACTTGTGTATGAAAAACATTGAGTTCCGTTAGCCTCCTAAACTTTAGGACATATGTTAGCATCAGACTTGTTCTTACTTTATATGAAGGACACACAAGACGTTATTGTCATTAGGTTTGAACATTTTGTTGAACAGAAGTACTCATTTTACACTATCAATGCATAATAAAGCTTTTGCCTGCCATTGAAAATTAAGCCTAGTGCAGTCCTCTGCAGCATCACTTCTACTGTGTCTTCATGCCTGTTAAATAATTGATAATTGCCTGATCTTGTTTCACCTATAATTCTAGAGATTGCATAGAATGATCAAATTATCCACATATTCATCTAAGGCACACATATAGATTATGCAGATTAAACCACAAAACTGGCCCAAATGATAACAAAGCTATAATCAAAAGCTTACTTGATGGTCCACTGTGGCATACGGTGAGCTGCTGAACTAAACAGCACTGGAAGCTCTCATGTACTGAAGTGAATCTGTGCACTTTAGTCAAGATAAAACAAAGGATGTTACAATTAATCTCAGTGTTCCTCCAGTTAGGAAGTGGAAAATTCAGCCAGTGTTCTCATTTCTGATTATTATTTGTATTTCAGATGTTGGTGTTTAAATTGTATTGAAACTAAAACCCAGAGTACTCACACTGCACCAATCAATAAGATAGAAAACCAGCTATTATGTTTTCTTACCACAACTGTGAACTGAATTGGTGAGAGAAAACTGAAGGTGGAAAATAGATGAAAACCTGTGAAGTACTCTAAGATATCAAGATCATTTTCTGGAACCAAACCACATTTTACTGTTCTGATTCCTTCCATATTCAGGTTAAAAAGTACCTGGGGAAACCAACCTTAAAAGAAACATCAGATTTTAGAAATCAAAAATAAAGTTAGTGAACAGGATAAATCTAGTTTAAAATCAGAAAAATAATTCAGGAAGGAAATAAAGTATTTTACAGTAAATCTTTCAATGGAGTTTATAAAAGTATGACACCTACATATGCTACGTACAGTATCTTGAATGATGTAATGCATGTACAAGCCATCCCTGGGTTGACATATGGACACCCACTATTTAGGAGCAAGCTCCTATAATTTTATGAAATTCAAAAGTCTGACTTACATACATACGTTCGATCCTATGAATGGCAGAACTAGTTTCCTCTCTCTCTCTTTCTCCACTTTTGGCGATTGTTCTCTCTTATCAGTCTTGTGTGCTTTTGATGCCATTCATCACAATACTACGGAGGTATGGTTACCATATCAAGTGATTTTTGTGTATTTTCTTACTTTTGAACAAAACCGATATATGGACGTCTGTGAAAATGGAACCCGTCCGTTACCCAGGGATGGTCTGTAATGTTTGTTGTTTACTCAATGCAACACATATTACGTACTCCCTATGGCAAACAGGCAGGGGGCTGTGAAGTGGAATGTGTTGATGTTGACATTTCCAAATCGTATGTTTAATCAGAAGTTTAAAATTTAATTAGCAGAAGATAATCATTAGAGTTAATACACAACTAGAAAATTTACTTACATTAACCATAACAATGCAAGTAAAAATTCAGGAAATTGATTCTTTGGCTTGTGTTAACAAAAGATAGAGCTTCAATGAGTATATATGCTGCCAAACCAGTGCAGTTCACAACATTGATAAAAATGAAGTTCGCCATTCAGACTATCCTTGCTCATTGATTCACAAAAAAACCCAAAATCGTTGCATCCATTTGTGTCACAAGAGAGACTGCAGGTGCTGGAAATCTGAAGGAGCACACAAAATGCTAGAGGAACTCAGCGGGTCAGGCAGCATCTATGGAGAGAAATGGACAAACGATGTTTTGGGTCGAGACCCTTATCAGGACTGGAAAGAAAGAGGGGAGATAACCATTTATCTATTTAAGTCCATTTGCGTCTTAAGGTTTTGTCTCTTCTGCCTACCAGAAGCCCATTCCACATGTTAGTTACTTCTTTCATGAGGAAGAAGTTCTGACACTAAGTTAAATTTTCCTAGAAATTTGTGTGCTTTTGCTCCTTTATCAAGGTTTAATATAAAGTGCCATTTCACTCAAAATAGTGCAATTATAGTAATGGGTATTTTTCATAGTTTGGACGAACAGGGTACAAAAATGTCACCAATCCACCTACCACTTTATTAAAACCCATATGAAAATGTCAAATCCAAAGTTATGCCCAGCCAATAATTGCCCACGCCATTTATGCTTAAGTAATCCAAGTTTTCAAAAGCTTTTCCCTTAAAAGATAGGTTGATGCCACTAATGAATGCATGGGTTGGAGAAGGACTTCTCTATGTCTATTGGCACAGATATAAGAATCATCATCTATAAAAAATGCTGATTATAGTCATGTCTATCTCTCCTCAACTAACATTGCTCTGCCACTATTAAATCATTAACATGATATATTTTAAAAGTCCTAAATATAGGGACTGGTGCTCTCATATTCAAACCCCTACAATCCAATCTATTTACACCCTTTAACTTTAATTCAGGCTCAATCAGGCCATGTGAGATTGTTTGATCCAACACTAAGCTTCAAATGCCACATCCTGTCTATCAGTAATATAGGAACACTTCTGCAACATCCATCACTTGGGCTACTCCCATTCACAACTCTGTTTCCTCCAAGCTCAATTTATCTAATTTCCTCCCATCTACCAACCCCATCTAATCCAACATGTGCAAATGTAGTCACCAAATTCTATATCGTAGAAAGCCACACTTTCCAGCATTCTCTCCTTGCTAACCTACACCAACACACTGAATATAGCCTTAAATTCATCTCTGCAACAACCTCCAATCTTGCATTCCTCTAACAAAAAAGTTCCCTAAATGTGCCCTTCTATGGAATCCCCTCTCCTTTGACCCTACAAGCAGGGCACAACTTTCAGGCAATTTGGTCCTATGTTCTGAAAATTTGGCATTAAAAATCCACCATTTCTCTGCAGCTTTAAAAGCCTTAAAGACCAAGCAATAAGTTCCATCCCACCACATTACCACAGCTTTTTCAATTTTTATCCACTCTCCCACATGGGACACTTTCCAAATTAAATGAGCTACATCACTATAACATTTGTGATTATAGATGATTCTCTACATAATTGTTATCACCAAATGGATTACATGATTTGCTGCTGCAATAACTGAGGTGTATTTCAAGGATGAATCTGAAGAGTGTGGCTTGAATTTTACATGAGACATTAAGTTCAATGCCCAGTTTTCCAAGTTATATTCAATACAATTATTAGTCAGTTGAATTAATGTGCTGTTGGCATTGATGAAAATGTTAATAGCTTACTCATGATGGAATGAAAGAATGATCAGAAAATAATAATTCATGCCAATACTATTTTATAAATATTCACATATTTATTGTCCACTAAAGTTAGATTTTAACCTTGGAGAAAACTGAGTATTTTTTTTATATAACATGCCTCTTCACCATTCATATCAAAGCAGAGGTCTATCTAATTTGAGCTTATTTGTAACAACATTATATAAGTCTACATTCTGGATATTTTTGGAAGAGACTCAGGAGAAAAAAAAGAGGGAGACACATACAATTTTGCAACTTGTACATTGATGTATTTGTGTAATGAAATTAGGCTTGGTAGAATTTAATATTTATTTTTCAAAACATGACTTGTTGATGATGGCAATTTCCCATCGGTTCACATTTTACTTAACTTGAAGCAATGTAATTGTGAGGTTTCAAAATTTGAATCAATTGTTTTTTTTCCATTGTTCATCTAGAGGAAAGTTCAACCCTAAAATTAAAGTCACCAAAAGGATTAGGGGTGGGGGAGTTGGCTGGCAGTGACTTTACAGATTTTATGGTTCTTATGCGGCTCTCAAAAAGGTGGTTCCTCGTTCTTCATGTTCAGGGGCATTCGTACAGGAAGTTTAAGAAATGGAAAATTATTGGAAGTTTATCTAGAATTAATGTCTTGTTATGCATGGACTATGTATTACATATGAACTATTTAAAATTTCAAGTTAATGTCATGCTTTCTAGACTGAAAACAGTTTAAAAAATACAACATACAGAAGCCATTTAAGAAAGGTGAATTCACTTCACATCATGGCTATGCTAAAGGAAAAGTTCAGCAGGTAAGCATAAGGTACAGAAGATTTTTTTCTGGGTAGTTCTGGATCAATTCCTCCAATCTCCAAGTCACACTTTAAGGTTATCACTTCAAGGACACGTTCCCTAGTTAATGAGTGCACAAAAAAATACTGACAGTTTGCAAACTCATATTGTAAAACAAGGTCATCCATCACCTGAAAATGCATACTTCCTTTCATAACCTAGTAGAACCTAGATTTTTTTGCACATTGTTTGTATATCTTACCTTTCCTTTAATTATCTGTGTAATTAAAATAAACAAATTGCAACATTTATTTATTAGACATGGACACTTAATCAATGAATGCAAAAAACCAGTTAATATAAAAATGAGCCCATTTGGCTCATCCCTTCAATTTTCAAGCTCTTTCATTGTAAGATTGCTAATTTCAAGCCCATTATAAGATTGCATCATTACTAATATCTGCTTTATCTTTATCTCCCACCCACGAAGTTTAATTTATGTCCTTATTTTTCACTCCTGGTTTGAGGTGATGTTTAATCTTGAAGTTACTGTTTCTACACTATTTAATGTTTAAATTATCTCAGTGAGTTTCCTTCAATTTTCATATGCCTTTTCCCCCAAATTCAGAGTTAAAAGTCTGTATGAGCAACTGTCTACAATTTATATCCCTTTCATTATTCATTTGTGCTACAACTATTCTGCATTTAATACTGTCTTGTTTGTACAGTACCTGCGCAAATAAACCATTAAATCTTAACTTATTAAAGGAACATAGATAGATAACATAGAATGAAAAAGGTTAGTAAATAAAATGCCATATGGTTTAGATACTAGACTATAATTCAGAGGCCTGAACTACTGATCATTTGAACACGTTCAAATTCCACCAAGATGGCTTGGGTAACTTAATTCTAGTAAATTCACCATTAATGGTGACCATGAAGCTACACGCATGAAGAATCATAGCAGTTTGCAGCATAGATGTCTCATTTTTCTGCAATCACATCTGAGTCATTGCTACTACTTTTACAAATATCTGAGGCTTGCATGCTAATGGAATTGCACCAGAAATTAAATCATATACAAAAGGGAAAACTAGGTAAAACTGAGGAAGGCACAGGAGCCATTAAAAACCCATCTGATTCACATTTGTTCTGCAGAGAAGGAAATCTACCAATCTGACATCATCTTTCCCACTCTGACCTCTCTGTTTTTGGCCTCCTACGATGCTCCAGTGATATCCAATGTAAGCTCAAGAAACAGCAAGTCATCATCTTTCTGGGTGTATTGTTAAAATTAAATCCTAAGGGTTTCAACCACCATTTCTTTCTCTCCACAGATATGGCTATCCCTTTCAGTTTCCAATTTGTTTCTTTTTTTCTCCTCTGTCTCTAATTATTTTTTTAAAGCTATTGTTACCTTGATAACTTTAGTCTGCACCCTGACACTGACATTCCCTCTGTTTGCTTCACACAACCCTCCTTGCAACTTGAAACACACTTGTTTCCTCACTTTGCTAGTTCTGCTGAAGACTCCTTGACCTGAAACATTGGCTCTTTTCCTTTCTCCAGGGATGCTGCCTGATCTGCTGAGTACTTCTGGCATTTGCTGCCGGATTACCTAGCAAAGCCTTGATACAATGTGTTTGTCACTTAACTACCCGATCAAGCAAGTAATCATCTCAGCTGCACCAACAAACTGTTTTTGTTCTCTGCCCTCTTTATGCCAAGAATGTATATTGTCGAAGTTTTCTGACCCTTTAGGAAACCTGTGAGAAGGAGAAATATCAGTCAGGAAACTCCAGCATTGTTCTAGGGCCTGCAGTTGAATGAATGCACATGTAGTCATTGGTCAAGAACAGGATTGGGCTTACTTCTAAATGACCTGTTCATATTCACTATGAAAACTCACTTACAAATACCTATCAAAGTTTATGGTAGAGATGCAGGGTATTTGTGCCATTAAATGTGAGATACTTGGATTGACTGTAGTGAAGAAAAGATAGGTGTATGTATAGCTGCAAAAGGGTTCAAGAGATATAAATTTTGAGAACTTCCAATAGTTTATGATGCCATGATTTGATCACCTCAATTGAATGACAACCTACTTCAATATCTCTGTACCAGAGATATTGGTAAAAGTACATCAGGAATGTGAAATCCCATGAGGATTACACATTTCAGACAGGGATTGATTAAAGTAACAGATACAACAAGCTGATTATCCGTATTGTGTTTCACTGACTCTACGTTAAAGAGATAGATCAGACCCTAAACTGCCAGGGAAGAATTCAGGAATATTTTTAATTGCCTGTAACTGTCAATACAAAAATTATCTAATGTGAAATTCACATGTCAGCAATAATTTTGACAATCACATTATTCGGCAGGGTGCTCAGAGGGTTAATAAACTACCTTCTCAAATATGCTTCTGTGTAGCTTAGTAAATTATCAATTTGTTCACTTCACCAAAATATTCTAAAAATGCTAGATGAATCATGACCTGCTCAATTATATAGAGCAAACACACCGCCTGCAGCCTTGACAAAGTGTATTCATTAACTGAACCAATAGTGGTTAACATGTATTTTAATTGTACATCATGAAAAATAGCAACATTAATGGAGAAAAAAATAACAAAATAGCAATACAAAAAATCAGTTAAAAATATTGCCATTTCAATTTACTATACTTTGGTGATACGTTAATATGTTTTTGAAAATATGGCAAAGTGTTTTTTTTATAAAAAGACTCAGTTTATTCTCATTTTGTTTATATATGACTGTTGTAAATACTCTTAGTGTATGCAGCTTCCAAGTTGTTCAATTGCTTTAGTAGTTATTTGCAGAAAGAATTTACAACATGATACTGTGCTCTGTGTATAGCATATAACATCAACTTTAATTCAATAGATTGATTCAGGTCTACATTAATTAAACCCTTGCTGAAGCTGATTACAACAAATACATATAGGATGTTGTATCCACCTCAGCAACGAGTCTACAGCAAATCTATCGACCACCTCATGCATATCTAATATGTGCATAGCTTCTTTAAAATAACATTTTTATATTTGTTTTGCAGTATTATTGAAAAATTGTTATTACACAAGTGAAGATAAACATTTTTAAAAGTTATTTGTCACTTCAATGCTATCATTTTGGAAGCGTTGAAAGGGTCTGATAAGGTCAAATTTTATGATTCAAAAACCTCAAGCCATCAAAAATATAATTATTCACAGAAGTATAGATTTTCTTTAAATATAGTATAAGTACATCTCTGTGATGTGAGTAGATTCAAAGTGAGAATGAAAACAGGACCTACCAGAAACAAAATGCTCAGCAGATCAATCAACATCTATGGAAAGCAAAGAGTTAAAATTTCAGAACAATAACCTTTCATCAGAACCTATCTGATGCTTCATTGGAGGATCAATGACCCAAAACATTAACTCTGTTTCTTTCTCCAGTCATGCTGTCTGATCTGCTGCAAATTTCAAACCTGATATGGCCAAAGATTGGTTGTAGCCCAACAGTCCTTCCATCCGTTTTACACTATAGCCCAAAGGCAGGTGGAATTGGCAAATTAATGACCTGGTCATAGTAAAACCATCAAAGCATTTAGATGAAGCAAGAAGAAACTCTACCATGAGATACAAAAATCATCTTTCCTTATCTTTGAACATAATTGATGGACAATTCTTTATTCAGATGCTTCTCTATTTGCATTGGTGACCAAAGATAATAAGAAGTTGTTATCTTTGGTCACCAATGCAAATAGAGAAGCATCTGAATGAAGAATTGTCCATCAATTATGTTCAAAGGGTAGGAACACAAATGTCCTAGTGAGATAATGGTACCTGCAGATATATAAAATATATCAGCTGTGGTTGTCTCATCTGAGTCAGAAAGTGCAGCTACAAGTCTCACCAAAGAGCCTTGAACACAAAATTAAGCTATTAACAAAAGATCATACATAGTATTAGTACAGCTGGTAAGCCTAGATAGTATTTAGTGCTTGCCCTCCATTGCACTTAAAGTGATACAGAGCCACCTTCTGGATCTGATGCAGTCTATACCCTGACATTCCAATGCAGTATGAAAGGATTGGTATACTTACAAAGGTACAATATTTTAGAGTAAATGTTAATCGAGGCTCCATCATATCTTCCCAAATTGCCTTAAATGACCCCATGACATATTCAAAGAAGAGCAGAAGAATTCTTCTCAGGGTCTTAGCTGATATTTATCCCTCAATCATCCTAATAAAAAAAATTCTCGTCATTATGATATTGTTGATTGTGGGATTTTGCTGTACACAAATTGATTTCCCCATTGCCTTTACTTTGAAAAGAATTAGCTGAAAAGCACACAGGCCCTCAGTGACCTCAGATGTACTTCTTAAAAATGGGTCCATCCTTTTATATTGCACTGCGAAATAAGGTAAGCTGATTAGGCTGAAATCATCATTTGATACATAATGTTCAATAGCATAAGAAATTATTGAATGGAAGAAGGGTAACTTCCTTAATCTTGCGCAGGTTCTGCAATTTAGAAAAGAAAAAAAATATATTGTGAAAAGCATTTTTAAATGTTAATACATTATTATTTAAATTTGGGACTACAATAAGGTCAACTCTTCCTTGAAATTCTTGTTGGTAGCAGCTGGAGCATGTGCACTTAATGACATGAATCTAGATTGAAGCTGAAAACTAATAATAGTTTTGCTGAAAAATCAAGGCATGTCTAAATATAGCAATCCCATTTGTCAGATCCACAGAATTCCGTATTGGGAATTCATCTATGAAAAAATGAGTGTGAAATTCCTACTGTGAAACGACAGAATGCCATTTCCAAATCTGCTGAAGTGTCTGAGTCAATTGTTACACAAAATTAAATAAATGCATCTATCTTACGGGGTTGAATGACACTGTTTGCAGTTATATCATGAAAGTTTGATTTAAAATTGTCAAATATGTACTTGTCTTAATTATCTTTGTTTTTAGATGCAACACTGGGGAAAATAAAGCTTGTTCTTCTTCAGCATTAACACTGACGGATGTTCTTGTTGGATGCTGAAAAATTTACTATATATAGCAGAAAGGACAGTCAGGGGTAAATTACAGACATGGATGGAGTCCCAAGTTGGTTGTGAGCCAGTATGTGCATGTGATACAATCACAAGTGCACTCAGCACAAGCCCAGATTCACCGAGGTACTCCATATTTATCTGTAACTTATCCCTTGGCTATTGTTTTAGACAAGACAAGCTCACTTTTCTCAGGAGAAACTGGAAGCAATGGCAAGGTGCTCCCTGTTTAGAAAGAATTGCCATATTAAGATCCCAAGATAGAAAACACTGCAATAGAAATATCACAAATTAGCCTGAGACAACTTATTTTCCAGCTTTGACATGCCAGGATAAATAAACTAACTCATGCAAGTACATCTCTAAATCTGTTCCATTCCTCCAATTTTCTTTCTGCTTTACTACTTGCACTATTCTCCAGGAGTTTTACATTGGTTTAATACAATGTCAAGAGTCAAGAGCAAAGAACACTGACATAGTTTGCCCGTCGGTATGGTGGAGGAAGTGTAAATCAGATCAAGCAACAACCTAACTCTAAAATTCAGGGATCCAGTTCCATCAGAAAAGGAAGAAACTCTGACAAAAGTTTCACTTGAAAAATATCAGCACATTGCTTTTCTTCACAGATATTAGGTATTTCTGGCATTTTGCTTTTGCTCCAGAGTTCAGTATCTGCACCATTTGGCTTTATTTTAAAAGTCGGTGATTATATTTTTTAAAGTGTTCCCATTTCTTCTTAAGATAAGAGAATCACTGCTCCACAGTAATGATTAGTTCTATTCATTGCTGGTGATTCTGCACACACACCGATATGGCCAAAGATTGGTTGTGGTCCAACAGTCCTTCCATCCGTTTTGCACTATAGCCCAAAGACAGGTGGAATTGGCAAATTAATGACCTGATGATGGTAAAACCATCAAAACATTTAGATGAAACAAAAAGAAACTCACTACCATGAGTTATAAAAATCACCTTTCATTATCTTTGAACATAATTGACGGACAATTCTTTATTCAGATGTCTGTGACCTGGGAAATACATTAGAGATTTCTCTTAACACCTTCAGTGCAGTTCATGGATCAAATTAACTGAAATTGAAATAGCAATCATTTTTCTCACGTGTGATATTGCGCTGGTAATCTGAACAAGGCTGTACTATCGAAATGACACACAAATGACCAAATCATGTACGAATTATGTACTATGCACACTAATTGGCCACATGTACTCCCTTTTAAATATCGTACCTTTAGCACCTTGTATATTAATGTTCTTTTTTAAAATTGTAAGCAATTGTTTTAACTCAAGTATGAACTAAACTTTCAGGGAAAATGAGAACATGGTGGTGTCCCACATAATCTTTTGGCTTTCTACAACAATTCAGGTGTAATTGTTAATCCTATAGGATGCTTTTCTTACTCATAACACAACAGAAGTCCAGGTTTTAGCTCCAGGGATCCAGTTCCATGGGTGTCAACATACCTCCATTATGTGAGTCTTAGCATGCTGTTTATCAGTGGAAGGCAACACTGCCAAGTCGCATTCTATACTGATATCATATCCACTTTCATATACCTTACATGACCAAGAGTAGGTTATTTTTCTCTGGAACCTAAACCAGGGTCACTGGGAACAAAAAATAAAAGGAACATGATGGAAATATTCCCTGGTTAAGTTAGTTTCAATGAACAGAACAGATTAATTGATGTTTCAGGTAGAACCTCTTCATTAGAAAAGGAATAAAGTTACTAGAAAAATGGGAAGGTGAGAAATAGAAACACATATACACAAGATGGAAAGAGAATGATGTGATATAATGAAAACAAAATCAGATGGATAAATGGCCACTGTGAGGATAATAGGAGCTCTCATGAGAAATTAAAAACATTTACTGGCATAGAAAATGTGTGCACAACCAAGGTGGGTTGGGGGGCAAGATCGAGCAGTTAGAAATAAAAGCAAAGATATCCAATGAGGCACAGCAAACTGAAGCAGCCCACCAGCCTAGAAGAGGAACAAACCATTGGAAGCAGGATCACATTTCCCAAAACACAGACCACATCCTATTCACTAATCAGTCCACAAATTGCCATGACATCCATTCCACGCTGCCACTTGTGCCTGACAAACTACAGGTAAAGTCAAAAGCTTTTAATCTCATTACTAAGCACATGGAACAGCAAATTACCAAGCAGAAAGATAAATGCTGCTCTTTGAGCTTATGTTGAGCTTCATTAGAACGATCAAAGACAGGGGCAGTTGTTCTGATCTAAACCTACCTGTCAGGTCAGTTGAGTGGAATTGACTTAATAGCCCATCCAGCTTTACACTCCAGTGAATTCATGGGTATAAAAGAGGAGGACAAATAAAGCTGTTAAACTCAAAAGTGGATTAGATTATAATTATTTGCAGACAATTCAGATTGAAAGTGGAAGGTAGTTAATTCTGAATGTATTGACCTCCATGTGGTTTAAACCACAGTACTGATGCGGCAGTGAAATTACCAGATGGCCTGGACTGACAATCCAGAGTCCCATGTTCAAATCCTAATCACTTTTGCAATGGGAAGTTAAACCAGGACTTACATTGTAAATGATAGGGCCTGAGGAGTGTCGTAGAACAGGGAGACCTAGTGGGTACAAGTACATCGTTCCGTTAAAGTGGCAACAAAACTAGACAGGGTGGTAAAGAAAGCATAAGGCATGCTTGCCTTCATTGGACGGGGCACCAAGTACAGGAGTTAGGACATCATATTACATCTTTACATGGCTTTGGTGACACCACACCTGGAACATTGTGCAGAATTCTGGTCACCATACAATAGGAAGGATGTGATTACACTAGAGAGAGTGCAGAAAACATTCACAAGGATGTTGTTGACGGGACTGAAGGGCCCAAGTTAATAAGGAGAGATTGGATAGGCTTGGACCATTTTCCCTAGAGCAGAAGAGGCTGAGGGGTGAGCTTTTAAGCTTTGTAAAATTATGAGGGGCATAGATCAGGTGGATGGTTGCAGACTTTTTCCCAAGGGTAGGGGTGTCTAAAACTAGAGGGCATAGGTTTGTGAGAGGGGAAAGGTTTAAAGGGAACCTGCGGGGCAAGTTTTTCATACAGATGGTGGTGGGTATATGGAAGAAGTTGCCAGAATGTGATAGAGGAGGGTACAATTACGACACTTAAAAGAAATTTGGACAGGTCCATGAATAGGAAAGGTTAAAAGGGATATGGGAAAATTGCAGGCAAATGGAATAGTTCAGGAAGACACCTGGGTGGGCATGGACGAGTTGATCCGAAGGGCCTCTTTCTGTGCTATGAATCCTTGTAAATGGAATGTTATTGCCATATATATAGAGGTACAATGAAAAACTTGTCTTGCATACCGTTCATGCAGGTCAATTCATTACACTGTACATTGAGGTAGTACAAGGTCAGACAATACAGAATGCAGAATAAAGTGTCACAGCTTACAGAGAAAGTGCAGTGCAGGTAGACAATAAGGTGCAAGGTCATAAGGTTGTGAGGTCAAGAGACAATCTTATTGTACGAGGGAACTGTTAAATAGTCTTATAACAGCAGGATAGAAGCTGTCCTTGAGCCTGACGGTACGTCCTTTCAAGCCTTTTGTCCAATGGGCAGGGGGGGGAGAAGAGAGAATGTCTGGGGTGGGTGGGGTCTTTGATTATGCTGGCTGTTTTACTGAGGCAGGGGGAAGAGTAGACAGAGTCCATGGAGGGGAGGTTGGTTTCCGTGTTCTGCTGAGCTATCTCCACAACTCTCTGCAGTTTCTTGCACTCCCAGGCAGAGCAGCTGCCATACCAAGCCGTGGTGCATCCAGATAAGAGGCTTTCTCTGGTGCATCGATAAAAATTGGTGAGGATCAAGGGGGAATGGCAAATTTCTTTAACCTTCTGAGGAAGTAGAGGTGCTGGTGAGCTTTCTTGGCTGTGGCATCTATGTGGTTGGACCAGAACAGGCTATTAGTGATGTTCATTCCTAGGAACTTGAAGTTCACAACCCTCTTGACCTCAGCACCATTGATGTAGACAGGAGCATGTGCATTGCCCCTCTTCCTGAAGTCAATGACCAGCTCTTTTGTTTTGCTGACATTGAGCGAAGGTTGTTGTCATGACACCATGTCACTAAACTCTTTATCTCCTTCCTGTACTCCAACATCGTTATTTGAGATATGGCCCACTACGGCAGTATCATTTGCAAACTTGTAGATGGAATTAGAGCAGAATCTGGCCATGCAGTCATGAGTGTATAGGGAGTAGAGTAGGGGCTGAAGACACAGTCTTGTGGGACACCAGTGTTGAGAATAATCGTGGCAGAAGTGTTGCTGCCTATCCTCACTGATTGTGGTCTGTTGGTCAGGAAGTCAAGGCTCCAGTTGCAAAGGGAGGTGTTGAGTCCCGGGTTTCAGAGTTTGGTGATGTTTGCTTGGAATTATCGTATTGAAGATGGAGCTGTAGTCGATAAACAATTGTCTAATGTAGGTGTCTTTCCTGTCCAGATGCTCCAGAAATGAGTGTAGGGACAGGGAGTTGGTGTCTGCCATAGACCTGTTTCAGCAGTAGGTGAATTGCAGAGGGTTGAGGTTTTCTGGGAGGCTGGAGTTAATGTATGCCATGGCCAGCCTCTTGAAGCACTTCATGTTGGTGGATGTCAGAACCACTGGGCGGTAGCTATTAAGGTACATTACCTTGTTTTTCTTAGGTACCAGGATGATAGTGGTCTTCTTAAAGCAGGTGGGAACCTCATATTGAAGCAAGGAGAGGTTAAAAATATCTGCAAATACCCCCGTCAGCTGATCTGCACAGGATCTAAGGACATGGCGAGGGACACCATCCGGGCCAGACACTTTCGGCGGGTTCACTCTCCAGAAGACTGATCTTATGTCCTCAATGGTGACTATGGGTTCGGGTACATTGGAAGCTGTCAGAGTGGGTGGTAACATACCAATCCCCTTCTGTTCAAAATGTGTAAGCTCATCGGAGAGGGATGCGCTGTTGTTGGCGATGCTGCCCAACTTCATTTTATAGCCCATTATAGCACGTAAGCCCTGCCACAACTGACGGCTGATCTGGGACTCAATTTTAAACTGGTATTGTCTCTTGGCACCTCTGATAGCTTTATGGAGGTCGTATCTCAATTTCTTGTAAAGGTCAGGGTAACTTAATTTGAATGCTGCAGTCCTAGACTTCAGTAGGGAGTGGACCTCCCGGTTCATCCACAGTTTCCGGTTTGGGAACACCTGGATTGTCCTCTTTGGTGCACAGTCCTCAACACACTTACTGGTAAAGTCCGTGATGCTGGTGACATAATCACTTAGGCTGGCAGCTGAGTCTTTGAACATGGACCAGTCTACCAACTCAAAGCAGTCGTGTAGAAGCTCAGCTGTTTCCTCAGACTAGCACTGTCCGACTTTCCATGCTGGATCCTCCTGTTTCAGCTTCTGTTTGTATGCAGGGAGAAAGAGCACAGCCTGGTGGTCTGATTTACTAAAGTGTGGATGGGGTGTGGCTTGGTAGGCATCTTTGATTGTCATGTAGCAATGATCAATGGTGTTTGGGCCCCTGGTGGGACTTTTGAAGTTGGCCTGGTTGAAGTCACTGACAATGATGAAGAGGGCCTCAGGATATCTTGTTTCAAGGCTGTTGACCACAGAGTACAGTTCACTGAGTGCAGGCTTCACGTCCATCTGGGGTGAGACGTAGACTGCTGTCAGAATAGCTGAAGTGAACTCCCGTGGCAGGTATTTCCTTCAGAAAATAAATGGGATCTTTCTGTTTAGTAACCACGGTAGTAAGTGGTAACTAGGAGTAAACTATTGCCAAGTACATCAAATTTGTTTTGAAGCGAAAAGGTCAAGTCTTTGTCAGCTGTTGCAAGCTGTTAAAAGATAAATCAGTAAAAGGCAAGGGGGAAGAATTATTCTGGGCACAGCTGCATGCATCTCATTAAAGAATCTTCTTGCAAACTATAATTCCACATGGCCCCTCCTAAATTTGACACATTCCCTAAATTCTGCAAGCAAACTAGATTAGTAGAGTGTAAAGCGCAACCTCCTATTGATATTTGCTATCTAATGCTACAGACCTTATTGCCCAAAGCCATCTTTTTCCCAGGTAAACCCTCAAAGTCAGGATAACATGAGACACAAGCAACTGCAGATGTTGAAATCCTGAGCAAAAATATAAACTGCTGAAAGAGCGCAGCAGTTCGAGCAGCATATGTGGAGGCAAAGGGATGGTTGATGTTTCAGATCAAGACCCAACAAAAAGACTGGAAGTGTAGAGGGAAGATAGCCAGTACATAGGAGGGGTGAAGCAGAGGATGGTAAGTGGAGCCTGATGAAGGGAAGCTAATGGGCAGGTGGTACTAAGTGGTGAAGAGGGAGGGTAGATGTTGAGACAGAGGCTGGTTGGTGATGGGTGGAAAGATAAGAAGAAAAAATAGGCAGATGGGGAGGGCGAAGGGCAGAGAGACTGGTAGGTGAAATGTGGAACCTGGTAAGGGAGGAATGATGGGCAGATGGAACCAGGTGGGGTAGGGGATAAGAAAGATGAACCAAGAGAGATGAAAACAGGTAGATAGGTATGTGGGTAATGGGCAGGTGGAACAAGGTGCGGGAGGGTGATGATTCTAGATAATGAGGGGGCGAGGGAAGGGGATAAAGGGAGAGAGACCCTGGGTGGACTAGTGGGAGTGGGAAAGGAACACAGGGGAAGTGGGTTACCTGAAATTGGAAGATTCAATGCTCATGCCTTTGCAGAGTATGACATCCTGTTCTTCTTTTGGAAAATTCTCTGGGTTCTGATGTTGCTGACAAGGCCACGTGGACCCTGCAAACTATGTCTTAGGTAGGGCAGAAGATGCTTGACTGGACATGTGGGTGGATAGTTTGGAGGTGGTGTATTCCTTCCACTGTTTTTGCTGGGCTTTCAAGTATCTCCATGAAGGAACTCAAGGTTTTCAGTGTGGTCCAAGATGCCCCTTCTCCATATTGAATAGTCTAGGGTCAGGAATTTCCAACGAGTCAGTGGGGGATCTTTTAAGACATCCTTAAATCATTTCCTCTCTCCTCCTGTTTATCCCTTGCCATGTTGGAACTCACGGTGGTTATTCTGCGAGTCGAAAGTTGGGTACACAAACAACATGGCCTGCCCATCAGAGCCAACTGAGTATAATTAGAGCCTCAATGCTGATGTTAATAACCCACAATGATACCCTGGAAAACGTGCAACTGTGGCAAAGGCACACATCAGTGATGAAATTCACCACCGACTTCAGTGTACCAACATAGCCTACGCCATCCGAGGATAACACTTTGAAAATCAAGACCTCAAACCCAACCCTGCCCTGCCCTATGTAAACCCACAGCAATGTTTGTCCAAAAGTGCATATGTCAGTTGAAAGCAGTAGAATTAATCAGACCAATTAGAAAATTGTCTTATAGTATTTTTGCATATTTCTCAGCAAAAGTGATTTCTGTTATTTAGTTTCAAAGCTTATCTATGAAGAGTCAAAAGACAACAAAGGAGATTGGATCAATGTGATTATGAATTTCTATTTGACTCGAAAGTGTACACTTCAACACACACATAGCTAGCATCTGAGTGGTTTTATCATTTGAGTCTCTAATTTCTGCTCTTTTTTTTTGCTTAAATCACTTTGTGGTATCATTCCTCCCTGTATGTGTACAGGGAAAGTTGTTACAATTCCATCCCCAATGTCTCCTCTTTGACTGCAGCTTCCTTCTCCAGTTGCCTCGTGAATGGCAGCCCTGCTTTCAGATCCCACGCTCTGCAATTCCCTCCTCAAGCCCATTTGTTGCTCCACCTCCCTCTCATTTAAAAGCCATCTCTTTTGGCCGTTTTTGGGCACCTCTCCTACAAATTCTTTTTTAGCTTGGCTATTTTTACCTTCCATCCATGTGACATGCCTTGTGATTCTTTTCTACAATAACAGTGCTTATATAATTCTGAGTCACTGTTATTATAATATTATAAAGGCTGTTTTCCAATGAGAGGAAGCTGGCAGTCTTCTGAATTTTCTCTTTTATTTTAGGGTGTTTGAAGAGTTATACTTATGAAGTAACTTCTTGAAGATGGCTCAAATATTAAATTTGCTGTTTTACAACTACATCAGTCTTCCACAACTTCTGCTTTCAAAATTGGTCTTCCTTCATGACTCTTATGCCCTGTATTACTTCAGTTTGTCTGGGTGCATCGTAAGTCTGGAATTTTTCTGTTGTCTACTGAAACCAGATTTACTGGAAAATATATTGGGAGCACTACACAGTTGTCGAACCCTAGTCTTTTAATTAAAATACAAGAATAAAATGTCTGTTCATTTCTTAATGCAGAAAGTAATTGAAGTTGCGGAGTGATCTGTAAAGCCTAGTAACAAACTTTATCTTGCATTAATGTACACCCTTGGCATCTGGTATTGTAATGCAAAGATGCCACCAAGGGGACAATGTAATCAGCTGGCTCTGTGTTTTCCCCATAAATGCTCTCACTTCTAACTGATCATCTGCAGAATAATGGTGCCACCTGCAACTGTTCCTGTAATTATTTTCCAATGTCCCAATCACAATGTCTTTAATTCTTGGAAGATACAAACTGATCCAAAACTTTATGGATGGGACAAGTCTACATAAGTTGATTCACAAACAGCAGTGGAAAACAAAACATTTTCATTTTCGAAGAATAAGCATATCACGTTATACACTCCCTTCTCCATTCTAGCCCCAAAATGCCAAACAGACAACTTTTAGTACTACAGGTTAAGAAATTCAGATAAGACTAGTGTTTTTATAAATGCATTATGCATATAAAAAAATCAGTCATTTTAACAAAAGGAATATGACTATGATGATTTTCTGGTCGAATCAACGTCTGTGGGAATTCAACTCAGCATTTCTGGGCATGAAATGCACTTGCACAGATGATGCAGTTTCAGCATTAGATACGTGTGGAATGACACTCCTCTACAGCAATGCCTGGGAAGTAGGTCATGTTGTTCTGAGGTGCGCTTGTCATTGGACACTATCTGAACAACTATGTTTTAATAGTGGTGTGAAAACCCAATCATCCCCTCATCAAATGCAATGCTTCCAGACCTGCTCTCAGACCAGCTTGACATTTTTCTTTGCATACTTCATATAATACATAAAAGACACTGTAAAAGGGCCCACTGAACAAGGGTTTGGTCAGATTCCACTTGCACTACTGTATTCCGTTTGAGGAATAAATCTCAGTAAGGATATTTTGCATAGACCACAGATTCACCAAACTGGTATTTGAGCTGAAAGGGTTAATTTATGAAAGCAGGGTGTATAAACTTGGTTTGGATACTTCTGTATGTAAATTGTATAAGGGATGGTTGATTGAGATCTTTGAAATGATAAAGGATTTGATTGGGAAGGTAGAGGAAAATATTTCCTCTCGGAAAGAAATCCAGAACAAGGGTGCATTACCCTTAGCAGTATAGCACAGCTCTTCAGGAATGAAATTGAGGTCATCTTTTAATAAAATCAGGAATCTGTCTCCAAAAGGCCATGGACATTAGGCCAAATGGACGTTTTATGATAGAAATCCACAGGTTTTTTTCAGGTAAATTTTCAAAAGGTAAAAAAAAGAAAATGGAGTTGAATTAGAGATCAGCCATGGTGTTAACAGAAAGCCAGAAGAGGCTTAATGAGCAGGAATGGCTTACTCGAGATCCTATGTAAAAGAAACTGCCAAATTAAGTAAACTGTTTTACTTCTACAGACACACGTTAACTCCAAGAATACATGACTGTGTCTATCACTCAGTCATTCTGTCAGGTTCATCAGATAATCAACCTAGGGCAATCCGGTATTAAATTTCTGACCCAAGACATTTACACAATACAAGGCAGTATACCACTCGCAATGTTTACATTCAGTTTTGGTTAAGTAGTATAAAGACTGTCAGATTAAAACCACACTCTGGCTTGCAGTGTAATGAAATGATTATCACCTGATGTTCAGAAAGAAGCACACAGCCTTATCTCACTTGCACAGTGGGGTGCAAATCACTTATACTGGAATATGCCCTAGGGTAGTTTGCAACATAGTGAATTTCAGTCAATTCCAGATTGACTGCAATTCATCCGACAGATAGCTTCCATCTATTCTTAAGTTATACTATCACCATAAAGCTCTGACTAGGTTTATTATTAAATGACAACTAAGAACAAAGATTCACAGTTCATAGAGATATATTAAAAACTAGTGACTAGGTAATCTTTCAAAAGTATATTTGAACAAATATTAAAAAAAGGCAAGTATGTTCTGTTGTATGTTATATCCACCAATATCTTCTGTTTTGGTTCCTTTCTTGGCTTGGTGTCAAATATAGCATTATGCAGTTGTGAAGCTTCCTACAACAATGCAGTTTTATGATTCTGTTCCTTGCAAAATGATTCTACTATTGTCCTCTTACCTTCTGCATTACAGTTCAAAATAATTTTTAGAACACCAAATAAATTAATCTCACGTTCTCCATTTGGGCAGCCATTGGGTAGAACCTAAATCTTTAAGCCATTTAGAAAAAATGACAATAAATTATTTAGTTTTGGTTTATCATAAACAGGAACACATTTCAGATTGTGTTAAAAGGCATATATATATCACAGATTACAGAAACTTATAAATTGTAACAATGACTCATGCACTTCTGAGGTTACAAACCCCTTGTAACATTGCAGACCATTTAATACTTCAGGTGATAAACAGTCAAACGTCTATCTCCAAGTCTCCTTCCAGAGTACACCAAGCATTTCTAAGTAAGCCTTTTATTGCCAGCAACATTCTCTCAAACCAGTTTTCCCAGAAAATAGAGTAATCTAAATAAGCAAGTATGGTTCATGCTCATTTATGTGCTAATTTACCCTTTTGTACTACAACCTTACATTATAAATGCTATAAAACGCTGATAACTGATTTTAAAAAATGTTTTATTGGAGTTTATGTCACTGCTGATTAAACTCCAAATCTCTCAATGAACCTTTGAATGTAGTCACAAAAAAATCAAATGAACTTAAGTATGTAAAAATAAATGCTTAAGTTAGTCTTTTTATCATAATTCATTATTTAGATTAGAACCATTTCAACAACCTTTGCTTTGGCATTTTGTTCCAGATAAGCACAAGAAGATTTATTCCTCAGACAAGGTCCAAGGTTTTCCTGCAATGTATGATGTAATTTCTCCAAATGTCTAACTTGCAGCAGTCAAAATAACATCACATAAAAAGATAATGGAAATTAACCAAATGCTGCACCTAGAAATGTTCCATTCAGAAATCAACCTGATAAGTAACTTTACTGTGCTACATCTTGAAGTGTAAACTACTGCTAAACATCAGTCAACCTTCTACAATTTACTGGAAATGCTGCAAGTAAAGTGATATTGCTTCCGTACTTATTCTCTCTGAAATAATGTCTTGGCTTCCACTCATAATTTGCAACCGAGGTATCCAACAATAACCAATTAATATTTAAACAATAATGACTTTCTAGTATCATATTAAATACTTTCTAATTATACCTCATAAAAGTGCATGATTGAAACAGTGTTCAAGGATTTCAAATATGAAAAACTAGTAATTTAAAAGTCTGAATATTCCAGAATAATACTAGCAGGTGGTTGCACTGGCTACTTAATTTGTTTCACATGTGTTCCCTATTACAAGAACATAAGAAATAGGAACAGGAGTAGATCAGGTGACCCCATCAATGCCGACAGTATTTCATATAGAAACCATGATTTTGAATACAGCAACTTTTGTTTTGTAAGCCAGGTATTTGGTGTGAATTTCTAAGGAAGCCATATTTAAGAAGGATTCTCAGAATCAGAATCAGGTTGACGTATGTCGTGAAATTTGTCCACAATTGTTCTCAGTTGTCAGAAAAAAAGGCTTCTATAAGGTCAAAAAACACCATCTATAATGGTTGATGTTGCTTTCTCCATTTCTCCAAGAGCTGTTGCATAGTGAATATCATGTTCCTTTTACCTCTAGATGAATGGAATTCACACTGCATTTCAGGGAGCATCTCTTTGGCCACTGGCAGCCAGTGTTGAGGTGACTTTCCTTGTGGCAGGCAACAACAACATTCTTTGTGATCAGATTTGTCTCTTTTGTTGAAGATGGTCACAATTATGGCATCTCCAAGATCCCGACATGTCCTCCTCTTCTTAGATGTGAGAGATGAGGCTATGCATGTGTGTCAGAAGTTGCTCTCTGTCAAGTTTTGGAACTTCAGCAGGGATTCTATCTGTTTCTGAGGCCGTGTTCTTTTCAGGTGATATATGACCTTTTCAGCCTGGGGTGGTAGCAGGATTGAGCTGGATAGTATACTGTGGCATGGAGCTAGAACACTTTCTGGTTTAAGGATAGAATCTCAGTTGAGATCCAGCAAGCACTGTGCATGAGTCCTTGGGTGTACAGACAGTAAGTGGTCTTGACACAGAGTGTAGTCTGCACACATTATGGTTACTGGATCTCTTGCACTCATTCCACCCACCATCTGTTCTTTAGGTTGTGAATTTTTTATTGGACTTCAGTCTTTAAGCAGCTCTAAGTTTTCCTGAGAGGTATGATGAAGTTTTCAATCCAAGAATGTGTTGTAGTTGTGATTAATTAGCTCTTGGATCTTTTGATCATACTCATCAAACGGTGTCTTCTGGTAGAGAAGCCAAGTTTCCTCACAGCTGTTAATTATGGTGGACCTCAGAGCAGTCCAGGTACTGAAAATATTCCACAGCTCCCATTGGTTGTGAGCCGGCAGGTTATCTGTGAGATATTGTCTGAGAAGAACTTTCTTTGTGGAGTCCCGAGACATTCAGCATTGATTTTCTTGTGGCAGTAATCCTATTGCCACCATCGTTTCAGGTTAAGGTTGATGAAAATAATTCAGTGGATTAGGTGGTGATCAGTCCGGCAATCATCAGCACCTGCCACAGCACAGGTGATGTGAACATCTTTGCAGTCTTCCATTTGGACAATGAGAGTGTTAGATTAGCCAGTTAGGTTTGGCATTGTAAACTGAAGAACAGAGAGCAAATGTGGGTTCAGAAAGTTGCAACTGAGGTACATAATTTTTTGATGAACTGAATTTTGCAAAACATTTGAGGTGGGGGAGAGCAAGCAGAATATTTAAATAAATGTGGAATTAGTAACTGCAGGATCAAAGACAGACAGCAGGAAATATCTATATTTGTAGAGAGAGAATGTACAATTGGAACAATGATTTCTGTCAAATAACATGCCAAGACTAAACAGTCTGACCCAAAGACCTGGGCATCATCAATATACATTCAGAAGTAGACCCCATTTCCTTGGATGATATTGCCAAATAGCCCTATGTCAACAAGGAAGGGTAGACGGTGAAAGGTAGATTCTTAGGGAAATTCAGAAGCAATGGAGCAGGAGCATGAATAAAAGTATTTACCATCATTAGCAAATACTGAATCCATCTGCTCAAGTCAGGCCCTTTGTCAAGAGGTGGGCACACTGTGATACTGGGGTAGATCAGGACGTCAAACGAGATCAAGAAGAGCCCACATTCACTGCAATCATTTCCCATTTTTGTTGCTAATTCAACCTGGGCAATTACAAAGTGGAAACTGCACATTTCCCCAGAAGAAAGGAAAAAAAAGGACGCTCAATAATTGACGATTTTTATTGAAACTAATGATTGCTCTTCCCAGAACACTGATAGAGCTTTCCTTAGATCTGTTTACAAATTATCCTATCTCCTAGTAATACACAATTCCTTTTCCTTAATGGACGGCAAGAGTGCTGAATCCCGGCTTTGGCAGCATTCCAAGTGCTAGGCTTTCAAGAATAGAAACCCTGAAGCACATGGAGCAGCACTTTTCTAAAGCCACAGATGAAATGGAGGCAGGCTACAAGTTTACGTATACTATATTAGGCATGCAACCAGACTAATACTCTTTTTATTGTTTGCATTTAATTGCACGTTGAAGATTATACTCTTTTGTACTTTAAGTGCACTGAAAAGTCGTACCACAACTCATACTAGCTGGTCAAGCTTTATTCTGAAGAATTCACTTTTGTAATCCAACCCAAAGGAGAGACAGGATTATGGAGCATGCAACTCATCATTTTTCTTCAGGTATAGGACAACAAAACTTTCTACTGTCTGCACAATATAATATTTATCTAAGGAGTTAAGAAAGGAGTATATTGAATCCAAAATTGCAGTTGAAATAATCTTCGGAAAAGTGATCAGAAAAATAACACTGTTAATAAACAAAAATCCCATGTTTGTTCTGCCCCCCTCGCCCACCCCCAAGAGAAAAGGTGTAACATACAGTACGTCTTGCACTGTGCCAATGCTTTCCTCCCTGGTGCCCACTCAATTCCACCACCAACATGAAAAGCATTATAAATCCGTGCAAAATGTCCAAATAAAATTTAATCAGCAACAAGGATAGTGCCAAAGTATACAAAAGACATAGAATCATGTAGTAAATGTAGATTAGGTTGGCAGAGTATGCAAACTCGTTATTAACATCTTTTACAGAGATATAATGGCTTTGGTGCTTGCCAGTACTGCCTGGTGCTTGCCAGTACTGCCTAGTGCTTACCAGTTGTGTCCGTTTCATGCACTTTGGATAACAGTTATCAAATGGATCAATAATGATCCAAATACTTCACAAATCCACATGACTTAATGCGACAGGGCTTGACAAGTCTATTTTAGAGTTACTACCCAGTGATAATCTAACAAATGTTGTATAGCGAACCTCTCCTTAAGATGGCATATGCTACCAATTATAAAAATTAGGCAGGTGCAGCATTTTATCATTACATTTCATTAAATATGAATGAAATAGAATCTATACTTGGCGGACTGGTGGATCAAAAATATCAGCTAGGGTTTTTACTAATAAAGTTCCCCATTTAAAAAGAGTAATATTGGTTGCTGAAGTGAGGATAATATCAAGCTGTTGTAGCAAAACACCCTATCAAATTCATATTCTCAGCTCATCAGGGTGAAAGCTGAACAACAAGTGAAAATCAAAAATAAAACTGTGGATACTGGAAATCTAACATAAAAACAGAAAATGCTGGAAATACTCAGCAAGTCAGGCCACATCTCTTCCCACTGAACGTCTATCTATAGGGATCAAATTATTCTTAAGCAATCAAGGTTTAAATATATAACAAATGTTATATAATAGAAACAAAATATAAATAGCTAATGTTAAAATTTGGTCAAGAGGTCACAAAGTTACGCTAGGTTCCTGAAGGCTCTGCATAAAACAGAAGAGGAAATGGCAATTCATCCTGTTCCTTCTTAAGAAGAATGAATGCCATTAAGTGATGGAGAGTCTAATCCAAGGGCAAGCTGTTCATCAGATTAGATTTTAAAACCAGACTGTACTTAGATCAAGTTTAGTGTACATGACAGTTTTCAACCATCATTCTACCAAAAATTTATATTCTACAGAACCTTAATCAAAATGATTTCAGAGGAACATTAACTTACAGTCAGGCTGCAATGTTTTCAGCTCCTATGCCATCTACAACTATAATTATTCCTGAGTAAAATAATTAATGAAATAAATGACAACCAGAGAAATTGTGTGTAGGAAAAACTATACAGGAAATGCATATAGGAAATGCATTCTGGCAGGTTCAAAATTTTAGGACAGTCATAATGTCACTGAATTAACTTTTAACATAGCAGTTAATTCTAGATATCGTAAAAATCAACTCATAAATGACACCATTTCTTCTTTCAAACATATTCACATTTGTTAACATCATACAAATCTCAAAAGATTTTCATCCCTTACAAGAACCAAAAATTCTGCAGTCACTGCCCCACTGCCAGAAATTCAGTTAAACTCCCAGAGCCCATCTCAGAGCAGAGAAGGTTAAGGGGACAATTAATAGAAGTATTCAAAGTTATAAACAGTTTCGAGAGTGTACATAGGGGGAAACAATTTTTTTGGCAAGAATATCAGTACTAAGAGGAAACAGATTTAAGGTAATTGGCAAAAGAACCAGAAGTTCAGGGAGAATTGTTTCTCTTTTGCAGCAAATTACCACAATCAGAATACACTGAAAATACACTGGAAGCAGATCAATCGTATCTTTAAAAAGACAACTGGATTAATACTTGAAAAGAAAATTTTTGCAGGGTTAAAAAATGAGCAAAGGGGATGAAAAAGTTGAAGTGATCTTTAAAAGGTCCAGCACTGAGTAGTAGGCAGAATATCAATGATTTCACATGCAACCAATGATACCATAAATATTTAACACGGACCATTGCAGTGACATTGATCACTGAAGGCAGTGCACCCATTATTGAATATATATGAAGAATTAAATTCCCAAAACAAAGCTGGGGTAAAAAGTAAGAATACCCAGGATGTGTTTCTCTGTGCAATTGTAATTTTTGAGCATTAGTGCAGTGTCTCTATACTCATTGGTTCAGGTGTCTGTGCAACATGCAAATAAAGATTCTTCTAAATCCCTGACCCTCAGATGCCATATAAGTAATCAGATGAATGAGCTTTATATGAATCACAATGACTGAAGCAATCAGCTGACTACGTGGCCTAGAGACTGCAGATCACATTCTCTGGGAACATGCCAAAGCAGGTTGCAGTCAATGCCAGATCTGCCTTTCATGGTTAGATATTAGATGCAGTTGCATATGAAACTATAACCTGGTTTGGTGAAGGGGCTGGCGGCAGGTATGAGATTGGGGGGGGGGGGGGGGGGTGGGCGGGGGGGTTGGTGGGAGGGGGAGAGTGGGATGGGGCTGGTAAGCAAATCACTTTCGAAATAAAGTGACTTAAACTCCTTTTCCCTCCCCATGTGGGAACAATTCTTTCCTGCAATCTGAAAATATTTCTTCATCGAAAGTAGAAACTTATCTTTTTGAATAGTAATTGACTCAACATAGTAACAGAACTGATAAAACACCTCTTCACTTAGCTATTCTTGTTCAATGAATGTGAGCAAATCATTAAACTTTAGAAAGGAAAAAATAGTAGTCCAGAGTAACACAAGGAACCCACTTAAAAAAAGTGAAAATAGTTGAACTCAAACCCCTACAAGAAACTTCCATAAGTTTGACTTCAAAGAAATGCAACCCTTCAACCTGTGACATAAACAATAGTTTTCTAAATTCATCAGATCAATGGTCACAAACAATAAGATGCTTGGCTGGCACCATCTCTGAACTACTTCAAGGGAAGAGACTATTTCCACTCTAGCTTGTCAGCAAAAGGCCTACAAAGCCAAGTGACAGAACAGAAACAGGTAATTCAGAGCAAAAGTTCAACACAAACCTATTCCCACCTAATTTCACTCCATCAACATACCCTTTTGTGCATTTGTCCCCTCTTTTATTTTCTCTTAAATTCATCCATGCTCTTTGCCTCAACATGACATCAAGTACTATATTCTCCTGAAATTCCCACTGGATTTATCAGTGAATCTCAAAGTTATGGCCCCCAGATTTGGACTTTGGAGTATCCTAAAAGTGGAAAACATTTTCTCCAGGTCCACCATATTGAATTTAATCTTAATTTTAAAGACTTCAATTAAACACCTTCTTAGCCTTTACATTTCTGTATAGGAACTCCATCCTGTTCAGGTACCATCCCTATAAGTATCTTTCATATTTTCTCCAGTTCATCTGCATTCTTTGTTGGAATTTAAAGACAAAACATCATAGTGGAGACACTGCATACGGGTTTAGTGTAGATTCTCTGTTTTCAATTTTTATTTTACTAGAAATAGAAGAGTGCATTTTTTGCAATTTTCTTTTATTTTAATCTCTGTTGCCCATTTACATTTGATTCTGAGGCCATACACCCCTTTGATTCTTAGGTTTAGAAATTCATCTTGCACCATGTTTTCAGCATCAGCAACCTCCTTAATGTTACTTTAGAAAGCACAAGATAGCAGTTCCAAAACAGTGGTTGTGAGTTTCCTTAAGTAATGTGTCACTTGTTTCAGGAAGAGCAGGTGCTATGGGTCCAATTTTCTAGCATGGTCTTACTCTTCCTCACAAATCTAATCTCAGAACGGAGCAATTAACTTTACCAGATGCACCTTTCAGTTACTGGGGAAAGTTGGCAAGGAATAAGTGCATGCTGCTGAAATAGGAGAGGGTTAGCAGAGCTCTCTGAGGGAGCAGAGGCACTTTCACAGGCTTCTAAAGAATACTGAACATCGGAGGAAGCGCCCTTATACAAAGGGCTCTTATGCCAGGCGTTTGCTAGGGAAGTATTTCTAAGGGCATGAGTGCTTCCTATGAAGCCCTGCACTTAACAAAAATTGAAGAGGTGACCAAGAGGATTGACGAGGGCAGGGTGGTAGATGTTGTTTACATGGACTTTACCAAAGCCTTTGACAAGGTCCTGTATGGTAGGCTGGACCAGAAGGTTACATCACATGGGATCCAGGGTGAGCTAGCTAACTGGATGCAAAATTTGCTCGGCAGAAGAAGACAAAGCGTGGTAGTGGAGGGTTATTTTTCAGATTGGAGGCCTGTGACCAATGGTGTGCCACAGGGATCAGTGCTCAGTCCACTGTGGCTTGTCATTTATAATCCGATTTGGATGAGGATATGGGTGGTATTATTAAAACAATTTTCAGACGACACCCAAATTAATGGTGTGGTGGACAATGAAGAAGATTGTCTAACATTACCACAGGATCCAGATCAACTGGGAAGTGAGTCAGGGAATGGCAAATGGAATTTAACTCAGATGTGCAAGATGATGCGTTTTGGGAAGTTAAACCTGGGCGGAACTTACACAGGAGTATCATAAAACAGAGAGACTTAGGGACACAAGTACATAGTTCCCTGAATGTGGCGACACAGATAGACAAGATGGTGAAGGAAGTGTTTAGCATGCTTCATCGGACGGGGCTTTGAGTACAAGAGTTGGGATGTCATGTTTCAGCTGTACAAGATGTTGGTGAGACCACACCTGGAATATTGTATACATTTCTGATCTTCATACTATAGGAAGGATGTGTTTAAGCTAGAGATTTTGTAGAAAAGATTTACAAGGATGTTACCAGTATAGAGAGTTTGAGTTATCTGGAGAGATCGGATAGGCCAGGACTTTTTTCTCTGGAGCGTAGGAAGATGAAGGGTGATCTTACAGAGGTTTATAAAATACATCTTATCTATGAGGGGTATAGATAAAGATGGATTGTCATGGTCTTTTTCCCAGGGTAGGGGAATCTAAAACCAGAGGGTGTAGGTTCAAGGTGAGAGGGGAAGTATTTAAGAGAGACCTGAGAAGCAAACTTTTCCCACAAAGGAGGAACCATAAGACATTAATGATAGTTATTATCTATCTGAGACATGCTCAAAATTGGTGACAATTTTCTGCTGATGTGATTTTGGCCTATGCAGCATCAGTTTCTCCTGGAATTGCAAAGATTCATTTCTAGGTCCCCATTTTTAAGCTGTAAAATGTTGCCACCTACCAAACTGCATCACCTCACAGTGATGCAATTTAGTCACATGCTCAAATTTTGACATAATATTTCCGATCACCTTGTCCACATTGTTTGTGTAACTGGTGAATAACACTACTCCCAACACCGTGCTCTAGGAAACACCTCTCTCCTCATACTATTAATCTGAATTATTCATTCTTATCTTATTTTTACTCAAGCCTTATTGCACTATATATTGCAAATGGACAGTATCTCAGTGCAGCTGCTGCAAAATTCTCTTTTTCTGTGCTTGGCTCCTTTAGATCACTAAATCCATTGGTACAAGTAAAAGCCTGTTAACCAATGTATCTGTTTTCCCTAGCTACACCTTTTCAAGAGAGTACACTGAATATCTTCCTCCCTGTACATCATTTTGGATCTGCATCAATCCTTAGATTTTGGCTTTTATGAATTTTCTAATTCCATTCTTGCCTCTCTGGAGAGTGTACTTTCTTCCTCTCCTTGGGTAATATGATAGCTGATGGATTTATTCCCCAAAATAGTTCATATGCATCGCAAGTCATTGATAGATCTGTGAAGACATGACCAAAAAAATTCAGAATGTATGTTTATTTAAAAAAGTCAAATAATATTTCAGCACAATTTAATATATAATTGCAAATGACGGTGTCATGCAGCTTCAGTGAAGCTCACTTAATTAATTGATTTAATAACCAGTTAGTACTTATCAGGGTAGCAACTAAGTTCACCGTAGAGTACTGTATGTAGAGCGCTTTGCCAATCTCACAGACAAATTGATTCAGAGCATTCAGTTATTTTTGCATTGGATTAGTCATACTGTTAAAGCAATGAAATCTTGGTTTTGTGAACACCTTAGCTGCATGGGTTTTATTCAACACACACAATTAAACAAAATTTACATATTAAATTAGTGAATGTATATAATCAATAGATTAATAAAATCATGAACAAGGAAAAAAATAGAAATGAAGCAAAGACTAAAATCTGAAGCAAAGATTTAAGCATAGCAAGGTACAAACATCTGTATTTAAAGTCGCTTAAAAGATCAAACTTCGCATCAGACACTTCATAACCAAAAGTTAGTGTTTTTCTTTGAGGTTTGTAAGATGTAAAATAAATGTGTTCAACTTTTAATTTCAACCAACATTGTAATGTATTACTTAACATTCCCCTTTGAGCTTGTAAATTACTTTAGAAAGAGCAGTCACTTAAAATACTTACATTATTGTAGCTGTCACAATCCAATCACTGAGTGACCTTGAGATAGCAAAAAGCTATTTTGAAATCATATTGCTGTTCTAGATACAGCATCATCTGTCATTGCTCCATAATGTTTTGCCCTCTTCGATGACAGGCAAGATTAACGAGGAAAAACTCTCATAAAATCAAAACTTTTAAATCCTGTCAAGTTTTTTAGCAAGAAGAAACAGATCAATGTAATGCGGATATCATGCCAATATAGGCTGGATTGAACTTGATAATTCCATGCTCCTTAAAGCCTGCAATTTGAATCATGATACATCTTAAATCAGGTGACAGCAGTACATATTCTATAATAATTCCATTCAAAATCCATATGGTGATGATGATATACAGAAGTGGAGAGATACTGTACAAGCTAACATGTAGGCTTCCACTACTTCAGCTCAAAAAGAATTTGAATGACTAACTTAGGAGTGAATTTTTAGCATTGAGTCAATACATTAAGACACAAACTCAATTAAAAAAAGCCATTGGTCGCTTCGAAAATCCTCAAGACTAATTAAATGAAAGTGATAACACCTCTCAGCCACTTAATACATACAATCTCAGTAATTCCAGTATGCACTCCAAAATAAATGCTATTTATTTGCACAAAGCTTTTCCTTTTTGATGCCCCTCAGTGATGCTTTGCATGTCTTGTGTAGCACTCAACAATAAGTAAAACATCATCACAAAATACTGTGGGGTAGCGTTCATCCTCTGTTCAGTAGCATTTGTCTCTGAATTCAGATCCCCTCTTCCCCCAAATTCAGTTCCAGAATTTCAGAAGTGGAGGTCAGCAGATATGTATTACAATGTCAAATAAATAACAAAGGCAGAACATCTACGCCATATTTTTTTGCTTCTACACCAATTATCCAACCTCAACTAATTTAATACACTGCAATCAAATTTTTATTTGCATTATTTCATTTGCCTATAATAACAAATAATGAAAGGAGTTTTCCTGCACCCCTGTACATTGCTCCAACAAAACTGAAGGGTTATAACATCAAATTTATTCAACTAACCAAAGATTTAGAGGTAGAAATTTATCCTTAGTCAACTGTACTTGTGCAAGAAATTTCAGATCAAAGAAACTCTCAGTGAAATTTGAAAAAATACAGAAAAAAACATCTACTTTTCTTGGGCTCACCCCAGGTTGACCTCTCAGTTACCACTGAAGATGAAATACCTTACAGCAATGTAGATAGGAGGGTAAACAATATGGAGCTGCTTACTGACTCAGCCTGGGATAGTAATACTTCTACTCTCACAGATTAACCCAGGTCCTGGTACATGCTGCAGCTGGATAGCATATCCCTCATCTGGTGCTAAAAAAAAGCCCTCCCATTCAGCAGGTTGACTTGCAGCTGAATGTCTCCATTCAAGTTGTAAGAGCTTTTCCAAAATCCACACTGTTTTCTTGGCTGACACTCTTAATGAACATTTCTTCCAGCATTGTGAGAAGGAATTCTGCTGAAAGAGTAAAGGAATGACAGTGACTCTGAATACTCATTGTGTGGCAATATGCCCCACCTACCAAGCTGTAGGCTTAACTAAAGGAATCTTTCTGGTCACACATTTCAAATTTCACTGAATAGTCTGGCCACTGATACCAAGTAAACATTATACTTAGATTTTAGCTTGACTACACTAACTTCAAATACTCTCTTTGAATAAGAAATAGAACTAAAATACGCCATATTATCCACAAAACAGAGTTAACTTAATTTTTTAGGTTTAACTTTTATGTTTTGATCAGGTCCAAGCTCAAGTCAAGCAAGCTTTGCTCATTAGACTAGGCCTTGTGCCTGGACCTAGATCAAATTACTGATCTTCAAAAGTCCCCATGTTTCCTGGATATTTCTCTCATTTCTTCTCAGTTTTGAAATTTGCTAGCTGGCCGTTGAATAAACAGTTTTTCTCTCTCTGTGGAGTAGATCCCAAGAAATGCCACGTTACCTGATGATAAAACTTGCTAAACTGCCTTCGCCCTTGAATATGGGCGCACAGACTTCTCCCCTCTGGCTCCTGGTTTAAAGAACCCCTTCTCTGAGTAGAGTACGGCTCAAAGCAAGTGTGGTCATCTTGAGCTAACACATTTTGTATGAGAGATTTTACAGCAGATTAAGCTGGAACATTGCAAAAGCTAGTCCATCTAGCTTTAATACATGCCATTAATAAATAAACTCATCCCTGTCTAAGTGCCTGCAGTAAACACCCATAAAAAGAATGATAAGTTTCCACAAATCTACTTTGATTTAAAACACAGAAAGAATATCGTGTTTTATTGTTACAAAAAATGGTCACCAAGCTCAAAATCATGACACCATCTCTTAACTGCTTTCTACTTATAGACCTGATAGTACAGTGAAATAAGAGTAAGTCTGAAATGCCACATCATGTTAACATAGACCTAAACAAAGCTGTTTCTTGTAATGATCAACAGTTTCTAATGAATTGACCTGAATGGAACTGAACAACAGGAGACATGTACAAGTGGCAAGTTCCCTCGCATGTGTTTATTGCCAGCAACAATGAAAATGGATTCCTACCGTTGTCTTCAATTGGCTTCTTTTGCATTTGCCTAGACAAGAAGTAACCTTAATACAAAGCAAAATACATTAACAGACTTCCATATTATTTCTATATTAACCATTGTAATACTTGTCTACATTCCAAATGGATTTTAAATATCAATAAGCTAAGCTAAGCAGAAAATAACTCAGCCTTATCTTTTAGATAGCATTTACAGTAATAGTTAAATTAAATAACTAATAAATATCTGTATTTGGAGAGCAGTAAGACCAGCTGAGTTGTTATGTAGGAGAAAAGGTGGAAAATATTTTTAATTTCTTAAAATGATTCTGGTCAAAATTACAATCTATACAAATTCAAAACATTTTGGAGACACTACCGAGGTTCAAGAGCCAATAACATGAGAAATAGAAGAGAAGCTTTCAAATTAAACAAATCTAAACTGAAAACAAACCAACTATCAACCACATAAATGTAATAAAAAGCCTCTATCCATCATTATCTCCTTTCATCAGAGTGCAGAGGTCAACTTTCTATTATCTGCTCAAAACTACATTTCAAATGTTATCTTTTCAACTGAACCTTTACAAGAAAACAAACTCAACCATAAAACTCAGAATGAATTTATTCAAAACTCTTCTCAATCACTTCTAGTACTCAAGAAACAAATAGCAAGCTAGTTGTTGGTATATGGAGGAATGGAGATTAATTTCTTCTCCCCTGTGCATACATGTGATAGCTTTTATTAACATTTATGTATGGTATGGAAACAAATGCATCAAAATGTTTACTTTTTGGTGCCTGGATATGTATGTTGTAAGATTGCTTTTGACCTTAAAAGAGCAAAGAGTAAAAATGTGTCCTTAGCTGTTTACACTAAATGCAAAATACAGTAGCAGCTGCAAATTGATTTCAACGCAACTAAATTTTGGAAACAGAGTACAATGAGAAGCTGCTACAAAATTGTCTATTTAGTGTTAGCAACTAAGGATAAATTTCTATCCTAATTCTTTCTGTTCTCTGGTGATTCAGTGAATTGAAAGGTTTGTTTACTTGCCTGTGTTAAACTTACATTCAGGTGGATTACTGGGAAAGACTTTAATTGAAAAGAAAGAAAAAAGTTTGGGACCCTGTTCCTGACCAATAGTCTACAATCTCACAATGAAGAATCTACTTATACTCAAATCAGAGAGAAACGGACTCTAAATATTCCACTGCCACCCACTTTATAGGGTTACAGAAAAAGAAAGCTTGCAAACAATGGAGGGACATAACAGCTTAAAGAATCATACTACAAGTTGTTATGATCCATTCTTAAAGTTTGAGACATCATCCCAAAGCTCTGATATTGGTACCATAAATATGGCATGGATTATGTGATTGCAATTGTTGCATTCACCATCAAGCATCATAAAACTGGCAGGAACTTCAGGGTTGCTGTATACGCATGATTTAACATAGAAATTGCAAAGTTGCTATTACTGATTCTGCACTCCCTCTGCAGAATGTGCTTCTCCACAATAAGGAGAACATTTGGTCCAGTGATGGAAGTTTTAGTATTTACAACCTATTCTTCCTGTAACATATTCTGAAAATAATACATTTCAAAAATGGTACGGCTGCTATCTGGTCATTAGCAAACCTCATAACACTCTAGTATCTTTGTTTTTTGGTTCCTGCCTCGTCTGAACCTGCTTACAGAAATGAATCTGCAAGTTTTGAAATCAGAACCAAAAATAGACTATGACTGAATTAAAATGAAGACTATTTTAGTAAATTCAAATTATATTCATCCTTTGGTTAATTTTGGCCTCCTTTGTAATTTTGCAGGCCTTTGATTTCTAATTTTTCAGGAAGTAAAAAGTGGTGCAACTTTTTGTGGATCACTTGCCAGCAATCTGTTTCAAAAGGTCTTGAACTGATCAATGTTGGATCAGGGAGAGATTAAGGGATAAAGGGCAATTGGTGGAATATAATAGGAGATATTACCAAATAGGTCCCACATAAATACTCCACTTCATTCGCCTAAATGCCCGATAAGGATAAATCTATGGAAAATATTTGAAAAGTATGGAAAATGAAAATCTGACTTTTACACTGAGTTTACATGTTGTTAGAATGAATCACAGAATACAGTTTGATAGTAATAAAGATGTTTAATTAGAATGCAAGAGAAAAAAGCTAATGTCATAGGGATGTCGGGTGGGAGGGGGATGGACCAGGAAATGACAAATGAAAAACACTGTAATTAAAAAAAATTGTTTTGTTTAAAAAAGTCAAAAATAGTGAGATTTAGAAGATCAAGATCAATCCAAAATGCTGGAAAACTATCAGGTCTGGTTTTATTTTGCACATCCAGTGATTATGATACACTATCGTTTGGAGTCCATTATTTCCTCTGTTTATATCGAATCTCCTCAATAAAATATTAAGTTCCCGTTCTTGGACAAGATAGCATTTTCCATATACACCTTTGAAGTCACATTCAAAGCATGGAGGTGGATTCAACTGCAGCAATCAAAAGGGGACCGAGTTACGGATCTCATGGATTGCTCTAGCATAGAGCTGGTATGGAATCAACTAGCCAAACTGCCTGCTTTCATGCTGTAACTATTATGCGATTATGCTATTTCTGAAGCTGTATTTTTGTTTTCTTACTTGATGGTCCACTGACATTTTTATTAATGGCAATTACAAGGCAAAACATTATCAATATAAGCACCCTTAATGCGAACAGATGGAACAGGTCTGGCCCATATCTCAAGTGAAGCTAATTAAACGGCTGTCTCAATATTTTGTCGGCTCTCTTAATAACGTCATTCAAGGTAATGGACCATAGGTGTTGGCATCACACTTAAAAAGCAGCCACCAAGAATCACTGATCAAAACAGGCAAAACTATTTTGTTGAAAGCACTGTTCATTACAAGGAAAAATATTTAAGCTGGAAAAAAGGAAACAAAACATGAATACTGACATAAAACCAGAAAACACTGGAAATGTTTAGCAGGTCAGGCAACTTCAGGTCAATAGTCATCCATCAGAACTGTTACTCTCTTTACAGATGTTATCAGACCTGCAGAATATTTCCAGGAACTCTTATGTCAGATTTCCAGCTTTTTTTCCTTCATGAATATTGATCGTAGCTCTTCTAGCTTCTAATTTTTAAAAAAATTTCTTCTCGGCCAAGAACTTGACTCAGTTTTCAGTACTCTTGCTTCTGAGGGAGAAGGTGTTAATGTATAATCTGACACTTGGGCTGAGACTTCAGTGCAGTACTGAGGAAACAGTTTGGTGAGCCATGATGATGATGTCTACTCAACTACGTAGAAGAATACCTGAACAGCCTTAAGTTCTTCCAACTCCCAAGTCAACATTCTTCTTAAAATAACATTTAAAAAAATCATCGAATCATTTTTCATGTGCTGTTTGAGAGAGCTTTCTTTCCAAAGGATAAACTCACACTCAGGATGCTCTGTCAATGAATCTATTCAGGGCTAAAATCGATACATTTTTGGACACCAAGGGAACCAAGGAATACAAGTAACACATCTGAGATGTAGCAAATGCTATAAATTTATTGAATGGTAGAGCAGACTTGAATGGTCATGATTTAATTGCTTCTATGTTTTATGCTTAGTGTGGTATTCAATGTACCACACTTCATCACAAAGCATTTTACCAAGTACCTTCAGAGTACCCTTATACTTCCGAAAGCATTTTAACCAACAGCTTTATTTAAAAAAAACTATGATAAAATTAACATGTCCAATCAGATTTAAACCCCAAAGCCTGGGGTTGCTCTGTCACAGATAATGTTGCCTCTGCACATCAGTGCATCTCCTTAACTGTTTTAGTTTTTAAAAACTTTCCCTCAGTATCCAAGTACAAAATACCAGAACATTGGGAGAAGTCAGCACCCTACATCAAGCACAGCAAGTCGCAAGTGATTTTGCTCAAAAGCAAACAGTATGCATTAAATCCCATCACATCAACCACAAATGTGTAACAGAAGCTAGAATACCGCAAATTCACTTTTTAAGAGTAAAACAATCATCACTAACTGACACAATTACCTCCAAGATTAGCTTTCTAGCACATAGGTCATAGCAACTTTCCCAAGACAGGAAACTATGTTATAGTATCCGTAAATCAATTCTACAAGATTTGAAAACAGTTCCACTCTGCATTCTACTTTTATTTAACAATTAGGATAGATAACAAGTAACAACACACCATTCCTAAAAAATACTTTTCTCTTAACTTTTTTCATCAAATAAACACACTTAAATTAGTACACTGTACAGTGAACTAATACCACAGCTAGTTACATTTACTACTTTTAGCATTTCATTTGAAAGATTGTATTAAATATATGAAATATATTATGAAAAGGTAATAAAATTATAAAATTAGTTTGCCATATAAAGATACTTAAAACCACAAAGATATTAAACTGAGTCATCTAAATATCTATAAAAATATAACAGTTGGATCACTGTGATGAAAAAGATGCCACATTAAATGTGTGAAAAGATCCTGTTTCTTTAATGGCTGTTAATTCACACCTGGTAATCAATGAAAACCATAAATAGCATCTATAAGTTTGCCTCCCCAAATAGCTGCAAATACCCAGTTATCTCTCAAATTTTTATGAACAAGACCTTCCCTATTAATGCTTACCGTGAGGAAATATCCTTTTATAAACAAAATCTCTCATAGGTGAGACTCCCTGCTTTACTCCAAAGAACACAAGAGAGGAATCCCATTCTTTTTCCCTTATCTCCCTCCACACAGTGTATATATTATTAGAAGTCAGTAATGAAAGATGCTGATTCTGAAGTAATGATTAGATATTTAGGACATTTATGCATGTCTTCACTGGTTGGCTATTATCCTCCACAAATAGTTTCTCATATTTATCATTCTGTTGTCCCATCAACAAGTTCTTCTTATGCCAAAGTAGCATTGTTGGTAATAAAAGTAGATCAGATCATATTTCTCTCAAAACACGATGCACCAACTTCAAATGAAGGGACAGTGATTGAAATGTTAACTGCTTCACAACTATTGCAGTCTGACCTACTCAGTGTTCTCAGCACCTTCTGCTTTTATTCCAAAACTGCCTTTGCTATCATCAGTATTGAAAAATAAAGTTCTGCCTTTATTCTAATGACACTGAAAGAGCTTTTTGTTAGAAAAGTAGAGATAGAATATGATGCAAGTTTATATAAAGATTGAAAGTGACATAGTTCAATCTGAAATTAAACTAAGTCTATACAAAAGAAGCTACAAGCCCATGAAGAATGAGTTGGCTGAGGTGGATTGAAAAACTACATTAATGGCATGACAGTAAATTAACAATAATAACATTTCAAGTAGTCTGTAACAAATATACATCTCCCTTTAAGGCACAAAAATCTTACAGGAAAAGTGGTCCAGCTGGCTAACAAGTTAAATAAGGTATTGCATCAAAGGAAACGGCTTACAATGTTTCCAAAAAATAGCAGTATACCTGAGATTTTGAATATTTTCAGAATTAACCAAAGGAGGAGCAAGATATTAATAAGAAAATGGGAAGTAAAATATAAGAACAACCAAGTGAGAAATATAAAAATAGACTGAAAAAGCATTGATGGATTTGTAAAAAAGAAAAAGATCAAAAATTAATGTGAATCTCATTCAGACTGGAATAGAAGATAGTATATTGGGGAATAAGAAAATGATAGTGAACTGAAACAAATATTTTGAGTCTATTTTCGTGGAAGACACAGAAAATCTCCTGGAGATATTGGATAACACCAGCCCAGTGTGAATGAGGAGCTGAATGAAGTTAACAGTAGCAAATAAAAAGAAAAATTAATTGGACTGAAAGATTACAAGTCCCCAGAACCCAATGACTTGCATCCCAAAGTTTTGAAAAAGGTGGCTATGCAGATAGTAAATGCACTGGCAAAATTCCATAGATTTAAGAATGGTTCTCACAAACTGAAGGTCACAAGTGTAACCTCACTATTTAAGAAAGGAGAGAGTGAGAAAACAGGGAACCACAGAGCAGTTGTGGTTCTGAAAAAAAAGAAAGGACGCAGAACACCAGTAGTGGGGAAAATTAATTATTAAACAAGTTGCAGGTATTTAGAAAATAATAATAGAATTGGGCAGAGTTGACATGGACTTCTGAAAGTCAAATCACGCTTGACAAATCTGTGAGTTTTTTTTGAGATTGGCATGTGCAGAAGGTGCCACACAAGAGGTTATAAAACAGAATACAAGCACAAGGGATTGGAGTGATCTGATGGCAATGAACTAAGGATGGGTTAACAGGCAAAAGAAAAGGAATGAATAGGTTATTTCTGGGTAGGAAGGCTGTGACTGGTTGGGCGGTGCAGAGATTGGTACTAGACACCCAACTGTTGACAATCTACATCAATCACTAGCATGAAGAGACCCAAGTGTAACAAATCCAAGTTTGCTGATAAAAAAACACTGGGTGGGAATGTGGGTTGTGAAGAGGATGCAGAGAGGGAAGATAGACAAGCTATGTGAATGGGCAAGGACATGGCGAGAGAATATGGTGTGGAAAATGTGAAGTCATCTGCTTTGGTTAAAAAAAAACAAGGCTGAGTATTTTTTAAAATGGGGAGAGATTGAAAAGTAGAGACACAAGACACTGCAAATGCTGTAATCTGCAGCAAAAAAAACAAAGAAAAACAAACTGGAGGAATTCAGTGGGTCAGGCAGCAACTGTGAAGGTAGAAGGATGGTCGACATTTCAGCATCAAGGTCCTGCATCAAGACTGAGAGTGTAGAGGGAAGTTAGCCAGTATACAGAGATGAGAGGGAGGGGTGAGGCAAGAGCTGGCAGGTGATAGGTAGAACCGAGTGAGGACGATGATGATAGGCAGATGGAGCCAAGTGAGGAGGAGAGGGGTGGAGTTGGGAGACAGCAGCTGGTGGGTGATAGGTAGAAACAGATGAGGAGATAGGAAAAAAGAAAGCAGGCATATGGAGCCAGAGATAGAGACAAAGGCTGGAAGATGCTAAATGGAAACAAGAGGGTGCAGATGCTGGAATCTGATAGGTAAGGAAGGATAATGGGCAAATGGATTCAGGTGGGGGAGGGGAACAAACCTGGAGAACAGGGGCTGGGGGCAGTTGGAAAAAGCGGACTTGGGAGAACCATTCAGAAGGAGAAAGGAATAGAGGGGTGCGGGGTAACTGAAATTGGAAAATTCAATGTTCATGCTATTGGGTTGTAGACTACCCAGGCGGAATATGAGGTGTTGTTCTTCTAGTTTGCATTTAACCTCTCTCTGCCAGTGGACAAGGCTGAGGACTGACAGGCTGGTGTGTAAATGGGAGGGGGAGTTGAAATGGCATGCAACCAGGAGCTCTAGATGGCCATTGTGGACAGAGCGCAGATGTTCCTCGTAAAAGTCACCTAGTCTATGCTTGGTCTTGCCAACGTAGAGGACACCACATCGAGAGCGCCAAATCAAGTAGACAAGGTTGAAGGAGGTGCAAGTGAATCTTTGCCTGACCTGGAAGGGCTGTTTATGTCCCTGAATGGTGGTGGGGGAGGAGGTGTAGGGACAAGTGTTGCACCTTCTACAATTACAGGGGAAAGTGCCATGGGATGGGTGGAAAGGGATGAGCGAACCTTCACAGGGACTTGATGGACCAAGTAGATATTGTGATATCAAGGGAACCAAGGGATTAGTACAGGGAACTTGTGCTGAGATGAAAGATTACCCTTGATCTACCTAAATAGTAGTCCAGGTGCAGGAGGCCAAATGGTCTATTCCTGTATTTCTTTGTGGTGTCCTTTTCATATTGACAGGTCATTCAGAAATCAGGAGCATAATTTTGCTTAAAGGGTAATGGAAATCTTCAATTCTCTTCCCAAGCATTGGATTAATTGATATTTTAAGAGATTCCCAGTTTTTTTCACTGTGTGAAGGGATTAAGGGATCTGGATCAAAGACAAAAACTGGAATTCAGATACTTTTGCCTATATGTTGGAACAGGCTCAAAGGGCTGGTTAGCCTCACCTGTTTCTCTTCAACATTGGCACAATTAAGCTGCTTAACATTTGTAAAAACAAGTTACTTAGGGTTGTGGCTTTTTGAACAGATTTATGCACATCACTTCCTTTGTGGCAAGTTGCTGACTTTATACTTGATAGGGCCACAGAGTAAAGGCTGCATAATTCTCCAGATGGAGAGCAGAAAACTGGTGCCAGCTAAAGTGTGTGTTACACAACATCTAGGTTGTAATTTAAATCTTGCACAGACGTAGAAGCAGCTTCATATCTTACATGAAAAACTAAAGCTAAGGTGGAAAAATACAATAAAGATGTCAAAGAGAAAGGGAAATATTTGTGGATGGGTCTTGCATGCAATGTTACTTGAAATCTTGACCTACTTTTGCTCAAGAAATTCCAAAAAACAAAAGTACATGGTGAAGTAGGTTAAACAATGGACTTTCATCTCAAGGGTCTGTCTCAAATCCAGAATACTAGCATAACAATTGCATATAACTGCTGGCAATAAAGAGTTGCATGTGAAATGATTTTAGGCAATCTCCATCCAGTTGGTCATTGGCATATTTCTACTGTCACTAATTATCCTTAAAATGTCTCAAGCTATTAGTAAGACAAGGGGTGTTAATCAAACTGGCGGTTTGTCCTGTACGGTATCAAGCTTCTTAAATATTTTTTGAATTGCACTTATCTCTGCAAATGGAGAGTATTTCATTCACTCATCGCTTGTTCCTTGTAGATGGCAGAAAGAGCTCAAGGAGTCAGGAGGCAAGTCACTTACTACAGCATACTCAGCTTCTGATCTGCTCTTATAGTCTTTATATTTATGTAGCTTGTCCAGTTAAACTTCTGGACAATGGTGACAACCCAGGATTTTGACAGTGGTGAACTCAACAACAGTAATGCCTTGATTATCAAGAGTAGGTGGTTAGAATCCCTCTTATTAGAGATGATCATTGCCTGGCACATAAGCTACACAATACTTGCCAGTTTTCAGCCCATGAATGCATGTTCTCTAGGTCTTGCAGCATACAAGCATGGACAGTTTTATTTGTTGAGGAGTGACAGCTGGAATTGAATATTCTGCAATCCTCAGTGAACATTAGCACTCATGATGGAAGCAAGCTCACTGACTATGCAGCTGAAGACGGCTGTGTCTATGACAGCTGCCACAATGTCCTAGGGCTGGGATGATTCACCTCAAATAACCATAATCGTCTTTCTCTGTGTAAGGTACGACTCCAGCTAATGGAGCGTTTACTCCTTCGTGCCCATTAGCTTCAGTTTTACCAGTTGCCACACCCCAATCAAAAGCTGTGTTGATGTCAAGGGATGTCACTCTCACCTCTCTGCTGGAATTCAGCTCTTTGGTCATGTTTGCACATACTGGAAGGGAGAATCCTACAAGAGCTAGCATACCCAAATATTAATCAGTCCTTTAGTGAATGTATCAGAAACAGAAACAAAAGCAAGTACTGACAACACTGATATTGTTGCATGTCTTCTAAGATTCGGAATTTTGTAGCAATTAAATATTACTTCATGAGAAACATCTTGACAAATTTTCACAATATGAATAGTACAATGAAAAGCTTACCAAACACTAAAGTATGACTCAATACAACATCCTGTTAAAGTCTGTCAATTATAACCAGATAGAACCTGATAAGGTGAAACATTTGTAGTGACAGCTAACCATTTATTATTAAGTAATCCTAAGAATAACATGAAAGAACATACACTTGTGTAACTCATAATTATGCCCCTCAGGCATCTCAACAATAATTCACATATGATTACTTGGAAGTGCAGTCACCATTGTTACATCAGTAAATACAGAATAATGCTTAAAATTGAACCCAATTTTTCCACTATTTATTCTTGGCACATAGATAACTTTAGCATGTCCTCACTCTCCATCCATCCTTGAACACTACCATTTAAGTTCTCTCCATTTACTGACAGTTTAAAATATCATGGACTGAATGTTAACTATGATAATTCTCACATCCGTGTATCACAATAATGCCTTCCTTACCACAGTATTGTTCAAATAATGCACAGGTTTAGCATTATACAACAGAGGTGTTTGGTCATGGGGCCCATTACTTGAAAGGTATAATAAGATAATCGTTTTTAAAAACATGAGAAAACAAAAATTCCAAAGAAACTGCTCTAAAATGATACCCGATTATACATAATTCAGACATCAGCAAACCATGTTGCTAAATATATTGTTTGTAGAAGTGAAGGAACAGCAATTCATCTTTGGTCACTTGTGTTAAACATATAATCATAACAAAAGATTCATTATATTTCCCCTTCAACATTCAGTTTTATTGAAGTCAATAAAAAGTAACCAAAACAAATTTCTACTTGATGTGTAAAAGGTGATTTCAAATATGGTGTTGTAGTCATCTTGTTAATTGACTGAAGTCAAATATTCCCTTAGTCTATGAATTCCAGCTTTTAACTTATCTGCTAGACAGATATACAGAACATGACACTGCATAGGATGCTACTCTACAGGGAGACTGCGGAAAGTGAGAGCAGTTACAACACAATAATAGGTTATCCATACTCCCCCACCTGACCCTTTCCTAAGCAAGAAACAGAGTGAGTCTGTGACTGGGGTGGGGGGGATACCAAATTTAGAAAAGAATTAAGGAGATGGGGGTTATTCAATGAAATAACGATCATTTTTCTCCTGATACCACTGACAACTTTAGCAAGGATCTTACAAAGACCAAAGTGCAATTCTACATCTGAAAACAAGCACACACTCCAAATCATTACTTTTTAAACCAGAAATTTATGTCAAACAGAGAAAAACTACTTCAACACATTTTACTGCAACATTCCATTAATGTTTTTAAAGAAACTTGTGCTAGTATTCTGTTGCACATTCACCAGAGCTACAAAAAGTAGTCAGACTTGGTTTTATAGTTTTTAACATAAAAGTACATGTTTGGAGTTAAATAGGAAAGTTTAGGCAATGTAAAAGGAAGTATGTTGAAGAACAACCAAAAATGGAGACAAGAGCTAGAGAAAGAATTTTTTTTGAGGATATCTAGGATTCCATGGTCTGTCAGAGCATATATGGAATAAGTGTGAGCTCCAGCCAAGTATGCTACATTATCAAACTGCTTACAGAACACTAATGCAACACAGCTGAACACAAACTACCAAACTAAAGGAGTTGTCAGTCATATATTCATACCACAGCACACCCACCGTACTGTATGCCAGAAACCAAACAAAACAGGACTGTATTAATTTCTAGATCTATTGTGAAATTAACTAATGAGGATATAGGAAATGGCTTCAACACAGATGATTCACTAGTTAACTCACACTATTACTATCCCTTCTGTAAGAAGCTATATGCCAGTTTTTAATCTTTTTCAAACTTGTTGCGACAAATGATCAACATTTCTTTGATAGCAGTTTTTCAGGAGGAAGAAAAGTTGGGTTTCCATTACTTCTGGAAGGTTGATCGCATAAGCCGAATTATTTATACATTTCTTGCGAAAGGCTTCAGTGCACATTTTATGATCTGATGTCAAGGACAATTTAAAACATTTTCATTACCCAGACAGGTATGCTTGATCTTTTAAAGAAACATGGACTGAGGGAAATATGATTGAGGTGTATAAAATGGAGACTACATTGTGCTTGTGTCGAGCAATTGTTCCAGTGTAATACGAATAGGGAAGATCAGGGGTCACACCTAAAGTTATCAAAAGGCTGAACCAGACTGGCACTGGGTAGTTTCTTTTCCCAGATATTTTTACTGGACCTGTGAAACAAATTGCCAGCATGTAAATGGAATGCTATTGGTATATTCACAGAGCTAAACGTGTTTTGCCTGAGAGAAATATCATCTTATTCAATAAGTACCTAATAATGTAAATCAAAGACAATGCAGCCTCCTGGATTTGTCTCGATCAGAGAAATATTTCTCAGTGTTTGTTCAATTAGGCTGGGTTTTTATCCCACTATTTCTACTTCTCTCAACAAAGCACATGGATGGGCTGGGAAATGTTGTGTATGATGCTGTACAAGGTATTAAGGGCTACATGAGGTAAGTGTCTTCCTAAATTTAACTCATCAACAGAATTGGCTCTTGAGTTCCTTATGCTTAGGAATTGTGGTAACAGCCAAAATGAATGCCCCACAAAAAATCCTTTACCTCATCTTTAGAAAAGCTACTGAGACGGTTTCCAGGCCTTACACCCATCTCTGGGGCCTTTGTATTATGTTGTCTCTTTTCTGATGTATAGATGTCTGTAGTTTTAAGAACTCCCAGAACTCATGTTGTATTGTCATCATATTGACATGCCTAAAGAGGGAAAATTTACTGATTACTTCCTCCTCTTCCCCATCTTCTATCACTGACACTTGGTACTTTAAACACCAGATTTTACAGAAAATTGTATCTTTTCCTTCCACAAATGAGTCTCAAATATTTTGTTCAGTTTTATGTGAAGAGGGAGAAGAACACTGAGAATCACAGAGAACAGAGTTTTCCATAATTGGCTTAGAATTCTTAGACTAAGAATTACTCAGGCATCCTAGGAATTACTTCATCTACTCCTACACATGTTATCCTGATGGAGTTAAACTTTTTTTATCCAATATATTATTCATTACTCCAGTTTGTTCAAAGAACATCTGACAATTCGTAATGGACTTGATGATTTCCCTGACCTTTGAAATCTCTGTCTTTCAGTGTAATGATGAAGCATTTGCTCTATGATGGTTTCAAATTGCATTTTACAACCTTTAAATTTCTTGTATTGGCAAAAGTGTTCAAACTGAAGTGAAACATGGACGTGTGGTTGGCATCCTAAGAATTAAAATGTGACAATGTGTTTTGCAAAATATAACCCATGACACATTATTATATTTCCAGATTAGTAAACATGAGACAAGTGTAAATCTTAGTGTACATGAACTGTCTTCACCAAGAGAACTTCAGAAGGGCAATGTTGAAGCAAAGAATGAAAAGCACAAAGCAACAAGCAGGGCGTCACGATGTGTTCTCACACTTTCAACTAGTCACACTTTAATGCAAATGAACTCTCATTAAAAGGCATGACATTTTTAAAATAAGCCTCTCCTATTTGCCAAAGACAAATATTAGTAAGTTTTCAGATGACACAAAGGTTGGGGGTGTTGTGGATAGTTTGGAGGGCTGTCAGAGGTTACAGAGGGACATAGATAGGATGCAAAGTTGGGCTGAGAAGTGGCAGATGCAGTTCAACCCAGATAAGTGTGAAGTGGTTCATTTTGGTAGGTCAAATATGATGGCAGAATATAGTCTTAATGGTAGGACTCTTGGCAGTGCAGAGGATCAGAGGGATCTTGGGGTCCAGAGAACACTCAAAGCGGCTGCGCAGGTTGATTCTGTGGTTAAGAAGGCATATGGTGTATTGTCCTTCATCAATCGGGGAATTGAATTTAGGAGCTGAGAGGTATTGTTGCAGCTATATAGGTCCCTGGTCAGACCCCACTTGGAATACTGTGCTCAGTTCTGGTCGCCTCACTACAGGAAGATGTGGAAGCCATAGAAAGGGTGCAGAGGAGATTTACTAGGATGCTGCCTGGAATGCGGAGCATGCCTTATGAAAGTAGGTTGAGAGAACTTGGTCTTTTCTCCTTGGAGCGACGGAGGATGAGGGGGGACCTGATAGAGGTATATAAGATGATGAGAGGTATTGATCAGGTAGATAGTCAGAGGCTTTTCCCCAGGGCTGAAATGGTGGCCACAAGAGGACATAGGTTTAAGGTGCTGGGGAGTAGGTATGGAGGAGATGTCAGGGGTAAGTTTTTTTACTCAGAGAGTGGTGAGTGCATGGAATGGGCTACCGGCAACGGTGGAGGAAGCGGATACGATAGGGTCTTTTAAGAGACTGTTAAATAGGTACATGGAGCTGAGAAAAATAGAGGGCTATGGATAAGCCTAGTAATTTCTAGGGTAGGGACATGTTCGGCACAGCTTTGTGGGCCGAAGGGCCTGAATTGTGCTGTAGTTTTTCTAAGTTTCTACCTCATTTTGGTTGTTGCAGTGGTGAGATGTACTGCAACACTATTCCACCCATGCAAAACCATGACGTGTACTCAACATCACTGTTACATGCATGCTGCTGTCTAAGTAAAACCCCCCGCTATCACTTCCATCTTAAGTAAACTGACAAATATGTTTGATCACAGATGAGATGAAAGGCAAGTAAAAGCAAGAATTCAGCATCATAACACTTCATAAAATTCATCAAAACTACAGGACTAGAGGAATTATCAAATGACTGATGTAACAAGATAGTCGCATGCATTTTCTGTATTTTGAAGCAAAGTCAGCCATAATGAAGGTTGTAAATGATTCGATGAATAAATCAATTCTTCTTCATCCCCTCTTTTGATCATTTTCATCAGCATTCTACAAATGCACTAGCAATAGGTGTATTGGTTGTGTTTATCTGAGGTATAAGTTTCTGAGCTTTCCTGCCAAGTATCACATCAAAAACAACCTACTATTATGATAAAACAATCTGCCACTCATGACAAAAAGACAACCTTAAATATGCACAGGAAAACAAAATAAGTAATTGTTTAACTGGGAGAAAAAAAACACATCAAGTTTTAAAAATAGTTCTAAAATTTAAAACTAATGGGACTATTATCTATTATGACTCAAGAATGTAACATCTGATAATGAACACCCCTCCTTCTAAACATGTTATTCCTCTTGATCAGGTGTTTGATCCAGATTATATAATAAACCAAGTGTAGTTGTATAAGTCCTGGGTCCCCTACTGGTGGAGTATACAATTGATCTAGTTTTTGCTTTTATTGTAAATTAAGTAGGGCAAGCAGAGAACTTGCTAACTGTGTTGAAGCAATTTGATTCTGCAGTAGTGCTTGCCTGAATGCACGATATACATTGGTGCTTCAGCTGAACCAAGTCCTTTTGCATTTCCTGTTTGCATTACTAAGATACGAGGGGTCACCTTTGAGCTGGACATACCTGCTGCCCATTGATCCTTTGTGTCTTAACCAACCTGAAGGAAGTGTGATTTAATATAGATTTTAGCAGCAATGTGATCAATACTTTGTTTCACAAAACAAATGTCCTCAATGAGATAAAAGGTTACATAATATTTTATTAATCAATATACCTACTAGTTGTCATTGCAGCTGCTAAGCTAAAGGGTCATATAAACTTTTCTGAGATGACAGCCAATGTCCTCATGATAAATTTACTCTTTATTGCAATTCTAATCACAGAATTGTGGATCATAGCCTCTCCAACAATCACTGTGTGTAATATCAAAAGCAAAGCACTGCAAATGCTGTGAATCTGAGAAAAAGGAGGAAATACTTTTAATACTCAGCAAGTCAGGAAGCAACCGTGAACAGAGAAGCCTAATAAACTTTTCAAGTCATTAGCTCTGTTTCTCTCTCCACAGATGACATCTGATCTTCTGAGTATTTTCAACAAAATTTTCCATTTGCATTCCTGCTGATAAGGCCACTGTTCAACCATCCCATGTTAGTAACTGATGCAAGCTACTCATCTCTGAAGTCATGTTCTTTGGTTCTTTTTAAGAATTTGGGACCACAGAATAAAACTCAAGTGTTTTTAAATTTAGACTTTATGAAAGTAGCAACTTACACACTAACCCACAATTTGGCACAGTAACCTTGTACTGAGGAAGGATATATGGCTGTGATAGAGACTGGAGGCTATGGTAGAGATGAGGTGGTTGGGACCAGGGTATTGGAAGTTGTCAAAATGGTGGAGGGCATGAGAAGTGTCCCAGATGTAAGTGGGAAGGGACTGGACAAGGGAAGACAAGATAGAATGAAGGTATGAGGAGATAAGTTCAGTGAGACAAAAGCAGGCAGAAACAATTGATTTACCAGAGCAATCCTGTTTGTGGATCTTAGGGAAGAGATTGAAGTGGACAGTGAGAGGTTGGGGCACTATCAGGTTATGGGCTGTGGTGGGGAGATCTGCAACGGTCCAGGAGAAATTGACCTGGTTTCAGTTGGTGGGGTAATGTCAATGAAGAAATTGATTGATTCTGCTGAAGCTCTGCTTGTGCCAAGCCTTACATCAATTCGCTTTGGTATTTCTAGGTTTTTCCTACAAAATTACTTAAACAGTCAACAATGAAAGGTTGAGTGAGATTCAGGCTTTGCATTACTAATGGATGTTCTTCGGGTTATGAGAAGTTGTTCAAAAGTATTAATATGCAGCTAAGACTCTTTCCACTTCAGCAGATTTTGAGAAAAAATACTAAGATAATATACTTCCTATTAAAGGATCTCACCTAATACAATAGTTGTCTTTTCTTAATTCAAACGCTAAACAATATTCTCAATTTAACCAATGCCAAGCACTTATAAGTGTAATTTTCCATTTTCTTCCATCCAATCACATTCTTTAAAATTGAACTCTCGCAACCTGTTCTGTTACTGTGCCCACATCAGTCAATGTGTATATTAGCGTGATTGTTTCAAGACTTCAAAGGCTGCCGTTGCTTCTCTCAGCTGCTGTTACAATCCAGATGCAGCTTCATCCAAAAATAACTGTAACACTAGATGGCAGTGTCAAGGGTCACACTGAGGTGACCCATTAAAAAGCTTCCGCAAACCCTGTCCTAATATATTAAATGTTTCGGACCACACCTAAGAAAGTTATAACAATGTCAAAAAAATTACATATTATGGGAGTGGAGTCCTTTGCTTTCATTTTGCAAATGGCATTTGCTGTTTCACAGGTCCCAGAAAAACTGCATGCACAAGTTTGCCTATGGTCAAGCGCGATGATCTGGCATAACCGGACATAGTTGCATTCTACAATCAAAACAAGAGGTTTGGTTTTAATCACTAGAAAGTACGCGTTATGTGGCCGCACTACTTGAGATGCGCAGCGTGTGGTGCCAGAAATGCAGTGGCATCGGGTTCATTCTCAGCTCCCAGTAGTAAAGCAGAGACGTCAGCATTCGTCGGTGCAGCAAGCTCTCATGTGACACGTTACCAAACTGTCTTTCATAACCCGTGCTCGCATTCCTTACGCAATGTACATTATCGGCAGTTATAGTTTTTATATAATATGAAATGATATACTACACATGATTAGCGTGTCTCAATTTTTTGCAGTGGCTAGATAAATGTTGCAGATTAAAACGTATAAAAGAACTCCCCTGCGCAAACACCCACATCAATGATTTTTTTTTAGAAAAATACGCATTCAAGAAACTATCCAAGTTTCTGCTAGGTACATTATCTAACATGCTGAGGATGGGAAAGTAAGGTTTGTGCCCGATATGCAACCCAGTTGATATTCACAGTTACGCATCTTAAGAGAACGATGCGAGTTTGGACAGAATAAAAAGAACAAGACTGCTCTGACATGTCACCAATTGTAAAGTGGCTACAACCGGAGTTTGCTGCTGTGTTCTATTTTACTTAAGATCCATGCATTAACGTTGAGTGAGAAATATCCCGAGTTACGCAAGCCACACTGCTGGATCAATCTGATTCATTGTTTTGTAAAATTGTGAAAATCATGCAAGCGGCTCCAATTGGCCACAAAGAGGAAACAAAATATATTGTTAATTTCCCCTTCCAACCTGACTTTAGCATTTTGCTTTGATCGGTTGATTTTGGGGGGGGGGAGGGGGCAAAAAGTAGAAGTTTTATTTTTTTGCCCCTGCGCCTGTACCGCACACGTACTTCGGTACGAATCACGGCCCCGTCGAAAGAAAAATATAAAGCTATTTGCTGTAACTTTGTGCACCCACGTGTTCGGAATGAATGAAGGAAGCGAGCCCGGGGAATGACACTTGCAACAATGTAACAACAATGTGGCAAAAGGCAATCGGGCAGCGGGTCGCCAGCCTTCAGTCGGCTGGTGTGCGGGCCGCCAGAGTTCTCAGTACGGGCTCCACGTGAAGCCGGTGCTCCGCTCGCCGCCACTACATACACATGACTTTCCAGAGACCGGCAGTGTACAGGCAAAGTCGCTCCAGCTTGAGCACCGGCATCTGTATGGAGGAGAAGGAGAAGCAGCAGTAGCAGCAGCAGCATTGCCACCCGACTCATCGGCGACGGTGTGTCGCCAAGCATGCAGCCAGGTAAAGCACGGCTCCTTACCTGAGACTCTGCGTTTTCTGTCAGGTAATCGAAGACGAATGAGGAGAAGTCTTCATCTGTGAGCGAGCAATCCGCCATCTTCCCGCGCTGTGTGACACGGTTGCTGCGATCCCCACCGAGCCGGCAGAGTGGGCTCGCCACTGCCCCCGGCCGTGGTAGGTGGATGGTAGCGGTACTGCAAGTCTTGCTCGCTGTAAATGCAACACTGTGCGCTGGGGGGGTTCCCCAGTTAACAGGCTGGGATTCGTGGTGCTGGGCTGTTGTGCTGGCTTCCCAAAAAAATAGCCAGTTATTGTTACCGGATGAAAGTGTAACAGTTGTTTTTCTCTGATATCGAGAAGCAGGGAGTTGTGTGTGTGTACTACTGTATTAATGGTGAAAATACAAGAGTGTTGTAACTGTCAGACTAGTGAACATTCCCACTTTATGTTCTCGGATTATCGAGTGAAGCTAATGCATATATCGGTAGGTGTCTTTCTTTAAAGGGCGAGCAACATTTCAATAAAAAAAGAAAACTGATTGCTCACCGAACCCAACAGGAAACAAATAAAATTTTAGAGGGAGAATTAAACAAAAGTTCTGTGTTATTAGACTAGTTTTAAAACAAATGGAGCACATCCTTAGGCAGTCACTCGGGATGAAATAAGGATTTAAACATCGGGTATTATTTTTGTAATCACCTCCTTGCAAATGCATCTTGGCCTTTAAAAGGGAAGTAAGGGTCCTCTAATTATTTGGTAATAAGATTGGGGGGAAATTGAATCAAAAGTTTAATTAAAAATACTCTTTCAGAAAACGAAAGGGCTGTGGTTGCTGGGCACCCTGTATACAATGCAGATATCTCACTGGCTTCAAATGACAAGAAGAGATGAATGGTCTTATTTAAAATTAAGTAGGAGGAATTGACTAAGTTAACATCACCAAGGCACAATTAAAAACTATCCCTGAAAGAATGTACACTATTATAATTTCAATATCTAGACACATTGAAAATGATTTTAAAGAACAAATTAAACTTAGAATAAGAATTTCAAAACCAAAAGTTAAAGACAGGTGCACTTAAAACAAAATTCCATGTGGCTGGAGGTTCCAGTGTTCTTCCCCCCCCTTCTCCCTTTCCCACCCATTTTCCCCGCTTTTCATTTTCCCTCATTCCTGTGTCCCCCTCACCCCTTCTCTTTCCCCTCTCACGACCTGCCCATCACCTCCCTCTGGTTCCCCACCTCCTTCCCTTTATTCCATGGTCCACTATCCTCTCCTATTGGATTTCTTCTTCTTCAGCCCTTTGCCTCTTCCACCTATTACCTCCCAGCTTCTTGCATCACTCCCTTTCATCACCTCCACCCACCTACCTTCCTCCTCTCCCCTGGACTTGCCTATCACCTGCCAGCTTGTGCTCCTACCCCTCCTCTCCTATCCCTACCTTTTTATTCTGGTTTCTGCCCTCTTCCTTTCCAGTCCTGATGAAGGGTCTCAACCCGAAACATTAATTGTTTATTTCCCTCCATAGATGCTGCCTGACCTGCTGAGTTCCTCCAGTATTTTGTGTGTAAGGTTCCAGTGTTTGTGTGCTGATAGTCAGAGATGAACTATATATCTGGAATTATAGGCTAGTTATGATGGATTCCTTCAGTTATGTGGATGTTGCAAATTAGATTTGGTTATGCTGAAAATATACAATGAATAAGAAATAAAAATGCTGTTAAATACTCAGTAGGTCAGGCAGCAGCTTCAGAGATGGAAGCAATGTTAACATGTCAGATCTGTGGCCACCATCAAGCATATCTTCCCCCTCCCCACCCCTTTCTGCCTTTCACAGGGACTGCTCTCTCCGCAACTCCCTCATTCGCTCCTCCCCCCACCACCCATCCCACTCCCACCCCAGGAACTTTCCACTGCCCCCACCATAGGTGCAACACCTGCCCCTACACTACCTCCATCCAGGGACCCGAACAGTCCTTTCAGGTGAGATAGAGATTCAGCTGCACCTCCCTTAATATCATCTACTGCATTCGGTGCTCCAAGTGTGGCCTCCTCTACATTGGTGAGACTAAATGCTGACTAGGTGACCATTTTGCAGAACACCTGCACTCTGTCCGTAACCGTGACCTGCATCTCCCCGTTGCCAGTCACTTCAACTCCCCCTCCCACACTATCACTGATATAACAGCCTCCTCCACTGCCAGGAGAATTCCAAGCACAAACTGGAGGAATAACACCTCATTTTCTGTCTTGGAATCTTGCAGTCCAATGGCATGAATATTCAATTTTCCCACTTTAGGTAATCCCCACCCCCCTTGCCCAGAAACTCCACCCCCACCTCCACCTCCACCATGCTTCTTCCCTTTCCTAGCCTTTTTTCTTCTCTCTTCTTACCTTTTACCCATCCCCCGGTGGATCTGCTCTTCCCACCTTCCCCATACCTGCCCATCACTATCTCTTGCTTGCATCTACCTATCACCACCCTGTGCCCACACTACCTTCCCTCCTTTGTCGACCTATCATTGCTCTGCTTTTCCCTCCTATATATTGGGCTTCCCCTTTTCCTGTCTTCAGTCCTGAAGAAGGGTCCTGACCCAAAACGTTGACCACCAGCTTTTCTCCATGGATGCTGCCTGGTCTGCTGAGTTCCTCCAGCATCATCATGTTTTTCATCTAGATTCCAGCATCTGCAGTCCTTTGTTTCTCTGATCTGTGACCTTTCATCAGAACACTATAAAAGGTCTGAATTATGATTTTTTTTAAAAATGCCAATCCAAAATATTAACTCTGTTAATCTCTCCACATATACTAACAGCTAGTTGACCATTTTGGGAATTTTGTGTTTTTATTATGGGTGTACATTGTGCAAGAACTATCATGTAATAACAATCCACTTTAGATATTCAAAGTACCTGTTTTGCATGGAGGGTGTGCCTATCAATGTGCTATTCAACAAGCAAACACAAACACACCTCTTGTACACAAAGACAAGTTGTATTTTAGACTTCCAAAGAATACAATTGGGAAAATATAGTGAAAGGGGTGTGGAAGGACTACTATCTGGACATTTCAGTTTGCATTATTTCAACGTCCTTAATAAAAGGCAGTGTTATCTCTCACTTCTTAGACAGAGCCTTTGGGTCAAAGATCACTTATTTCCACCATAGTTTTGTGGGTTTTGAAGTGACATTAGTCCTATGCAAAACCTGCCACAGATGGCGATGCAGTGTTAGACTGAAAGAATGGGTGGATTTTTTGGATTGCCATGTGATCCTTCCACCATTTGCACCTTGCCTCCCACTTACTCCTGTGGGAGAGACATTCCCTGATGCTTCTCCTCCAATCTGAGCACTCTTGGGTTAGGGGTTCCATTAAATAGGTGATGTTACTTTTCACTGTGGATGTTCAAATCTTTCAGGTGTTTAGTATGAGGTCCATTCTCTTCTGCACTACAGTGAAAGAATAAAGATAGTTTGGTGCTGAGCCTCCAAGTGTGCACATAGACAAGCATCTTTGTCTCCTAAAACTCAGTGACTGAGTTAGAGTGTACTTTGTTCTGGAGTGGAGGTGATGAAGCTTGAACCATTTCCTTCTTGTCCTGTAGATTAACTCCATTCTGTTAGGGAGCTTATTGGAAATTAAGTGCTGTATTGAGAAGAGGAAAACAAAACTGCAGATGCTAGAAATCTGAAACATGAACAGGAAATGGTGGAAACAATGCAAGTCAGGCAGCATCTGTCAGAAGTAAAACAAGAGTACTTCATCAGAATCAATTGAGAAGAGGGTTGGTGAGAGAACACTGATCTAGTGTGTACTAGTCTGTGATGGATCCTTCGGTGAGGATCCAGGTTACATGTCATCATGCAGCTGGTGAAAGATGGTGACGAATTTTCCAAAGTCATTGATTGCCCCTAAACCAATCCCACTCATTGCCAATGTCCTTGGCCTTCACTATCATCTGGCCAACACCCCACCCTCAGTCATAGAACATGAACAGTGTAGCACAGGAAGAGGCCCTTCAGCCCACAATGTCTGTGTTGACCATGATGCCAAATTAAACTAATCCCATCTGCCTGCACATGATCTGTATCCCTCCATTCTCTGCATGTCATGTTCATCATCTCCCTGATGACCCCTCTGATCTTCTCCACAAACCTCTGTCCCAATAACTCCAGTCTGATCATCACCTCGCTCATACCCTCGGATAATATTCTTGACCAAACCTCTGATCCCAATTGCTTACAATGCTTTCCAAATCTTTTCATTGTCTCCACAGGGAAAATCCTCTGCCACAATCCTGTCGACACAATGACCTTCTCCTCGTTTACCCCAGTACTATCCCTGATTACCTCTCCCTCTACTGCAGTGAATCAGGTAGCCATTTCACTTCCTCCACGATCTCCAGAATACACTATGGCAAGAGATTGCAGAGGAAATAAAAACAAAAAATTCTGGAAACTCTTGGCAGGTCAGGCAGCATCAGTGGAAAGAGAAACAATTAACATTGCAGGTCAAAGACCCTTTATCAGAACTAAATAGTGAAGATGGAAGGAAAGAATTGGTTAGTTGTGGCCGTTAAGAATGTAATTCCATAAATCCACCATCCACACACCAAGAATTTTCAAATAATAAATTTGAGGTGGTATTGCTAGAGCAAAATAAAAAAATATATATCAATATTTCCAATAAGTTTCAGAAAATTTTAAACATTCTGAGCTATCAGAATTGTATGTACTAAGGTAATTTTCTTCTCTTGCTGAAGAGGCTGATATTTGCAGTGGGTCACAGCAGAATGTTCACGTGGCACTTTGATGTTGACCTCGACATTGTGGCCAATGTGAGCCAGCCTGGACCACAGCAAGCATTCACTTGTTTAGATGTCAGTCACTGGGCCTTTAAAAAAAACTAAAAATATCCTTGGAGAGTGTTGCTCCTTTGACAGCTATAACAACTGTTATATACATGTAAGAGATGAAAGAAATATAAAAGAGGTATATTTACAAAAGAATCTAAGTGATTAAATACAAAAGGTGCTTGCATATTAATATTCTACAAATCTACTTTCATCAATGGATTAAAAAATAGTTAGTGTCAATAAATGAGATTGACTTATGGAGATCAGAGTAACATTACTTCTCAAGTTTTGTAGAATACAAGTTTTGTAGGTTTGCAAATATTTTAACCGTATCTTTCATTATTAATCTCTACAATATTTTAAAATTGTGTCTGTCAAGTATTATATTGCTTCCATAAATTTGCTGTATAAATCTGCAGCGGGGCAAACATCAGATTTGGAGTTCAGAATAAATATCAGAATATTAATAATATATAAAAGAAAATTTGCTCCATCTTCTAGTAAGCATAATTTATTGAACAGAGGGAAGATCACTGGTCTGAAACATTAGCTCTCTTTCTCACCTTGTAGATGCCACCTGACTTGCTTAGTATTTCAAGGATTTCTGGTCTAGCCACATAGAGGCTACGACTAAGAAAGCACACTGGCACCTCTGCTTCCTCAGAAGGCTAAGGAAATTTGGCATGTTCTCGATGACTTTCACCAATTTTTACAGATGCATCTTTGAAAACATCCTATCTGGATGCATCACACCTTGGTATGGCAACTGTTCTGCCCAAGATTGCAAGAAATTGCAGAGCTGTGAATGCAGCCCAGTTCATCACAATATTCTTTCTGTTCCTTTTCCCCTTTTGTACTACCTCAATGTACTTCAGTATGGAATGATCTGTCTGTATGGCATGTAAACAAAAGATTTTCACTGTATCTCAGTACATGACGATAATAAACCAATTACCATTTGTTTCTATTTCACATTTCCAGCTTCTACAATATTTTGTAGTTTATTGAATGTTATTTTGCAGATAACAGTCTTGATACTTGTAAATAGTTATGGTTAGAACAAAGGAAGCAATAGATGAAAGAGGACAAAGAAACAGAAAAAACTAAACATTTTGGGGAAAATAGAAATGGGAAATAAGCAGGTGCTTCATTCTAGTCATAGATTTCATTCATGTAGTGTTTCACCATCTTCATATTAGTCACAGTAAAATGAGTGGAGGCACTTTTGTTAGGTCTTTCTGGTTCAGTGTGCTATTTGAAGGAATTTTCAGATTATGTATTCTATTAATGTTTTTTGTAAATTTTTACTGGATTACTTGCCTCACAGTACTTATTAAAAAATTAAATGCCTGGTTTGACTAATTTTCAACATTAAAATATTCATCATAAACCTAAAGAGTATAATTCTCAGTGGGTGTTATCCTGATTATGTGAGGCAATTCAACCAAAATGCATTTGCTTGAATGCGGAGGATCTGAATTACTATGACATTCTGAGCTTAGTGACCTAAACATTTAATAATATAGGAAACAGGAACAAGAGTAGATTACATGGTCTTTGAAGCATACTCTTCATTTTGACAAAATAGCTGATCTTCGTTCTCACTCCATTTTCCTCATATCCTTTGGTTCCCTCTAACTCTTTTAAAAAAATAATAATATCATCTTGAATACACTAAACAGCTAGGCAGACTTTTCCTCAGAAGGGGCAGGAAGTGATTGATAGGATGGATGAGTGGGAAGTTGGTGAGATGGTTTACTTTGTCTGCTGCTTCTGTAAGGCTTCCTTGGACTCCCAATGCATGGCCTCTAGGTTCACAATCCCATCCAGAAAACACTTCTTCCCTTTGAGCAGTCATGGGTCAGAGTTTCCCAGGAGTCAGTGGAGATGTTGAATTCCTAGGAAGATTGAACACATCCTTGAATCTTTTTCTCTGTTTGTCTGGTAATCTCCTTCCACAACAGAGCTCAGAATGGAGTAACTGTTTCAGGAGTCTGGCATTGAATATTTGAAATGACAAGACCTGTCCAATGTGGTGTAACTTGGACCTCAATGCTGGGGATGTTGGCCTGAGAGAAGATGCTGGCATTGGCTGGGTTATCCTTTCAGTGAATTTGAAGAATTTTATAGAGACACATTGGTGGTCTTTTTACAGTGTACTGAGATGCCTATTGCGTGTAGTCCAGGTCAAAGAAGCTTATAAGAAGGCAAAGATCATTGCTGCCCAATAGTTTTTTTTTGCCAGGTCCTCAGTTGACCAAAGGCTGTGCTGGTGCATTATATTGTTGATGTCTGCTTCACTGAGAGGTGACTTCCAAAACATGAGTAGGGGTCCACATTTTCCAGAGTCTTGCCATGAATCTTCATTGTTGGTGGGCAATGTGATGCAGGAGGGATGGGTTGTTAGACAACCTAGGTCTTGTAGGTGCTAAGAGTAAGGCCCATCCTCTCTTATGCTTTGGTGAATGAGACAACCATACCTCAGAGCTCAGTCTCCAACTGTGTACAAACATAAATGTCATTTGCATACTGTGGCTCAACTACTGAGGTTCAAGTGACTATGGTCTGGAGTGCAATTGCCATAGATTGAATAGTTTTCCATTAGTTTTGAACAATGTATCTGGTACAATGTATCAAATTTCATACCACATGGTATAATCAGTTCTTAATGGTACACAATTTTAAAAAATAATTAAAATCATCAACTCCTTGCACAATTAACAGGATACAATCAATTAACTTTTTCCATGGATATCTAATTGCAAATTCAACAAACTAAAAATTAAATTGATTACTTGGTCTCTTTGTTCACTGAATTCTTCATTGCAAGCAGTACTTGACATCTCTGAAATATCCACTGCAGGCATTAGATAATTCTAATGGATTACTTCTCCAGATGGTCCTTCCTGCTCAGTACCTGTGGCTTCAACGTAGTCGTACTCCTATGGTATTGCTATTGGTATAGGTTTACTACTGTCATGTGTACCAAGATACAGCTTTTGTTTGCATGCTATCCAGACAGATCACTTTGTATATAAGTACAATGAGGTAGTAAAAAGGAAATCAGAATGCAGAGTACAGTATTACAGTTACAGAAAAAGTGCAGGTCGACAAATAGTGCATGGACCATGATGAGGTAGTCTGGGAGATCAAGAGTGCATATTTTAGCATATGAAAGGTCCATTCAAGAGTCTGATAATAGCAGGATAGAAGCTGTCCTTGAGTCTGGTGGTATGTGCTCTCAAGCTTTTGCATCTTCTGCCCGATGGGAGAGGGGAGAAGAGGGAATCAAGGACCCCTCCCATCCTGGTCATTATGTTGGCTGCTTTCCTGAGGCAGCGGGAATTATCAACAGAATCCATGGAGGGGAGACTGGTTTTTGAGATGGACTGCAAATATGTGAAATTACATATTCTTGACCACCATCTTCCTGGTGTCATCTGTAAACACGAAATCATTTAAATAAAACTTTAACACCTACTAATATCAACCTCAACAGTAATTTTAATTATACATTGTGTATGGTACATTTCTAGATGCAGTGCACTTAATCATAGCAGTCTATTTTGTGCATCTATTTTCATTCCATCTTGCATCCTGACTAGCACTCTGACTTGTACGTACTGGACCGTTCCCATTTTTTTTTGCTGTTGTTTTTTAAAGTCATAAAGCATCTCTGATTTTCCCTTTCTGGATCATCTCCAAGGCTTTTACCTCTGCTTTGTCTGTTATCAATTTGTCTTGCCACATTCTGGCTATACTCTCTGTAAGTTTATATCTGCTGTGACATCTCGCATAGTGTCTTAAGAGCCTTTGAGCAGGCTATACACTGCAAAGCAATCCTTTCTTAAAGCATCCATCTCGGTCTATGTTTGACACAGGTCATTCAGCACTTCTGAAAATAACAAAAGTCTTGCAGACACTCTGCTCTTCTCCAAAACTCATGCTCATTTTCTTCATCAGTATTGTCTGTGCCAGATTTAATTGGTATTACTCTAGAACCTCATGAGCCTTGTGCTTCTCACCTTGTTTGTGGACTTTTGTAATGGCACAGCTGTTGTGCTGGAACTCCTGTGAAATGACTCTTTTATTCAGTTTCAACAGATTTTAGACTCTTCGTCTAAAGTGCTTGCCATCAAGGTTTGTAATAGCCCCATTTGAAACAAGCAGTTCACTGTTCAAGTGATGCCTTTGACTCAGGCCATCATAATGGACTGTCTTTCACTTAACGTTACATAATGTTATTACATGTAATTTTCATTACAGTCACCATTACATATGCTCCTTCAAGTCCTTTGTGTTGAATCATTTTGTCTGATTTCTCTCATTTGCTAACTAACCCAGATATAAAAAGGTCTGGAAATTACTTTTTTTTTAACCAGTATCTCCAGCTTAACCATATATTCACCAACTATTTCCTTTGGTCCCTAGTAAAGTGCCAAACTTCCAAATCTCAGAAAACACTAATGGTGTCAGATTAAAATGTCCCTTCAAAGTTTTCACATGTCTCACATAAGGTTCTTGTCTGTAGTTCATGGCACTAGTAGAATCACCAGCATCTTGGATGCCTGCTACCAGCAGTGATGTTGCCCTTTTCTTCCTGTGTGTGTCCACATTTCTCTGTTCCATTTCCTCCCTCAGGACCTTAATGATATTATTCACCTTCAGGAATGTTCCCACTTGTTCCATAAGCAGAGTAAATGCCTGAGTCTATTCATGTGTCTCGTTGTGGCTGACATATTCACCACATTTATCACTTAGAGAACTCTGATCTATAATAATCTATCATCCTTGCACTTGATCATGGTTTTGCTACTGAAGCAGCAATGTCCCAAACTTGATGCCAGCATAATGTCTGTAGGCCCTTTCATGTTTAATGCAAACCTTAGAACTAGAGCAATTAATAACCTTTCAATTGATGGTAGTACCTGGTATAACATGATGCACGTGGATCTTTAGGTGCATGTAGTTTTTTAAGACGCACACTTACGTAGACTACAATAGCCCCCTAATGTAGTGAATTCTGAAGAGTCGATCCTTTTGAATGAAGATATTCCTCCTGATAGTCCTAAATGCTTGCCTCTTTATCTTAAATCCTTAATCCTTCACTCTTTAGCCAAGGGTAACGCTTCTCAGTTTCCACTTGTCATGCCCCTTCAGAAATTTGTATGTTTCTTTCATTCTAATCTCCAGAGAATCTAAACCCATTCAATTTGATCTTTTCTCGTTGGACAACCTCTAATCCCATGCATCAGTCAATTTACATTTGGAAAGCCATCAAAATGAATAAGAGTCTCCAAACATAACTACTTATTCAGTTAAGTAGTTTTTATTTGTTTTATTCAAGACATTTTCATTGAGCCGATAAAATCATCAATGCTGACAACTTAGTTCATTACTTAGCAAGACCATAGCAGTACTGTTAAAAATGAAAGAATTAAAAGTGTATAGTTTACCACCATGCCCTCACAAAGTAGATAGAAACTATGGACCTCTTTTCCTAAATGGGATAGTCATTGAACCATTTCATACATTGAAGCACATTGACACAATTACCAAGATATAAACATACACCACACCACAATGAATAGTGATTCCATCAGTTGTTGGTATTAAGTTTCAGCTTGGGTTGCTAACTATCCAGGTTGTCCTCACCATGAATTCAAGACTTCTTTCCAGGATACTGGTGCAAGCAGTCCAGGAGGAAAATAACAGAGGCAATAAAAATAAATTAAAACAAAACATTGAGCAAGTTTATTTCCTAATTGGATAAGAAAAATGATAATGGGACAGTTCTATGCTGTCACCTCAAAGAATCTGACCAATGAGAGTTGGCAAATTGACTTCAATAGGAACCATTTGCCTCTCTGCAATGCATTCAAAGAAACCATTGTGGGTATGTATTTATTTGCACAGACTCCAACAAACAACTGCTAGTGTCTGTTATCTTAGGGCTCAGATGTAACTCAGTTGGAGGATCCATTCAAAGCAGGTACCAATCACACTAAAGGTTTCACTTTGTACGACTTTGGCCCTAAATTTTCAGATGTGATTTTTGGTAAAACTATCAGTCCTCACAATCACTACAGTCTAAAACCAATGGTAATGTCTGGTGTTAGCTTGTGAGAAACTAAGTGCTTAAAGTTGTTGTTGCTGATTTCCTGGTAATCAACAGAGTGCATTGTTGCAGAATTTGCACATGTAATGAACACAGAGCTAGTGATTAGACATGAACAACTTTTTATGCATTTTTAAGCCTTGTTGAATTAGACACAACTGAGTTTTATTAACATTGTATTAAGTTATGATTACTGCTGAACAACCTCTTTGGCCTGAACTTTTTGCACAGAGTAGGGCTCCCTCAACATTTGCGCTTGGAAAACCATTTTCAGGTCAGAGCAGAACACCATGGGCCAAAACATCTGTTGACACTTCACTGCATGTGATGCAACAGGGAACAGGGTCAAATATACAAATGGTATACACATTAATTTAACTTTAATTCTATTGCACATTTGAGGTTCTCAAAAGACACAGAACCAAAGCACTGAAACAGCTATTAGCCAGAGGATTAAGGCCTGCTTTGATGTTAATTAAAAGTTATAACACTACCTGGAGATCTGCTAGGGAATCTGAGTTATGCATCTGGTAGTTACCTTCTTTAACTTTTCTCCCTTTGCTCATCCACTGCCCTGCATCCTGCCCCTACTTCCCCTGCCCCCCAACACCATCATCATCTGTCTCAGTCCTCTGTCACACACCTTCTCAGTTTTCCTGATCCTTTCTGGGTCTCAGTTCTCTATCTGATTCTACCCCCACTTCCCAATCCTCTCTCCGACTCTTTCCTGAATCTCACTCCTCTCTACGACCCCATATCCAGAGATCCCAGATGTCTCACCAATTCTGCTCCCCAGCCCTACAACACTCTGACCTATTGCTTGCAATGGTGTGAGATTGCACAGAATATTCTACTGCATGGGATGCCTTGGAACTTATGGTAACATTTCTGAATGTGGCCCTGCAGTTGTCATGAGTCAAGTTGGCCCCTGGGGGTCATAGATGACCCTGGTATACAGTAACATTACCTTCATTTAGTGATAGACTTTTAAGAATCTTTTATTTTAAAATATTTGTCTCCAGGCAGTGTCTATGGTATCTCAGTTTCTGCCTAAACCTATATGTATGGCAAATCTTGATTTATCTTTTCAGTAGAATGGGTAAATTGCCTTTTTTTGCTTCCTGGTTTACTACCTGTGGGCATTCTTTTATCTGACTGAATGCTTGGTTACTTCATTCCAAACCCAAATATACACTATAGGTGGCACCAGACTGAAAGCCTTTCTTTATTTCAAAAACAAAATGTATTCATAACAAAATATCTATACAAAAGAATAGACACAGTACAAAACCTTTTATATTCATGGTCAATACATTCAGTAGTGTTAACTACTTTTTAAACCATAACATCATTGCCACTCATGTGGCACCCTAGGGTGATACACCATTTCAATGTTTGAGGAGTTTCCCCCCCCACTGAACCTCAACTCAGCCCCTCCATGTGCAGTAGAGGAAGGATTCTAGACTGGTCCTCAACCAGAGAGCCTTTGTGTTGGCTGTACCAGGCTTCAGTGCATCCCTCAGCATGTACTGTGCCAATTGGCAGCATTCCCTTACAGACATCTCGCTGTGCTGGAAGACCAACAAGCTTTGGGCAGAGTTCATGATCTTCCAGCAGCACTTGCTGTCTGTCTTAGTGTGTGCCTCTGGGAACAGCCCATAGGCCAGAGAGTCCTCTGTTACACAGCTGCTCGGGATGAACTGAGACAAGGACCCTTGCATCCTTCTCCACACCCTCTTTGCAAATCCACAGAGGTGGGTGATCATCTCTTCCCCACCACAGCTGTCCTGAGGGCAGTGTGTGTTGGGGACGATATTTCATCTGTACAGCAAAGATCTGACTGTGAGGGCCCCTCTCGCCACCAGCCAAGTGAGGTCTTGGTGCTTGTTGGTGAATTTTGGCAATAAGGCATTCTGCCATATGCTTTGGACAGTTTGCTCAGGAAATCACCCCACAGTATCCATAGAGTCCCTGTCCTGTAGTCTCTGCAACCTCCAGCTGACTGGGATGTTGCACAGTAACAGGGCCAGACCTATCCTCCGCAACACCAGGGACAGATAGAACCTCATCATGTAGTGACGCTTGGTGCCCACTTATTTTGGTTCCATGCACAGCCTGATGCAGCCACACACGTAGATGGTCATCAGGATGAGGGCAATGTTGGGTACATGTTCACCCCCATTGTCTGGAGACTTATGCATCATGACCCATTGGACTCGTTCCATCTTGCATCTCCAGGTGAACTGGAATATGGCCCGAATGATTACTGAGGCGGAGAAGTGGGGGACGGGCCACACCTGCACCAAGTACAGCAGCCCCAAGAGCATATTGCACCTGATGACCAAGTTCTTCCCTGTTATTGAGTTATTGCAGGGGTTCTGAAGACACCGCACAACATTGCACCTTTTACTGTTTCCATCAGGAGTTGGGAGCTACTGTCCAGTCTCCTGTCATCACTGCTGATTGTCCAGCCACATCGATGATGCAATTGAAGTCACCGGCCAGAGTGACCGGTTGGAATGCCGCCAGCAATGGACGAAGCATACACGTTGTTAACTGGAGTGGGGTGTTATGGTACATTATATCTGCCACGAGGAGAAGTCACATTGAACAATGGAAGGTCAATGCCATTAACCTCACCAAATCTTCATGGGTTGCATTCTTCATGTCAGTGGCGAGCACCAACTATGTGGTGCTGACTGCAAATTCCAAGTCGCAAAGTTCCATTTGTTATTGTAATTTCATCATGGCTTAACTAAGTTGTCATTATTGGGCATTTCTTTGGCTGGGAAATTCCTTGTACAGTTATTCCAATAATTTGCATAATTTAGGCAGAAAGGCAAATAAGTTTTTCATTAATCATCCACCAGATTTACCACATTCCAAAGGGGAACATTCCTGGCAAAAATTGAGAATGTTCATAGAGCTTGAAAACTTCTCAGAGTGAAGTTGCCCAGTACTTTTTCCACTCTGTGTAAATATGATTTCCAACAAATTTAAGGAAGCAAAAAAGGAGAACTCGATCCGCCAGGTACAGTGGGATTTTCTAATGTTTGCAAAGTCTTTCAATACAGGATTGAATTTGTACTTTGCTTCCTTGGTTTTCCTCTTTACACATGGAGCTCTTTTCTGAAGCGTGCTCGCTCTCTCACTCACTCTCTCGCTCTCTGTCATGACAACTTCCTGGTTGTGGCTTTGATCAGACTCAATGCATAAGCCTCTCTTGAACTGTTAGTGGTTTCCTACAGCCTTCAACAGTTGCTTTGCTATCAATGAATTTCTCAGTGTAGGAACAAATCTAGTTCAGTTTTAATGTGTATATTCCAAAACAGGATGTACTGTACATTACAGCTCATAGTGAGAGACAGACCCGCAATAACCATCTTCAGCTCTCATGAAGATGAGTCATACACCCTGAGGAATGGACACTGCTGCTGCATGATTCATATTAACATTGCACTAGGTATCAACTGAGGTGCCTACAGAAATAGACTGCATGAGAAAAACTGTTGAAAATGGCCAATTAAGTCTCAAACAGCAACAAATCTTTTGTTTATTTAACTGCAGGCCTTCAATAGAATGAAAACATTTAAAATAAAATGTCTCTACAATGTTTTTCAGCAAAATTGTTGAAGGTACATCATTGTATCTTCTCAGGAAGTAAGAAGAGTGAGTATTTGAAACTGCACTCTGCATGTATCATCCATCATTCTGAATGTACATCTGTGTGTCACTGCGCAAAATCTTCACAGGGAGTAAATCTGAAGGAAAGCATTTTTGACCTTCACTATTAAGTAAAATTGGAAGAATAGAAATCTTCACCTTAGATATTTGTTTTATTAACAAATAACAAATATCACCAAGGCCGCCTTCAGAATTTTATCTGCACATCTGCAAGAATAACAAATATTCTGAGCAATTAAGGATTAAAGCTAGTTTGTCCCATAGTGTTTATCCCTGTTACGATCATTCTTAAATTGTCCTATAACACAAATTTAAGAGAGTTATGTTTCAATCAGTTCATGATTTGTGCTGACGAAATGTCATTGACCTGAAACATTAACAGTGTGCTTCTCTTCCACAAATATTGCCTGAACTACTGTATGTTTGTAGTATTTCTGCTTTTATTTCATATTGTAGATCCTTTTTAACTCATTGTTAACCTGGAGATGGAAAAAACTGAATTAAATGCACTTAAGAATGAGAGGTAATATACATAAGGAGAAATTTATGATAAAACCAGGCATGTGCATTCCTGCTTCAACCCACCTGCTGCTGAAAACCTTGTTTATAATTGTTATAGCTTGAGTCTTGACTATTTCATTGCTCTCCTGATTAGTTTCCATCTGCCAAAACTCCCACTCTGCTACCTGAATCCTGACTCATGCCGTGTCCCACTGTACACATTGCTGACAAACCTACGCTAGCACCTACTATTTAATAATAACTTACTATTTAATAGTAACTTGTGTTAAAATCCCTATATTGCTTTTGATTTTCTATCCCAATAGCCTTCTCCAGCCTCGTGAGCTCTTGAGAATACTGTGCTGCTCCATTTCTTGTATTATGTACACCCCTGATTTCCATTACCCCAGTTGTGATCATGGCTTCATTTGATTAACCCTCAAGTTTTGCAACTCTTTTCCTCCATCTAAATCCATCTTCACCTCATTCTGTTCTTTAAGGTTCACTTTAAAACCTGGCACTTTGCCCAAACATTTATCATCTGTTTTAATAATTCCTGATATAGCTCAGTGTCAAGTTTTGTTTAATTGTGTTCCTGTGAAACATCTTAGGATAATTTGCTCCCTAAAGATAACTTATGACAATAACATATTTATAGTTACAAAATAACTATAAATATAAGTTATTGTTATGTTATTACACACTACAAATTAGATACAACAATCACTTCTAGTTATAAAACACTGATGCCCAACCAAAATACCTTTCCCATGGAGGTTAACACACACAAATGAAAAGCGTTCAGATCCAGCAGTGGTTGGGCTCCCCCATGCTAAACGGTTATAGATGTATATTGCCATCAAAGATACCAGAAGATGAGCCAGCAACATAAAGAGCAATCGCTCAATGTCCATTTGGTGGGAAATCATAGCAGAAGAATCATGCAAGCTTGTAGTTTCTTAGGGGGTTGTCATGAAGACTTCCTCAAGCAACATACACTAGTATTTTTCTTGACTTTTAATACAAATAGTGGAGAAGTGCAGGGCTGGGTAGACATCCTTCAATATTCCTTCCTTCTAAAAACATGAAAGACAAGAGTTTCTTCAGTAAATGGCTGGGGCATTCTACAGTCCACCTTTCCTTGAATATTTGGGTACATTTACAGCCATGAATATTATATTAGTGAGCACAGTATTATACTAAAATGAAGGTTCATGTGGCAGGATAGCTCAGGGAGTTGCCTGCAAACAAATTCTGTGTTGCATGTCACACAACGTTGAAAAGCGGAGAAGATTGTAGTTGAAAGAAGCAAAGAAACATGAAGGAGTTTCATCTATCAGGAAGAATTGGACAAAAGTGAGAGTAAAACAGGAGGAAGGAAACAGTGCAATGGATCAGATCATAATAATATAGTAATAACTAATTCTTGAACAGCCCGCTGCTTGTGCCCATGACCCACACTGTTCTCATGACAGCACGTTTTGCATACTCGTGGGCCTAACTGAGCCCAAGGCCTCAACATTGTGCCGATCCTGCAGGAGATGTGGACCCTGGGTGGTGATCAGGTACAGAGAGCAGATCATTGAGGCCCTGCCTATCGTCTTTTTATAACTTGCCTTTAAATTGTTTTAATAGTACAGGTGGTCCTGTCCACTCACTCTCGCACTTCTCCACTATTTGTATTAAAAGTCAGGAAAAATACTAGTGAATGTGGTTTTATCCCTATTCAGCATATCAATCAGACCAACATGTTGTGCAATGCAAAATTGTTTTGCCGACATGAAAAGGAAAATTAAAGCCTGCTTAGTCCTTGTTCACTGCAGGGAGTTATCAACAACACCAGCACCCCCCCCCACCACCGTCCAACAGTACCTATCCTTGAACCCACCCTGCCTGGTCCCGGTTCACCCAACTCTACCACTTCCTCATTACTTGTCTGTGCACACAACCAACCCTGATGGCTTGAGCAATTCACCGTCCCCACTTCCATCTGAGGCCCTAGTCACAAACCCTGACCTTCCACCTGTCAAATTGCTCATCAACTTACAATCCGTGATCACTAATCTAGCCACCCACTGAGCCCAAACCTCCAACCTTTAGCTCCCTTTGACCCAAATGAATATTTCCTCTAACTGACCCTGAAACCATCTAATCTTCCCATGACCCTGCCCATATTCTCCTCACATTATGCCCACATCCACTCAGGACTTCCTTTTCTCTACTACCTCATGAATAGCATAATTTGTAGAGACAAGGGCTTTGGCATAAATAGAAGCAAGGGTTGTTTTATCGTACATAATCATATGTAATATCAGGCCTTATGCCCAATATTATTATGCTTCTGAGGGTGTCTAGATAAAACAGGTGCCAGCCACCCAAACAGTGTCACTTAAGTGTGGAATTTCAGCCTCTACAATTTCCAGCCTGCCATCCCAATTGCCACATTCTCCCTTCACAATGGTGACTCTGGACAACCCCTGAAAATGCCCACAGGAACTGTGTTGTTCATTAATTAGAATGTAGGTAGGTGCTGAGTTAATGCTCATTTAAATGTCTTATATGCTCAGCCAATGATCATTTGGGTCTGATGTATTGGTGTCTTTTCAGGGTGTAACAATACTGGCTGTGATTAATGCTGGTGGTGGGGAGAGCAGAGTACCCTAGGCCTCTTCAGGCCCTGGCACTTGGGGTTAGTTCAACAATCAGATAATTGGCCTGAAGTGGGGACATCATGGGCACGACACAGAGTGGTGAGGATGGTTGTGGATGGAGATTCTTTAGGGACCTCATGGGATCGTCAGATTGCTTAGGTAAATCAGAGGTTGGGAAGGAGATTGGAAGGGTAGGGAACAATTGGTGGAAGGGAGAATGGTCCCGAGATTGATTGGAGAAATAAGGGGGAGATCTGTGTGTTGGGGACTGTTGAGGCAGAGATTGGTGGGTAGGGATGGTATTGGTGATTAGAGGATCAGCTGAGGTCAATGGGTGTGGGCGCGGGGTTGGTAATTTGTTGGGATGGAGCCTCTAGAAGATGATAAGTAAACGTAGGACTAACCTGACTCAGGCCCCAGCCAGATACTGGGCTGTGAAGACCTGATTCGCCCTGGAAAGTCCAACAATGGCTGCACCCAGGACAACTTGTGTTCTAAGAGGAGTGTTGCAGGGAAAATAACACAATTTAATATGTGTCTGTGCAGAAGTCACATCAGGTGTGCGACCACAACTCACACCAGGAAGTGTTTGTTTTCATTTCTGGTGTGATGCCGGAGGTGGCACAAGGGCACCACTAATAGAGCTGCTGCCTCACAGTGACCTGGTTTTGATCCTGACCTCCAGTGCTATCATGATGAGAATGTGCGGTTAGTGTAGAATTAGCATAAATGGATACTTAATAGTAGGCACATTCTAGGTGGGCTGAAGGGCTTGTTTCCATACTGTCTAACTCTGTGACTTTATAAAACAACCTAGAAATCTTGCTTCATTCTGTATTAAATACATTTTCAATATCAAATGTTGAAGTAAACCGAGCTGAGTGATTTAATTCCTACATGTTAAAAATTTATGAAAGATGGAGAATTTGATCCCTTTTTTTAAAAAAGGTGAAGATATCACTATATTTTTCACACAATTGATTTATTGATCCTCAGATTAGAATATTAAGTATGTGGAGTCAATTTCACTGTTAGAAAGGAATGTTTGTATTTCTAAATAACAGAAAAACTGAACTTTAAATACTAATATAGCATTTAATGAGTATTGATTTATTGGGATAATCCATAATTATAATAATTATCAGGAGAGAATAATCAATAATATGTGCAGAAGAGCTTATTGCTTCTGTGTTTAGTTGTGTTTAGTCGCTTGCAACAAAGAAAGATTACATTTCCCCATCCACTTTTGTTAGATGGGGAAATCTTTGTGCAAAATATTATTCTTATAATTGCCCAGCCATGTAGGTCCACATGAGAAGCAAAATTCAGAGCCTGATGACATCATCAGCCCTGCCATGATGTATTAATGATAAGGAAAAGGAGTCTCTTGCCAACAGCAGAAGCCTGGCAGGAAGAACCAACCGATTAGCAGAGGCCAAGTTAAATTTTAAATACTTTCTTCTTTTTCAATTCTTTGTGGGCCAGGAGGAGCAGTAGTACTCCTTGCAAGCCTCAAGATGTGCTGGAGACTTTTACCACACTCTCTCTGTCTGGTTTAAAAACTCTCTATGGTAGATTGATCATGAACCACCAGGATTCCAACCCACTCCTGTAATACCACGAGTGCTGTGATATGAAGATGCCCCTCTCCCCACTGATGGGTAGGAATCAGCTGCAACATTCTGCAGCCCAATTGACAATATTGACCCAGCAATGAATCTGGTCTGGTGTCAGGCAGGACTCCGTTAAGATCAGCACAACTTTCATGTCTCCAACCTGCCCAGGTAATCCACTCGTGACCAGGCTCGTATTAACCTTCCTCATTACAAGTTAATGAGGCAGCCACAACCTGGTTTAAAGAAAAGTAGCAGAATCTAGTGTTCTACATGTTAGCTTGTTCTCTCCCAACTTAAATAAAAGACAGGAAATGTTGGAAACATAGGGTCTTGGACCTGAAATATAAATTCCATTTCTCTTTCCACATATGCTACCTGGCCTGCTGAATATTTCCACCTTCTTTTCTTTTTATTTCAGACTTTCAGCAGCTGCAGTTTTTTTAAAATTCTCTCTCAACTAAATATATTGTATATTTTATATAAATTATATTTGCCAGGAGCAACTATCCTTAAACGTCTTTGACAAATTTAAAAGATGTAAAATTCATCTACCTTATGCAAAACTGAGTTACAATAACCTCTCACATGCAAATAGTACTTAAAACCCATGAGCAATTAACAAAATTGATCTGGGTGGCACAATGACTCTGTTAGTAGAGTTGCTGCTTTGAAGCTCCAGTTATCAGGCTTTGATCCTGACCTCCTATTGCTGTTTGTGTGACGTTTGCAGGTTTTCCATGACCATGTGGGTTTCTTCCAGGTGCTCTAGTTCCTCCTGAATCCCAAAGCTGTACGGGTTGGTAGGTTAATTAGCCACTGTAAACTGTCCCTAGTGTGAAGGAAAGTGGTAGAGTCTGGGGCCAGTTGATGGGAATGTAGGGAGAATAAGTTGCAGACAAAATTGGTGGGGGAATGGAAATGCCTTATGAGCTGGCAAAGACTCGACGGGCCATATGGCCTCCCTCAATGTCATAAAGAAGTAGGGAAAATATCATAAGGAAACCAGGAAAATAAAAAATATTACTTGTACTCAATGGAAATAAAATGCTTCAATTGTCAAGATGGCAATTTGAACATATTTGGATTTCAGATGTGTCTATCTTCACGGCATCCCCAAACATGCCTTGACTGGCCTTATCTGTATCGACCATGGCCACACAGCCTGCTGGATAAGAATCAACATTTCCTGGATTCCATTGAACAAGCTCTCCCTGGCATTCCTGTAAGCGAGTGTAGAAGTGAGTTGGAATATAGCTGGAGATACTGTTTACAACACTACAGTCTCAGTAGGTGGGAAACAAATAAAAAAATATTCTGACTGGTTCAAGGCCAGCATTCCTGCCATTACACCTGTCATTGAAGCAAAGTGATCTGCCCTCAAGAGCAACAAGACAAACTCAAATGAGAAGACTCTGAGTGCAATAAGAACTGGTCAGATTAAAGTCCGGCAGACCGCTGGGCACTGTGCCAGTGAGCATCCAGTTGTCCTCTGACACGGGGTATGCTAGGTGCATGTATGATGGGATCAAAAAGGCAACAGGTGACAGCAGAGAGAGAGCAGCTCCATAGAAAATAAAGGCAGGGGAGGTCATCACCAATTGTGATAAACAGATGGAGAGGTTGGAGTGCAACCTTGAGTTGTTCTCCAGGGAAAATATCATAACTGAGAAGGGTCTAAACACAGAAAGCCTGCCTGTCACAGGAGAGCTAGATACTGAACCACAGTGGACTTTAATAAAGCAATCGACTCACTTGCTGTGGGCAAAGCCCAGATAATGATTCCCCTCCATCTGATCATTTGCATTTACCCCAAATCCAAGAGCAATTTTAGAATCAGGTGTACCTTAATCGGTCTGGTGTTGTCAGTTTTGCAGATGCAAAAGAATGTTCTCGATAGAGAATATATATTTGCCTTTATCAACCTCACCAAGGCATTCTATTGTGTGAGCAGCGTGGTTTATTTAAACAGCTGACATCAATTGGTTGTCCATTGAAACTGGGTCTATTCCTTTGCATGATAACACAAGCATTAAGGTCAGCAATGATGGGCCAACATCAGAACTCCTTGACGTCCTCAGTATGATCAAATGGGACTACATTCTGGTGATGACCTTCTTTGGCATATTTCTCCCTCTGTTGTGTCATATGCCTGCAGCTAATTCACTGAGGCAACCTTTTTACACTGTTCAGCCTTGCCTGCCTGAGAACCAAAGCAATAGTGTGGTCGGTGCTCATCACGGAGTTGGTCTATGCCAATGACACCATACCAGCATTGTATACTGAGGAATGCCTCCAGCGACTAATAGGTAGACTCTTTGGATGCCTGTAAAGAATTTGGATTGATATCAGTATCAGGAAGATGACTGCCATGGGCCAGAACACTGTTGTACTACCCTCAACTAGTAAATAGCACTGAAAATGTGTTACTCGAAATTGTTGACAGCTTTGCCTATCTGGGCTCCACAATCACCAGCAAGCTGTTCTTTGATTCTGAAATCAATAAGTGTATTGAAAAAGCTGCAGCTGTCCTTTCAAGCTAAGAAAATAAAGTGTGGACCAACATCTGACAGAGAACAACAATCTGCCTTTCTACCAAGCCAGTGTCCTTGGAATATTCTGAATAGTGAGGCCTGGACAACACACATAAGGCATGAGCAAAAGCTTAACAGTTTCACTTTCACTGCATTATACAAGGCATCCCATGAATATGCAAACTCCATCAGCAAATATTCAATACTAAACTAATGAATTATCAATTATCAATGAACCAATGAATGATATAGGACTGGATGATCTGATCTAGAGACTAGCAGTTATGGGAGTACCTACCAATAGTTCCCTTCACTTTCTGTCAGGAGATGGTAATATCAACAGAATCGCCACCTGTTGACTTCCTGCTCATTGACAAAGCCTGAGGCTTTTTGCTGAGGGAAACTGTGACCTCTCCCAGGGTCTCTGGCTAAACCAGGACTCCTGAAATAGAGAGTTAGTGGGGAAGGGGCAGAATGTGGTGAATTTTTCCTACACAGTTGTTTACCCAAAATACCCAACAGGGTAGAGGTATTTTATGCAAACAATTAAATGAAGACAAGCTGGTCCTCATTTGCTTTATAAATATTTAATATAGTTTGGAACATTTCCAAACCCTTCCTTCTTCAGAGATGATTAACAGGAAATCCTGGGTGACACTTTTCAGCTGTGTCCTTTCTTGGGGTGAGGGCAAGTATGAGGTCACTTCCCATCCCAAAAAAGGGCATAATGGAGAAACACTACCAAGGATTTCCATGTCAATTTCTTGTGACCTTAAGGAAGTGACATCATCGGCACAGGGGAAGACAAGTCACTTGACCTCATGTGCACAGCAACACTTGGCAAATGCTGCAAAGTATACAGTAAGGTTGGCATACTGAATTCAGTCAGGAGCTCACCGGATCTTTTGGACGGTGAAGAGTAGGCTTTATGGCAGCAAGATATCACGGAGTCACAAACAAATTTTCATTCAAATGAATCGGCCCATGAATTTGGTGGGTGTCAACTCAGACAGTTGGAAGCTGGCCATGAATGGTCAAGAAATTTGGAGGCTGGCCATTCAGGAGGGCATCAAAGAGGGAAGAAGAAACAAAATGCTCAGCTGGATAAGTAGAATGTCCATTGGAAACAGAAGCATCTAAATGTTTCACCTTCTTAGTCTACTGTCTTCATTTGCAGAAAGTGTGGCAGAGACACACTACAGTGAGCCTGCTGAGCTGTTCCTGACAAATTGAACATGAGTTGACCTTCAGGGCTGAAACCTTCATCCAGCAGAATGCTGCACATTATTTAATAAGTAAAAAATTGCAACCCAGAATCTTGTTCTATTTTTTTCTTCCTCCTGTCTGCACCTGGTGTTACTGAATGTTGCTAGGGTACTATGCAACTCAGCATTGCCAGGGAGAGTTTTAGGACTTCCTGGTATTGGTATTGGTTTATTATTGTCACTTGTACCGAGGTACAGTGAAAAGCTTGTCTTACAAACAGATCGTACAGGTCAATTCATTACACAGTGCAGTTACATTGAGTTAGTACAGAGTGCATTGAGGTAGTACAGGTAAAAACAATAACAGTACAGAGTAAAGTGTCACAGCTACAGAGAAAGTGCAGTACAATAAGGTGCAAGGTCACAACAAGGTAGATCGTGAGGTCATGGTCCTTCTCATTGTATAAGGGAGCTGTTCAATAGTCTTATCACAGTGGGGTAGAAGCTGTCCGTAAGTCTGGTGGTTCGTGCCCTCAGGCTCCTGTATCTTCTACCCGATGGAAGAGGAGAGAAGAGAGAATGTCCCGGGTGGGTGGGGTCTTTAATTACGCTGGCTGCTACACCAAGACAATGAGAGGTAAAGACAGAGTTCAAGGAGGGGAGGCTGGTGTCCGTGATGCGCTGGGCTGTGTCCACAACTCTCTACAGCTTCTTGCGGTCTTGGGCAGAGCAGTGGCCATACCAAGCCGTGATACATCCAGATAGGATGCTTTCTATGGTGCATCGGTAAGAGTTGGTGAGAGTCAAAGGGGACAAACCAGATTTCTTTAGCTTCCTGAGGAAGTAGAGGTGCTGGTGAGCTCTCTTGGCCATGGCATCTATGTGATTTGACCAGGACAGGCTGTTGGTGATGTTCACTACTACGCTGCACATTTACTGCATTTAATATTGGAGAGGCACTATTTTAAACAATTGTTTTGTGCCTCTGCAAAAGAGAGAGATAGTCTCACTATGATTTCTGACAAAGCAACTTTGCTAATGTTCCTAAACTTCGATGAACATGTTCACTACTTTTAAATGCTCCTGTTGGCAGATTGGCAAAGAACCACCAGATCCTCCAACAAAAAGTTTAAAAATCAATCATTTTCAACCTGGGATTTTCTGAAAGGCAGTCCAGTCCTTTTGCGTAAAGGTAATTATCTGATACTTTCCTTCAAACAACTTGAAAATATAATAACAAAATACAGTATTGCCCAATTAAAAATGGTTCCAAATTGTTGTTTTGAAATTTGTCTGAAGTTGGGAGCTTTGTCCAATGTGCAATATGTTGACTGAATTTGACAGTAGGTTGATTTGAGATCTGCAGCATTGAATTGGTCAAACTAAAATAGCTGTGGAGTCAACATTCCGAGGGATAAATCAAAGTTTAAAAACAAACCCCATTCTGCAATATTTTTAATTACGCATTGCCAATGCACTCACATGAAAAAGAAACTTTGGCATTAAGTTGTTAACCAGTTCAACTGTTTTGAATTCTTCAATAAAGAAAATTCTAAGACTTCAAAAAACCCATTTCTGATGGCTGTGTTACTGACATTACATGTTGTGAATTTGTCACATGCACTCTCAAACCATTATTAGCACAATAATAAACCTTTATGCAAAATTTTAAACAGTGCCATGTATGAGCTTAAACTTTAAAAAGATAAAAAGACAAAGAATTAATTATAATAGAGTATATCCTTGTGAACACCAGTCTTATTTTAAATGCAGCACAGACTAGACTTAATGCTATGTCTAATGTTCTGGGTCTTTTTATTCTGATGATTCATAACAAAGGTTTTAGGAATCATATAGTTTCACAATGAGAATGGTTTTACATTAAACATTGTTATTTGGCTAGATTATTTAAGTTAATGAGCTTCCATTTAAAAGAAGATAATAAAACTTATACGTTTGCAGATAAAAATTACCAATTGCAAACTGGTTAAAATTTGTCTTTTCTAAAAAAAAATATGCTTACCCACTGATACGCCTTCTTCAGTTTTTAAAAGACTGTTTTTAGTCACATTAACATGGGCAACTGTCTGATTTCAATAATTTGTTAAGGCATGCCTTTGTATTACTACCGTCAATGCAAATCAGTTACAGGTACTCTGAAGCACCATAGTGTCAGAACACCCAAAGATAAATCAGTAGCAGCAGTCTGGAGAAGTCAGATCAGTAATTTATCTTCTGAAATGGTGTGGCACTTGTAGAAGGAAGGAAAAGATAGTGATATCACAGTGCTTAAAGTACACTAGTTATCGCTTCTTTTTGGTGCCTCTTGGATAATAAAAGCAGTTCAAGAACAAAATAGAAGCTTTAGCTGAGAGGGGACAGGGGCTGGAAAGCCCCACGAATTAATAACTTTTTAGTTGATGTCATATTTATTAAATGAATAGACAAGTAGTGAATGGGATATAATTCAACTTGTGTGGGGCCTATACAATATTGGATATGTCTTATCCAATACTCAGTTCATGGAAGTCAATGGCATTGGTAATCATACATGACATATAACTGGCAGCTGACAGGTGATGGGATAATTGTGGATCATCTGCCAAATGACTATGAACTCCCAGTACTCTTGGACACTGAGAACAGACGCAGTTTATGGAGGCAGGTGACTGAAGCAGTGAGTAAAACTTCCACCACGACACAAGCTGCCACAGAGCACAGAACAGTTATAACAACCTTACAGCAATAATAAGTAGAAATATTGTTCCTCTTCATTGAACTGTGGAATATTTTGACTGAAATTTGACTCAACCATTGTATTTTTTCAAGGAAACGTGATCATTTACATAGTTCTACATGTTCAACATCTTGGGAAATGGCTTGGAGCATGAAGAAGCAGACAGGCAATTGAAGTTGCAGAACTTGTGCCCCATCAATGCCCTGCCTTCCATCATGTCATTTTATGAGCTTCAGCCAAGAAATACCCACTCATGAGCAAGGAGAAAGCCGGTCAATTAAATTTTAACTGCTAAGCCTTACTGAACATGTAAATTTGGCATTGGAACATGGAGAGCTTCACAAAGGTTGGAAAAACATTCATATCTCATGGGTTTAGCCTTCAAAAGAACACTCTCTAGTCAACAACAACTTTATGTAGAAAGTTTTATGGGTGTTGGGGCAAAACCACACATGAATCTACAGAGCAATATTGGAAGTTGTTAATACCATGCAGAATACCCAGGGGAGCTTAACAGTCCAGGAAAGAAGTGTGGCAGCAAGGTGCCAAAAAAGGATATTACAGTTATTGATGGCATCTAGCGTAGCATTTGCAACGGCTTCATGGTTGCCTCAACATAGAATTTTCACAGGCTTCCAGGTCTTAATTCAGACAGTTTTGTCTATTTACATGTTAACACGTGAAGTGGTGGTCTATAAATAGTTAACAGATGATCCTGCCTCTCATGACAGTGGTAATGAGCCCATGAGGATAGAGTCCCTTTCAGTGTCAGCACATGAATGTGCCCAGGAGCCCTGTCAAAGCAAGATAAAGGATACTAGAAGCAGGATCCTCAGTGACAATGTCTAGATCTGTTTGATAAATCACCACCATCCTCAAACGTTTCACTAAAATATCTCAGCTAGCCACCTTAAAACATGGTGCAAAGCAGGAAACGTAGAAGCAGTTCAGGGAATTAATTAGCATGAATTTAGGATTCAGCGGAAAGTAATATAACAGCTTCTAATTCCTTGTTTCAATTTGGAAAATATACTGTAAAATAAAAATTATTTAACGGTATAGTCTTCAGAGCCGATTTCTCAGTATATACATTTCTCTGAAGATCAAGTAAATGAAATACAAGAGCTATTTCTGTTGCAGATACTTGGTCCTTCACACCTTCATCCTCCTTCTCCTCATTGGCAATGTGCCAAGCTGTGCAGTGCTTGTGATTGAGGGGTTATACCAGAGGGAGTATGAGCTTGGATTTTTTGGGATGGAATTGTGATGGGAAACGCACTGCTTTCGATTTTCTCCTATATCCTATCTTCTGTTCTCTCTGTCCCTCCCTGTTTTCTCTGCTCCAACTTAAAAATTGTCTTATCTTTGTCATGACTAGAAACATTTATTTGTTTCTCTCTCAATAAGTGCTGCCTGACCCATTGAATATTTCCAGTATTTTCTCGACATTTAGATTTTCACGATTTACCGTATTTTGCTTTTAGATTTTTGCTACTTAATTAACCTTTTTTTTAAATTCCACCAATCCATCTGAATTTTTTAGGAAGGAAAATCCAGTTTATCCTCAGATCAATTGTTTTTTTTGGCAATTACACATATTTGCATTGTACAAGAATCTCATCAATACTGAACAAATAAATGTGTTTTTTTTAATTGACTATAAACGTAAGGACGTAAGTTATGTTCAAATCCGCATATGTAATTCTTTAGTAAAGCAGAAAGAAAATCTAATCTAAGAGCAATATTTTTGGCAGTAAATCAATTCAACAACTGATTGCAGATCCATTAAAAAATGATGCATTTCTTCATTAAAATAGTTTGATCTTCAGATAAAAAAAACTTTGTATGAAATTAAAACAGTTTCATACATCTGAAAGTAACATGAGCAGAAAGATAGCTGTAGGGTTAAAGTCTGTTGTACCTGTATTAGATCCAGAGAAATGGTTTGTTTATGTCAGAAATATCTGGCCTTGCGTAATGGAAATTTCTGACTTCAAGCAAAAATGTTGACACCAGTTAAAAGTGGAATTTTTCAGGAAAGGATGAAGTCCACTTTGGTCAATTAATGAGAATTCCCTGGCTCCCTGCACAACCCCCATCCCTCCACCTCCCTCACCCTCCACTTTAACATCAAGCGAGTATAACTGGGATATTTTTCATCCATAACTGTGAATGCAGAGAAAATTGAGACTATGTGCAATTTACATGCAATGTAGCATTGGTTCTCAGAAATATTTTTAAGCACTTTCTGTTCCCATTACACTGCTAGCAATTCTTACACTTGTGTAATTTCCATTGAATTTGTTTGCACACTGCAGAAAGTAGTCAATTTTTTAATAGCTTGAGTGTTACAACCATCTCCAAAAGCAGATTTTTGGAGATGTTTTTGCTGCTTGCTTACTTCCTGTCTTTTTCTAATGCTGTCTTTTGAGATTGAGGATGACTTGTTTCCACTCCGGTTCTGTGGGTTTTTTGGCAACTGATGAAGCCAGTGTGGCACCTGAAGGTGCCTGACTGAATGGTTGGGGTAGGTGTTTTACATGGTACTGCACTCTTCCCATTATTTACAGTGAGGTTTTGTGTGCTCCCAATGCATGGTTTTCAAAGGAATCCCAAATGCTTCTCCTCCATTTTCAGTGGCCATGGGCCAGGGATTTCCAGGAGTCAGTGGGTATGTTTCAAGGATGCTCTAAGCACATTTTTGAATCTTTTCCTCAATCCATCTAGTAATTGCTTCCCATGACAGCTCAAAATTGTGACTGTTTTGGGAGTGTAGTATCCAGGAAGATAAGGATGTTGCCTGCCCAATGGAACTGACCACACGTAAATAGGGCCTTGATGCTGTAGATGTTGGCCTGGAAGAGGATGTTGACTTTTGTTTGTCTTTCCAGTGTATTTGGAGGATTTTATGGAGAGCGCGTTGATGGTATCCTTCTCATGCCTTGAGATGTCAACTGTAGGTAATCCAAGTCTTATTAATGTATAGAAGGGCAGGGATCATTGTTTTGTGCTGTGTTTGAGATTTGGATTTTAAAACACACTTTTCCTCAGTCAGAGAAAAGTCTGTGCTGGCACACTAAAGGCAAAAGTGAATTTTGTCTTCAATGTCTATTTTCACTAAAACATGGCTCTCAAGATATGGGAAGTGGTGTATGTTTATCAGTATCTTGGAGGATGGTGCCATACAATGGAGGCAGGTTGGTAAAGGACACAGAAGCCTCTCTAACACTAGAGCTTTGGATTATCCCAGGAGGCCACATGAGTGGCAATGGTACTCTGTACACAAAATGAGCTAACACTACCAATGTAAAGGTCCAATAACACTGAATGTGTAGATTGAATGATACTATGAACTTAAATAGAGCTATGCATTGTGTTCTTTTATACTTTAATGAATAAAATTTCTTTCTGAATTTGAAAAAATATTTTCAAATACTGAATGTAAGGACCACGCTCTTGTATTCTTCAGTCAATGGGTCAGTGATGACTTGGAGCTCAGCCTCTGAACATGTTCAAACCCAAGCACATGTTGCAGTTTGTCCAAAAAGGTTGGTTGATCTTGGTTCTGGAGTGGAGACAACATACTGTAGGTTGAACAGTTTCCCATTTAATCCTGTTGATTAGCTCCATTCCAGCATGTAGCTTATTGAAGCATTGTAGTGAAAAAGATTGAAAAATGTGTCATGGTAATGACACAGCTTTGCTTGACACTGGTTTACACAGACATTGACTCTTTTGTAGATCCATTAGTTAGGATTATGGCTGGCATGTTTTCAAGATGCAAGTGGAAGATAAGACATGAATTTCTGTGAGCAGTCTAATTTGATGAGGATGATTCACATCCCTCCTCTAGACCTTGGGAAAATACAAGGAATATAGATGACTATAATCCTGATTTTCAGACTAGCTTCTGTCTCCTAATACTTACTTATTTAAACTGTTTTGTTCAGCTATATTGCAGGTTTGAGCTTGCTGACACAGGCCTAAGGGTACATCTATATTGGATAGGTTCAGGGCATTTTGCATTGAATAGTAGCATTTTTAAAAGTTTTAGTAAATTACCAGCCTTCCAACTGATCTTGATAATGAGATGGTAGCTCAGGCTGCACCTCCTGATTATGCCATAATGGAGTTGAGGATTCCAGGCAAATAAACAGAGTTGTTTTTCAGTCTAGTCATCTCCATTTGTTGACTTTTTATTTTCAGAACGGGTGCTGGGAGGATGGTTAAGTTAGGTAGCAGGAAGTCTATACAGCACTTATATTATGCTGGCTATCAGCTGGACACTGAGGAGAACAAATAATAGACTTGAAGGTATTTCCAGGCTAAACTTCGTTGCACAAAGGATTTTGAAATATAGTTTTATTTAATTTTGTTTGTTGACATTTTATTTCAAGTTCTGCAAACACTATACATACAGCAGAGGCTGCTTCATATAACTGCCATGTATACCCCAAAACATTACGACCAGTTTTACTGATTTCCAACCTTTGCATTTTGAAATGCAAATATTTTTCATTTTTAGCAAATTAAATGTAAAAATTGAAAGTTAACTGTCAAACTAAGTCTCATTCAATAGCTCTAGTTCAATGAAAAGTGTAGATATATATTTTGATTTAATCCTTTGTGTTCAATCTATATATAGTTTTTTTAAATACTAGATTGAAATTCCTTTGTGTAGTAGAAATAGTATGTTTGTTAAGTGTAAAGGAGATCTTTTATTTGTTTAAAACTTTGACCTTTGTTTGCTTCTGTTCTTACAGGTTAAATTAATTAGTAGGTTTACCATTTCTAAAAAGTTTTGCAGCCTTGTACCTCAATAAAATCATCTCCCATCAAACCTAAAAGCCAAAATTTTACTAATTTTCCCTCATATTTGGGACCTCTAAGATGGGGTCCTTACACTATTTAGATAAGTTAGTTGGCAAAACCTTGCAGATGTGAAAGTATGACACCATCTACTTTAAGGGTAAATTAGAGCACTTCCTAAGTGGTTGGAAGCCTGGTGATGTGGAGGAACAAAGATATTTGGGGCTTCGAGTCATAATTGTACAGGACAGAAACAGACATTTTGGCCCAAAACATCCACGCCAACCTTTTGTCCACATACACTAATCCCATTTGCCCACACTAGGTCTGTGTCCTTCTGTGCATTGTTTATTTAAGTGTGTATGTCTAAATGTCTCTTAATCATAGTCATTGCATCTGACTCCACCACCTCCTGTGGCAGTGAGTTCCACGCTCAGTATAAAAAATCTTACCCCTCAAATCCTCTTTAAAACTCCTTTTTCTCACCTTAACCCCATTCATTCTTGTTTTTGGTGCTCCTACCATGGGAAAAACTGTTCTGACCATCTACCCTATTTATGCCTCTTATAATTTTAGACACCTCTATCACATCAGCCCTCAGTCTCCTTTGTTCCAGGGAAAACAAGGTCAGCCTATCCAGTCTCTCCCCATAAATAAAGTCTTTCAATCCAGGTAACATCCTGGTGATTGCACTCTCTCCAGCATAACCACATCTTTCCTATAGTGTGGCATTGTGTATATAGATAAAAAACTATTGAGGAGATACAAAAGAATAATTGTCAAGGCTAATAAAATGTCTCTTCATGACTATCAGTAACTACTTCCACTTCATCGACCAGCATGGTTGTTGATGTGGGGAGCACTGCTTTGCACTAGAATTGTCATGTGTTGGTGTGGGGGGAGGGGTGGTGGGGGAAGGGGGAATTCTCTGTGATGAGGTCCTGCACATGGAGGAAGTCTTTTGCATGAACTTCAATGTTAAAAAATATAAAGTGCTCAAAAAAATACATTAAGAATAAAATACAAAACATATCAAAATCCTTAAACACATTTGAATACTTTAAAAATACAGAAATTTGCACACAAATTTAGATTAAAAAGGTCTGTGAAAAAAAATTGTATGATTAAACCAATAAAGCATGTAAGAGTCTTTTCACATTCCTAACTCTCACATAAGGATATTCGTTTCCATTCATATCAAAGGGAGAATTTCCTTTGTACCTCATTGCTCTGGCTCAGAATTTCATTACAAGTGAAGAATGCAAATGTAGGCCACCCAAGATCTCTCTCCCATGCTAAACTTCACATGGAGTCTAGGTTTGGATCATAGCCTTCTCCTCAATGGTGAATCGCTGACAGCAATCTCTGGATTTCCACTTTCATATATGTATTACTGGAAATCTAGAAGTTATAAATCAGTTATGCAGAATAATGATGCTGAAAATTGACAATGATTATCCTGGAAAATATGGTCCATGGTGTGGTGTGCATGTTCTTCTGCTCAACCAAAGGAATATTCCTTTTGTCATCACAGGGTTGGCAGAGGACAGTTTTATCTCCTTACTTACTTATTTACTTATCCCTTTAGGGGCTGACTTATTTATTCTGGGTTTACTGATATTAAATATATAATATTTATCCTGCATACATGCTTTTAAGTTTGCATTTCTGTTGCCCTGCAGTAAAATGTTACTGAACAATCTCACCCAAAAAATTTGCTTGCAAGGGCCCTGTTGTGAGAAAAGGTTCTTTCGGGTCTTAAAGGCAGAGGGCTTCAGACATAAGTCTTCGTACTTTAAAAAGGAGAATTTATTTACAAAGAAAAACCCGGGGACAGAATGGATGGGAACAGATACACACTCACACGGGTGATTGTGAGACATGGGGGAAATCGCAACAGGGGTGAGATACACACACTCACTCACACAATGAACTGTTTACAAATGATCAAGGAATAAACAATACAATGTTTGAACACCTTGAATCTGGACAAACATTGGCTCTAACACTCCCCAGGATCTTTAACTATCTACCCTGAAGTAGTGCACAGCTTACCTCAACATCCTCAGAGAGAGAGTGTGAGCATACCAACACATGCAGTACTTTTTATAGTGCCGGAGAGCTGGGTGGAGCCAGCCTAGGTGATTCAAAAATGTCCAGTGGGCCATGGCCAGGTACAACAGGTATTTACATAGGCCCAATGGTCAAGGTGCGTACTAATGGGTGGGTGGAGCCAGACCTTGATTGACAGTGGTGTTGCTTTCGGCCAAGTGCTCAATGATGTCATCCCAGCCAGAAGGGTCAGTGTTGTCACGGTCACATGACAGCCATGACCTTTCACACTACAGGCCCATCTTTTCTTTCACATTAACTCCATTAAAATTATGTGCCCAGCTCTAAGCTTTTGGTCCTAAATCTTGGATGATGTTGAATATAATTACTCTGTGGCCACTGTCCTCCTGCAGTACAATGACTTCAATTTGATTTTAATTTTGACTCTGAAGCTTACCAATAACAATTTGAGATGTGACACTGGTGACTTCTCCAAAGCACTGGACCATAAAACATAATTATTTTACATTTACCAGCCCTGGCTCAAGGGTTTGCTCAATTTTTTTGCTAAATATGTTGAAATAAACTATTAAAGCTGCAAGAGTAGACAAATGCTATCTGCCACTTGGTCTTCAGTTCACCCCCGACTATGCTGTAAGATTTAAATGGAAAGCAAACTGGAGGTTGGAAACCAGGGGATCTGACTACCTGTTCCACTGCAATTCCATTCATATGAATAGGATCACTGACCCTCATTTGAAAAGAAATTGCAGGAAAGTGGTTTACTTGTGAAACAAAGGACTGCAGATGCTGGAATCTCGATGAAAAACACTATGATGCTGGAGGAACTCAGCAGGCCAGGCAGCATCTGTGGAGTAAAACAGGTTGTCAATGTTTCGGGTCAGGACTCTTCTTCAGGACTGATACTTACTTTACTTTATTTACATGCAGTTAAGTAATTTACTTATTTCACTTTATCTAAATTTATACTAATGTTTTTAATTTCTTGTATCTTAATGTATTTTTATTGGTTTTTTATTTAATAATTGTTTTATTTAATTCTACTTGAACATTTTTTAAGTATCTCTGACTGTTAGAGACACCTAAAACAACATGTCAAAAGGCTGCCAGGGAGCTCCAGGATTGGAGCTTCATCATCATGTGCCCAAGGCCTGCTCAAAGTATGGACCCTGCACCACATTGTTAGATGACACTTAGCTATAGATGGTCAGTTCAGTTACCTCTCTGTATCCAAAACAAATCGGTGAGGGAGACCAGATCCAGGACAATCCAGCTTATAGTTTCATGCAGAGTATTTCAGAGATGACTGACTGTTTTCTAATCATATGCAATTTTTGTGTATATTTATAGTGAGTCTTCAATCATATGCAGCTGAAAATTTTGGCCTGTTCTTTCTTTTGCTGGAAAAGCAAGACACTGCAGATGCTGGAAATCTGAAATAAAAACAGAAAATACTGAAGATATTCAGCAGGTTAGGCATCATCTCTGAAGAGAGAAACAGAGTTAACTTTTCAGGTCACTGGCCTTTCAGCAGAACTCAGTTTCATTTTTTTGCTCTTTTTGGTCCACAATTGTTTTTATTGCTTTATATTGTGTTGCAACTAAATTAAGTTCCTGGATCAAAACCTTCAACTTCACAGCCCTCCAAACATTCACAGGTCTCCAATCATTCACAGTCTACTTCCATTAACCCCCTAAGATCAACAAACAGGACTGTCTGGGGTAGATCCATTATTTCAACCCATTCTGTGGTAGGATGAAAAACAACCAATGATTTCCCTGTTGCAACAGCTATCAATGGCTGGATGTAACTAAAAGGTTAAAAGAAGCATCTTTCTCTGTTAGGACTATTTATTTTTCCCAGGAGTTACTGAAACCATGTGAAACAGCAAGACATCAATGTGGAAGGTAGCCCCAAGCATTAATCGGGTGCAGTTAAATGGCCAGCTTTGCAAAACAAATCAGTGTATGCTTCAGCCAAGCGAGACAATGGGGAGTGTTAATTTGTCCCATCAAACAAGATCCCAGGGCTTTGTTTGAATTTGTCACAAACCTTTCTCAACTACACACTCATGGAGCCACCCGCCCTCTAGAAGATTGGATTTTTATCTGTTTATTAACAGTGGAATTTTTCTGCACTAATGACTGATGAGACTCTCGAAAACAACGGGAAGGTTTAGCAAAGGTGTGGAATCCTTTGTTATGCAATGACCAAACAGGGCACAAAGCCCTCCTTGACTATAAAGATGTACCTCGCAAGAGATTCCTTTGGAGCTTCTCCATGAGTTGGTTCGCAGCCAATGCCTGGCGACTGTCAAGCCCCTTCATGTCTTGCTGAAATACCCCAGGGCTCTCCTTTGGCGATTAAACTGAGTGGCAGAGAACACAACGTTGCTAAGTATTGGATGTCAATAAGTATCACTGAGAACTGCATGCAAACATGAGCTCAATTTTACCAGGGACATGTTAAGTGTTAAGTTATTGCTCCAGATTGGTATTAGTATTGGTTTATTATTGTCACTTGTACCGAGGTACAGTGAAAAACTTGTATTGCATACCGATCGTACAGGTCAATTCATTACACAGTGCACTGAAGTAGTGCAGAGTGCATTGAGATAGTACAGGGTAAAAACAATAACAGAATACAGAGTAAAGTGTCACAGCTATAGGGAAGTGCATTGTAGGCAGACAACAAGGTGCAAGGTCAAACAAGGTAGAGTGTGAGGTCAAGGGGGATTGAAGCTGTCTTTGAGCCTGGTGGTATGTGCCCTCGGGCTCCTGTATCTTCTGCCTGATGGGAGAGGAGAGAAGAGAGAATGGCCCGGGTGGGAGTATGACTCTATAACTCCATATTATTTCTCCATCCTTGTTGCATCTGTTCTGTCAATTCTGTACCAGTGCTTCCAATCTATTTTCCTTTCTCCCGCTATAGATTACAACCATCTCTGTTCCACTAACTGCACTTTTGCTCTCACCACTCCCATGATCAAAATAGGGTTCACTTCTCATCACTTTCCACTCCATTATCCCCTTCCCTCCTCCAGATTTTATTATTTCTAATGTGTTGCTCTCCAGAGTATCTTACTCCCTCCTCTCTTTTCAGCTTTCCAAGAAGACCAAGAGGTTCACTCTTCCATCTCCAACAATACTCACTACCCTTCCCAAACCAAATGCAGGAGGTACAACACTTTTTTTTAATCTTCTTCCTTCCCACCATCCAGAGTCCAAACATACTTTCCACATGGAGCAAATTTTTATATTTACTTCTTTCAATTTAGTGCAAGCTCAAGGAACAGCACCTCATCTTCTGACTTGGCACATTACAGCCTTCTGTTATACCATTTAACATTGGCTTTGATAATTTCAGATAATGAGCATTTCGAACATTTTTATTCCAAATTTCTAGCATCCCTTCCAATTTCCTTTGATAATTTTAAGTGCTTGTTCTGCATTCTCGCTGCCTTATTTTACCTTGCACTACCATTTCATACATTCATTTCCTCTCTCCTGCATATAGCTCTATTGCAGACTTCCCCTCAGCTTTTACTGCACCTCAAAGTCAGTTTATTTCCAAATATTCCCAGTTCTGGTAAAAGGTCATCAACCTGAAATGTAAACTCTGCACCATTTCCAACAGCTACTGCCTGACTTGCTAAGTATTTTCAGCATGTTCTGTTTATATTACTCAAACAAATGTGTCCATCATTTGAAAGTTACTTTGATATGAATAGAACCACGATAAATCAGTGAATATTGGCATACAATCTTTCCTGGTAATTCTCCTTTCTCACTTCAAATTGTAATTTTATTCTAGTTATCACTCCAGCTCCTGGATTAATGGCCTTCATAATTATTTGATTATAAAGAAGACTCCCTTTCCTTGCACCATACAAACTTGCTCTCACACATTTGACCATGACATTGCAGATCTTAGTTTTAAATTATGGTACCTTCTCTATATGAGGTGCCTTAATATTTCAGAGGAATTATACTTTTACAGCTGCTTTGGTCCACAAAATTCTATACTGTTAGTTACCGTTTAATTTGTAAAGCAGCATCTTTGGACTGACTAGTAAGTTATGTCTTCTTTTATTTTGCACCAAAGCTGCCAGAAAGCAACCTGAGTGAAAATGAATAATGCTTGCACTTGCACTGAATTAAAAGTTAATAAAAAATTGATGTTTTATTTCATAACCCCCTTATTTTAAGAGCAATTTCACACTTGTTAAGTGAAATAATGTGACACAGACTTTAAGGAAATAAGAATTCAGGGAGCACAACTACTGCTGCCGTATTGCTTAACATTGACTTGAAGATTTGTTAACAGAGGTGGAGGAAGGAGTTTAGTAATGTGTGGGGAAGGTAACTGCAGAGCTTGTAACAAAAAAAGATTTACTATTTCAAGTACCTTGGGGTGAGGAGGAGGAATGTTAGAATTAGGCAGGGGGATTTACCCTACTGGTCTTCAGATAATACTACAATTTATGACTTTGTTTATAGGCTGTGCAATCACAGTTTTGCAGATGCACCATCCAGTTTAACAATGCATTTCCAACATAAAGTACTGAAACTGGGAAGCGTCAGTTCAGCTAACTGAACCACCAAATACCACATCTTGTGTGCAAACTGGGTACATACAGAAAATATTCATGATGTTTTTCACTTGAGTTTGTCATTTTATAGCAAGTGGATTATAAAGCTTTTGTGTCAGTTTCTATTTCTAACATCTTGGCAACCTATAATGTATTTTCTTCATTAAATAGATAAAAGCATCTGATGGGGTAGTTATCTTTCCATTTGTAAGAAGTAATTGGAAGGATTAGTACTTGCTTTCAAAAATTAGTCTTACAATGAATTTATGAATATGTAAACACCTTTACCCTCAATTGTAATAGCAACTCATCATTATATAAACATGAATTTTTAAATGTAAATACTATTCTGACCATGATATGCACATATTAGATCATACGGTACATCATTTGTTAATCAGAGGAAAGAAAAAGTGAGAAGAATAAAAGTTAAATTTTTTAAGCAACTGATAGCATTGGTGAAGTAAAGGTCTAAGCATATGCCTGAGTTTATTTGGGAACAAATGAAACAACTCTGTCAATTAAATAGTAATAAACACAGACTAGCAATGGTAACAAAGTGGTTGCAAAGAATGAACTGCAACATTATTGTTCTACTAAAATAGCACAGAACAATAACCACGATGACTAAAACAAAAGAAACAAAGGATTTCATTAGAGGAAATGATCACAAAGGTCTAAGAAAATTGATAACAGGAATGTAGCCAGAATTATGGTACAATTATTCAGCTCCATATTTAACTGTAAGAAGTTGAAACAAAACATCTGGAACCTATAAGAATTTAAACATGGACATACAATGCATGGAAGTCTTTTTAATGCCCAATCATAGGAACAGAAATTCACAGGATAAACAAGTAGCAGTGAGTTCTAATTCTCTCTGTGCAAGGTATAGTGTTAGTTTTGTAATGTTGACATAGACGAAATAATGCTGTGTTTGTACATACAGTATTTGAATGCTGGTGTCTGAATACAAACTCAGAAGAGACAATGGATGAGGAGGATCCAAGGTGTGAGAAGGAAGATTAACTTCATCCCCATCACTTGCCTAAAAATTCAGCATCCAGATGATGGCCATCATAATCTCCTCCCTGGGGTTGAGACAAGCAAATGCTCTTGTCCCCCTCTGTTGATGCATCCAGCTGTGGGCCAAATTGTGTTGCAATAGAGAGTGTGTATCACTTTGGATCCCATTGTTAAAAACATAACATTATGTGCAGACTGAGTTGTGGATGTGAAGTGAAGCTCATGATAGTGCTGAGCACTTGAAGAACTAGTAAAGCATCTGAATCAAAGGTTTATCTGATGGGGATTATTCATAGATGAGTTATCGGGGAGTAGTAAATCGAGCAGTGGACAAGGCCAGTCTTTAGTTGGAAAGTTATGATATTTTGGGTTGTCTAATACTGGATGGACATATATACAGTAAATAACAGTAATCTTAGAAGCTTTGATGTATAGAGGGACCTTAAGGTGCAAGTTCATAGCTCCCTGGAAATGGCAACACAGGTGGATAGGTTAGTAAAGAAGGTGATTTCCTTGCTTGCCTTTATAGGCAGGGGTATTGAGTATAAGAACTGGGACATCATGTTGCAGTTGTACAAGACATTGGTTAGGCCACACTTGGAATATTGTGTGCAGTTCTGGTTACCGCACTATAGAAAGGATGTGGTAGCATTAGAAAGAGTGCAGAAGAGATTCACCTGGATGTTTCCTGGAACGATGGGCTTTAGTAACAAGGAGAGATTGGATAGGTTGGGATTGTTCTCACTGGAGCACAGGAGGCTGAGGGGTGACCTTATTATAAAGTTCATAAAATTATAATGGGCAGAGATAGTCACAGTCTTTTTGCAAGGGTAGGGGAAATCTAAAACTAGAGAACATAGGTTTAAGGTGAGGGGGGAAATATTTAAAGGAGATCTGAGGGGCAAGCTTTTCATTCAGAGGATGGTGGGTATATGGAACAAACTGGCATAGGAGGTGGTGGAGAAAGGTACAATAACAGCATTTAAAAAGCATTTGGACAGGTACATAGATAGGAAAGGAATAGAGGGATATGGGCCGAATCCAAGAAAATGGGATTAGCATAGATAGGCATCACAGTCAGCATGGATGAGTTGGGCCGAAGGGCCTGTTACTGCGCTGTACAACTCCAGAACTCTATTTGAAGAGGAACTTACTTAATCTGGCAACCCATGTGATGCCATTAAGCTCCTTTCTGTGCTGCATCCACGTTTCTGGAGCAATGCTCCTGGCATTGATGTTTGTGCAACATCTTCTCACTACTCTTAAACATCTGATTAGAGATCCTCCTGGCCTCCATGTGGATAGAGGATATTTCTCCTTCATCTCTTTGAATGCATTATCAGAATTCCTTGATGTACATTTTCTACCTTAACATTCTTCATAGATTTGCAAGACAAATTCGCTTTAAAAAATTCAATTCCCATGTCAGTCATAATGTACCTCCCCTTTAATGATATCATCCCCCTTGCTGATACATGTAACCAATGAACACCCAAGTAGTGAGCTGGCTGGATGCCACATTCATTTAAAGCAGCATGTGGCACATGTTTGTTACATTTCCTGTATTATAGTGATTGAGGCATGGGTTAATCTTGCATTGTGTTCTCCAGGGATTATCCAGCCCAACTACCTCAATGCCTTACAATGCTCACCACCTAGGGAAGACACTGATTTCCTGTAATTGTTCATTGTTTTCCCTATTTTTTTCCCTTCCATTGAGTAAAGTACTAATATCTACTAAATACCTCCTCTTGATTCATTTTCAGGTTCAGCTGTAACAACTAATAAAAAAATTTATCACTCAACAGGTCTCTATTTCTTTAATGGTTATATTCTCACTGGCATCTGCTCCTAATTCATCTGTGTTCTTCTGAACTATTTTTTCTCTTAATATGTTATTAAAACGTTTGCTGTTTTCTTTAATTCTTATGTGTTCTTCATATTCCCCCTTTGCACCTACTAATAGTTCATTTCCATCTTCTTGTGTTTCAAACCTCTCCAAGTTTGCTGATTCCCACATTTCCTTGTATTTTTGTAAATCTTGTCCTTCAGCTTCTTACCTCAATTGTTGACCGTAGTTGCTTAACTCCACAGGAAACCTTTGCCTTCTATGATTATACACTAGTTTTGAATTAAACAGATACTCCTTGAAATATTTCCCTGTGTTTGTCTGTAGGTTTATCCATTAACAATTTAACTTATCTGATAACGGTGGCTTCATACTTCAAGCTTTCAAAGTTTACCATTCTTAAATTTAGAACTTTGATTTGGCACAGGCCTTTTTCCTCCAAACTGAATATTAAATTAAATCATATCATTATCACTATGTGCAAGACAATCCCTCCCTGTCAGATTGTTAACTAATCAGGGTTCATTACTTAGTTAGTACGGACAATTCCCTTGTCCGTTTTAAAGCACATTGTCCTAGAAACACGTCCCAAGTACATTAGAGTAATCCACGTGAGCTATCATACTTACTAAGTCGATGTGAAAACTAATAGAACAAGAATGATATTGTTTCTGTTGCATAGTTCCCTGGTTTGTGTTAATACAGCTAAATCACTGTTACTGGCAGGTCTTCAGAAAATTCATGCCAGATTCTTGGCTCCTTTGTTGTTCTTTAATTCTACACATTCAAGGATGGTGGGGGGCAGGGGAGGGTGGATTTTAAACACTTCACTCGACAGGGAAGGGGAGAAGGCTGAGGGGTGTACTAGTTAAAAATGTTAAAAGTGTGAAACCCAATCCTGCCCACACCAACTTCCCACAACAAGTTTTGATGATCCCAATAAATGTTCTCTGGAGAGACAGGTCCATCATTGTTGCACTTAAGTGAGGTTTTTTTCTGGAGACTTCATAATAATTTGAAATCAATGTTTCTTGTCTGTGTTTTCGTGGGATGAGGAATCTCAGCATTAAGGTGGAGGTGAGACACAAGGATGATTAGAGGTTCGGTATCCTGATGTGAATAAAGATTCAGTGGTCACAGCTATTTATTCAGTTCCCTCTGGCGATGTGAGAGATTTACTTTCTGCAATTTGGAGATATAAAAAAGTGGCAATATAGCTGCTTTTGATTGGACTTTAGAAGAGAAAGACAAACAAGATGTACAATAAAAAGACCATGTTGTGAAGGGACATCAGGTAGGAAACAAAGAATGGAGCAACTGAATAGTCACATTGCAGAAGGCACCACCCACGTAATATAATGCGCAGTCAGATACTCACCTTTTTTGAAAGAATAGTGCTTTTGATAATTGAGATTGTCATGTCTGTTTGTTTCAGACAACAGCAAGTTCTGTTAGACATGGAGTCATACATAAACAATGCTTTTGGAAGACACAACCAAGATGCTGGAGGAACTCCACGGTCAGGCAGCATCTGTGGAGGGAAATGGGCAGTTGATGTTTCGGGTCAAGACCCTTCATCTCAACCGCTTCTGGAAGCCACTATTGCACTTGTTTTTTTTACTCTAGTTCCTTCCATAGGCCAGCATAGACTTGTGATAAACCAAGTGGCATCAGTTCAACCAGGATTACTCATCCATTTCAGGGAAATGAATTCTATCCACGTTCAGCTGTTGTGCAACCATAAGGAATGTTGCATGCATTCTGTGCAAGTTCCTGCCTTTTACATCTCAGTTTAGCTGTTGGGACCCACATTCCAGAAACCACCACACCCTGCTGTGTCACAGTGGGCAAGGCCAGGGAGAGGTCTCTCAGTTTAAATGTTTCTCATGGGCACATCTTGGGCACTGATAGTTGTGGAGAATGAGGAGAAATGAATATTGCAGTGAAGGCCCTCCATTCTGAAATCCAGAACAGATGCAGGCTCATGGGTTCTTGTTTGCAAGGTGATTCCCAACAGGCTATTCCTGTAGCAATCCTGGTGAGGACTCAGGATTGAGCTTCCAAGGATATATAACTTCCTCTGGTCAGCCAACAAACACACTTACTCTAATCCAGGCATGAACTGCCCAATAATTCCTAACCTGGGAGTTCCTTGGCCCCATTTTATAAAAGTAAGCATTTTTTGGGACAGATGATTACCTGCAGGAGTGACTGAGACACAGAGCATATAGATGCTGAACCATTTCTCTTGCCTTCTGTTTCACTTGCATGTAACATGGTGTGAGTCACATGAGAGCCCACAGAAATGTGACTCCTCAATGTGTATAAACATGCTATTGGAAAGATAGAAACATACACGAGAATAGATTGCAAGTATTTTTCTAGTAACTAAGGGTGAGGTGTGCGCACAGCATTTTAGCACAGCTCCATCTTACAAATGTGTACCCAAACCAACAGCATCTACAATCAGTCTCTGTTTTATGCATACAACCAGTCTCTGAAAATTAGGGGTATGCTGCCTTTTTATTAGGAGGAAAATAAATATGTTTAGTTAGTTATTTGCAAGGATTCAGTTCTGAAGAGATTAGTTTTCTGTCTGTAAAATATGGGCATTGTTGCTCTTTTGCCTCAGAGTCCATGCTTGTCTCTTGTGTGTGTGTGTGTGTGTGTGTGTGTGTGTGTGTGTGTGTGTGTGTGTGTGTGTGTGTGTGTGTGTGTGTGTGTGTGTGTGTGTGTGTGTGTGTGTGTGTCGGAAGATGGGAGGAATGGGTAGGATAACCTTGCAATGATTCTGTGCATTGGTAAATGCCACAGTGACCCCCATAATGCTTGTAATAATTATGCTCCTGCAGTATATATAGAGATTGAACCACACCTCATTGTTCAGTTTGCATGAATTAGATTTCCACCAAGGTCTTAGAATGTCAATATAGTAAACTTGCTGGTGATTATTTTGGTTTTGTTGCCATAGCACAATGGTATAGATTTGTAATGTGAATGGTTGAGTACGGTAATCAAAAATCATTTAAAACATACTATTTTCAGTTCAGCTTTAAATACTAATTACCACCCAGTTAAAACTGCAAAATTGTTGTTCCAGGGAGAAAGATCAGTAAATAATTGGATTGATTTTGAGAAAGAAAGACATGCTAAGATTCAAGGAATTGGTAATGTGCTTTTTCAGAACAGTGATGTGTTTATATATAAACGCAACAGCTGGCTCTCTGCCACAGCAACAGACCTACATTAGTCACCGGCGTCAGTAAGATGGTGACTGGCTGGCTTTCAAAAAGGCAGTCAAGATGCTTTGTGAGAGAGCATTTGTATACACATTCATCTGCAAGAGTGAGAGATGGAAAAAGCAGGCATATCTATTCAACAATTAACATAACATGGAAAATAGGAACTGATCTGGCATGAAAGATGACACTCTGACTTCCCCAGCTGCAATGTGCATCAAAATAAAAGTCAAGGTTGCAAACTTCAATTATACCACTGTGTCTGCAGAAGACATCAATTAAATACATCCCATAGATAATTTAGAAGCAAAAAATTGACCCGTACTCCAAATGACCTCACTGCTTAGTTGGAATTGGGTGATACTATTTCTCTGTGAAGTGGAGAAGAATTCATAAAATAGACACTGAGAAGGGACAGTATGTCTCTAGTCATTAACAAATTTTGGAGAGAATATTCAAGTGTTGGTAAATGGGATTAGGATAGATAGCTACTTGATGATCGGCATGGACATAAAGGGCTTAAAGGTGTGTTTCTGTGCTCTGTGACTCTAATATTGCTACCAGTTGTCCTCACCTGTAAACATTCAGTTGCACTGACTTCAAGTTTCCAGTGTTAATGGCTAAAGTTCTTCCCTAAATCTTTAAAAAAAATATTAACTTGAAAATACTTTTGTCTTTACATCATGGATTTTGCAGTAAGTAATGAACTCTGATAGCCCTGGTGATTTCCAAAATAAATTTGAACGTATCTTTCACTACCTTCTCTGCAGGAACTTCACTGAAACAGCTGGAAGGGATCCTTGGTGGTGAAGTCTTGTTCAGTAAGCGAGCCTCCTGTGCGGTAATGCAATTACATGGGTAGCCAAAGAAGCCCAGCCTACAAAAAGGGGAAAAAAAAACAAGCAACAGCTCTTGGCTTAAATAGAACTCTCAGAGGCTTTCAAATACTTAAAACACTTAATGCTTCTCAGATATTCAGAATCTTTAACTATCATTCGAATCACTTAAAAGTTAAAAACATAGAAGCCTAAATAAAGGGTAAAATGCCAAAAGAAATTGGAAAAAAAACTAAAATACTAAAGTATTTACAGTAAATGATGTCACATTCAAGCTCTTTGACAGCCTTAAGGAGGCAATGAGGTGGCGCCCTCTACGGTGCACCTGAGATCTGTGGGAACAGGATTATCTACTTGACCAATCAGGTTGAAGGATAGTGAAACCCAATCCAAGCACTGGAAAGGAAGTGTTAACTAGAACAGGTGGATTCAAGGATAAATCAAGCATAGAAAGAAAAAGAGAGAGAGAGAAGGAAAGATTGGATTAATAAAGGTAGGAAAAATTTAAAAAAAACAGCAATTGCTTGTTTAAAAATTCACATTTTAAGAGCATCTCCAAAAATTTTCATCTAAAGGATTGAGATGCAGTGTTTGTAATGGTAAACTTATTGTGCCAGAGCCATTAACTCTGCTTGTAGTTAACACATCATATCACTGGAAGTGTATCTGGTATTTTGCCATTGACTTTATATTTTTTGTGCAGGAATGTTATCAACCCGTGCATTTGAATATATGCTTTTATCAATAGGTTTTTTAAAAATCAGTGATAGAATTGACATTTATTTATATTTTAATGTATTTAAAATTGTTTATAAAGTTTTTGGGGTTCTTCAACAGCATTTGGGAATCAAAACTGATGTTTGAATTGTATGCACAAAGTTGTGGTGTGAGTTATACCAAAAATGCTATCTAAGTGAATGCTTTGCTTACATGTCTAATGAGTGCCCACTGGAATTTGGAGATTGCAAAATGCTGCTATTTGGGAGTTTAGATCTTCAGCTGAAAGTTAAGCAGACACTCTTGAAGGTGCTTTTTGTGACAGGAAGGCCATCTCCCAACACCTACGATCATCAGTTACCTGCAAGAAGGGTGTTGGCTGCTTTAGTTTTGTTGTGGCAGTGATTTTTACAAATATTTAATGCTTTCTAGAGATGCAGAAGTTCACACAGCAGGTGCTGATGCACTTTTTGCTGACCACTGACATTTGAATGGCAGTTGCTTCTAGAGATGGGTTCATTAGTAGGCATTCTTGCATGTCTGGAACAACCATTAGACATCCAGAGCAGGATAAGACTTGGAAGAACAGAGAAGTTTCTCAGCAGGAAATCATAACCACCCAGTGTTTTCCATGACCAATTCTTTGAGCTAAGTTTCAGTATCAGATTTACTATAATTGACTTATATGACGTGAAATTTCAGCTAAAAGCATCGTCTGCATATTTATAATGTCCTCACTAAGACATGGCATCTGATGCTGCCACAGTTACCAATTCAGAGCTGAACAAGGACTTGATTGCCTGCGTATGTTATAGTGACCGAGGCAATGCACCATTATGCATCTGATTCCTAGAATTCCCAGAATCTAGAATTGGAGATACTCGCAACAGTTGTAAGAAATAGGTCAATAATAGTAATTTGCCTAGGTCATGTCTACATTTTCTATTGATAAATTAGAATACATAATCAACACCTTCTTGCAAACGTTAGCTGCTATAGCTAGCTCAACCTGAGCAAAGATGTGCAATAAAATCAGAGCTGATCGCTACCTAGCTGAAACAGTGCACTGATGGTGCTTTGATTAAAAAAAACTCAGGAATTGTGACTTTGTGTCTACTGCTGATAGATTGTTTATGCAAGAAATAATATACCTTTGGAGGGCACACTAAGAGTTGAAATGCTATTTATTGACTGCTGCATGAAAGTCTTATGTAGGCACATGTGAAGAAAAGTATAAAGATGGTACTATTCGGAATAAGAAGCCAGTCAATTAGATGATTTCACTTATGTGTGAACACAGGAGGATATGCATGCTAAATATGAGGCTTGAACTCCCATAGCAAAAGAAGATAACCAAAGGACTCACCACACACTATACAACCATAATTGTATACTATGTACTTTCTTTATTGTAGAGGGATGTCTTGGAGCTAGTTATTTATGTGTCTAAACAAATCATAATATCAATGTGGTGGTACTTGAATCAATTAGACAATTAAGAATCTATGCATTCTAGGTTCTTGTACATTTTATAGTTTGCTGTCTGCTGGGAAGTAAGATGTGAGGTTACTGTTGCTTTACATTCAAAGGGAGCTAAGTACATTTTATTCTCTCTTGCCAGAGACCAGTAGACAGAAAGGATCTGATCATGGTTTTATCGTAAAGCATTAGTAAAGAAAGTAAAGTGATTGTCTCCAAAGGATGGATTTCTGCTTTTTGTTTTTTTTAAAAGAAACTTCTTTTTTAAAAAAAACCACTCCTGAGCCATTGTGAAACTAATGCATATTACATGAAAATTGCAAACAAACTGAAATTGAATACTTTCAGGTCATTTCCAATATTGATAATACTGATGACACAGCATTCCAGTTCCTTAAATTCATTGATTCAACATGAACAATATCATAAATGATCTGCTGATGATATATCATAAACCCACAGCATTTATGTGCACAACATCGATTTGTATGGTTTATTTTGCAAGAAATGAACATTGTTCAGCCACTGTTGTAGAAAAATATCAAGTATTTGATAAAATATTTATTATTAAATGGCACTTTGACTATTATTCCTCATTTAGCATATTCTGGCAGGGTTGTTTTGAATCCTGACCCACTAGAGTCAAAACTCTAAATTAAGGAGCATCCTCCAAAGCTCAGCTTGATTTTTCTGGGAAGTTTTTCTACAATTGGCCTTTTCTTAATTGCTGAAAGCAGAGAAAGCACAAAAGGCATTTCTCAGACACAGGGTGTTCGGAGGCAGCTTCAGCCACAGCATCCATAGTATTTTTGCCAGCAGCTTGATGTAGCATCTCCAGAGAGATCCTTTTTTGTTAACTCATTTGGTGGCTTGCTGAGATTTTTCTCATCTTGAGAGGTCTGTTTCTGGGAAATCTCAAGCACATTTGTAAATCGTATACAACTCTTGCTAACAGTACTCTAAAATTTGCCTTGCAATGTGTAAGATGAGAAATAATAAAATAAATGTATTCACTGTCATTCCATTGTACAACACATTAGTAAACTGTCTCTTTCAAGATGATTCAGCTTGATGTAAATTTGATGGCAGAAGGAATTGGTGTTAAATATTCTGCCAAGGTATTTTTCTGCTTGCTTTTTCAATTCTTTGTGTAATGAGTCTGGGCCAAAAAGCTATTATTTTTGTTGAGTGGTTCCATGAATTAGAAATTCTTTATGGGCTTTCATCCACTGAATAGGCACTGCACCAGGAGTGGGGACACACACATTGGGGTCAAGGCTGTGAGGGGACGATAGACTTGTAGACACAATGCATGTTGCATCATATGTGTTTGGACACATTATGGCTCCTATGTATTTGTTCACAGACCTCATGCAAGACCTTGAACCAACAACTGAGAAGAGGGAAGAGTAGAACCATGAGGGCATAGGTGAAATTATGGGATGGGGTAGGTAGGTGATTGGGAAGGGCAAAGACAGAGGGAGCTGTGCAGTGCAGCCAATTGAGCTTGGAAGTGAGTATCGAGAGGGAGCTGATCAGGGAGGAAATTGGAGTGTGGCCAAAGTGAAATTTGATGGTGTTGGGGAGGAGTTCAGTTTCAGCTTTCCCTCAGTTCCCACTCCTTTTGACATTACCCCACCTCTTAGCCCCTTTCCCCTCCCAGTCTTGGCTCCCCAGCTCTCATCCCCCACCTTGGCCTCCTCCCCACTTTCCACCTACTGCTTGCTTGCTCTCTCCCAGGGCCTGCGTCATCGGCCCTGCAATTCTCCCAATCTTTCTGACCATAGTGCTGCACTTCATTTCCTTCAGGAGTAGAGCTAATCTACAGAATAAATGGGAAGTTGTTCAGTCTAGTTCACTATCACTCCAGAGCCAAGATCAACCCAATCTCAGTTATCTAGCTCCATTACCCGGATTCCCTGTGTGGCGCAATGGCATAGCAAATGGAGCTTCTGCCACATGGCTCCAGCAACCCAGGTTCAACCCTGACCTGCAGTGCTTTCTGTGGGGAGCTTGCACATTGTCCCTGTGACAATGTGGGTTTCCTCCTGTATTCTAAAGCCATGCAGGTTGATAGGTTAATTGACCACTATATATTACCCCTTGCATGTAATGAGTGGAGAATCTAGGGGGGCATGTTTATAGGAATGTGGAGAGAATAAAAATGGATTAGGATAGGATTAGTGTAATAACAGTTAAGTGACAGTTGGCATGAATGGGTCGGAGGGCCTGTTTCTATGCTCTATCTCTCTATGACTATGAACACAGTCAGAAGACCAGTTCCAAATGACCAACTCATTCACTCAAGCATACCAGAGAAAGGACCTGTACTCATCATCCACAAAACAAAGGTCCTCCATCAACCTGTTCCTGCAGCAGAATGATGCCCCTTCTGTGAGGGTCTACAATGAGACCTAGGAAAATATGGACCATATCTTATCTCTGGAGCTATTTATTAATGAAGGCAGGCATTGGTGATGAAATTCACAATTGCCTCCACTGTGTCAATATAGCTTTTAGCTGTCTGAAGAAAGAACTGTTTGAAAATCAAGACCTTAAACCTGGCACAAAGCTCAGGATCAACTGGGCAGCAGTGAACCCCGCCGTCTTTATGCTTTGAAACTTGGACAACATGCAGTAAGCACCTCAGAGCTCTGAAAAGATACCACCAACACTACTACTGCAACATCCTCCAAACTGACTGGTAAGAAAAGTGAACCATTGTCACTGTCCTCTCTGTGGCCAATGTTCCAAGAATCAGGGTTCGAATTACACTGTCAACTCTAGTGAGCAGTCCTTCTCATTTGCATCGCTCATACCAGACTCCCAAAACAGACGATCTGGTCCAAGCTGGACCCAGGAAAAGATTCAAAGATACTCTTAAAATCTTTTTGAGAAAATGTAACATCCCCACTCACTCATAAGAATCCCTAGCCTGTGATCACTCAAAATAAGGAAAGAGCATTTGGGTTGGAATTGAGTTCCTTTGTCAAGAGCATTCAGAAGCCCAGCATAAGTGGCAGAAGGAGTGCATCACCTCTTAAATTACTCACCTTCCTGCTCCACTTGAGGCCCAGTCTGCCAATCCCACATTGGCCTAGCAGCCGCACAGAGAACCAGAGTAGGAGCAAGCTACCTTTGAACTGTAAGAGATTGCCGAAGAAGAAGATAGAGGATCTGAAGAGGAATGGACCTATCAGGAAGAATAGTTATCCAGTTAGAACCTTAACCTTACTAAATGCAGCAGCAAGTTTTAACCATTCAGTTAACACCTGTGTGGGGACTGGGAAAAAAAATCAGACACCTATCATTACTCATGCCTTGTTTGTCAATTAGTATTCTTGCATGTGCCCTTCAACTTCTATGTGCTTTCTATAGACTGGACCACAATCTGTGGAAGTGTGCTATTTGCCCACAAAGTATATTGTGTTTCCAATTTGTTTTTGTGTACTGCATAAAACATTGGAGTATACAAAAATAATTTCCAGACCAATCTTTTTGCTACGCTCTTCTTATGTTGTCTCAGTCACTTTTTTTCTCTTATGTGTGTCACCTGCAGGAAATATAATTTTATCTACGAGTTTACCATCTGGTGATAATCATTCAAAATCAAGCAATGGTGGCCTCATCACAAAAAGAAAACTCAATTTCATCATCTTCTAAGAGGTTAAAGTATATGTTTTCTTATTGTAGCTGATGGGTCTGTCACTGTGAATCCTTAAAACTGTGGATGCACTGTGGGTAGATTTTGCTATACTATTAAAGAAAAGTAACCCCATAGAGATAGGTCAGCAGTAAAAGAAACAAAGGCAAATGAATTTTGTTCTGTTCAAATATTATATCTACATTTAGCTAGACATTGAAATTTCTCCTCAGAAAACATTTTAATAACCTGTGTTTCTTTTTGGGAATAGTTGATAAGTACTTTACTATTAACCTGACAATCTACACAAAATGTAGAAATAGGCATTTGATTGTTTTAATTTTCAATGTAACCATTCATTGATTCAGACTTTTCTCATACTTAAATAGCCATGCAATATCTGATGTCTTCAACAGTTACTTTTTCCCCAAAATGTGAAGATAAATTAAGCTTAATTAATGATTTCATTTAATCAATGTAAGTGAAAGTCATTAAAACTGAGGGACCTTTCCCATTTGCAAGACAGAGTGGCTGTTCATGTAGTTTTGTTCAATAGCTTTAAATAGAAAACAGCAAGTTAAATCATTTATAGTTGGCATTCTCTTTGCCATTTACTTAAGAAAATATTCCAGCCTTTGTTAATTTAATGAGACGCTGAATAAATACATAAGCTGTAGTCACTGATGAGAAGATTAAAATTTGTTTATATGAAATGAAGACTGCTATAGTTTGCAATCATCAGTTAAAGATAAAAGTAACTAATCAGATATTTTCTGTAATGTCTTTGGATTAAATAGAAGGAGCAATATCAACTAAAATAGAATACAAAGCAGTTCTAATCATGATGTATAAAAGAATAGGATAAGGAATTTTTCATGAGACAGAGGTTACTTCACCCTTGTTTAGGGTTAGAAAATATACCGAGTTCAAACTGGAGTCACAAGTAACAAGAATTCCCTTGAGAAGCCCAGTAGTGTGATGACCCAACCAGATAAGATCTCTTTCTGTTCATAGAAGTTATAGACACCATTTAATAATGAGGAGGAATTTCAACATGTTGCACGTAAAGAAAATGTTTCAATGTTTTGTTCATTTACTGTTGGGAAGCAATGAACATCAGATATTCAGGTACACATTGCCCAGGATTTTCTCAGTCTCAATCCTCACCATTGGTAATATAGATCCAAAATAATTATTCCATGTAAACATCCTTCATATTTATCCACATGAATATCAAAAATCAAAGTCAGCCCCAAAGCTTCTGCAACAGTTGGAGGACATTAGATCCTACAACATGCCTTGCAGCATTAATACTTCCCAGCCAGTGAACAGTTGGTGCCAATTTCCTTACCAGCTAAGCTTGCTGGACAAGTTATTCCAAGGCATTTTCGCTCTCTGTCTCTCGCCACTGATGGGAAGATTCAAATTTATTTATGAGATGAAGATGGCTGTAGTTCTATGACCCAATGTCACTCAGCCCACTATATCCATGCTGAACTTTTTGTCCAACCACACTAGTACAGTTTGCCTGCATTGGTCCTGTATCCCTCCTCTATCTCGCCTATTCAATTGCCCGAATGAATGCCTCTTAAATGTGGTGATTATATCTGATACTATCACCTCCTCTGGCAGCACTTTCCAGATATCAACCACTCACTGACAAACTTGCCCCTCAGGTCCTCTTTATAACTCCTTTCTCTCACCTTAAACCTATGCCCTCCTGTTCACCAATGCCTCTTATAATTTTATATACTGGTATCGTGTCACACGTCGGCCTATTTTGCTTCAGGGAAAACAAGCCCAGTCTATTCAATATCTCCCCATAACTGAAGTCCTCCAATCCAGGCAGCATCCTGGCGAATCTCCTCATCACTCTCTCCAACGCAGCCACGTTCTTTCTATACAGCAGTGACTAGAACTGCACACGATACTCCAGTGGTGTTTTGGTGACAGTGATAGAGGCAGTTGTGGTTGTTTCCCCTCCTCACTCATCCCACCTCCTTTCTCTTCCAGCAGCAGCTAAATGGCAGTATGTGACAGCCCCTCTGAGAAGACGTGCCAGGGGAATTGGCAGATTTGACCCTGATTTTTAACTCCATCTACCTAATGGGAAAGGGACAAATGGAGAGTAAAGGAAGTTGGAAATGATTTACATCCTGATGGAAGCTCACTGGTTACAATAAATTACATAATACTATTGAAGTAGGAAATGCACGAAAACCAGAAAGCAGCAAGTGCCTGGGGAATAAAGTTTGTACCTTTCATGTGTCAGCCAGTGAGTTGGAGGTGGGATGCAGAGTGTGTCTAGTCTCACAGTTAACACTATAATATGTTAATTTGCTCAGAAAGCAGTTTATAAAAAGAATTAAGGAAATAGATTTTATAATGGTAATTACAACTTCTGGTAAACACAAGAAAATAGGAGCAGGAGTCTGCCATCAGGCCTCTCTAGTCTGCCCCAGCATTCAATATGGTCATGGCTGTACATGCTGGCTGATAAAAGTCAAAGCAATTTCTCCAGGAAATGAAATGATCACTAGATATCTAAATGTATATCTTGTGGATAAAATCAGTTTCGATCCACTGCAACAGTATCTTTATCAGGGTTGACTGATGGGGAAATTGCCCAATTGTCCCCATTCTGACCGGGAATGTCACTTTCAATATATACAGTCTCAATTGCAGCTGCAGTCCTACTCTAATGGAAGGGATAGAAGTCTCATCCAGCAACCCACCTGCAAAATATAATTTGGTTGGATTGACTTTGAAAGCCAAATGTCATGACTGGCAGATCTATTAAAAGGTACAGACACCTACAGGCATCAGGTCCTTAAGGATCTATGTGCAGCTTTGTGATTAGTGGATTATCAGAGCCTTTCAAAATCTGGAGATGACTTTATTGATTATCAATCAGGCTAAGAATTTTCAATGCCATCTGTATAAATTTTGCCCCCTTATTCACGGCAGAGAGAGGAGCAGGAGCAGAAGCAGAAGCAGAAGCAGCAGCAGTCGTATTGGCAAATGGACCAACCACTAGGTGACTGCTGGGGTGCACAGTGAGTCTGGAAGACTGATGGTTGGAAGCCTCAAGCAGGCCACCAGACCTGTGGGCAAACAGTTCCCTGACTGGTGAATCAGGACACTGCATTTCATCCACACACCTGGAAAAAGAACATAGATTACTAAAAATAATGATCAATATTGATACGGGCTTTAAAAAAAGGCAAACCAAATATAAGGGATTATTTCTAGATTAGTGGTACACAGCATTTTTGCAGAGGGTTAGATTAACAGCACCAAGTATTTGTGTGGCCACTCACACAAACACAAGTCTTGAACTTCCTGAAATTGTTTTTTCTATATTTTTAAAAAAATACTTTTAATTCTATCACAAAGTTTTACTTTTTAATATTTTTATTCGCTTTAAATAATACTGCAATTAATTTTTAATCGTTTACGACAATGTTTGAATGTTCATGAATGTCCACACTATTCATAAACTTTCATTTGAATGGCATTATGATGGTCAAGTTCCCTGCTAGAGAGTGCCATTGACCAGAAACTCAATACTTTGGCTACCAGAAGCTGGGTGCCTTGTGATAAGTTACTCGCCTCCTGGCAGCCAAAAATCTTTTCACAATCTACAACGTATAAGTCAGCAACATAAGCCTCAGTGAGTGCAGTTCCACTCAAGAAGCTCGACACTATCCAGGACAAAACAGACTGCTTGACTTGGTACCCCACCCACCACCTAAATTTCATTGGCGCACCATCTACAAAGTGCAATGTGGTTACTCACCTCTCAAACTCAGAACTTCTACCAACAAGGAGGACAAGGGCAGAGGCACCACCACTAGCAATCCCTCTCCAAGTCACACACCATCCTGACTTGGAAATATATTGGTGTTCCATCATTGTCTCTAGGTCCTGGAACACCCCCTCCACTGTGGTAGTATTTCCACCAGAAGCACTGCGCTGGTTCAAGGCAGCAGTTCATCACCACATTCCTGAGGGTAATCAGGGATAGTAACAAAGGTCATCCTTGCCAGCAATGACCACAACCTGAGAAATAAATTAAAAGGTGTCTTTTGATAGGTATGACTCTGTTTCTGCCTCTGGGTGTGGCTTAGCTGGCTGTTCAAGCTCCACTGGACCCATTCATTAGGAGATGGCTTCAGGGATTTCAGCTGCTGTGTGAAAGCTGGTCTTTATCTTTCATGAAAGTGAAAAACTAATGACAAACACCCTAAGAATTCTCCCTTCCAGAAGGTATTGAAGGTAAATGCGACTGTGGGAGTTGAGAATGTCATAGACTTGCTACTCACCAAGGGCAACTAGTCAGAACTGTGACATGGGCTGAATTCAGCCTATGAGCAGAATATTACTCACCACCGTTCTGGATGGATGGGACTGAAAAATAGCAAAGTAATGTAAATGTTTCTCAAGCCTTGATTGCACCGTAAATGAGGCACCATTTAGCACTACAATAGACTCCTTTTTTGTTTTAAATATGTTTGCTCTTGTATAACTTTGTATAATTAATGTTTTTCTTGTGAATGTTGTATATCTGATACCATGTGCCTGTTATACTACAAGTAAGTTTTTCATTGCACCTGTGCATAAATGTACTTGTGCATATGATAATACATTTGACTTTGACCATATACAGCACAGAAAGGGAAATGAATTACTAGAATCAGACAGAGAGGCTTACAATAATTATAACAGAAATATAGTGTTATCCATATGAGGAAAAGATAAGTAGGCTAGATCATTCTACTCATGAAAAGAGAAAGGTGAAGGGTAGCCTAGTCATGAAAAAGGTGTGACTGAATATGCACTATACAAGTACTTTCACTTAGGACAGAACAAACTAAAGACCACCAAGAAATAAAAGGGGGAATTTGGATGAAACTTCTTGATCCAGAGGTTGGTGAGAATATGGTTCTCACTGCCACAGGATGTAATTGAACTGAAAAGATAAGGTGTAGTTTGGAAACGTAAGTGACAGAGAGGATATAAACAGGCTATAGTGTGGTGAGCAGGGTTAGGAGGAGACTGGAATGGGGCAAGTTATGGACAAGTTGGGCCAAGTATATTCCTGCATTGTTACTCAAGTAATTATATGATTCCCACTCCTCAATGTGCAAACTTTCATTTGTCCTTGATTATTACTTATGTCCCCTTTCAGTGAACAGATGCTGCTAGGCCAACCGAGGTCCCTTCTAGTAAATTCTTGGCAGCCCAGAAATGTCTGAAGTATTCCTCCATGTTGTTGCCAGGGTGGAGGTGTGATTGAGCAGGTGCTCTAAAGTGGCATTTTTCTTTTGCTGAGATCAAATGAAGTGGATTCAAAATCTTCCCCAAATTCTAACCTAGCTGCTTCCCAACTGCAGTAGAACTCTACCTTCCCTGAGGGCAGAATTTCTAGCTTCATCTATGTAACAAAATGATAAGATATTTCTCCTGTCTTTATTTCAAGGAGGCACTTCTTAGGAAGATTGGGATTAATGTAATTGCATTTTAAACAGCTGGAATATTGCCAGACCTCTGCTGTGTAATGTGGGGAGATATTAACTCCTGGTCCAATCTTCATTATCTGTCTCCTGAGAGAACCCTGATGGAGAGGTACTCAGCCAATGGACAGATTTTGGGTAATGGGATCAGGCTACCCCCTTGATTAGAGTGCTGATGGACAGAACGGCTGGTGGAAGAAGAAGCTACTTGAAGGGAAGGCAATAAGCTTCCTTGGGTGTAGTTGTGGGTGGAATGGCTGGAGGAGGAGGTAAGGCTTCGGACCTGCAAAGAAATAGAAACAAAGAAGTTTTAAAAGAAATTTACCTTTCTCTGCCTCTGCTCATTCCAAATTATTTTGGTCTGGTTTAGTCTGATAAGGAATCCTCGAATCTTGAACTCAGATTACATTTAGGCTCCAATGATGACACAAGTGCCCAATCTGCAAGAAGACCTGGATCCTCTGACATAAATAAAGGATGAAAGGCAGCCAGGAATTAGTACAGGATTTGACCTGAGCAGAGCAGATTCATGAATATTTTTTTCCCTAAAATATTTCCAATTTGATTGTACATTTTTTTAGATCCATATTTGCCATTACCCTCAGTAATTTTTCTTTAATCATTGCTAGCTAAGCCTGTTACAGTATGTCCAAAATGTTTTGATTCTTGAGAATGGAAGGTTCATCTCACAACTGGATGGTAGATCAAGGATGTACAAGTGTTAGATTATGCTTCTAGAGATTTTTAAATAAAAATTGACGATCTCTTTTATTACATTAGAGTACTTCTGAATACATAATGTTATATAATAATAAATGGCATGGAATAATTGAGCAATACAGATTAAGTCATAAACTACAAGAACAAAGTTCACATGACTTCTGGGGGTTATTCAAATTCTGAGAATTATTACCATTGGCTTTAATTTTCCCTTACTCGCAGAAAAATAATCCCTGGCCTAGCTATTTGCCAGAAACGATAACATTTGCATTTTTATCTATAATGGTGAGGAAACTATTCCAACTTAATTAGCAGTAGAATATGTCTGAGCAAGAAGCATTAATTCTGGTACTACATTCTAGCATCAATGTATACACTGAAGTTATTTCATTTAAATATTTGAAGAACATGCTGTACAATACCTACCAAGAGCATGCCATAGGAGCTGGTATCCCCTCTAGAATCCCTTGTGTTTTCCAATCAGAGCATGGGAGTTTTTTTGACTTTCTGTGGGAAATAGGAAAATCTTGCTGGCACCAAATTTAACTGCTGAGCACAAATACTGTTGACCTGACATTCCTATGAAATGCCACACAGTGCCAAGAATCCACTATCTTTTCCTGACTCCTTTGTACGAAGATCATGATGCATAAACATTGTTTTATTCTGCCATAATTTTTTTTGCAGCAACTGGCAGATATTGCCAGGGGACAATTATATGTGGTGATGAATAACGAGGAAGAGCTGAGGAAGGAAAAGGAGAAAGAGATGGATGCGAAGACTTTTTCAATCATGTCGCTAAAGGTGATGATGGTGAGAATGAGCAGCAGTTGACTCGCATTTGCCAGCTGCTCCATTCTGCATCAGAATGGCTCTATTTTTTGTGGGGGCAGCAAGGGTAATTTTTAAGGGCTGGACTTGTCTAGTTTGGTGGTTCTCACTCTTCTCATAGCAACAGGCAGTCATAATCAAATGCATATCTCAGTAGTGAAAGATCAGAGCACAAAAGTGGGGAGAACATTTTCAAGTTCTTGAAATAATCGACTAAATTTTCCATCTTCAAAAAAAATCACAGACCCTGACCTCCTCTTTCTCCCCTTCTGGTTTAATCAGGGGATGTATGTACATATCTTCTGTATCAGCCTGACTTGCTACAAGTGCAAAATTGTGTTTTTTTTAAAATAAAAGATCAGGAATCTACCACTAGCAACAACACCCCTGATGGACAAATGTTTTTTTTTCCACAAACCCAGCCAACTCACAGGGAGGTATTTCAGACTTTGGGTTTCAGTATTAATATCCCCGCATGTTATGCAAACCTCCTGTTTAAAATTTGTTATGTGCATTTGGAGTAAGGTTTAAAAAGCACAAAGAAATTTATGGGAAGTATTTGATAGTTGTAGAGCTGATAGAAAGGGTATCCATCCGAATCTCACTTTTTAAAAAAAACTGCTACTTTTCTAATCTCTCAAAAGCATCAAGGAAATTTCATTTCCTTTCTATTGGATTTTAAATTCAGCAGCAAAGTGATATCTCTCACTGGTGACCTTGAAGAAAGCTGTCACATCTACTGATCTCTGTGGTATGGACTTTTCTTATCTCAATTGCTGTCAGATGTCAATTCAATGGGATACCTGGCACCCAGTGACAGTGAAGTTATCAAGCTTGCTGAGAAAATATTATAATGAATAATTCTATCAGATGCTAAACTAGGAAGTAAAAAATTGATTTTTTAAATCTATTTATTAACATTTTAGAGTATGAAACAGCTGGAAAATATGCATAAAAATAAGGTAAAGTTGAACTATCATTAAAAATATAACACTAAAATGTTTAATTCTTTGAAATCTATTATATTGAAGTTTTTGAGGAAATTAGAATTCACATATATAGAATCAGTTTTATGACTGACAGAGATTGCTAAACTGTATTTATGACTTGGTATGTCATTTAAAAATTCATCACAAATTATGCAATGAAGTGCAAAGTTTTTTTCAGGGTACTTTTGACCAAAAATAGTTCACGTTATCTTTATTCATTTAATGCAATATCACTTGCAAAGACAGCATTTACTGGCCATTCTCAATTGCCTTTGAGAAGGGAATTGAGAGCCTCCTTTTTGAGCCACTGCAATGTGTCTAGTGAGAAAAATATCATGGTTTAGAATTTCAAAATATAGACTTAGCAATGAAGAAGTAACAATGATATATTTTCAAGTTCACAATAGTATGGGGATTGAACTGTTGATTGTGCTGACCTCATTCATCTGCTCTGCTTGTCAGCAAAGGTGACAAGTTTGAGAGATGCTGCAGAAGAAGCCATGGTACATGACTGTCATGCATTTAGAAGATGGTGCATAGTGCATGATGAGGGAATGAATTCTTGGAGCAGCAGAGGGGTGAAAATGAAATGGTCTATAGTTGCCTGGATGGCGAAGGTCATTGACCTGAAACCTTAACTCTGTTTTTCTCCCGGCAATTTCTACCTGATCTGCTGAGCATTTCTAGTAGCTTCCATTTTTACTTTAGATTTGCCAGCATGTGCAACTCTTTGCCTTTTGATTGTGTCCTGGAGGATGTTGAGCCTTTTAAGTATTGTTGGAGCTTACTCATTTCGGCATGAGGAGGTTTGTGCTTTGTAGGAGGTGGAAAAACTGTGGGAAATCAGGATATGAGTCACAAAGGATACCAAGCCTCTTAATCTGCTGCTGAAGTATTTATGTAGCTGGTCCAGTTAAGTTTCTGGTCAAAAATAATCCTAGAATATTGTTGGCAGTGGTTTTGGCAATAATATTGCCATTGAATGTGAAAGGTAAGTGGCCAGATTCTCTCCTGTTGAAAATGAACATTTGATACATTCTCATAATTGTAGCACAAATGCTAATTACCATTTGACAGAATATTGTCTGAACTTTGCTGGATGAAGGCAAGGGTTGCTTCATTTCTGAGGAAGACTAAACAATGGTAATGTCATTGAATATCAAGGGTAGGTTATTAGACTCTTTTATTGAAGATGGTCATTTCTTGGCACTTGTATGGCATGAATGTGATTTGCCACTTATCAGCCCATGACTGAATGTTATCTAGATCTTAGTGCTTTCAGGCAAGGACAACTTTGATAAGGAGTTGTAAATAGAATTCAACATTACACATTCATCAGCAAGTCATCAGAAGGAAGGTCATTGATGAAGCTAGGTGGCTTCATTGATTGAAGGTGGCTAGGACTAGGACACTACTCGGGGGGAACTCCTACAGCAATGGTCGAGACTGAGATAACTGATCTTTATCAATCACAACCATTCTTTTGTGTGATACGTGACTGTGTTGTCCTCATAACAAGGAACTCAGTCTCACCTTGCCTCCGTACTTCATCTTTTTCTTCCACACTTGTGCAATTAGGTCTGGATCTAAGTGGTCTTGGGAAAAGCTGAATATCTGAAGTATCAGAAGTTTGCATCAGTTCACCAATCTCTAGTGGTTACACAGGAGGAACCTGCTAAACAGCACACCCAGTGGAACTGTGGGGAATAACACTCAGGGTTAAATGCATGTGTTTGCTGGAACCTTGGCATTTTCTCTGTTATGACAATTGCAGAAATCTGATTTTCTATATTTCCATTTTACCTTAATTGAACTGTTGCTTTTTTTGCATGTGTGCTTGCATTGTTCTTTTATGTTAGAAAATAAGGGAAGTAAACATTTTGAAATGGGCCAATGATTGCTTGAAGAAAATAAAAGTGTGTGTTTTAATGTAGTGTAACATGAAAAGTGATGCCTCTGAGCTGTTGACCTTAGTAATTATAAAACAAATGCAAGTTATTAATGCCACTTTAGCTGAAACTCATCCAAACCAACCTTCGGCAGATCCATTTTGGTTAACAAATTTCTAATTCTAGAACCACATCAACAGTATTTTTAATAATGGGACTTTTGAAGTTTAAATTGAACATTGAACAATTTCAGTTTAGGCTGTAATATTTACCATTTTAAATGGATGAAAGAAGTCCTGCTCTAGAAATTTTAAACAATTTTTTAGAATGCTTTTGCTAGGATTAGTGAATACCTGGTATTAGTTTCCTTTATTCTGAAACAATAAGATCTGATAAAGTTCTGCCTTTCATGCTTTAAAATCAAAGACTTGCTTGTGTGAAGATTTTTACTTGCAGACCAATGCACTCCGTTTTGTATATTGTTTCTGCTTAAATTAACGATCGAGATTTTCGTACAAAATCTATATCTTGAACAACATTGTAAGTTTTGTAGCCCAGCATTACTGATAATTTACTTCATCTTTTCATGATTTTGTGATTAGATTATACCTTGCACAATAAATCAAAAGCATATCCCCCAATGTTATTTGTAATTAGACACATTTGTTGATACCCATCTGTTATAAGGAGACTTGGGGTGACTTGGACAGATGCCCATTGGGCACCTCCTGTAGGTAAATATCTCCATTCTCTTCCCATTAGTCCAGGGAGCACACCATCATATCTCCTAATTTGATCTCCTGATTGTATTCCAATCCATAGGCACTGTTGGCTGTTTTGTTTGGTAACTAGATATTTGTGAGAAGCAACAAATGGAATTGTAGTTGTCAAATATTTCAATGCTTGATAAGTTACAATGGTTCTTTACTTATGTTTTGGAATTTGAATGAATATGAAATCAGACTCGGGTACAGTAACTAAGCATTTGGTGTCCATTGGGAAACATTTAAAAATATATATATCTTAAAACTGATTTTGAAAATGTGTTATAATATAATTCTTTTCATTATATATTCTAAAAATAATATAGTGTAGCCGGACGTGGCGCATTTCCGAAGAAAAACTCGGAGACGAGGAGGTTGAATTCAATACAAACTTTACTCACTCCGACAAAACGCGTGCGCCAAAGTACCCGAGAGCCTCTCTGGACAGACGTGACGTCAGGTTCCCGCCGGAAGGCCCGCCCTGTGGTTCGTTCACGATGCGCTCACGTGCGTCTGCCCGCAGCCGCCGATGGCAGTTCGAGTCCCATGTGTACGGGCCGCTACACCACCCTCCCCAGAAATGTCCATCGGGGGCGTGGGTCCCCCAGTCTGTGTGTCCCGCTTGGGTGGCCTGCCTCGCTGGCGCGGTGCAGGTACCCTCACCGGTTGTTTGCAAATGTGCCGGTTTGAGGTGGTCCACCGTAAAAGTCTCCTCATGGCCACCCACCTCCACGACACATGTAGACCCGTTGTGTTGGATCACCTTGAAGGGTCCTTCGTATGGCTGCTGTAGGGGTGACTTGTGCATGCCCCTGCGAATGAAAACGTACTTGCAATCCCGGAGGTCCTTAAGGATAAAGGACGGTGTAGTGCCATGCCTGGAGGTCGGAACCGGTGCCGGGGTCCCTACCTTGTCCTGCAGCCTCGTCAGCACCTCTGCCAGCTTCCCTGCTGGACCTCGGGCCTCTGGCACGAACTCACCTGGGACTGTCAGGGGGGTGCCGTAGACCAACTCCGCCAAGGAGGTGCCCAGGTCCTCCTTGGGGGCTGTGTGGATGCCCAGTAAGACCCGGGGAGCTCATCTGTCCAGTTGGGGCCCCTGAGGCACGCCATCAGGGCCGACTTGAGGTGCCTGTGGAACCGCTTGACCAAACCCTTGGACTGGGGATGGTACGCCATGGTGTGATGTAGCCGGGTGCCCAGGAGCTGCGCCAGTGCTGTCCACAAACCTGACGTGAAATGTGCTCCTCTGTCAGAGGTGATGTCCGCTGGGAGTCCGAACCTGGCGATCCGGTTTGCGATAAGCATCCTGGCGCAGGATTCAGTGGATGTGTCTGCTAGCGGCACGGCCTCCGGCCATCTGGTGAACCTGTCGACCATGGTAAAGATATACCTGGTGCCCCAGGAGACAGGCAGGGGGCCGATGATGTCCACGTGGATGTGCCGAAACTTCCCGAGCATTGGCTGGAACTTCTGGAGGGGAGCCTTCACGTGCCGCTGGACTTTGGCAGTCTGGCAGTGTATGCAGGTCCTGGCCCAGTGCCCGACCTGCTTGCGCAAACCGTGCCAGACGAAGTTGTCCGCTACCAATTTGATGGACGCCCGGATGGACAGGTGGGCCAGGCCATGTAGCGTGTTGAACACCCAGCGCCTCCATGCTGTTGGTACCATGGGCCAGGGTTGGCCGGTAGACGTGTCTCACAGGAGCCGAGCCGCTGTTGGGCCGACAGGGACGTCCTCCAACTGGAGTCCCGAAACGGCGGTGCGATAAGCTGGGATCTCGGTGTCCGCCTGTTGTGCCTCCACCAGCACCGTGTAGTCGATCCCTGGGGATGAGATGGTCGCTGAATGAATGTGGGGGTGGGACAGCGTGTTGGCAACCACGTTGTTCTTCCCTGCGATGTGGCGGATGTCTGTGGTGAACTCCGAAATAAAGGAGAGGTGCCTCTGCTGCTGAGCCGACCATGGGTCCGATACTTTTGCAAAGGCAAAGATGAGGGGCTTGTGGTCTGTATACACGGTGAAATCCCTTCCTTCGAGGAAATACTGGAAATGCCGGATGGCCAGGTAGAGCGCTAACAACTCCCTGTCGAAAGCGCTGTACTTAACCTCTGGCGGTCACAGGTGTCAGCTGAAAAAGGCGAGCTGTCGCCACTGGCCCTCGACGAGCTGCTCCATGACTCCGCTGACCGCCATGTCGGAAGCATCGACTGTGAGCGCCGTGGATACACGGACTCTCGGGTGTACCAGGAGGGTCGCCTTCGCCAATACCTCTTTGGCCCGGTCAAAAGCCTCCGTGGACTCCGCGTCCCATGCCACCTCTTTGGCCTTGCCGGCCATTAGACCAAACAAGGGCCTCGTGATGCGTGCTGTCGCCAGCACAAAACGATGGTAGCCGTTTACCATCCCCACCAATTCCTGCAGGCCCTTGACTGTGCTGGGTTTGGGAAACTGGCGGATGGCCTGGACCTCCTCTGGTAGAGGGGTGACGCCATGCTGATTGACTCTGTGGCCCAAGAGGTCGATCTCTGTCTGCCCGAACTGGCATTTCGCTGGGTTGATTGCCAGTCCGTGGTCACTCAGTCGTTGGCAGAGTTGGCGCAAATGTGCCACCTGCTCTTGGTGTGACTTGCTGGCCACCAGGATATCGTCTAAATAGATGAAGACGAAATCCAGGCCTCTCCCCACCGAGTCCATGAGCCTCTGGAAAGTCTGGGCGGCGTTCTTGAGGTCAAAAGGCATCCTCAGGAATTCAAACAACCCGAAGGGGGTGATGAGGGCTGTCTTGGGCACGTCATTGGGGTGCACAGGGATCTGATGGTACCCCCTGCCCACATCGATTTTCGAAAAGATGGTCGCCCCTTGTAGGTTCGCCGTGAAATCCTGGATGTGAGGCACGGGGTATTGGTCAGCGGTCTTGGCGTCATTGAGTCTTCTGTAGTCCCCGCAGGTTCTCCAACCTCCTGCGGACTTGGGCACCATGTGCAGCAGGGATGCCCACGGGCTGTCCGAGTGACGGATAATCCCCATCTCCTCCATCTTCCAGAACTCCTCCTTGGCAAGGTGGAGTTTTTCGGGTGGGAGCCTACAGGCTCGGGCATGCAGCGGTGGTCCTTGTGTGGGAATGTGGTGCTGCATGCCGTGCTTGGGATCGGTTGTGGAGAACTGCGGGGTGATGATGGAGGGGAAATCTGCCAGCACCCTTGTGAGCTCGTCACCCAAGAGTGTGACGGAATCCAGGTGGAGGGCCGGTAGCTGGACTTCCCCGAGCTGGAAGGTCTGGAACATCTCGGCGTGGACCAAACGCTGGCCCTTCAGGTCAACCAGAAGACAGTTGGCCCGTAGGAAATCCACCCCCAGTAACGGCCATAATACGGCTGCCACCATGAAGGTCCAAGTGAAACGGCTGGGCCCGAAACGCAGCGGGGTGGTTCGCGAGCCATACATTCGGATAGTGGTGCCATTTGCAGCAGTGAGATCGGGACCTGGGGCGGCATTACGGGTGTCCATGTTGGAGGGGGGAAGAACGCTGATTTCGGCCCTGGTGTCTACCAGGAAACGTCACCCGCAGTCCCAGAGGAATAGGAGGCTGTCACGATGGCCAGCCGTCGAAGCCACTAGTGATGGCTGGCCCCGGCATTTCCCAGGAAGGCACACGGTGGGCGGCAGCGGTGCGCGTTCGAACCCCATCTCTGGTGATAAAAACACCAGTGGTCCGAACCCTCGTCCTTGTCCCCCATGGGTCTCAGCGGCTTCGGTTGTGGGGTCTTGGCCTTGGTCTGTGCGGTCATGGTTAGGCAGATGGAGGCCCCCCCCCCCCCCCCCCCCCCCCCGCTGTTTACTCTGCCACAGAATGTCCGCCCTGGCCGCGAGCCTGCGTGGGTCGCTGAAATCTTCAGCCATGAGGAGGAGGCAAATGTCCTCTGGCAGTTGCTCGAGGAACAACTGTTCAAATAGAAGGCACGGCTTATGGCCGTCTGTGAGCGCCAGCGTATTGTTCATCAGCTCGGATGGCTTGTGGTCGCCCAGGCCGTCCATGTGCAGGAGCCGTGCGGCTCGCTCGCGGCAGGAGAGTCTGAAAGTATGGATTAGGAGCGCCTTGATTTTAGCGTACCTGTCCTCCGTTGGTGGCTGGTGCAGGAAGTCGATAATCTGGCCTGCCGTGTCCTGGTCGAGTGCGCTGACCGTGTAGTAGTACCGCATGGCGTCGGCTGTAATGTCTCTGAGACTGAACTGGGCCTCAGCCTGCTCGAACCAAACGTGGGGCTGAGCAGCCCAGAAAGTCGGGAGCTTGAGCGAGACTGCGTTGTGCGAGTCATTGGAATGCATGTCACGGGTTCCAGATGCCGTCTGGAAGCATTGGGGTCACCAAATGTAGCCGGACGCGGCGCATTTCCGAAGAAAAACTCTGAGACGAGGAAGTTGAATTCAAAACACACTTTACTCACTCAGACAAAATGTGCTCGCCAAAGTACCCGAGAGCCTCTCTGGGCCCAAGTGGGACGGACGTGACATAAGGTTCCTGCCGGAAGGCCCACCCCGCAGTTCGCTCATGACGCGCTCTTGCGCGTCCACCCGCGGCCACTGATGGCGGTTCGAGTCCTGTGTGTACGGGCCGCTACAATAGCTTCAACAAAAAAATCCTGTTTTTTTAAAACAGAAACATTTACAATTATAATTCAAGCTGGGTCATTGATAGGGTAATTGGTCTTGTGGAACCAGAATTAACACTTACTGATTCTTAGTATATCTTCCTAAGGTTGGTCAGGACAGATTTAACTGTAAAAAAAAATGTCAATAATGCCAGATAACAGAATATTCATTACGTTACAGAATATTTATGATGAAGTGGAAAGGATGTTAGAAGTAGCTTAAAAGGAAGAAAATTGTAACCCATGTCAATTTTAATGGTGACAGCATTATGATAATTGTCTATTTCTGCAAGTGTCATGGTATAACAGTGCAAAACTCCCAGGAAAATATGAACAGGCATAAGTAATTTTCTGAGTCAAGTTACTCCATTATTTCAATGTTTTAAAATCATGAGTAATGGGTCACAGCAATATAGAGTACACCATTTACTTTTGCACAAATTCTTGGGAAAATCTGCACTAACAATTCTTGTCAGTTTAGGTATGATAACAGCAAACAAATCCTTCCCAATAACACAAAAATAATGTACAGTATCATACAGCTGATATGGGTAAATTTCCATGACCTGGTGCAAGAAGGAGGCTCATTGCCATTTCTAGCATCCACTTGGGAAATTCTCTCTGAGAAATTAATAAACTACAACTAAGTATTTGTAATGCTCTTTGTTGTTGTGTATAGTTGCTTTTGCTGTTTGTACATTAATGCTGTGGTAATGGAAATGGAAAAAGTTAGTGTAGTGGAGAAGGTTTAAAATGAACAGCTGCATTCACAGTAAGCATCTTCCACCTTCCCAAGATCTAAATCCATAGTGAGTTTGGTCCTCAAGGAATTCCATTCGTTTAGCACCTCTCATCAATAGTCACAGCTGCAACATCTTTCAGGATCCTCATTAATTTTTTCAGAACTGCTGGGACACTTTACCACTAAAATAGAAGGTATACAATTTTTATTTTTAAACTTGTTTAACGGATGCAATGAAAGAAGAACAGTTCTGTGTATAGTGCTGTTGCTGGAGTGCAATTTATGGGCTCAATCATGCATTAACCAGGATTGAAAGAGAAGAACAAATGGAATATGGCATTGGGCAATATTAGGTGGGGGAAAAAAACTGGAGGAAACATGGCACATTAATGTGTACAATATCACAGAGTCATACAGCATGGAAACAGGCCCTTCGGCCCAACTCATCCATGTTGACCAAGATGTCCATATCCCTCTAAAGCTTTCCTATCCATGAGCACATTCAAATGTCTTTTAAATGTTGTTATTGTGCCTGCCACGACAACTTGCTCTGGCAGCTTGTTCCATATATGCACCATTGTCTGCATGAGGAAGTTGCCCCTCAGGACCCTTTTAAATCTTTCTCCTCTCACCCTCTAGTTTTTCATTCTCTTTCTCTGGGGGGGAAAAAAAGACCATACATTCACCTCATCTATGCCCTTCATGATTTCATACATCTCCTATAATATCACCCCTCAGTCCTCTGCGCTCCAAGGAATAAAGTTTCAGCCTGCCCAACCTCTCCCTAAAACTCAGGCCCTCGAGTCCTGGCAACATTTTCATAAGTCTTTGCACTCTTTCCAGCCTAATGTCAAAAGAACAGTCTAATTCCAGCATTGTTTCCTAGTTTGTCATTTGACAGGCAACAGTAGGTATATTGTGGACCCCATCAATGTGATCTTGGTATTAGTATTGGTTTATTATCATCACTTGTACTGAGGTACAGTGAAAAACTTGTCTTGCATACCGATCGTACAGGTCAATTCATTACATAGTGCAGATACATTGAGTTAGTACAGAGTGCATTGAGGTAGTACAAGTAAAAAACAATAATAGAATACAGAGTAAAGTGCCACAGCTACAGGGAAGTGCATCGCAGGTAGGCAAATAAGGTGCAAGGTCATAACAAGATAGATTGTGAGGTCAAGAGTCCATCTCATCGTATAAGGGAACCGTTCAATAGTCTTATCACAGTGGGATAGAAGCTGTCCTTGAGTCTGGTGGTACGTGCCCTCAGACTCCTGTATCTTCTGCCTGAAGGGAGAGGAGAGAGTGGTGGGGGATCCATGGGGTTGTCTCTTCACCCTGCAAAGGCTTCCACGTGGATGGGCCCGTATTCGGCCTCACTGGTCGCTTCCATCTGGGTCCGGGAGTTGGGTCCGTTTCACAGTCGTTTTCCTGGAGGCCAATCTATGGAAGGAATTTGGAGGAGTTATAGCATTCTGGCGGTTTACTTGGTGGCATGCCTGTTGCTCATGTGGTTGCCATATTACTCCTCTATTTCACAGGAGGAATATGATTTCAGTCAAATTTGGAGTATTCTTGAAGTGGCAGATTAAGTTCTCTGACCTCTCTGGGCAAAGCTGATTTACATGATGCCCCTGAAAACACACCAGCATAGACTACTTGCAGTTGCCACCCAGATCGACACTGATGAACTGGAATTGTTGCAGAAATGATTTAATAAAGATCAGATTGAAGGTACATACTTGGCAATGTCACTGCACCTGTAAGAAGCCAGCTAGAAATACAGAACTGACCCATTACTCATTCTAAATACTATCAACCTAGATACTGAGAAATTGCTGGGCCTGGAAAACAATCCATCTGCCTTTTGTATTTCAGCGGATAGGGAAATCCTTGACACATATCTAGTGGTGTATTGAAAGGAAGCAGTGTTGAGGGCAAGAGTCACTTTCATAGTTATTGATAACTCATGGCCACCAGGTTCAGCAGAAAGTCTGTAGAGATGGCTAGCACCATATGCTGTGACAGCATTTGCCTCCGGAAGTAATCATCTCCTGAATTCAGAGCTGACCTTTGGTCTAAACATCCAGATATGTGGTAGTGATTCCCCTGACCCTCAAGTTGTATCTGCTGTGGGTCCTATTCCCACTGCTCCCTCTCCACTGTTGCTGCCCTGGCTGATGCTCCCTTAATGTTTGCCTTTCTGCTCTTCCTTGACAGTAAATCAGGTCTGCTGTTGATGGTCATTTTGTTCCTTATCAAAAGTACAACCTAAGGCACTCATTAGGCAAACCATCAGTGTTAAGAGTCTCAATTTCTCCGAAGTCTACATAAAACAATCTCAACAAACCCTTTCTCAATAGGGTGTTGTAGTGTACATGATATTTGTTACAAACATTAATTGCTGCTTTAACACTGTTATTTCTTTAAAGATTGTGTCATGTGACTAATTGCTCTCTGGGCTGCAACAATGACGATAGAATATTCTGTCAGAAGCCCTGGAATAAAGAGGACATGCCTTTATTCCTTGTATTGAGTTCCTTTTGTTTTGTGTATTTGCCTGCACAATCTTTGCTGAATGTTAGGAATCCATACATACTCCATAGGTATAAGAAATCAGTGGTGAGCACTGAGTATGTATTGCTACTCATATTTGTGATTTTTAATTAGCTCCATACAATCACCTTGTCTACCTTTTTAAATGGCAAATTCCAGGAATCACAGGAAACCTGTGCACACGTTGTTAAATTTAAAGGATAATTAAAATTACATGGAAATTACCTCCTTTAAAAATTATAAGCAGTAAATTGACACTCCAGGGAGTTTAAGCACAGACATCCAAACACACCTGAGACAAACCTGGAAGTTGATGCTTTGGAGCAGGATTCTAAACATGCTTTTATTTTTGCCAATTTAAACAATTTTCTCAAGACTTGATCCACACACTTTTTAATATTAAAGTTCTTTCTATTGTACCTTAAGATGATAAGAGGCTTTGTCCTTCCAATTTCCTCACAAAGTTCAGCTGCTTGGAAAAAGATTAATCCCTAAAGATGAAAGGAAAATGAATAAGAAGCTCTGAAATGCAAATAAATAATGATAAACTGCTCCTGATTTTGAATGTGAGGAAAAGCCATTGCATCTTTTTAGTTTTTCAAAGACTCAGTTTAACATTTCACCTGAAAAATATCCCCCAACTGTGCAGAATGCCCTTGGGTGCTGATCCAAGATCAGCTGTTTTAACTCTCCAGGAGATAACTGGCACGCAACCTTCTAATTCGATGCTGAGTGTGCTACCATTAAGGGAAAGTGGAAAGGAAGATTACAGTGAGATGGTCAATTGTCACAAGTTGATGCCATATTTTAGAATATAACCATTAGTCTGTGTTATTGAGATATCAACACTTTGGTCTACTCACTGCAAAATAAATTTTAAAAATAACTTAAATGATACTTAAAGCTACAAACTACTGGATTAATATTTCCAGGGACCTGGAGGAACAATTCAGACACCCGAGTTCCAATCCCACCATTGTACACGTGGAATTCAGTTCAAAAATCTGGAATTTAAAAAGCAACTAAGTAGGTATCAGCAATGACGATCAGGAGGAAAGCTAAGGGATTATGATAAAAATCCACCTGGTTCCCTAATACCTTAGAGGAGAGGAAATCTGTCATCCTTACTCAGTCTGTCTTACATGTTACTCTAGACCAACCAAAGCAGTTGACTCTTAAGTGCCCTCTGATCTGGCCTAGCAAGCATTCAGTTGCACCATCACTGCTATATTGAAACAAAAAAACAATCAAGGTGAATGAACCACCTGGCATTGAATTTGGATATGTCAAAGCTGTTCAGTTCTCATAAACATCTGCATATTGATCTCTAAACTGAGAGCGCTGTTCTATGGACTAGCCAATCAACAGTCTAACATAGTCATATTTACAGAATCCTTTTGCTGACAATATCATGCTCCTCTACTGCAATCCCTAATTATTTCCTGTTCAAACCAGTAAGACATACTCACCAGAGCAGACTACACAGTGGTCTTAGTGGGAGAGGCTCTTGGAGTCCTCAACTTTGACTCCTCCCTCAACAGATGCAGCAGTGGTCCTCTATGTTGATCAACATTTGGAAGAAGCGTTGAAAACTGCAAGGACATAGACTGTACTCTGGGTGGGGGACTTCAACGACCATTGCCAAGGGTGTCTTCGTAGCATTGCTGCAGGCAGCTGCTTGAGTCTTGAAAGATGATGCTGCCAGACTGGGTGTCTGTGGCAGGTAATGAGTGAACCAACTAGAGGGAAAACCTACTTGACCTTTTCCTCGCTTATCTATCAGTGGCAGATAGATCTGTACAGCATAGCACTGGTAGATGCGAACATCGCACAATCTTTTCTCCACAGATTTGGCAGCTCTAAACTGGGTATCTATTGAGAATTCTGCACCATTAATAACAGCAGGAGTCTACACCATTGCATTCTGTGACATCCTGGCTCAGCATACCTTACACAGAGGAAGATGGCCATGGTTGTTGGCGTTCCTCAGAAAAGTATCATAGGTCCACCCATCTTCAACTAATTATTTTATAGCCTTTCTTCCATCTTGTGTTCTTCTATATTGTAAGGGCCATTCAGCTAATTGAGTCTATGCCAGCTCTCAGAGTATCCCATCAGTCCCATTCCCCCACTTATTTCCCTGTAACCTTTGCTCTTTCACGTGTCTATCAACTCTCCCCAATTCTCCTGCCATCCACCTACTCTAGGGACAATTTACAGTTGCCAATTAGCTTACCAGCTCATCTTTGAGATGCGCAAGGAAACCAGATCACCTGGAGGAAACCCCATGCAGTCACAGGGAGAATGTGCAAACTCCATACAGACAGGATTAAACATGGTTCGCTGGAGTTTTATAGCAGCAGCAGCAGCACTAACTGCTGTACCACTCTGCTGCCTGCTAACGTCAGAAGTGAAGATGTTCACTGATAACTGCACAATGTTCAAATCCATTCACAACTCATCAGCAAAGCAATCAGTCCATACTTGCATGCAGCAAGACCTAGACAAAATTCAGACATGGGTTGATAAGCGGGAAATAAAATTCATCTCACAACTGTGCCAGGCAGTGACCATCTTTAACAAGAAAAATTTTAACCACCAACCCTTGACATTTAATAGCATTACCATTGTCAAGTGTACCACCATTAACAGCCTGGGGCTTAACATTGATTAGAAGTGCACCTGGATGAACCACTGAAATCCTGTTGATACAATGGCAGGTCAGACAAATCTTAAAAATTTTGTTAACCGTTCTAAACCAGCAACTGGGAAATGCCTGAATGGTCCTCTGCGCACATTCAATTCCCTACCTAAAAACTCTCAAGAAGCTCAACACCATCCAGGACAAAGCAGCTCACTTGATTACCACCCCATCCACTACGTTAAACATACAATTCCTACACCATCAGGCCACAGTACAAAATGCACTGTAGTTACTCATCCAGAATACTCAGACAGCACCTCCCAAATAGGCAAACTTTAGCAACAAGAGGTTCGAGGGCAGCAGGTGCTTGGGAACCAAATCATCAACAGGTTCCGCCTTCACATCACACATCATTATCATGTCTCACTGGTACTTCATTGTCGCTGAGTCTAAATCCTGGAACTCCCTATCCAACAACACCGTGGGAATACCTTCACAGAAGGAGTTCAACGGTACACGAATGTGGCTCACTTCCATTTTCTCAAGGGCCATTAAAAATGGAAAACAAATACCCAGACCCTGAAAGATAAATAAACACTGGAGAATTTATCCTGACAGTGTATTCTAAATTCACCTTGTTCCAGTTAAATCAGTGATCGAGGTCAAACATGGCATTAAATTCTAAGCTAAAACTAGATAAACAAAGGATGAGGTTACATGAAAAGGGGAAAAAGGTCCTTATGGACATTTCCTATTGTAAATTCTATTACATCCTAAATGGTGAATTATATTGATCGATACTTGTGTATAATTTTGCTGAAAAAAAAATCCTCTGACTTTGATCTACATCCAGTCATTCAATTTCCGAGTTGCCTGTTTGGAATTGTTAGCAAAACCTTTTATGATTTCTCTGATAAATTGAAAATATCCTAGAAATTGAGTCATGCAGTGGTGTGAGTCTGATGTTACAAAATGCAATCGGTGCTTGCAAAGATACTTAGTGTGCATTATAAAGTTCGGCTGGTAGTTTCTGAGCATGTGATGTACATATGCCCAGGAATTACTGGATACTCAGCAGTGATATTGATAGATATGTAATGTACATTGAACATCTCTGCTACAGCAGTGAAGCACAAATATATGATGAAGAAACAGTATCAGTTGCAGCTTGTAAAGCAGGTCTTAACATAAGTGAAAAAGTATAGGCCATTACCTTGGGTGCTGCATGAAATTGTGACACAGATTCTTCTCCAATGTGCTGGATATCTCATTAATTTCTTTGTGGGGCCAAAGCGAAGGGGGTGGGAGGCAACAATTTTGATCCTTGCCCCAGCTTTACACCTCCGTCACCATGATAGACAATAGTGTATCAAAGAAATATGGTTTTAGCTCCTGTCTCCATCCCACCATTCCTTATGATAGGTTATCTGATTCAGTCAACTCCCTGCACCTACTGCCTTAACAGCTCTTTTTTACTGTGGGTAAATGCATAGGTAAGATGCTCCTTCTTGCGCAATTCCTGCAGTTATGTGTGGTTTCCACTGTGCTGCAGGTCCAGGAACTGAACTACTTGCATGCACAATTCTTCATTCATCTTGCATGTTAGAAAATTCCACCGTGCAGCCCTGGAAGAAACTGGCACCAGTCCCCCACTGTGCTGCACTTTGTGTCTGTGTGTTATCAGTTCCAGCCTAGTCTCTGCATTGCATTTAAAACTGTAGTGAGATTAAATCTTCTATTTAGGGTAGACATAGGTCAATGACTTGTACTCCTGCCACATACATAGGTGGTGCACTGAAAATCATTTTATGAATATCTTGAAATCTCTAAAATTTTGCATGGTCCCCAGTTCATTTAAAGCTATTGTATCCTGAAGAAGCCCTTCTGAATAACAGGCATCAGGCCAGAATGAACAACATGTTCTATGCTGAATCTCAGATGCTCCTCAGCCATTGTAACCTGACAGCTGTTGAGTCTCTCAAAGACACAAACAGTAATACCCACACAACTGACTTTGTACTTCTTAGGCGATGAGATGTTTATTTTTATTCTTTGTTGCTTTGCTTGGTGGTATTAGATAAAGTGGAGAAGAACTTTAATATTCTACTTTAGTCTAAGATCCATATCACAGAAAATTGATTACTCACCTATTGTAGAATATACACAAGTCACATTTCTATTGACGTTATGGGCAGCCAACTCTAATATCAGATTTAAGGAAGTGTGACAGAATGAAAGTCCATTGAGTTTCTAATTCAGTGTTCCTTCTAAGTGCTCCCCTAATTGGGGGGACAAAAGAGTCGGCTGATTTGCTGATGAAGGCTCCCAAGTGGTTCCTATGATGTAGTTTGCTCCTGAGCAATCTTAAGGGGAATCAGCATTGAAGCCTGTGGCTGGTTCCTGAATGTCTATCAACATCAGGATATTTCTGCCTCACAACTGCTTGGCCTCTGATAAGAATACATCAATAAATGACTGACTGTTGTCTGATGCTTATCAAAATTAGGTGATACAGAATTGTGCTTTCCTAGATGGGAAAGCAAGAATGGATAACATTTAAAAGATAATAAAGTACTCTTCAATGGGTCTACCTGTTATCAATGAGTCAATGAGGGGATTGCAGGCAGGGCAAATATAAAATTGATTAAAGTGAAAATATAATGTTGTCATTTTAGGCCTGGCCTTGTGCATTACTATTAAAAGATAAGTAAAGTGCTCACATATTTTAACAAAACTTCTAAGGTCAATTGTTCTTATCTAAAAGGCTATCATCAACTTCAGAGACTGCATTCATCTACTTAATTATTTCTTCCCACTTATATTGGTGGACTCTGTTGAGGAGACTGCCTCTATTGGCATAGTTCTCTGTCTATATTTCCTTCAGCATGACTTCTCAGACTATCTTGCTAAAAGGGGCAGAGCTACCTGCACCCTAGGGTTTGTCTGACTTTGTATTCAATTTCCAACACTTGCTGGAGTTCTGATCTCCAAAACACCCCTTTCCTGAACTTTAAGTCTTGGCATGACATTGAGTGTATTAGAGTATCTCACCTAGAGGCCTATCAGGGGAAAATTGAAAATGTGCAGCAGAATGAAATGGACAGACAGTATAGCAAGAGTACAGCTGTAATTCTATGATCTTCAATGCCACTTGTTCAAATTTTTTTTCTTTTGAAGTTTTCTCTCTGTTCTATCCCTCTGTTTTCTGTCTTTTGGCAGCTTTTTCCTTGCTTTCTTTCTGGCTACTGCTTTGCATTTTAATCATAATCTTTTACCCTAGTGGGTGCCCTTGTGATAACGGTCACCCACTCCTCCCCCCATTTGCTGCATTACATCATATCCCCCGTCCACTCATACAAGTCCAATGCTTATTCATGTGATAACACTTTATGAAATCCTGCATGGATATTTCCTTCCTCTGTCCTATCAATCTACTTAATATCTTCCACTCTCAACTCTTCAATGTAGCCCACAGGCCATGATTTCCATGATAATGGAATGATTATATGTATGCAAAGAGAAGGCATTCTCATTTTGCCAAGGAAATTACATTTAAATTGTATTAACTATCCTCAGAGCTGTTATTTAAAACACAAACTTTTAACAGTTACACTCTTGCATATAATTCACAACACATCAAAACTAGTGAAGATTCCAAGTTATTTTAAATACCTTGGGCTGTCAATTGACAAAATATAGAAAGGTTTTAAGAAATGTTCCATTCTTGTCATCTGAATATCAACTCAATGTCATTATTTAAGACAGGGGAAAAGTTTGTTTCCAAGTGTATCATATACTGCATCTAAAGAGATCCAGAAAGCTAACAGCATATTGTCGTAACAAGGGCGAAAGCTATATAAATCACAGATTAGTTAACATAATCTAAACTGTCACGAAAGATGAAAGCAGAGAAAATAAATTGGACACTAAACAACTTGGCAGTAATATCATACAGAGAATGAAAAATTTTCACATAGCTTCAATTTGAATGCCCCTGCCTGGTAGGAAACTTGCTAAATGGACAACTAAACTGAGGGACGAATCTTAGTGCAACTAAGAGCCACAACTTCCTCACTATATCCTGCTATACACCTCCTTAGAACAAGCAAGCAGGATATAGTGAGGAAGTTGTGGCTCTTAGTTGCACTAAGATTCTCATGTTTGCGGGGAAGCATGAGAACCTCCATAAGTATCCAGATTGGGTCCTGGTTAATCATTAAGAGCAGGTCTAACATTTTAATTGAGAGTACTGCATTGACAAATTCCCATTAGCCTGGGCAGACAAGGAAGAGGATTGTGGGCCTGAAGAGGCTCATGCTGGAAAGTTTTTGAACTTTTTGTTTCTTCATGGGCCAGGAGGAGGAAGTGCATTCCTCCAGCCTTTGCAAGAAAAACTTGGATCCTTTTCATATGACACCCACTCCCACAACTCTTAACGGATTGTCAGGATTAATTCTGCTGGTCTTTAGCTCTGGCTTTTTGCCAATGAATTCCTGCATCTGACAGCTGGCTGGTTAATGGATCTGATTGGGCTCATGTGGGAATATGAGGGAATTTATATTCCCACTCTCTTGTATTGGGGTCAGAATCTCTTTTCATCCATTACTTCTTGCTGAAACTAATTGTTAAACAATGTATTGAAAAGTTAAGAGAATATATTCAGCATGTTCGTTAATTTTGGTTGCATACTCTGCAATTGAACATCCACTATGTACCATTCAAAAGATACTTGATTTTTAGTGTGATTATAAAATAAAAAGTTTTACTTTTGTAATTAAATCAATATAATTAGTGAGTTAGAACTTGACTCAATGGTTTAATTAAGCTAATGAAAGTTGAATTATATATGTTAGTGGTTGCTGCCATTTAACTCCTCAGCCACCACATGAACATGTAATCTGGATGCTGAAAATCTAAATGAAAATGGAAAATTCATGAAATGCTCAGCAGGTCTTCGGAGAGAATCAGAGTTAACCTTCAGATCATGACCTGTGTTCTGATGAAAGCTCATTGTCTTGAAATGTTAACTGTTTCTCACTTCACGGATGCTGCTGGGTTTCTGAGGGGTTCTAGCATCCTCTGCTTATATTTTAGTGAAAAACAAGTCTTAAGAAGAAAAGGAAGAGGGGTGAAGTCTGAAGAAGGGTGAAAGGCAACATTAGGTGACAGAAGGAATGATGGGATAAGGCAAAAAGAGAAGGAAGTTAGATGTGAAGAAACAAAAGATGGGATTGGAGAGACATAACTGGAAGCAGAAGAATCTGAAATTGTTAAATTGGTCTTGGGTCCAGAGGTGAAAGCTGATATATTGAATGAACTTCATTGGCACAGTGCAGGAGACAGAGGACAAGGGAGGGGGTGTGGGGGTTCAGAGCAGGAGTAGTTTGGAACTCAGTGATGTATGTTCTCCAATGCTGTTGAAAACCTAGCAGCTTGGAACTATTGCCCAGAAGTCCCTGAGCAGTTGTCCTAAATGTACTACTTGGTGATGATTGTACATTCAACTTGCTTCTGAAATTCACACCTAATTCTAGAGCTGCACCTTGGTTTCTTTGTCAACAGACACTGTCTCATCTGTGTGTATTCCCTGCAGTTTCTGTTTTTATCGAGTCATAGAGTACTACAGCATGGAAAGAGACCTTTTGGCCCATCTAGTCCATGCTGACCTGATCTTCTGCCTAGCCCCATCTACCTGCACCCAGACCAAACCCCTCCCATCCATGAACCTATCCAAACTTCTATTAAATGTTACAATTGAACCCACATCTACCACTTCCACTGGCAGCTCGTTTCACACTTGCACCACCCTCTGAGTGAAGAAATTTTCCTTCAGATTCCCTTTATATATTTCACCTTTCACCCTAAACCTATGTCCTCTAGTTCTAGTTTCACCAAACCTGAAGGGAAAAAGCCTGCATGCATTCACCCTATCTATACCCCTATGTATACCTCTATAAGATCTCCCCTCATTCTCCTGCGCTCCAGGGAATAAAGTCCTAACCTATTCAACCTTTCCCTATTACTCAGGTCCTCAAGTCCCAGCAACATCTTTGTAAATTTTCTCTGCACTCTTTTTTTATTCTCAATGACTAACCTTCTTACCTAGACCATTCCTCTAGCTTCAACTGCTTGTGTTCAGCTCTCTGTTTAATTTGTTCCATCAATAGCAAAATGGAATTATTTTACAAAGACATCTGAATGATTAAAGTATTAGGTCTCCTGTGGTGTTTTCTCTTAATTAATTTGACCTCTTGGATAAGGCTTCTTCAGCTTTAGATTTTGATTTATCCTTCCTGCTGGATGGATACTTCACCTCAGCGTGTTGCTGTAGGATCTATTTGACTTGTTCCATCTCCATTGACAACAAGACTATCACCTTCCACCTCCAGAATGATTTGCATCTTAACCTTCTCATTAGCCTCACTGCTGCTGAAGATCACACCTTAAACTCATCAGTTCCACACTGGACTTCTACAATAAGAAAAATACTGCAGATCACAGCATGCTGAAAGAAAACAAAGAATGCTGGAAAGAATCAGTCTACCAGAAAGTATCTATGGAAAACCTGATGAAAGTTAACCTTACATTATTGTCTCCACAGATACTACCTGTCCTTTTATCTTATTTTTTTGTCTTATACTTACAGCAACACAGGAGAAGGACATTCGGCTCTACAGATCCATGCCAGAGTCACAACAGGTCCAATCCTCCTCTCCTTATTTCCATGCACCCTGGGAATCATTCTGCATCAAACTTGCCAGTCAATTTCCCTGTGATACTCTTTGCCATGAACCTATACCATGGAGTGATTTACAGTAGCCAATTAACCTACCAGCACATCACAGGGACTGGTTCTAAGTTTTTCCATTGACTTTTTCATGCCTTTCTTTCTGCCTTTCCAACCTACAGTGTTCTATTTGTGGATTGGAAGTGGAGAAAGGAAAGCACTGACCCAAATTACTATTGCTTGCCTACTATCCTGCGCAAAAGTCTGCTCACCTATCAACATTTTCCTACCTGATCTCCTGTAGCTCCCCATTCCTGAGCATCCTTCCTTGCTTCTGTGATCTTCTCTAATTATAAATTCTTTGTCTAAGAAACATCAGGCCAGATTTTTTTTTAATTTTACAATTTACAGTAAAACTCTGATAACCTGGCATGCTCAGGACTTTGCTGGTGACAGACTTGCTGTTTTACTGGACTATTGGCTGTTATTCCATATTAATAGCCTAACAGTTTATACTTACTTTTTGTAGATGTTATGCAGTATTATAATAAATTTTACAGTGAAGCAGGCATGATTAAAGGGAGCATGAGAACTGGGGCCCCAGTGAGTTGAGGGGAAATGAAGGAACCAGGGCCTGGGTGAGTGGAAAGGGTGCGTGGTAAACATCACTCAGTGACCCAGATGCCAAACCAGGACTACTCAATAGTCAGATAACGAATTATTGGAGTTTTACTGTATATTAATGGAATATTTTTACAAGAGAATTAAGTTGAGAACTTAAAGTAGAAAATACAACTTTCATCATCTGATACAACCTTATATTCGGAGCAAATATAATTTGGCATTTGATATAAAAAATCTTCTCTAATCCCATTGTCTCCTTGTTCCACTCTAGTCAACGTTCATCTGATACAAGCATTAGCATTTAGCAAAATCAGTAGATATGTTTAAAAATTAACTTGAACATACCTCAGTCATTACTAATCGGCAGTTTCCTTAAATTGTGTTTGCTTTTTGTCCAACTTGCACTGAAAAATTTGGCAGTAGATCATGAGAAAATTACCTATTGATAGCACAGTGAAATAAAGTCATTCAATTTCAGTACTATATTAAAGTGTTACATAAACTGACTTCTTGTTGTCACAACATTTGTGTCAACTTTAATAATTAGAAATTATAATGGAAAAGCCTAAGCAAACATCACTCATTACAATACTGGCTGACAGATTGTGCACTATGGCCATCTACATATTGAAACATTTGTTTTATTTTAAACAGCTGATTTTGCTCTGTAACTGAAATTACAAAATAGGGATTTAATGATTGTTTTAAAATCACACAGTTCATAATGGCATGACTTCTTTATATTGTCTTTTGTCTCTTTTTGTGCCTTAATTTGAGATTTGTGGGCTCAGTTTGTGAGGTCCAGTCAAGTAACTGGCTTGGATAATTAACACGATATCTTAGAAATTTACAGCATATGAGCAGGTCTTTTAAGCCCATGGGTCTATATCAACTTTTAACTTGACCAAGTTTGACAACTCCTCTGTTTTCTCAGGGGATATATAAGATAATAGTCTGGATTCTGACTGGACTTGGGCAGACAGTTAATCTCCTGGGGATGTGAATGTTGGTGCTTCCAACAGCTATGAGCAGGTATGTGGTGATTGTGCCAACCAGCCTGTGAAAATGAGGTCCTTGTTGCTGATCCTTCAAATTCCAGTGGGGACAAAGCTAGATATCAGAATTTAGTATGATCCTAGCATAATCAATAGGTGACTGACTCAAGAAATTTCAGTACCATGTACATTAATGTTACAGTAAAACCTTTGACATTTGGACAGCTATTTCTAATTTATTACTAATGGTTTGTTTGAAACAATGCTTGCAGTGTATCACCATCATCACCTCAGTCATTACTCTTTCCTCAACAACAAAAGATATTGTTTTAGAGTGGCCCTCAGAAAGCAAGTCTTGGACCAAAAATCAGGAAGTTGGTTCATTGCCTCACACCAGCAACAATGGATGAACATAATAATCTTTCTCTTTCAATAGGAGTGGCTGCCCCCTTTGCAAACACAGATACCTATATAACAATAAACTAAATACTTGATGGACTCGCTCGCTGAAATTTGTCTACCAAATAACATAATAATTGGATTACTTGCAGATTAAAAGCTCCCACACATTGGTCGGCATTCTCGTCTCTCAGATTGATATTGGGGAAGAAACTTTCTTTGTTTCTGAAAAATAGGTATCCATTTTTTTTTAGTAATCCTCCTTTGACTATTGCAATCTGCTTTGCAAGATTGAACTCAGAATTTTAAGATAGGATGGCTTTGACCCTCTTACATGCAATGAGAATTTTGATCAATTCTCATGCAATCCTTTGCAGGAGTATTTCTACTTTAAGTATGGTCAGGATGTGTGGCTATTCTTTCCAGCACTTCAACATAACAAAAGTAGCAGTGCACAGTAATTAAATTAACATTTAAAAATTCATCCAGCACTGTATAGTTCAAGGGCTAAGCTTTTCAGTTATTCTAATCAGTCTTGTAAAGAGAGGTTTCATGCTGGTGAATAAATATTAAGTTGCTCATATGCATGGCATTCTGCTGCACTCTTATTAGAGAATGGAAATGACCTTGTTTGCATCTTTCCTTCGTTAAAAATTGAAGTAGCCCCATGTGATGGAATAAAAAGCTTCTGTTCACGATAAGGGCCTGAATGAATGAATTTAAACTGATTCAATCCAACACTGACTGTAAAAGAATCCTCAGCAGAAAATTGTCTATAATTTGGCACAACATTTTCAGTGGTTGGTGTGGGAAATAAAAAAAAATGAACAGACTTGAGATAAATTGTCAGGGCAGAATATAGGGAGCACTACCTAATTTCTCGCAGAATGAAAACTCTCATTCTAATTTCAGCATTCTTGTCTGACAGCTTTATATTGGGGAAGGAGCTATCATGTCCTTGGAATGCTTCAAGCTGACGCTGAAAAACAACAGAAAAATATTTTCCCCCCGCTAACATCCTTCTCACTTATGAATGTAAAAACATTTTTGAAAGCAAAAGAAAACACGTGCTTCATTATTTCAGAAACCATGGCTTGAATACAGGCAAATCTCAATTTTGCATTTGGTTACTTTGGCCTTGTTGTCTGTTCTGTGGTTACTGAAACCAAGTATGAAATATATGGAGTGAGTGAATACTAGACCATAGGAACAGGGGTCATGAAATGTAAGTATAGATGAACTGTTTCTGAATTCTATATTCCTGCCTTTGCCATAGATTCCTCAGTTTTATTTATTAACAAGTATTATCAATCTCGGAATTAAAACCAAATTGAAACTGACAGAGTCCAAATCTCTCATAAACAGTTGTCAACACAAAACAACTCTGCTTCCCTTTCTGCAGGCGCTGACTGACCTGCTGAGTATTTCCAGAATATTCTGTTTTTATTTCAGATCTCCACTATCTGCACTTTTTTTGAACTGAAAACATGGCATGAATCTATACACAATATTTGATCTGTGCCTTTCACCTCTTACCTTACAACAGAATACCTTCACTTAAAGGGTTGTAAAATATTTTCTCCGTTGGACCTTTAATTAAATACCATTGATAACTAACATGGTCAGAATACAGGCAGTAAAAGTTGATTATCCTGTGACATTGGTAGAGATGGTGAAATTGATGCAGGTAACCAGTATTAAAATGAAGTATTGGATGGGATACACATCGTAAAAGAAGAAGTTTGAGGGAGTTTAGAATTTTTGAAGGTGGATCAATGGCCAGGCCAGGATGAAATAATTCTCATGGTGTTAAAGAAACAAGGGGGGAAATTGCGTAGGCTCTGACCATCAGTTTTCAATATTTCCTCACTGCAGAAGAGTGGTGGCAGAGGCTAACATTGTGGTGTTGTGTAAAAAGGGAGGAAGGTATAAACTAATTAATTGCGGACCGGCTAATTTAGCTTTGGCTGTGAGGAAATTATTGGAATAAATTCCAAGGACCAGAATAAACCATTATTTAGAAAGGCACAGACTGATCAGAAAAAATAATACAGATTTATTAAGGGAAAGTCCTGCTAGACTAACTAGATGGGTAGGTACGGTAGTGTAGCGGTTAGCATAATGCTATTACAGCACCAGCGACCTGGGTTCAATTCCCGCCACTATCTGTAAGGAGTGTGTACATTCTCCCCGTGTCTGCATGGGTTTCCTCCAGGTGCTCTGGTTTCCTCCCACATTCCAAAGACGTATGGATTAGGAAGTTGTGGGCATGCTATGTCAGTGCCGGAAGCATGGCGGCACTTGCGGGCTGCCCCCAGAACACGCTGCGCAAAAGATGCATTTCACTGTGTGTATCAATGTACGTGTGACTAATAAAGATATCTTATCTTTTGGGACTTTTTTGAGGAGATAAGCAGATAGACTGATGGGGGTAGGGCATCTGATGTAGATTATATGTGTGCTGAGTGTAATCACAACAGAAGTCAATAGATATTTAAATATTACAGGAATCGAGGGATATGGGGTTAGTGCAGGAAAGTGGTGTCACGATTAAAGATCAGACTTATTGAAGGGTGAAGCAGGCATGAGGAGCCAAATAGCCTATTCCTGATCCAGTTTCTTATGTTCTTGCATGGATTTTGGCAAGGTTTTCAACAAGGCCCAATAAGGCAGGCTGTTTCAAAAATGTAAAAGGCCCTGTTATGTAAGAGGAAGTGGCAAACTGAATCCAAAATTGGTTCAATGGAAGAAAGCAAAGGTGAGAACTTCAGGTGTTAACAGTAGCATTCCACAGAGCTCAGTCGATGTACAAGTCAGACCACAGCTTGAGTACTTCATATAGTTCAGATCACCACAATATAGGAAAGATGTGATTGCACTGGAGAAGGTGCAGAGGAGATTTACAAAGCCATTGCCAGAATTAGATTTGAGGGAAGATTGGTAAGCTAGTGTTGTTTTCTTTGGAACAGGAGAGGCTGGGGAAGACATAATTGAGATTGATAAAACTGAGGGGCCTAGATAGTCCAAATAGGAAACTATTCCCCTAAACAGAGGTCAAAACAAAAGGGCATATACTTAAAGTAATTGATAAAAGGACTGATAGGAGGAAGAAGGAAAAAAAATCTCCCGGAGGATGGTAGGGTTGTATCTGCCTGAAAGGGTGGTAGAGGCAGAAGCCTTCTTCACAGTTAAAAAATACTTGGATGTTGTTTGAAGAGCTGTGACCTGCAAGGTATGTGGTTTAGGCAGGGTAGCTCTTTTTGCCTGGCAAAGACACAGTGGGTTGAATTGCTTCCTCCTTGTTGTAAACTTTTTTTGTGACTCCATTATTGTAGGTTCAAAATTGGGCCATTTATTCTACTGTCTGCAGCACTGATTTATCCTCACTCAACTTTCCATGATGATGATCCATATTAATTTTTTAACAAATGATTGAATTGAACTATTTATCAAATTTGGAATAAATTTGATCTTACCATTCAGCAGCAATATTATCCCTGCCATCTGAAGTATGAGCTGTTTCTGTATTTTAAATATGTCAAAATAATTATTGTCTCTATTATTACTGTAGAAGGAACTTTAGGAGTTATCTTATGTGGGTGCATCTTTAAATATGGTATCAGAAAGTAGAGACGGTTATGGAGAGTATCGACTCCTTTACTCTTGGAGCATTAATCATGTTTGTGTGAAAGGGCTTTCTGATTTGTCCATTACTTGCTCTTTCCCCATTTTCTTGCAAGTATTTCATTTGCCAAGTATATACCCAGTTTTGAAAGTTACTATTGAATCTGCTCCCCTTTCCTTTCAGGCAGCCTAATCCAGATCATAACAATTCTCTGTTAAAATATTTTTTCTCTTACCCAGTTCTTTTGAAAATTATCTGAAATCTGTCTCCTCTAGTCCCCAGCCTCCTGCAGTAGAAACAATTCTCCCTGTGTTGGAAAGCTTCTTTAGTTTCCTGCTCCTTTTGCGAATGTGCTTAGCTTCATTATTCGTTTGCATCTCCTTTACCAGCCTTGGCTTGTTAAAGATCAATTTGTAGGACAGCAGATAAAGAGCACCTTTTCTGCAAAACTAACCACCTTCCCTCTTCCTTTGAACTATATATAAATCAAATGGTTAATAGAGAAAAAGGCACCTCATGGAGCTAATTTAAGCAGCACACATGCCCACAATTAAATATATTATGTTACTGACCTTTTAAAATTGTGTTATACAGAATTTTTGCTGCATATTAATGAATTCAATCACATATATATTACATTTGCAAATTATTGGTATAAGCAAAGCAGATACACCATAGATATTAACCTATTTTTAGAAAGTATCCTGGGGTAGCTTTCTGTCTGGGAGATTCATGAAATGCAGTTATGCCAATACAATTGGAGACAAAGACCTAGAAATTTATCTTTGCCTTTTTTCCAGTATTAAAATGATGTTAGCAATCTTCCTAATGCTGCTTTAACATTCTAACGAAACAAAATCACGAAATGTGTTAGTACCAGTTCCAAAACAGTGCTAATGAATTCCCTTGTGCAATGCTACTCCATTTCAGGGAGGGCCATCTTTACAAGTTGAATTTCCTGCAATCCAACAAGATGTGCCTCCAGATAACTGCTTTCTAGAGGAAAAACAGTGAACTTGTATTTCTCCAACGTCATTAGAGGTAAACCCTACATTAAAATAGTGCTTGGAATATTGGGGTAGATTTCCATTTTTTATGTCCAAGCCATTAAACTGGTGGAATGGATTGTCTGCCAGCTATAGAATTTATCCAGATTTTATGCCATGGAAATGAAGGGATTAACTTGAGTGGATTTTATAATGGCAGAACATATAATGGGCCTGTAATCCACACCACAAGTTTACACTTGAAACTGAAGATAGAAATCTTACCCATTACCTCCCAAATTCAGATTGATTTGCTTTTATCAAAAAAATCTTTCCATGTTGAAATATACTGATTTAGTTTATTCATGGTTATCATTGCAGTACCACTGATTCCACTTCATACAATATTTATTTCTCATTGCTTTCAGGACAATCCCTCAACACTTCCAAACCCCTTCTAATGCCCTTCTTCCTTGAACAAATGCCAACCAATTTGCCATCCACCACCTGCCTCCTCCACCTCACTAAACCTGTCCTCACATTGTATAATTTCACTTTTGATTCCACGAACGTTGTTGCTGTGGGAAGTTGACTGGGTTGTAATGTTTCCTTACATGGAAAATATGGAACAATTCTGTTCCAGTCCTACTCAAATCTTTTCCATCACCTTATTTTCCAGTAAGCTGATGGTTGTTTCAGTGTCATTTCAAGCTCTCATCTTAAATTGAAAAAAATGTAACCAAATTCACTGCCAATTTCCACTTTTTCCTCATATTCCCTTTCTCAACATCTCCATCTCCATGTTTGGAAAAAGGCTTCTGGCCATTTCATTCTCCCAGCTTCTATGACATCACTGAGTGTGTTCTGAGCACGGTAGCTTCCATACCCATGCTTTTGATAATGCCTTGCATAGAAAATTGAACAGTGGAGCGCAGGAACAGGCCCTTCGACCCACATTGTCTGTGCCGACCATGGTGCCAAATTAAACTAATCCCATCTGCCTACACATGATCCATATCCCTCCATTCCCTGCATGTTCATGTGCCTGTCTTAAATGCCTCTTAAACATCGCAATCTTATCTGCTTCCACCACCTTCCCAGCAGTGTGTTCCAGGCGTCTACCACTCACTCTCTGTGTAAAACAAAAAAACTTGCCTCGCAAATCTCCTTAAGCTCCAACCCCCTGCCTCCACCACCCCCCCTCCCCCCCCAACCAACCTTAAATATATATCTATTTGGAATTGACATTTCCATCTTGGGAGAAAGACTCTATCTGCCTTATCTATACCTCTCATAATTTTATAAATTTCTAGCAGGTCTCCCTTCACCTTCCGCTTGAGAGAAAACAATCCAAGTTTGTCCAACCTCTCCTTATAGCTAATACTCTCTAATCTAAGCAACATCCTGGTGAATCTCTTCTGAACCCTCTCCAAAGCCTTCACATCCTTCTTCTAATGCGGTGACCAGAACTGCACACAATACTCCGAATGTGGTCTAACCAAAGTTTTATACAGTTGCAACATGACTTCCCAACTTTTATACTCAATGTTCCAACTGAAGGCAAGCATGCTGTATGCCTTCTTTATCACCCTATCTACTTGTGTTAACACTCTGTTCCTCTCCTCATGATAGTGTCTCTTCAATAATGAAGAAACAGTTTTACTGAACACTGCTGTCCAATCCACAAGGATGACCCCAAGTTTCTAGGCTCCTGTCCAGTCTCTCCTCAATTTATTTGCATCTTACATTTCTTTACTTGTCCCTTTGTTTACCCACTTTTGTCTTGCATTATCATCCCTATTGCCATTTGGTTTTTCTTGCTTTACACCTTCCTTTCTTTCTCCACCTTTTCTTCTGGGAATAGAGTAGCTTCACAAACCTTCCTTTTTATTTTTCCTTCCTCTTTTCCCTTCAAACTTTTATGCCCAGCCTTTTCTAGAGCTGAAGAAAAACTATTAATTTGAAACACAAATTCTGTTTCTCTGTCCACAACTAATATTTGACCTCTCAAATATTCTCAGCATTTTCTGTTGTATTTTTACTTCTCACCTTCCATTGACCTTTTGTGATCAGCTGGTCGTGTTGATTTCTTTGGTGTCAGAAACCAAATTATGTCATATCATCGCTGGGGTTAGCAGATAATTCCAGATGCTTTTCCAGGTTGTCTAACAATAGAGATGAAATGTAAATCCTGAATCGTTGCAAAGCCTCCCCTGCGGATAACAGCAGCAACAATTTTTACTGATTTTAGCTAGGTCTACACATGAGCACATGATATTCCAGCAGACTTGTTTGTGTGATGCAATTTAGCATTCCATCTCAGCACAATTTCAGACACATACATTTCACTTTCAATAACTAAATAGTATTTGAAAGGTGCTCCATAATTTAAAGTAAAATTCCTGCCATAGGAAAACAAAACACTGCGGTTTGACAATCAGCAGTCTGTAATGTCCGTTTTTATATGTAACATTTTCATTCTAGAAATATACCTGTGATATCAAGATACATTTCAAGCCAATAAATTTTTGGATTGTGTAAGGAAATAAGGTAAAATATCACCATCAGCCAACCATAATATCATAGACTTATTTGAGAAGCAATGTTTTGCAAAAGTTATAATCTGCACTGTCAAGCAAGAATTATTTATAAGCTGTACATAAGCACTACATTAGCTTAACAAGCTGAAAATAGAATGCCATTATAAAGTGATAGGGTAAACATACAATCCTGCTTTTAATTTTCTTTTGCCTGACATTGTGATGAAGTCAAGCAATAAACATTTTGAAATTACTGCTCTGAAGAATTTCCATTTCTTTTAAAATACAAGTAAAATGTCAGTTAAAAAATCTGTTTGTCAACAAGATTTCAGTTAAAGTGATAAGTGCTCCAAGCTTTACTACAGCATGTTGTTGGTTTTTTTAGAAGGCGAAACTGGTTCTTTCTTGATGAAATTATTAAACATTTTTAAGGATCTGACAACAAAAGCTGATTGTAGAAAGTTCTAGAGTATATCATAGTGAAGCTTGAATTTTAAAAGGCTTTTGTTAATGTTGCATATGAAGAGTATTAATTAAACTTGGAATCAACCACTAGGAATTGATTAGAATCTGGCTGAAGTTGGGGTTTGAGATGATTAAGTAACAGGTAAGCTTCATAGGAATTACGTAAGGGTTTGCTTACCTCAGGCCTCAAAGCTGAGATCACTATATGCTCTAAAATAGATATTTTATCTGGATTCTGAAACTCAGTGCTAAATGATTAAATATCCAGATGATAATAAACTATGAGAGGCAATAGAATTGGCAGAGGTAACTCTGAAAAAGCAGAATAATTTGGACATGATTCTCATGTAGGTTGAACAATGACAGGTGAATATAAAAGTGCTAGAATGCAAAACCTTACATTTATGTAGCACTTTTCAGTGCCAATTAAGTTATTTTACAATATATTAATGAATAAGGAAATGCAACAGAATCTATCTATAAGATCACAAAAAAATAATGAAATAAATGATCAGATAATCTGATTTTAATGAGATCAGCTGAGGGAGAGCTGTCATCAGATGACTAGATGAAGCCACATCCCAACCCAAATCTCCACCAGTACTGCATTAATATTGTATTTCAATGGAGATACCTTGGAGAGTACAGTATTCTTGGTACTGTACTGATGTGTTGCAACCTCTTTATTTCCAACCTATCTCCATCTCTTCCGTTATAACATCCCATGTTCTTGTAATTGTCCTCGTTTGCTTTGATTCCTTTCATTATGCTTTATATCATATGATGCCAATAACATTTGTTGTTTAGCCATTTCAATTAAAATAAAAGAGGAAAACCAAAGGAAGTAATTTGCCAGATATGCAATGATGTAAGTGTTGCAAAACATTTGTCTTGTTTCCTTTCACTGGTGATCTTCCTCTCAAGCTGAATTTGTACTGCTTTATATTTTGTTTTAAACATTAAATCTCTTAACATTGTATAAACTTCAGCATGCTTTTGTTGGTGTTTGTAGCCCATCCCATTTATTTTTTTCTTGCTCAACTGTAACATTTTCCAGTTTTCTAAAGGGTTTACATTCAAAATGTCAGTTCTGCTTTCCTTGCCGATGAAGCTGATTGACATTGTAAAACAGAATTGGCTTTTCGCTTCTTCAATTACTATTGTAATTCTTTAGCGTATCTTGAAACTCTTTTATACTCATTTAATTCTTTGTATGCACCCAAGGTTATTAGTGTTCTAACAAAGACTTCCTATTTGGCTTTATCCCGCTGCCAGGCAGGTACTCACAGGTACTTTACGTCAAGCTTTGTGGGTGCAGATGGCTGAAAGTCTGGGCTCTTGTATGGAAGCTATGCTGCAATTCCAAAGTGTAAACATTACTCAAAAGACTGCAGAACCTGTGTGTTAGAAATGTAGGAAAATTGAAAAAAACATTGCTTTGATATTACAACAATAACAACATGAAGTCCACGCAAGGAAAGGTGAGATTAGAATTGACAAGGGAAACTTTTGATAAAGGGATAATATTAGACTTATAAATAACTTCTACCAACAGAGCTGTAAAACATTGATAAATACACCAGTAAAGAATAAAATAAAACAAAATGGAATAACTGAAAGAAGTAATGTGCCACACAAGATATGATAACAGTTCACTTTTTTTCTGAAATTTGCTGCCTTTGATTAAATTTGACCAGCTTAGCATCAGAAAGACCAAAGCAATCATCTGGTTTCCTCACCATGACAGCATCCAGCTCAAGCTGAATTACCATTGTTTTACATGCTTATTAATTAGGATGATGAATGGCTTCATGTTTTCTCTTGTCCCGAGATATAAAACTGATCATTAATAAAAGTGGTACTTATCAGTTTAATAATGTTTGATTTGCTTGATATTAAGTCTGTGTATCGCTGCTGTAAAGCTGTGTAAATTGCATTTGTGCTTGACACTCCATAAATACACCTCTTGATGCTTTCATATGCTTGAAGGAAGTGTCCATCCGTGGTGCAACCCCAAGTCAATTACTACATCAACAATTTTGTTTTCATGAGTAATATTATGTTTTTAAATCATTGTCTGTATTTTGCTTGCACTGATTTGCACAAAACAAATAAGTACGTGGATTATCTATAAAAAAGAATCACATAACATGGGATCTCAACTCTAGGCAAATTACAGGTTAGATTGCAGCACTGGTTCCTTAATCCTAAAAGAAGAAGATAGAAATATTTTGTGAGAGATGGGAAATTACTTCACTGGATTTCAAATGGTCAGCTTGTTTAAATCATCATGTGATCCTATAATATTTATCAAGAGAGTGCTATGCAGAAAATGGGCAGGAAACAGTGCAGAAATATAATAGCTGATCTTCAGAAACATTTCTGCTTGCTGTGACTAAACCAATCTGCAAAATTGGAATCTCACCGAGGGATGGTACTGCTATTTACATGGAGAGATTTTCAATGTAGTTCTGGAACTGGAACAGTATAGGATACCTTAATCAATCAAATGCGCACAATACTTGCAGAGGTTACTGATAAGGTAAAGGCTGCTTCCCAGTTCATGGACAGTAAAAACTGAAAAAGGAGGCTGATGAAGAAGAAAGCAGTCTTGGGAAGGTTATTAAAATTAAAAGAACTGCAGATGGTGGAAATCTGAAATAAAAAATAGAAAGTGCTGAAAACACACCGGAGGTCAGGCAGCATCTGAGGAAACAAAAACAGAGTTAATGTTCATTATCACTGATGAAGGGTTCTCTGCATAAAAGGTTGCCTCTGTTCTTTTTCCACAGACACTTCCTAACCTGCTGAATGTTTCAAGCGCTTTCTATTTTTTTTAATCTCAGAAGGATTAGATTGTCCACAAAGTGTCAGTTTAAATTAAATAAGAGCCTATTGTAGGTATGTCATCAGCTTTGTACCTGTAGTACAGTACAACATTGACAGTGGAGTTTGGAAATGATCAGCATTGTCATTTAATTCTTCCACACATAATTTTTTCCATCAATAGTACTTCATCTTGGACTTTGGGGCTGTCTCAAAGAAAGACTTATAATGTCACCAAAAAATATTTGCATGATGTACGTTTCTCCAGTCATACAAAATGGAATATAGGCTGGGCACCAAGATACAATTCGATATACAGTCTCTGACGTTAAAAGAGGTAGCTTCCCTGTAAACTTGTAATAAGAAGCCAAATTTATGACAGTTCTAACTAACTGTATAGTATGGCTTGCATGAGGAAACACCTCTTACAGTTCTAAGTGTTGTGATCATAGAAGGTGTGAGCCATGGAGAATTGGTGCCTGTCCAAGAAAGTAAATAAAGCAAGTGGCAATTCCAGGATTCAATTTTAATCAGAATTTCCAGATGTTTTTTAATCTCAAGGTTATGAATAAGTTCAAATAGCAATCACATTGTAAGTGACCAACTTGGTAACATATTTAAGATGTGATCTGTGCAGGCAATTATATTTTCCATTTCAGTTTTTCAAGGTATTTGAACGGGTCTTGTTACACCAAGGTATACCTCTGGTGGTGGCACCCTTTGTAGCATCCTAGTCTTTAGCCCCAGAGGGAAGTGTTGATGACAGTGAAAATTTTTCTTTAATAGATGAATTCAACAACACAAAGAACTCATGATACCTGCCTACGTATTTGGCATTCATAAGAAAATTCCTTTGCAGCCTGTGAAAGAAACATTGTATGTAGAGTGAAAGACCACTCTTCTTGTTGAAATAAAATCCAAGAGCTGGCTCTTGGAGCTCAGATATCAATATAAATGCTATTAATAGCACACTGCACTTTAGGGAAGATAGCAACCAATAATCGTATCACCCAGTGCTCTCAACTTACTTCAAAGTGAATAATTTCACCAGTTCTTCTGATGATTTTAATCAGTCAGTTGAGAGATGCAAACCTGGGTTAAGTGTGGATGATGTGTAAACACCTACCATTGAAGGCTGAAAAGAGCCAGTGGCAAAAAATATATACAAGTAGTATCTGAGATAGCCACCAGGAAACCTGTTCAGGCAGATAATTCGGGCAGTAAGTCATCTTCTCTACAGCAGGTCAGAGTAATTTGGATTTGACTAATCAGAGTCATTCGACTAACCTTCAAATATAAGATAAGCTTCTGTAATTGGAATAATATATTGCATTTGTTTAAATAATGTTTCCTTGTCACCACCTTATGTTTCTTATTCCATTTTTTTTCAAAGAGGAATCCACATGGAGAAGGTCATGTTAGTGGCAAATTAGCTTTTGGCATGAACACTTTAAGATGATGGGAAGGGGTGGGGATCCAGAATTCAAGCTCAGCTGGTAATGCTAACTGGAATGAATTTTGGCAGTATAGAACAATACACTGACACTATTAGTAGCATTCCTAGAGCTGCTAATGAGGATTGAGTATCTAAGCTTTAGAAATTTCACAGACAGTTGAAGAAGAAATTTGCCTTGTGCTGAAATATGTGAATGATCTCTAGGAGCAATGGTATATACATTGGTAGGATAACTGGAATGTGATGGTTTTCCAATGATGTCATCATTCTTGCCCTTCTACATGTTAGATCCTGTGTTGCTGTTGATGTAGACTCAGTCTGTAGTGTTGTTTATCTCACAAACATAGGACATCAATGTTGGAAAAGAGGATCAAGTCCAATGGCAAGACCACCGATGAAGCAGATTGATCTTTCAGAGACCATATCAAGTCTCTTAAGCAGCCAAACCCAGCCAGGTATTTAGCAAATTTTATATCATATATCTGGCTTAGAAGTATCAGGTGATAAGTCAGTCAATGCAGTATACTTGATATCTGCTCAAATCTTGTAGCCATGGTGAAATACAATGGGAAATAAATAGTTTTATAATGGTTTGAATGATACACTTAGTTAGGCAAGAAACACAAGAAACAATGGTATTAAGGTCACAATTTTGCATTGCATTCAAATAGCATTGACTGGTTCTCTGATGTAACAACATGTTACTTCTGTTTCAGTACATTATTCCTTTGATCAATTCCAAGAAGACATAGCTGCCCCCACCTGACCTTGATTGTCTTTAACATGGGACACACACGATACAATCAGCATTACCTTTTCAAGGATGGCTGCAGCTAAGATGACAGAGGTCATCTCAGGGTCTTAGAGAGGGTCCTAGGTAGTCTGATGGAGAATAGTACCCACATGGGCCATGGATAGCCTAAAGGTCTACAGCCTTGTGCTCTCGGGAGGATGATGTCAGGGGGTTATCTATAAAAAGTAATACTGCACAAGCAAGGTCCAGCTATGAGCATGTGTCCTTCTAAATTCTGGGTTGATGGGACATTAGGCAATGAACTCTTCTACTTTTCCACCCACATGATCCCCATGGCTGCCTGCAATCTTCCTGATGCCTTTGGTCCATCATTTGGCAAAAGAAGTATTCAGTGTAGATAAATGAGTACCTGCACTTTGTTATAGCAAGTCCTGTTCACTCTTTGCCTACTTACCTGTGAGCTGAAGGAGAAATGGATAAAGTTTTTCTTACTTGAGTATGGAGTTTAGGAAACTTTCCTGGTGCAGCAAACCATGAGATGTGGCAGAGAGCATCAACAGGAACATTACTGTGGGGAATTATGCCATTGGAACTGCATCTGATTCATTTCTGATGCAGTGGGAAGTATCTGGACGCGACCCAGAAATGTCTGATATTGCATTTCATTTCAGGAAAAGTCAGCTGCCGAATGTTGAAATAAACAACACCATGCAAATGAACATCAATGCTGAGAGAGGTGGAATAATGCTGAGGCTAGAAAGCCGGGAGTGACTGCGCACTTGTCTCTGTGAAAACATTGCATGCGTGGGTATGAGTCTATGTGCGAAGATGCTTGTAGTCACAGATCTCAGTGAACTCATCTTGATGAAGCCTAGCCTGCACAGGGATTGCTCCTCAGTGAGGTCCAGCTATGAGCATGTGTCCCTCTAAATTATGGGTTGATAGGACATTGGGCAATGAACTCTTCTACAATTGGTATGCAAGATAAGTTTTTCACTTTACCTCGGTACAAGTGACAATAACAAACCGATACCAATACTTTTCCACCCACATAATCCCCATGGCTGTCCACAATTTTGTGATGCCTTTGGGCCATCATTTGGCAAAAGAAGTATTCAGTGTAGATAAATCCCCCTTGTAAGTCAGTTTTAAATGCAGAACAATTGTTGAAGATGCACGGAAGGCTGTGTTGTGTGTGATCAGAGTACAGAGAAAGCAGTGAGGCTGTAGAACAGCCTGGTGGAGAATGCAATTTGAGAATTGGCCTTTGAAGGAGAAGCAGAGTTAGTAAAAGCTGGTTGTTCTGTGAGTTAACACTTTACTGTGTTTTTCTAATGTGAGGTTGAAAATCATGCTGGAGTTGAAAATTGGGTTTTGCATATTGTTAAAATTATTTGGAGAAGCTTTACACTGGAAAAAAGGCATTTGGTAGACTTGCCTTCATAGGTTGTGACATTGGGTGTGACAATTGGGATGTCATGTTGCAGGTATCCAAAACATTGAATATAGAACAGTACAGCACAGGAACAGGCCCTTTTGCCCACAATACTGTGCTGAACTAATTAAGCTAATGATGTCTAGTTTCACTAATCCCTTCTGCCAGCACATGGTCCATATTTCTCCATTCTCTGCATATTTATATGCCTATCTAAGACCCTCTTAAATGCCTCTATTGTATATACCTCCAATACCACCCCTGGCAGCACATTCCAGGCACCCACCACTCTCTGTGTAAAAAGAAACTTGCTCTATACATCTCCTTTGAACTTACCCCTCTTACCTTAAATGAATGCCCTTTAGTTTTAGACATTTCAACCCTGGGATAAAGATTCTGTCTACTCTATCTGTTCCTCTCATAATTTTAGAAGCTTCTATCAGGTATCCCATCATCTTCCACTGTTCCAGAGAAAACAATGTCTGAGTTGTACATGCCATCTCATCCGGGCAGTATCCTGGTAAACCTCTTCTGCACCCTCTCCAAAGCCTCCACATCCTTCCTATAATTGTGTAACATTGTTGAGTTCCTGTATTATTCAGCTTCAAATTATTTGAATGACACGGAAAAGACGTGAGACTTGTGGTAGATCAGATAACTGACAGACCATATGAATTAAATGTGGAAATTTCTGTACAATGAGATTCAGTAAACGGTGGTCAACAGAGGTGGATGTGTCCAATCCTAGTCCAGTTTTAAAAGGAGGTGATATTCCATGTGGTGCAACAAACTCTTCCAAAGTGTACTTAACGAAGTACTGCAGGAAGAAATACTGCAGATAAGAAATTGGCTGCAATGAGACAAGCTAAGTTGCATATTGTCAAGAAATCTAATTGTTCTCTGAAGTGATGAAGCTGTCACTTCATTCAGGGTGAGATGTCTACCTATGCAAAAGCTACACGTTTTGGAGTGTTTTTTTTCTCAGTTTTTATTATTCTTTAATTTCAAGCAAGACATTGCAAAATACCTTAAGTTAGATGATGTATTGAAGAATTTTGTTAAGAAGTTTTTATACCTCCCTAGTTGTATTAACAATGGATCCTTGTAGATGAGGGCAGGGGATAGGGGTCTGGGGATGCCTAAGCTGGAGGTCCAATCCCTCTAGTGATAGTGAGGAAGTTGAAGAAATTTTTACAGACCAGTGCTTAGATGTGCAGGTACCAGTCTAGAAGACACAATCCAAGATATGAAAATGCTAGTCTGCACAAGATGACCCACGTTCTGAGAGTGAATATAAAAAACTCACTTAATTCTGACCTTCCTCCTGACATAGAAAAACTATCAAAGTATGCATGCTATCCACTCTGGCATATTTACTTCAGCTCAGCATTTTTCTGACTCTGAGCTTAGTCATGTGAGAATTTTCTCTTGCTAGTTGGGCTTGTATCCCATACCTTGCAGAATTGACCTGACCTCCTTTTATGCCCTACCGTTTGGAAAATGAGCAGTATTACTTCTGATTTCTTTTATAGTCTGGAAACTGGCTGAGAACACTCTCTATGAAACAAATACTGTCTGCCCAGAAATAGAACTGTTAAAATATTCCTATGGCCCTTATAGGCAATATAACACTTTGGATATAACCGATGTGGGTGTTTCTTAGAGTCGCTTGAACGTGACAACTTTTATTTGTCTTAATTTGATAAAGATAAACAGTTTAAATGATTAGCTCATTGATTTTCGGGAACACTTGTATTTTTATCCCTTCTATGCCTTAATGATCCTAATCAGGCCTCCTCTGTTAAAGTAACAGACCCCTGTGAATTAACAAAGTTCCAAGTCTGTGTTCTTATCGAAAAGGTATTAAACTAAGTACTTAAAATCCTTTCTGTTTCAAATAGTCACAAATCCTAGAACATGAAAGTCAAAGGTGGGGAACAAGATTATTAATTCCTGCCCTTTCTTTACCAGTTTCTGATGTCAGGACAGAACAACTAGTAGCCTGGCCTTTAGCCCTAAAATAAAAATCATCTTCTGACATGTCTTATCCTTTTGGAAAAGAGAAGCCATCCAGCCGGAAGGGATGAAAGCGGAGGAGAAAGAGAAGTGTTAAAGTTTAGCGCAAGGCCAACCAACATGGCATGGCGAGGAGTCACTGGCTGCTAAGGTTCTCTCCGAGAGCAGCCTTTGAGTTCTGCTCAAGAATCCTATGGATTTTATTGTAGTAAACTGATTAGCACAAACAGGATAGTCTGAATGTCCAAGGCTTCATTACCAATCCTACACATTATGAGTTAATACCGACTTCCATAAGGCTCCGCGTTGCAATAAGTGTAGTTCATTTCTGCCCTCTACGTGTGTCCCTGAGCAACATCAACACCCTTCCATGACTCTGTCAAACATCATTGAGTTCTAACTTACTCCAGCTCTGATGAAAGGTCATTAACCTGAAAGAATAAGATGAATATTTAATATTATCTTTGAATTATCTTAATTAAGAAACCAATGTTTCCTCCATGCATGTACTTGATAATAATGTTGGTTATGTGTGCTTGTTTCTTCATCAGAAATTTCCATCTTATCAAGGACCCAGCTTACCTTCCAGGAGTTCTGATATGCTCCCACTGGAGTTATGTTGGTGGAAGCATTAAGTATGGTAGCATACTGCTATTTCTCAGTGCAGGTCCTTAAGCACAAGTATAGCAAATTCCCTGTTCCTGCTGGCAAATGAGATGGCACATCCACCACTGTCAGCATCTCAACACGTCTGTTGATTGCTGTTTCCTCCCTACTACCGTTTATGCAGTCCCCTGAGGAGACTGTGTGGAACCAACAGATGGATCCTCATGCTCAGGAATGAGCTGCTTATTTATCTTGCCATTCTCAGCTGCTAGTCACCCAAACAGAGCTGTAAGAATACGTAATCTTACTGCACTTGTCAATATGGTCTGTCATCCAGAAATCAAATTGAATGAAGATAAATTACAAATTTATAAAAGAAAAGGAATGAAGTATGAAGACTGGAGTGTTTGTCTTTATTCGGCTTTCTTGGAGTTTGCTATTTCCTTCTGTGGAAAGATACGTGACCACAAATGTTTGCATATTTTTCAACCTTTACTAATGTGCTATTACCCTTTCCAAATGAAAAACTTCACAAACTCAATTAAAGCATAATTGGTAATTTAAAAGTCAAAGTGATTATCTTTTAATCAGTAACAATAGGGTACCAGAAAGGAACTTAAAAGGATTAGCAATGGACAGAGAAGGTAACAGGCACTAGAGACTTCTTAGCTTCTCCCTGAAGTTAGTATTGAATTGAACCAATTTCATTATTACATTGCGTGCAATCGGATGGGAATTTCTGATTTGAGCTTCTTGGTCTGGAGCTTCCATGTGCCTTATCCAAGACTCTTAAAATTAAAAGTTTCTGCTTTCCCACAATTTAAGAAGGTCTCCAGAATTCTCAGTTGTGTTATTTCTGGTGAGGCCAAGCATTGCAGGCCATTGAATGAAGCTAATGGATCCCATTTGGAATCCCAGGACAGGATTTGATTTAGGCTCCCAAAAAATAACAGCTACATTGAAAAAAAAATGCAGTCATGCAATGATTAGGGAAACAACGCATTATTTCTATATGGAAATGATACCAAACCAAACCCCTCCAAATGCTCCCCACAGTATGGTCACTGTACTGCCACAATGTATGGTCTATTTGGCAGCCAGGCACCTAAAATTTTGTTCCAATGACTCGGAAATCCTTCCATTACTTTTCAAATAAGAGGATCTTCCCTCTTTCTCTATAAACTTTGATATTATAAGAGGCACAGGAATATAAAAAACAGAAAATGCTGGTAAATTCAGTGGGTCAGTCTGCATCTGTGGAAAGAGAAACAGTCAATGTTTTGGGTTTGCAACCCTTCGTCAGTACTGTAGGAATATGCCCTTTGCTGCCATGCGTTACATATTCTGCTCATGTGACTGCAGATGCCCTAAATACAATTTTTCAGTAGCTTACCTACTTGTTATAAATATTGAAGAAAATACTCATTTTGGAAATGACATGCATCAATGCTGAATTGTAGATCCCTGCCATTTTAAAACACTGAGGAAGGAACTGGTGTTATTTTTCAATGATTAATATGTAGCTTTCAATCCATTCAATGAAGCTTGAAGTTACGGAGGACTCTGGATCGATTTCTAACTTTTGTAATTGCGAATTCTCTTGGGTAATTTTGGCTTGTAACTTGAGTTATTGAAGGTATTTGCAGCCAACAAATGTTTTCTTTTCTGTGGTAGAATATCCTATAATGAAACTGAAAAGCTAAATGTGTTGGGTGAACTTTAAGCAAAACTACCTACCTCTAGGTTGAAGTTCAGTTTGAGACAGTTAAACATAATTACACGTCTTTACGTTTCAAAAATGTAAGCAGTTGTGGGCAGCAAATAGCACTTGGAAACATTACACGCAAGAGATTTGTTTCTTATTTATAATCTTTTCATTATCCATGTTAAATTTGCTGGTTAACCACTTCTCATCTTGGTATCAGTGTCATTCTCCTGACAGGAGAGGTATGGACCGTAGAGTGAAAAAGTTATTTTTTCTTTGCCACTGAGGGCACAACTTGCATACTTTAAACTGAAATCCCAAGAGCTGACTTTAAAACAAAACCTCCTTTTACTTCCAGCAACCAGTGATTTGATTCAATATCAAATGTAGCATTGGTTTCCAGGCTACTTCATGAATATTTGAAAATAGACACTTTGAAAATATCTATGGAGTGAAGAATATATGAGAAGTGAATGAAGCATTTTCCTCCTAAATATTTTCAAGAAACATTTTGGTCAGTGGAAGAAATCTTAGATTTTGATGAACATTCAATGAATGGAATTAATCTTTTTTTTTAACCTCCTGGTCACTTGCTCTTTCTTTGTGCCCTCTCTGTTTTCAAAGATGTCAATCAATATATTTCCCTCTGACAAGAGGGAAAATAAATGTGCCGTTGGTTTTATTAATGTCCTTTTCACAGTTGTACACATTTTACTGTTATGACTCAGCTGTCATTGAAAGGTTCCTGCAATTACCACCCACAATGGAGTTTAAGCAATTCTGTTCTCTGTTGGTTGATTTCACTTGTTTTAGGCTAGCAATTAAAATTGCTTATGGATTGTGATGTGGCTTGTGCACCAACGTTTCCAAGTTGCTGCAGGTTGAAGGTTGGTGTATTTCAATGACTCTAACCTGGGCAACTCAAGACTCCTTCAGGATCAGAGGTATTGCCTCAAATATTCTTGTATTTTATTTGTGTAATGAAAAGGCAGAAATGAGAATCGGATAGTAAATTCAACAAAATGTGAGGAAAATGTAAGAATGAGAAACTGACATATACTTAGAATATCCTCAGGTAGCATTTGGGGAAAGGTTTCTCAAAAAGCAGGATGAGAAGGAGGAAAATGTGTTTTTATACTGAAATGTTTTGTCAGAATAGAACCACTCGGTTAGTGTATTTGGCAGATATATCTGATGCTGTCAATCATGGACCTGCATTGTGAATGGAATTCAGTAGCACAGTATTTAAACTCCTACTTTAGATTCCAGCAGCACCCATTCTTATCCTGGCACCCTTCCTGGTTGTGGCAACTCAAAAACTGATTATCAACCAGACCACTCACCTTTTCACTTACAATTTTGAAATAAGTTTTTATGAAACACACTGTTATTTTAGATAGCTAACATTCCTTGCTCCAGTTAATGGTGCATAAGACAGTGCTGGTGGTAAATTGCATATAGCTAGCTTTTATGTTCATTGACAATCTCAAAATCACAATGAAATGGATGACTGTGGAAGCTTTGTGTACACGGAATTATTTATCCTCATCAGTTATTGAATCTTTGTGTGTAGTTAATGAATTAGGTACATATTATTTGCACCTGTATGAACCCTCCTTGAAAAATGAGGCTTTTTTTTTCAGATTTTTTTTTTGCCTTTCAGCAGTAAGAGGTGTCAAAAGTAGGATTTGTTACGAAGGAACTCTTGTAGGGGAAAAGTAGCAAGTGAAAAAATGAATCAGAGAATGAGTCAACAGACCATCATCAGTCTTTGCTAATGCACTTTATTGTTACTGGTTTTGGAAAGGAATTTCAAAGCAGCTCACCCACCTGTCCACATATTGATGTGTAGCAGAGCTCCTAAAGAGGGTGACAAAGAAGTAAATATGAGAGGAATGAGTAAAGAAGGAAGTTTAATTGTTGCAGGAATACATGCTGGATCTTTACAACCCTACAGAATAGAGATTGGCATATTTACAATATGGAGTATGTGCTGAGGGAGTACTGTTTAGCATGGGATCTTCTTCAAAAGAAATATTAAAGCAAGGTCACATCTGCCCACACAAGCAGATGTAAGATTCCATGGAACTATTTTGAGGTAGACTTGAGGAGCTCTACTGGCCAAACCCCCTACTCATCCCACCATTGTCCCAATCTGCCCTGTTTCCCACGTTCACCCACCACATCCTACTTGCAACTCCACCCGCCACCCCATATTTCCCAAATCCTGAAGCTGCACTTACCTCTTATGGCTCTGTGGTACCAATTGACCTCAATGTAACTTACCTCCCCAATCCTCCTCCTCCCCCACCCCTCCGCCAAGGGCACATGGAAAACTCTTATCATGACGTGGTTGAACACAATTTGGAATGGCATCTAAAATTCACTTGGATTAATATTTGAAAAATAAAGTAAAATAGTGTAGGGAAAAGATTCCTATCTCCCTCAGTGAACTGGTACAAGTGTGACAGGTTGGCTGGCTTCCTTCAGAACTAATTTTCTAAATTTTTGGGTCACTAGGTTCTTCTCTGGTTACAAGAACTTGTGCATGTTATTTTTAACTTCCCAGGCAGAAAATTGATCCATTTTAAAAATGGAATGAAAATTAAGTGGCAGGGACTTTTTCACTGGACTATGTTCTCTGGGCAGAGAAAGTAAAATAATTATAAACTATATACATTTCCTTTAATTCCAAACCAATAGTAGTGTTGACAAGTTGGCCCAGCTCTGTGGTCCTCCATGAGGTCCTCCACCGTGCCAGTATTCTTCTCCTGTACGTTCAATGGGAGCTCATCCCCATGTATTTGAATTTTCATCATTCCCACATTATCTGAAAACAAGAACAGAAAATTCACACTGAAGAGTTGCCAAATTATTTTTCTCTGACAGATTATGTTTGGTGTCTCAGAATTATTTCACCCTCTCCTTCAAAATAATTTGGTATAACAATGATTCAAATTAATTATCTGACTACCCTGTGTTTCATACACAACCTCCCAGTGTATTTTCTCTTTATCATTAGGGATGCAAGGGTGGCAGATAAAATTCAGTACAAGTAAGTGCATGTTAGAAAAGGGAGGGTATTGGGCAGTATGCATACACTACAAATAGTGTTGAACTAGCTAAGGTTGAAAGAGATCTAGGATTGATATTACATTTGGCAGTAACATTCATTCCCACACCAGGAATCAACTATATGCCATATTAAATAGTTAATCTAAGTATGGCCTCAAAGCACATTTCTAAGAGTGAAGAGTTCTCTTAAGTAATATTTAAGTACAGCATGCAGCTTTAGGATTATGGAAAATTTATTGAGGCAAAGAGAAATTCAAGCTGTGGGAGGTAGTGGAATGTAAAAGTACAGAGATTCCTGGGACTCGGCATCAGTTCCTGGATAGGAACATAACAGAGTGACATGATCTTTTGGGACAAGTAGCAAAGAGGCTTGGCTACAGTTAATTGACTGGGTTCATTAACATGCCATTTATTGTCTTCCTGACCAAAGGGGCCAAAATCAGCTTGACATTAGCTTCCCATGAACAAAAGTCCCTGCACCAGGCAGGAGCTCCAGAGGGGAACGTTGGTTAGGAGTTGGGGAGTCTGAAGTATGGGAGGGACAAGGTTTCTTTGTAGGCCTTGAGGAATCGACACTTTGAGTGTGCAAGCAGATTAAAAAAAAAATTACAAAAGCGAAACACCGCTTGCTGGAAATCTGAAATAAAAATGGGGAAAGCTGTTATGTCCTGTGTCAACTGTGAGGGGATAAATTAAGTTAATATTTCAGGGTGATGAATATTCTGTTGAAAGGTCACTGACTAGAAACACTAACCATTTAGTTGTTGGGCCTCTGCTGGCTTTGCAACTGCCTCCTCCTTCAGATTCAATGGGGGCTGAACCCCATGTATTAATGCTCCAGAATAAGCTCTGGATTACACTACTGAGAGGGATTGAAGTGATGCTTTGCATTGGAAGGCTACTTTGAATGAAGATCAGAGAAGTTTGCCCTTTAGCCATGAAATAAATTTTCTGATTTGAGCCTAATATTAAAACAGACTTCAAAAGAAGAATTGCTAAATTGGAAATACTCTGCTAAATCAGGCAGCATCTGTGGGAACAGTAAAAGAGTTGATATGTCAGGTCAATGAGTGCTGATGAAAGTTTATCAACCTGAATTATTAACTCTCTTTCCCTCTCTATAGATCCTACCTGACCTGCTGTGTATTTCTAGCGTTTATTCCTTTTATTTCAGATTTTCTGCAATTGAAGGGTTTTGCTTAAGGAGAATTCATTCCTGTGTGTTAAAGTTCAAATATTAATTTTAAAAACCATGAGACAATTACTTTTGAACTCTAGTGACTGTTGCTATAGAGTCATACAGCACGGAAACAGGCCCTTTGGCCCAACTGGGTCATGCCGACCAAGATGCCTCATCCCAAGCTAGTCCCATTTTCCATTATTTGGCCCATAACCTTCTAAACCTTTCCTATCCATGTCCCTGTTTAACTGTCTGTAGACAAATAAGTAGGCTTTGATGCTACAGAAAGACACCATAAAACACAACTGGATGAAGAAGGTACATTCATTTTAGTGATGTTAATTTGGGAAATTCAGGCCAAAAGACACAAGAGTTTGTTGTTCTTGAACTAATGTCATGAGATCTTTATTGACTACCTGAAATAAAGAATCAGATGGCTTAAAGTCTCAGTTAAGTGTGGGTCCGATGTCTGGACTGTACATAATGACTGCAGACTTGCACAATACAAATTTTTTAAAAGTAATATTTTCTTGTAGTAATCTTCCCTAAATTTCTAACTTCAATAATATTTTCCAGCCTCAGTGCTACAACAGAGTATCAAACTAGAACATTCAAACAAAGGTCTTGAAGATTGCCACAAACTTTCAGATCTCATTATAGCCTCAAAAATGGCTCAAAGAGCTAAATTCCAGAAGTGGGTTGCCCTTGACATCCTGGCAACATTTGATTATGACATCAAAAATAACATGTGCATGAAGGAGAAACAATGGATTTACACACTCAGATTTCCAAAAGTTATGTGATAAACTGTTGTATAAAAGGTTATTGCAAAAAATAAAAGAAATGATATCTTTATTAGTCACATGTACATTGAAACACAGTGAAATGCATCTTTGGGTAGAGTGTCCTGGGGGCAGTCCGCAAGCGTTGCCATGCTTCCGGCACCAACGTAGCATGCCCACAACTTCCAAACCTGTACGTCTTTGGAATGTGGGAGGAAACCGGAGCACCCGGAGGAAACCGGAGCACCCAGAGGAAACGCACAGTCACGGGGAGCATGTACAAACTCCTTACAGATAGCAGCCAGAATTGAACCCAGGTCGCTGGCACTGTAATAGCGTTACGCTAGCTGCTACACTACTGTGTCCTACACTATCATAATGTAGGAGGTGACATGCTGGCATGAATAGAAGATTGGCTGGCCAAATTTGCACAAATAGGTCTTTTTCGAGATGGCAACTTTAACGTGTGCTGGAGCCTCAACTTTTTGCAATTTATATAACTGACTTAGATGAAGGTATAGTTGCTAAATTTGCTGATAATACAAAGATAGATAGGGAAGTAAGCTGTGAAGAAACATAAGGAAGCTACAAAGAGGTAAAGATATATTAACTGAGTAGGCAAAGATCTGGCAAATAGACTGCTATGTAGGAAAATGTGAAATTGTATTTTCGACAGGAAAAATTAAGGATGATATTATTTATTAGGTGAGAGATTGCAGAGCACTGAGATGCAGAGGGCTCTGGGAATCCTTTTGCATCATTTGTAAAATGCTAACATGCAGATACAGTAGGTAGTTTGGAAAACCAACAAAATGTTATCCTTTATTGTGAGAGGAACCGAATACAATAATAGGGAGATTATGCTTGGTTTATGTAGGCATTTGTGAACATATCTCACAAATGCCCTATATAAATGAAGCATCATCTGGAAATTAAAAAAAATGCTGGAGGATTCGATGGGTCTGGCAGCATCTGGTCCATATGAAGGTTCTCGACCCAAAACATCGACTGTCCATTTTCCTCCACAGATGTTGCCTGACCCACTAAGTTTGTCCAGCATTGTGTTTTTGTGCTCCAGATTCCATCATCTGCTGTCTCTTGTGTCTCCAGAATCTGGGACTACTGAGGACATAATAAATGATGTTAAATGTTGGAAGCAGCACGGAGAAGGTTTACTGGTTTAGTACCTGGAATTGCATTGAATGTGTGGCTTGTCTTGTGAGGAAAGATTGGACAAGCTAGTCTTGAATTCACTGGAGTTTAGAAGAGTGAGAGGGGACTTGATTAAAACATGAGATCCTGAGGGATCTTAATAGGATGGATTTAGAGAGGATGTTGTGAAAGAATCTGAAACTAGAAGGCACTATTTAAAAATAAGGAGTCAGCATTTAAGACAGGAATGAGATGAAACTTTTTCTTTCAGAAATTCATGAGTCTTTGAAAAGCTTTTCCTCAAGGGGAGGTGGAAGCAGGGCCTTGGAATATTTGTAAGGCAGAGATAGATGGATTCTCAATAAACAAAAGGGTATAATATTACTGTAGATGGACTGGAATACAGAGTTGAGGTTATAAACAGAACAACCATGATTTTATTAAATGATGGGGCAGGCTCAAGGGGCTGAGGGACATATTGCTGATCCTAACTCTCATGTTCATATGGTTATATGAAGAAATTCTAGTAATATTGAAGTCTCTAGAAATAGGGCTGAAAACTTTCCACTAAGTCAGAATTGAATCCAGCATAAGGAAGATGTTTACGGCTAGCTATTAGGGGCTAATTATCATGGCCTTGGAATATTACAGTGGATTATTTCAAGGCTGAGTCCAAGACCTAAACATTTACTGCTTCTTCTCTCCATATTAAGGACAGAAGTCAGAATGTCCACTAGTGGTGATTAATTCCATTGTGGTTCCTCAGATAATGAAGCAAAATATGTCTGTTTTCAGTAAGGTCTAGACAAGATTCAGGCTTGGGTTGATAACTGACATAATATTAGCACTACTCAAGTGCTAGATAATAAACATTACCAACAAGCGAAAGTCTAATAACTTTGTCTTGATATTCAATCCTACAATTATTTAAATGTCCACCATCACCACCCTACTATTGCCTGACCTGATTTCCTCCCTCCCCCGCCACATCCAGAATCATCTGCAGGGTTGCCCCCACCTTTAGTTGTCTTTTTTGGATGCAGACAGCTTACCTTGTTGTTCTGAATGATCCCAAATTCCAATGTCTTTGTCTGGACAGAAACAATAGCTGTGACAGCAAAGGATTCCGCCTGGAAATGCTTCAGAAACTTTGACATCAGGCAAAGTCCTGCCCACTGCTTTGACTGCTGTAAAATTGTGACATCATTTCATAGTTTTTAAATGTTGTTGACATTCGGAGACATTTACTTCAATTTTACTAATCTTTTATAGTTTACTTAGTCTTAATGCTCTTAATACCTAAAAACATACATTAAAAAATTAAAAGCTTTATACCAAAGCAAACTTTTCCCTTTGGCTCTTAATTCACAGATCAACAACCACTTTCATAATGCAATGGGATCTGAGATGCTCTGCAAATTTGACATGGCATGGGATCCCTGCCATCCTAACAATTCCCTACTATAAATGCTGGGGAACCTCAGCAGGATTGAACTTCCCTGCTGGTCCCGGACGTGGTGACATTTAAATGGTGAACGTCCAGTGTTGGCCAGAAGAATCAGGTCCATCGTCAGGGTGTCAATGTTTGTTTGATAATGCTCCTGTGAAGCACCTTGCAATGATTTGCCATGATGGAAATGTTATTTCCATTTATTTCTTGAAATTAGTGTCTATCTCAATTACAGACAACTAATGTACAGCTGGATGCAAACAGGTACTGTGGCTACAGTTATGAAATTCTTAGCTACAGTATAACTGTATTGTAAATGCTGTTTATGTTTCCAAGTATGAACAATGGAAGTGGTATTATGACATATAACTGCTCTATCACTTCACAGCATCTGACCTTAGATTGTTTTTTATTCCACTCTTGCAGTAATCTGCTTTGAAAAGCAGATGTGTGCTTTTGGTGTTTTGCTATTCTACTTGTAACACTTTGCAGCTTAACCTGCATGCTGGTTTTATCAGAATGAGGAGAAAAAGAAAGGAAAATCACCATAGTGTCCAAACGTCATGATGTTCTTACCCTGATTGATTTTTGTTATCTTGGCCAATTGCAAATAAACCAGCTTTCAGCACATAAACAATGCAAAAACAGTTCTGGATGTATTATGTAGAAGCCATTCCTTCCATTGAAATGCCTTTCCCAAGATCTATTTTCTTAATAAAATCTTCCTGCTGATCTTCCAGTTTCCTGGTTTTAAACCAATGCATGTGTGTAACTTCACCCAGGCTTTATAAACTGAAGCAACTGCCAAAGTAATGCTGCGATCATAAAGGGCACCTACTCTGTTCAGTCCACCTTGCTCTTTCTGCCTGCTCCTATTGGATGTTTCAGTATGAACCTGTATTTTACATAAGCCACCTCCTTTGCATGCAATTCTGGGTGAGTGACTGGTAAATATTGACACAGAAAGTAGAAGGAAGTGTTATTATTTTAATCCTACTTCATTTCCAGGGACATCAGCTTTCCCTTTATCTCCCATAATGTAAGGAGTTTGTATGTTCTCCCCGTGTCTGCATGCGTTTCCTCCAGGTGCTCCAGTTTCCACCCACATTCCAAAGGTGTACAGGTTAGGAAGTTGTGGGCATGCTATGTTGGCACCGGAAGCGTGGTGACATTTGCGTGCTGCCCCCGGAACACTACGCAAAAGATTCATTTCACTGCGTGTTTCGATATACATGTGACTATTAAAGATATCTTATCTCACCACTTTTCGTTCAGGGTTCCCAAGAAATCAGCAAGCAACACAAAGGGAACAGGGACCTTCTTTAATGAATCTATTGCATAGTTGTAGAGATTCTGCTCACAAAACAAAAGGCAATTAAATGAGGCTAAGGCCAAAGAAGTTTAACGATAAAGCTCTGAGCACACTGATAATGAACATATCTTCATGGATTTCAAGAAATGTTTTGACAAGGCCCTGCAGGTCACGATGTGAGTTTTTGTGACTGGAAGTGTGATTCCACTAAGCTCAGCGCTCAGTCCCTTGATTTTTGTTGTGCATATATTAATGATATAGATTCAGATGTCGGGAGCTTGGTAATGAAATGTCTAGATGATACAAAAATTGGCCTTGTGGTTAACAGGGAGGAAGAAAGGCAGCAGGTAGCAAAGATGGTCTGGTTGGTTGGGAGGAAAAGTGGCAAGTGGAATTTAATCCAAAGAAGTGTAGTGTAAAGCACTTCGAGAGATGCAACAAGGCAGGGGATAACACAATAAATGGGAAGGTATTGACGAGAGTGGAAGAGGATCTTGGAGAGCTAGTACACAGATTCCTAATGGATAGCAAATCATGCTTAAAAGACAAATAAGAGAACAGTTTCCCTTATTTGCCAGGGCACAGAATGTAGGAGCAAGGAAGCTATGCTAGAAATGTACATACCGACATATTAATAATGACATGGAAGGAGGATATTGAGCCTATTGAGTAAAGGCTGGATTCTAGCAGAGTAAATCCATCAGTCCCATTTCCCTGTAACCTTGCAACTTAGTCTTGTACATTTCCACCTTTGATCTTTTGGCCACCAAGAGGTGATAAACAGTAGGCAGCTACCCATCAGCATAAATTTGGAACATCTAACTTTTGTGAGGTCACAGCTTGAGAATTGGATGTACCATTCTAGTCAGCACATTACACAAAAGATGTGATTGCACTGGAGAGGGACATTTATGAGGTTGTTGCTAGAATTGGAAAATTTTAGCTCTGAGGAAGGAGGATGGTACTTTTTCTGATTGGAGGCCAGTTGTTTGTCATATATGTTAATGATTTAGATGAGAATGTAGGTGACATGATTAGTAAGTTTGTGGATGACACCAAAATTGGTGGTATAGTGGACAGTGAAGAAAGTTACCTAGGGTTACAACAGGATCTAGATCAACTGGAAAAATGTGCAAAGGAGTGGCACATGGAATTTAACTTGGACAAGTGCTAAGTGATGCATTTTGGATGATTAAACAAGGGTAGACATACACAGTGAATGGCAGGGCCCTAGGGATTGACCTGGGCATACAAGTCCTTAGTTCTCTGAAAATGATGACACTGGCAGACACGGTGATGAAGAAGGTATATGGCATGCTTGCCTTCATCAGTCATTGAGTAACAGTTGGGATGACATGTTACAATTGTACAAGATGTTGCTGAGACCACAGTTGGAGTATTGTGCGAAGTTCTGGTTGCCATGCTGTAGGAAGGATGTGATTCAGCTAGAGATGATGCAGAAAAGATTCACAAGGATATTGCCAGGACTGGAGGGCTTGAGTTATAAGGAGAGACTGCATAAGCTAGCACTGTTTTCCTTGGCGTGAAGGAAGCTGAGGGGTGACCTTATAGATGATTATAAAATTATTAGAAGAATAGATAAGGTGGATGGTCCGTCTCTTTTCCATGGTAGGGGCGTCCAAAACTAGAGGAGATAGGTTCAAGTTGTGAGGGACAAGATTTTAAAGGGGATCTGAGGGGCATGGTTTTCAGAGTGTGGGGTGTATATGGAATGAGCTGCCAGGGAAAATGGTAGGGGTGGATGCAATTACTACATTTAAAAGACATTTGGACAGGTACATGGATAGGAAAGGTTTAGAGGAAGATGGGCCAAAGGTGGGCCAAAAGCAAGCAAATGGGACTAGCTCAGGTAGGCATGGGTGACTTGGGCAGAAGGGCCTGTTTTTCATGCTGTATTTCATGCAGCTTGTGATGAACAGAAAGAAGTCTACTCCTGACAAAAATAGAATTAAACAGGAAGCTAATTTCAGAACAAATTTGTTCTTGTGACATCCGCATAACTTTATTCTGTTGCACTGAACCAGAACAATTTAGTTTCAGATGAAGGTAAATAAGTGAAATGAATTGTTAATAATGGACATTAGAGGTCAAGCAGCATGGGAATACTTCCAATATACGTCAGACATTTGTTTCACAAGTTATACAGAAGAAGCAAAGAAATTTAATGCAACATTCCAGTGGGGTCAGTTGAAACAAATGGATGAATGTCTGAACCAATTCCTCTGGGAGAAGGACCAAATAACGTGCCTATATTTTCCACTCATCACTGTCATAGTTATTGAAGTTCTAGTGCAAGTTATTAAAATACTACAGCTGGACAGACATTGTACTAAAGATGATAATTTCTCCTTTAATGGGAATTTGATGAGTATATTCCATTCTACAGAACAAATGCAAAATTCTGAAAAGAAATAACGCAAAATAAACATATTTGCTTTCATGGTTCCTTTTTATTTTGAGTCCAGCCAGATGCAATGCAATGGTTTCTCAGATACTAGCCATTGCTACATTTAGTAAATGAGTAATATAGAACACACAAAGGATATCAGTTCTAATCATCGATTCTACAGTTAGCAGCTGGGTTAATTTCTTATTCAACAGGCTGATGTTGGAGTATCTTTGTAACTCTTGGCAAAAGACAGTTTAATGTGGGGTTACGTGGAGACTGCTGCGTAGACCATCAGTTCCAAACATTATTGCAGGTAATCATTGAAAAGGTTTTACTTGAAATTATATGTTTAAAGCTTATTTTGTATGAGAGCGCTATTGGTTGAATGAGCTAATGGAAACTTAAGACCACAAAAACACAGGACAGCTAACAATTGTGTTTTGAGGTAGCCACAAACCACTCATGTAACTTAATATTATGATCAACAAGATGCCTGACTCTGCATTGTATCAAGTGCACTTGTACATTTGTGGCTGAGTTAGCATTAAGAGCTACAAGAGCAAAGCTTGAGTGGTTTATTTATGAGTGATTTCCCCAATGTGCTACCGTCTCGGAATCTTTAGTTGATTTTCATTTATGGGCTAGAGTGGCATGACAAACAAAATTTCATAATCTACCAGTTTAATTTGGGAAGGAATGCCATTGCTTACTGTAATTTGTCCAAAATGAATAATTGGGATATGTTAACTGGTGGAGGACAATCATGACCTCTATATATCATGGATTTTGTTGTCATGGTGTATTGATTAACTGGTTCAGGAGGAGAAGCTATGAAGCTAATTAAAATAAACTACTGCAGGTGACCTGTGTCAAGTTGATGTAAAGTACAACTCATTTTGGGAGAAGGAATAGAAACACCCAATTGCACATAATTTGTATTATCAAATGTAGCCCAGTAATGCATAAATTGGAATCTGGAATTAGGCTATTTCCTGTGTCAATACTTACTTGTCATTCAAACAACTTCTTGAATCATATTTATGGTCTCTCCAATCACTGATTTTTGTTTTGGTAGTGAGTCTAGAAATCTTCTCAGACCAATAAATGATTGCTCACACAGTTGTTGGTGGTTACTCAGGAAGTATAAAACAGGGCTGCAAATTCGGCCTGCAAATTCTAGTATAGCCAGGTGTCACCCATGCTATACAGTGACTGTATAAGAATATAAGGAATAGGAGCAGAAGGCCATCCAGTCTTATGAGCTGCCTCTTTTTTTTCAAAACCATGGCTGATTTTCTACTTCATTGCTATTTTCCTGCCCTCTCACCATATACCCTTGAGTCTCTTGATATCCAGAAATCTTTTGATCTCTCTTTTAAATTAAGTCTGCCAGAGAACCTCCATGGTCCTCTGCGATAGAAAATTCCAAAAATTCACCACCTTCTGAAGGAAGAAGTTTCTTGTCAATTTAGTCCTGATCAGCCTACCCCTCCTGAGACTGTGACCCTTGGCTCTGATCTCATCAGACAGGGGAAACATTTACCCCATCCAGGAAAGGCAGAAATGTTGTGATGTTGGTGTCACTTTATGTACACCTAGGAGTACAAGTGCACAGTTCGTTGAAGGTGGTGTCACAGGTAGACAGGGTGGTGAAAAAGGTATGTAGCACGCTTGCTTTCATTAGTCAGGGCACTGAGTATAGGAGTTGGGACATTACGTTGCAGTTGTATAAGTCATTGGTGAGGCCGCACTTGGAGTACTGTGTACAGTTTTGATCACTCTGTTATAGGAAAGACGTGGTTAAACTGGAAAGAGTGCAGAAAAGATTTATGAGTATGTTGCCAGGACTAGAGGGCCTGAGTTACAGGAAGAGGTTGGCCAGTCTAGGTCTTTATTCCTTGGAGTGTAGGAGAATGAGGGGTGATCTTTATAGAAGTTTATAAAATTTTGAGGGGCATAGATAAAGTGTATGGTAACAGTCTTTTCCCCAGGGTAGGGAAGTCCAAAACTGGGGGGCATAGATTCAGGGTGAGAGGGGAAAGATTTAAAAGGGACTTGAGGGGTAAGTTTTTCCACACACAGGATGTTGAGTATATGGAACGAGCTGACAGAGGAAGTGGTTGAGGCAGGTACAATAACAGCATTTAAGAAGCACTTGAACAGGTACACACAGGGGCGGGGCTTAGTGGGATATGAGCTGAACACAGAAAAATGGGACTAGATGGATGGACACCATGGTCGGCATAGACTTGTTGGGCCAAAGAGCCTGTATCCATGCTGTATTGTTCTATGACTCTATAGTAGCCATCATCTTAAGAGAGAAATATTTTACCTGCAGAGCAGAAGAAAATGTTCTGAAGAAATGACTGTTAAGTGGTCTCCCAAATTCTCACACATTGCACCAAAAGCTATTGTGTAGTGGAGAGCAGAGGCATCATATTTACCCACTGTCTCCCCCTAATGGTGACCATACTGATTTACGTCTCTTTGGAGGTGTGGGAAGAAACTGCTAAACCCTTTAAGGCCAAGAGCTTTTTGCTTGGCATTCAGCTGTAATATTGGAAGAAATTTAATGGCCTAACCTGAATTAAGATAAGAAGGCTGCTCACCATCCATTTCATTTCCCAAACAGTATTTCACACACTCAGCTATTCTCCATAAGAGCCACATGTCCTATTCCTCCCAAAATGCTTCCCTCCTCCTTGCAAGGGAACGTCATGTGAAACACCAAGTAACAGATCACCACTGGAGAGGAAGAGTCCATCTGCAACTTTACCATACAGCAATAGGACATATTGGTCATCATGGAGAGGGACTCCACACATTCTATGCTCTTTCATCCTCCCACCTCCTACTCTTTACTGTCACACTGCAAATTATCCCCTGGTGCCCGCGCGCCCCCCCCCCCCCCCCCCCCACCTTCAGACTGTAGTGGAAGAGTATTCTGACAGGCACAATGGTACATGAACGAACAGTCCCAATCAGTTCAAAATTCCATTCAAACAATTAAGTGTTCCTAGTAAGATCCATTCTTTCTTGCATCTTGAACATGCTGGTGAACCATCTTGATGAAGCACTCCAAATTGTGTCAGTGCTGTTGGGAAGAGACTTCCAGAATTTTGATACAGTTTCAAAAAAGTAATGACAACATTTTTCCAAATTAGGATGGGGTATGATTTGAATGAGAAATAGCTGGGGTTACCACGAGCTATCCTTCAAGGCAATCAAGGTCAAATGTTTCAGGGGAGCTTATGTTAAATCTTTCAGTTTCTGCAGTACATCTTCTAAATGGTATGCACCACAATCATGTAGCTATAGTGAAAGAAAATGTTTATATTGGTGGTTATGGTTCTATTGACCAGGCTGATTTGTCTTGTTGCTTTTGAATTCCTGTGTGTTGTAGGAATTGAACTAATGTAGGTAAGTGGAGAGTATTCCATCACATTTCCTGATCCATGACTTGTAAGTGGTAAAATGGCTTGTAGGAAATCAAGAGCTGTCACTTATTATGGAATACCCAACCTCTGACTTACTTTTGTGGGCACAGTATATGTGTCTGGTTCAGTTAAGTTTCAGATCAATGTTGAACTCAAAACTGGAGATGCTAGGGAATCTGGCAATGATTACATCATTAAATATCAGGAGATAAGAGATAGTTTCCATCTGGTTGCTGCTGGTCTTTTGCTGACACATCGTGGCACAACCGTTACTGGCCATTTGTCTGCCATGCCCAAATATTGTGCAATCATCTTAAAATTATTAGGACTTGCACTTCCCTTAGATTTCAAATATTGAGAGTGATAATATCATAATTTCCACTGATAATGTACACAAATTTTAGATGTTTATCCATGACAGTAATTTGTAATTCTGAATTGTAATACTGACAATACCTATATTGTGGATTCCCCTATGTCACAATTTCTAGCCTTTCTGCACTAAGCAGGATTGTAAGATCTGTGGTCCTTCTAATTGGGTCTCTGGCCTCAATCACAATCATTCCAGTGCTCCTGACTTCTCTTGTGGCCAATCCCAGGGCCTGTCATCTGAACACTTGACCCCAGATCTTAGATTCACCATTATTTTGCAGCAGAACCTGTGAACCAAACCAATCGCATCCCTGAATCAGAGATGTGTGCTTCAGAGCACTAAGCAATATGCATTGGAAATAAAAATAATAGTTATCAAAGTAAAACACCCAAGGCGCGATTTAATGGCACAAATTAAATGTTTTAAAGTATAATGCTTTTATATGTTTTAGCTGGTTTTACCCACAGAAATGAATATATCGACTAACTTTTGCAAATTACAATTAAAAGCAAGCTTTATCTTTTCAGCAATTTTGTCTGTCTTGTCATTGACATGGGTGCAATTTTTCAAAGTTCATCCTGCAGTTTTAGGTAGCATCTTGACATTGTAATTTTAGTATCATTATGCTTAATATGCTCTGCTTTACATGCGCACAGTATACTTTTCGAAGTCAATAACCAATATCATAACGTTTCCTAGAATCCGTGAAAATTCCACTTCACTCACAATGCAATAGGCCAGTGGAAATAGTTTGAAAAGCCATAGCAACTGACGAAGGACATTACAGTTAAATATTTGACAATTTCATAACTGATGCTCTGTGAAGCAAGAAATCAAAATATATTACAAAGCCATGGAATATAAAATCAATGACAACAGTTGCTGTAGATTGTGGACTAAAGTTGTAGGTAAGTTTATTAAAGTTACTTGAAATCTGAAATAAAAATGGAACTTTTCTTTCTGACTTGGCTCTCTGGGACTTAAGTGCTCATTAAAATAATTCCTGCTGAAATAGTATTAGTTTTCAAACCATCATCTCCTACTTGATTCATTTTGTCATTATCCTACCCTGCGGGATAATTTATTGGAACCAATTAATCCAGCAGCACCTTTTTTTTTGGACATGGGAGAAAACAAAAGAAAGCCCACACAGTCACAGTAAGAATGTGCAAACTCTGCACAGGTAACGTCTGAGGTCAGGATCGAACCCATATTTGTGCAGCTGTGAAATCACACTATTAATTGTTGCGCCACCATGCCATTTCTGGAAACTGAAGGCTTTAAGGAGTATATTTTGGAAAGAATAACTGGTAAATATAGCGCAAAGTTTTTAACAAATCAAGACTGATCTACAAAATAGTTTGTTAACATCAGCCACAACACTAGACTGGCCCATGCTTTGCAAAAACTTCTGCCAGTTGTTTCCAAATGTCATGCCATTTTTGTACTGCTTTCATCCAACTGTGTAAGGGAATGCAGAAATATTACCTTTGGAATCTATTGTCAGGACGTTAAGAGCAGTGTTACGTAGGTGGGATCTTTATAGGGTCCAGTAGAGGTGGAGAATATTTTACTGCCCTTGGGAAGCAGACCTGGTGTTTTTGGCCCATTGGTTGTGCTCATTATGGAACAGGTCAATGGCCCATTGGAAGGCCATTGACCAAATCCACAACTTTAGCCTATTGTTCATGAAAATTGCATCAAGCTGTCACTGATCTTATATTCCGTAGCCTTCTTTCCAAAGCTGTCATCTCCTTGCTTCTGCTGCAGCATTTCACGAGACCTGAGAAACCTTGCTGGTCATTGTTAAACTGGTAAAGCAGTTTAAATTCAAGGCTAACATGAGGGGACATAATTTTAAGGTGATTGGAGGAAGGTATAAGGGGGATGTCAGGGGTAAGTTTTTTACACAGTGAGTGGTGGGTGTGTGGAATGCACTGCCTGCAGAGGATGTGGGGGCAGATACATTAGAGACATTTAAAAGACTCTTAGGTAGCCACATGAATAATAGAAAAATAGGGGGCTATGTGGGAGGGAAGGGTTAGATAGATCTTAGAGCAGGATAAAATGTCGGCACAACATTGTGAGCCAAAGGGCCTGTACTATGCTGTAGTGTTTTATGTTCTATGATACTGGCTTCGTGCTTAATCTTCCAATTGGCATACCCCTTATTTTGCCTACTCTAAATACAGAAATGGATAGGTTGAAAGTCATGTTTCTGAACTTATTAAAATCTTAGCAACAGGCCTGACCCCAACCCTCCTGTTATGTGTTTACATTCACTTCTATATGCCTAAACCAGTTTTACTATGCTGATTAACAGTTTCTCAATTTTATGTTTTGATAACTACTTTGTATGTTCTCGCTCATAATCCTCTATTTTCATAGGAAATTCTCTGACTTGAATTAGGTTGAACAGTGGATGATTGAGATAGCCCACAGATCTGACCTCTTGTTCCTCCCCTGGGCTTTCAATCAAGTCCAGGGGTGTTCTGAAACATAATGAGCCAAGGGGCTGGGTACAGTTCTCATCTGGCTCCTTAGCTCCATGCCCAGCCATAGCTCCCACTTCTAGCAATGCTCCAATCATTTTAAAGGCAATCACTGATTTTAACTTCAAACGTAACTTTTTATTTATATTTAACCTTTGTGTTAATTAATAATTCAATGCATTTTTAAACTTTATGAGGATGTTGCCAGGACTAGATGGCCTGAGTTATAGGGAGAGGTTGGTCAAGCTATAGGTCTTTATTTCTTGGAATGTAGGAGAATGAGGGGCAACTTCATAGAAATGTTTAAAATTGTGAGAGGCATTGATAAGCTGGATGGTAATAGTCTTTTCTCCAGGGTAGAGGAGTCCAAAACTAGGGGGCATAGATTTAGGGTGAGGGGGAAAGGTTTAAAAGGGACCTGAGAGGCAACTTTTTCACTCAGAGGGTGGTGAGTATATGGAACGAGCTGCCAGAGGAAGTGGTTGAGGCAGGTACAATCGTATCATTTAAGAAGCACTGGGGCAGATACATGGAGGCTGGGGCTTAGATGGATATGGGCCAAACAAGGAAATTGGGACTAGCTGGGTGGGCACCGTTGTTGGCATGGACTCATTGGGCTGAAGGGCCTGTATCTGTGCTGTATTGCTCTATGACTCTGATGCTATGACTCTAACTTACCTTAGGGTTTACTTCAATATTATAGTTTTTAAAATTTTATTCAAATTGATTTTGATTGATGACCAAAACAGTTAGAAATAAAGACATTTAACAGCATGAATCAGCCTTTGCCAGGGCCCAGTGAGGTGGCATCTAATGGCTTGCTCAGGATAGTAATGGAACCCAGGTCTAGACTGTTGAGACTACAGGTTAATGAAGTCTTGGTGCTACTGCAAAGATGAATAATCTTGGGTGGTGGGTCTGATCCAGCATGATCTTTCAAAATGGTTGAGTGGTTCCCTGGTTTTACCTTGCTGAATGTATAAATTCAAAGATGATTGCTAAACTGTGGAAGGGTTAATGTTACATACAAATCTCTGGAAACATTTAGATTATGTGAAACAAGGCAATAGAGAAAAATCAGATGAATGGCCTATTTTTGTTTAAAGGTCAATGATATTGGGTAAAAGATTGTTAGCAGATAAGGAAGTTAAAGGCAACATTAAAATAAGGTAAGAAAATGAATGGTTCACAGCTTGTTTGATTTTTCTTTGGCTGAGAAGAGCAGGAGTAGCTATTATCCTGAAACTAGATTTATTAGCTTGTTTCAGCTCACTGTGGTTGATTGAGCTGGAGTAGATGAAAGAACTCCAACAACATCTGAACTAAGCTTCCTAGCAGTGGAGGATTCCCCAGAAATGTAAGGTTAATCTCCAGGACACTTTAAGAGAAGAATCTGAGCAGAATTTTGTTTTCTTTTATCTTCTTTACAACAAGCAAAGTTACTTGAAACCTGAAATAAAAATGAACTTTTCTTTCCAACTTGGCCTTCTGTGACTTAAATGCCCATTAAAATAATTCCTGCTGAAGTAGCATCCCCACTAAAGTTGTTATTTATGTACTTAAAAATATTGGAGATTAGAACATCGTGGAATGGAGAAGGCCAGTGCAATTGCAAAGGAGAGATATGTGATCATGCCTCCAGGATTATGTTCAACTTAAGTTAATACTTCTCACAATGAGCGTTCCAATTTATGAGAAATTACCAAAACATTAGGATATTTTACCTTGAAGGTGAATTTATGATTTAATTTCCGACTCTCATCACTATTGATTCTACTAATATTTATTGTTTCTTAATCCTGATTCATGGTTTGTGATCTAAGTTATACTTTCAGAATGAATGTTAGGAGGCAAGTCTAGACCAAATGGATAAAAGACTGAAATTAACCATGCAAGGGCTGAGAAATTTAGATACTAAATTTACGTCAAATTAGGTACAGAAAGAGAAGTACATTTGACTATGATTTAAAAAAAACTGGAAATACAGATGTTTTAAATCTCTAAACAAGAAGTAAAACCTAAAGGAATAAGAATAATTTAATTAATATTTAATTTTGTGAGGGAGACATTCCTTAGCAGCAATTGACATTGCATCATTAAGAAGATATGGACAAGGCTTAACTTTCTATAACAGGTTGAATTCATAGCTACTGTACAAATATAAGGACTTTTTTCTGTTGATTATATTTCGATGATGAACCAGCCTGAGAAATGCCTTTATGTTTGCTTTTGAAGCTGCTGTGTACTGTCACAAGTTGGCCATCAATGTTTTAGTTTGACCTTTGGTCAGTCCTTGCCTGAAATAACTGTGGATAAATAATGGCAAGTGCTATTAGCTTGGTTGTTGCTTTGACAGCAAATTATTGGCAAGTGAATTAGCAATATGAGGTTTATTGTTTGCCCTGGTCATACTAGTCTCCAGTTTACACATTATATTACATGTCAGTTCATAAATGTGGATTTGTCTCTTCTTTAAGTTGGGCACAAAAGTCTGGTACTTGGAGCCTGCACCACCATTCACTAAGATCATGGCTGATCTTCTACCTCAGATACATTAATCTGTACTATCATTTTCATTCCCTTGTATCTAGAAATCTATCATTCTGTTTTGAATGAACTCCTTAGCAGAATCTCCACAGCCCTCCAGGGTAGAAACTTCCAAAAATTCACCACCGTTTGAATGAAGAAGTTCTCCTCACATTAGATCTAAAGGGACTATCCCTTATGAAAAACACTATGATGCTGGAGGGACTCAGCAGACCAGGCAGCATCCGTGGAGAACAGCAGGTGGTCAACGTTTCGGGTCAGGACCCTTCTTCAGGACTGAAGAGAGGAAAAGGGGAAGCAGCAGTGATAGGTGGACAAAAGAAGGGAGGCAGGGTGGACACAAGGTGGTGATAGGTAGATGCAAGCGAGTTGGCTGTGAATAGGTCCAGGGAAGGTAACGGGCCTGGTGGGGGAGTCCAGGTGGAATAAGAGGGCTGGAGGCAGGTGAATGGATGTATCCCTTATTCTGGTTCTAGACTCGTCAGACTCAGAAGTGTCATCCCTGTATTCAACTTGTCAAAGCCTTGTAAGAATCTTGTACATTTCTATGAGATTTTTTTTCTCATTCTTCTAAACTCTAAGAACACCGTCCAGGTCCACTCAATCTCTTTCCAACTTGCCATCCCAGGAACCATTCTGGTGAATCTCCCTCAATGTTAAGTATATTATTTTTAGGCAAGGAGACCAAAACTGGGTGTGGTCTCACCCTAGACCTTGTATAAGTCAAGTTGAGTTTATTGTCATATGCACAGGTACATGTATGCATGGTGCAATGAAAAGTTTACTTGCAGTGGCATCACAGGCACATAGCATTAGAGACACAACATTCACAAGAAAATGTAATTTAAACATAAATTATACAAGAAAGAACACAATCACAACAGAAAAAAAAATGAAGTTCATTGTAGTGCAAAGTGGTTATAATGTTGGTATACTGAGGTAGTGATTATGATTGTGCAGATTGATTCAAGAACCAAATGGTTGAAGGGATTTTGATTGCATGATTGCATTAAGACTTTTTTTGTGTATTCAAATCATCTTGTAATAAAGGCCAACTTAGAGTAATTTCTGTGGGATCAAATTATACCTTTAGACCAGCAACAGGCTGTTTAAAAAAAAAACTGAGTAAATTGCTGTGAACAAATTGGAGTCATAATGAACACAAATCCAGAAATAATTCTACAGTGGGATGACAAACTGAATTAAAGATTGAAGTGGCAAAGGCATATGTGTGGGAGAAACAACATTTCAACCAGATCAGCAAAGTGATGACAGAGGGCATATAAACTACTTCTTGAAATATTCAGGGTGTGGGATTCAAAGGGTGGAAAATTTCTATCCTGCCAAAAATCAGGATAAGTGCATCAACACACAGCTAAGGCAGAAATGAATGCCAAACATATTAATGTGCACTGAAATGGGAAGAGAAATAGGAGGGGTATTAGGGCAGTGTAGTGAGCACAAGAAGCCACAAGATACCAGGGACCCCCAGAGAGATCCAATGGATTGATGTACCCCAGCAGTGAAACAGCTTCTTTCCCTCCGCCATCAGGTTTCTGAATGGTCCATGAACCCATGAACACTATTTTGTTATTCCTTTTTTGCACTATATTTTGTAATTTATAGTCATTTTATGTCTTTGCACTGTACTGCTGCTGTAAGACAACAAATTTCATGACATTTAAGTCAGTGATAATAAACCTGATTCTGATCCAACCTTTTCCACTTTGCTTTCAGCTAAAATGAGAAAGGGCTATTTTATTACTTATAGGTATGATCAAGGATTTCATATTTGAGAGGAGAAAGAGAAGTGTGAGGGCAGCAGAGAATTTAGACATCTCCTAAAATCAGAGTGGTGATCCAAGGGCGACACATCAGTCTGGAATGGATTGTCTTCTTGCCCATGTACCCGCCATCCTATAATTGTGACAGAGAGAGAACCAGAAGATGAACTGCATGTATTATAAACTGACAGTACAAGATGCTGATTTCTGAGCTGGCATTCAGCTTATATACTGAAGTATTACCTTAGAACAATTAAAGGTCTTGAAACAGCTTACCATTTTGTCAACTAATTTTATATTGTCTAATTTTAACAATTGTGGTATTACCTCAAAGTAAAAATATGCGAGATGCAAACCAAATTTTTTCACAGGTCAGGTAAATGATGCTTCTTCAGATAAAATCAATACTAAATTCTGTAATGGAGGACATGATAATCCAAGCCATAATAATGCAAAATCATCCCACTGAATCTTTTTCAATTCATAGGAAATAGGAATTCAAGAGTTTCTGAAGGGGACCAAACTCATAAACATACCATTACTGTAGCTACCTCACTGTCCTGTATTCTCCTTCAAGCAGGGTAGGGCCTGTTTTAGTTTAGTGTCTTTTTTCCATGATGACCATCAATTTTGACTTGCAATTAGATTAAATCCAAGCACAAGAAGACACCAACCTCTTTGGACATTGAAGGTATCAGTTTAATGTTATGCCTGCTGCAAACTGATGAATGGTACCCATCTAGAAAGCTCTGATCATAATGACTCAGCTCTGCAATTCAAAACTGAAATTCATGGGGTTGGGAAGCTGGCAATGTATCATTTTCAACACCAAGTCATCTGAGTCTTAACAATTACTTTCTTTAATCATTGTTACAGTTATACATTTTTAAATGTCAGTAATCTTATTTTATCTCTCAATGTACAGAATCATGCAATGATTTTTTTCTTGGAAATCTTTACTTATACCATCAGTATGAGATAATGAGACAGTTGTCTAATAAAACTTTTGGCATCATATCTCAGAATTACCAAATCATTACCTGAGTACCTGAACTACTCAGTCATACATTGTGAAAGGCTGAATGTCAGTTCTTTATCATTGCTTACTCTGATCACACACATTTTCTGTCCATGTCCATTCTTTGTGCTGCTTCATTTGTGCCAGTTTAGGGAACCAAGGTAAATTAAGTGTGCTTATAGAGGGTGCATCACCAATTTACTACTGAACAATTCATGAGTGGAAACTTCAACTGGATGAAATCTCCAGTCAGCATGCACATATGAAAATGAATGTATTTAAGATCAGGATAATATCAGCATTAAAGGTTATTCTCCTCTTGATTAAGGCTGAAACTGCCCTGGTCTTATATTGTTGCTTAAGAAGCTTTTCAGCCTGCAAGACCAGAATATAATGTTTGATTATGAATCTCAGCCAGGTGTTAACAACTTCTTCATTTCTGCCCTTCGTAAATGGGCAGGTTTGGAATGACTGGAAATTTTAAATGTGAAACAAAATCAACTCCAGGGAAACCCACCCACAACTGGCTCTAATAGAGGTCTGACATATGGGGGGTAAGGAAGTGGTGGAGAGGAGAGCAATGCAATTAAACCTGATCTCAGAAGACAGATAGCATTTAATGATTTAAATGAGGGAGCATATCTAAAATGTTATCTGTTTTGCAAGCTTTCCATTGATATCTCAGCATCAGGAAGCCTAACAACTAAAGCAGAGTGGGGATAGGCACTGGCCATGGTTTGGAAAATGTGCTTTACCAGAACCGCTTGGGGGCCAGGAGAAGCAAAAATGCTTCTAACCCCCAACTCCCACTCCCAACTCCCACCTCCATAACACCCCTAAACCCCAATCCCAATACTGATCTAGCAAACAAGTCTGTAAGCATTCCAGTCACATTATGGCCACAACCGCGTCACAACCACTTTCGGTAAAGATCACCAAACCACTTCTAAAACATTTTATACTCTCCTAACTCTCGCTCCAATTTTCCTCCAATTCCCCTCTTTTTCCCATCAATTTCTCTGACTCCTATTTCTCTCTTAAAACCATCCCCACCATCTGTCCATTTGATGGCCCCCTGATTTCTGTTTGAGCACTGACCTTTTCCTCTAATCTTGCTCCAATTGCCCGATCCAACCCTTTAATCCCCCTCAAACCACTCTCTTTACTTTATACTCTGACTTCTATCTTTCCCTCAGATCTCTCCCAAGCCCTCATTTATCCCTCTATTTTCTTATTTTCCTCAACCTCCTGTCCCTCAAAACCTCTTCCATTCTCTCCGAAACCTCCCTCTGATCATCTAATTACTCCTGTAGATTTTTCTTAACGTCCCCTATAATTTCTCCACTACCTGCTCACACATCCCCGAGTCCCAATTCTCCCTATGGGTTTGCTGAAGCCTCTTAATCTCTTCCTGAATTCTCTCCAATGCCAACATGAGCACCGTGAAATCTATTGTATTTTGGCTACAGCCTTGCGTACAGTTTGACACTGTTGTCTAAGTAACAGATGCCAAGCCTATTAAACAAGATAGTTTCTGGGCATGGAACCAGTCTTAAAAAAACATGCCACGAGGTTAAAGCCCTGGTGGCCTAACCAGAAATCCTCCCACGCACTTGGAAATCTCACGCTGTAAAAATCTGCACCATATATTTCTTAAAACTCACCAACTTCTACAAAATTATCACAGTGTCTAATTGCAACTGAGTGCAAAATCTAAAATTTTAATGTTATGTTATAAGCACACTGATACCACCGCAGGCACAATGGCGCATCTAGTGTGGCTGCTGCCTCATGGTTCTAGCAACCTGGGTTCAATCTTGACCTCGGGTGCTGTCTGTTTGGGGTTTGCATGTTCTACCTATGACCACATGGGTTTCATAGAGTTATACAGCACAGAAACTGGCCTTTCAGCCCAAGTTGCCTACCTGACCTAGTCCCATTTGCCTACATTTGGCCCACATCCTTCTAAACCTTTCCTATCCATGTATCTGTTCAAATGCCTTTTAAAGGTTCTCTGGTTTCCTCCCACATCCCAAAGATGTGTGGGTTGGTGGATTAATTGGCCACTCTAAATTGCCCCTAGTTCATAGGTGAGTGGTAGAATCTGAGGAAGTTAATGGAAATGCGGGCAGAAGAAAATGGGGTAAGTGTAGGATTAGTGTAAGAGGGTGCTTGATGGTCTGCATGGACTTAATGGGCCAAAAAGCCTATTTCCATGCTGTATGACTCATTTTACCTTGAACCATAACATTTGATTCTCCTTTGATTCTTACATGCTAGTCCGCTTGTCACATTCAACAGTGGAATTAACTTTTGGAAAGACCAAAGCCAATAACACTATTGCACACACTGTTCCTTAACCACCAACCCTACCTGCTTCCTTGTTGACTGGGGCTGTAAAAGGCTTTTTGAAACCTTTTCATTCTACTCGAGCATTTTCATCATTGAGCTGCCTAATCCCACCTCCACCGTGTTGTCGACTTGAGCTGTACCATCAGCTGCTGACAACCTCATCCATGCTTTTATTAACTCCCATCTGATGTCCCGCCTTAGCCAATGTACTGGTACCTGACATGAGTTCCCAGATATGAGTGCGGCAATGGAATCAGTGCTTAAAGATGTCACTACAGATGACTTGCTGGAAGTGCTGCAGTGCTGGGAATCTGGCATGAACCCTTGCCCTGCCTGCTATCAACCAGGGAACCTGGTGCAAACCACTTCCCCTCCTTCTGCACACTGCAATGGGTACCATGAACTTGATGCTCACACTGCCTTCCCTGGTGCTTCCAGACTAATGAATCGCTCACTGCACGGTGTGGAGAGGTTGCCTGTGTATTGTAAGTGGGTACAGATCCTATCAATCCACTCCAATCTATTTCCGTACCTGACACAGTACAGAAGCAATTCTTTCCAAAGCCACCAAGGTCACTCTCTTTGACTGCGAATGCAGTAAACAATCTCTCTTTGGCCTTTTCCAACTATCCACTGCCTTTCAATAATATTCTCCAATGCCTCTCCTCTGCTCAGCTCTGCTGGACTGCACTCAGCTGATTTCATTTCTAACTAGCCAGAAAATCATCTGCAATAGTGTTTCTTCCCCCTCTGGCTACATTACTTTGAGTCCTCAGGGATCTCTCCTTGGGATCCCCTCTATTTCTCATCTACATGTTACCACTCAACAGGTCCCCATTGAGCCTGTCAAAAAGAATTCTGAGTACATGATATTTCAGTACTCCCAAGCGGATGGAACACAATCATTTGATATATACAGCAGTCCCTTTTTAAGCTAGCTGTTGATATAGTATGTAAGAGCATTTTTCAATCACAGCTCTGAATGCCAGACATTGCCTAACAATGTCATTACATTCAGTACTAGTCCAGAAGAATGTTAATAATTCTATTTAATGGTAGCTGGCAGAACCTGGGTTTGCTAAGTATGCCATCTATAAAAAGAGTCCTTAAATGGTAAACTTCCATCAGGCTGTGTTCTGACCTGCATAATGTGCGTATTTCTACTCAAGGGGAGAAATATTTGAAGTGTTCCTCAACTTATTTTTGAAGAAATGAGATATTTGATGATAATCTCAGCCTTCTAAAGTGAGAAGATTTAAATGCCCCTTTCCTTTATCCTGGTGCATCCTGGGCTGTTTTTCTGTCTTTTTGTTTGAATAGTTACCAGTCAGATTTGTGTAGTTTTGATGCAATACATAGACCTGGACAGTTATTCTACTTGCACACAATCTGTTCTTCATCAGGCCAAATGTGGTTCATGTTCAGTGGGTGCCACACACCTCCTGTTTGGGCAGTGACACATCCCAGCAATGCTGTACAGCATGAGAACAGACCAGCAGATATTCACTAAGCATAAAAGCCCTGGAGCATCACTTATGTATCCTTTGTTAAAGACCTGGATCTACATGGTTATGTGGGTAGAACCAGTAACTGAAAAGTTAGCGTGTCTCCAATAAGCCACCGGCTAGTCATTGATTTTAGGCATTAGCATTGGCATTCCAGATCTGATAAATGTGGCAATCAGAGGAAGTGGTGATAACCAAGGTACTGAGAGTTTCTTTATTAATTTGTGGGGTGTTTGGATCCCCAACATAACTAACATTGCCGAGCCATAACTGCCCTTCAGAAGGTTGTGGTGAGATGTATGATCCATGTTGTAAAGGAAGTGAGGATAACATTTACCCTGTTATTCTGGCAATGATTTCTAAAAGGATTGATAGTAAAACACATGTTTAGACAACAGACCCTGATACAGTGTCACCTATCTACTTAAGACAAATAGTATTGTTTAATATTTCACAATGAGTTCAGGCAAGCGGTGCCGATAAAACCAGTAACAGGATTTGACAATTCAGTCCAGATGAAGGGTCTCAACTTGAAACATCAACTGTCCATTTCCCTCCACAGATGCTGCCTGACCCACTGAGTTCCTCCAGCTGTTTGTTTTTTTTGCTCCAGAGTTCAGCATCTGCAGTCTCTTGTGTCTCTACAATAAATCAATAATCAGAATATGTGGAATGCAGAGGGCACTAATTTTGCAATCTACATAAGGCAAAGCTAACTGGGAAAAGATGACAGCCTTGAAATACCATTATGTGAAAGTAATGTTTCAGGCTGAAAACTGCTGTGGATGCAACATACGGTATATGGTATGTGCCTTGTGTGTGTGATTCGTACTAGGGGTATGGTACATATTAGTTAGGGCCTAGTAATTATCCAAAGTACTGAAAATAGATTAAACCCATTGATGCAAATCAAGAGCCAACCCTCTGATAACATTCACTAGTGACTGAATATTGAATGAGCCATGCACATTGTGCAGGGTTCTCATGCTCACAGAAGACAAAACCGTTCTCCTTAAAAGGGACCACTGGAAGTTTTCACCCAACAGTTAAGCTAATGTTTTTTTAAACTTATTTGAACAAAAGCTGGGACAGCTGGAGCACCTCTCCATTCCTCCTCTCTGGAATGAACTTAAGACCTTGTAACTGAATCCCCACTACCTCCTTCCTACCACCACTATCTCTGTAGTAATTTATAGTGCTTCATGCACTCACATACTTCTGGTGTGGACCTATGTTTGTTAGTACATTGCTCTCCCCCTTTTCAAAGTATTTGTGTAGCTCCACTTCACTGCATAATTTAAAATCTAGTCTCTGATTGAAATGAAACTACACAAATGCTGTTACCACTTCCTATGTATGGCATCTTCTTGATAGAGTAGACCAGGCTACAGGTAGAGGAACCCTTGTTAGACAGTTCCTAAATCAATAGCTGGAAGAAATGCAGCAAATGCTGGGGAGCAATTTTCCAATCCCAAGCAAACTTGTAAGTACATAGAAAACTGGAAATAAACCATAAATTTAATAAAATATTTGACTGAAGCAGCAATCTAAACTAATGAATATACCGTTCATGTCAATAGAACTATGACAATTATTGATTTGTAAATCAAATCAGCAAATAAAGTAATAGAGCAGTTGAATACCAGGTGTCAGACCCGCTGACAGCAGGACATGTTGCAGAACTTCCCCCACTGCTCACCTCTACTCTTACATCAGCCCAGAAGCACTCACAAAAGCCAACTACAATGGGACTGACGATGAACTGCCACTTGGTGAGTCACCAAGTCAGGGTGAGTACTTGCAACAGAGTGATATTGAAGAAGAGAAAATGCAGAAATGTCATTCCCTGTAACAGAGTAGTTGTCCATTATCATAATAGTCACACTATGAATCAAATGGTGCTCATGCAGAATCACATTCACTTAGAGGTTTTGTTTTACATAAATTAATTTTTTCAGGTCCTTGGCATCACTGGCAGTGTCAACATTTATTGTCCTTCCCTAATGGACCTTGAGAAGGTGATGAGTTGCCTTCTTGAATCACAGGAGCATCTGTAGTGAAGTACTCCCACAGTGTTACACAGTGACAGTACTCCCACTGAGTTACAGAGTGACAGTACTCCCACACTGTTACACAGTGACAGTACTCCCAGTGTTACACAGTGACAATACTCCCACAGTGTTACAGTGACAGAACTCCCACAGTGTTGCACAGTGACAGAACTCCCACAGTGTTGCACAGTGACAGAACTCCCACAGTGTTGCACAGTGACAGAACTCCCACAGTGTTGCACAGTGACAGAACTCCCACAGTGTTGCAGTGACAGTACTCCCACTGAGTTACAGTGACTGTACTCCCGCAGTGTTACACAGTGACAGTACTCCCACTGAGTTACACAGTAACAGTACTCCCAGTGTTACACAGTGACAGAACTCCCACAGTGTTACAGTGACAGAACTCCCACAGTGTTGCACAGTGACAGTACTCCTGCAGTGTTACACAGTGACAGTACTCCCACTGAGTTACAGTGACTGTACTCCCGCAGTGTTGCACAGTGACAGTACTCCCGCAGTGTTACATAGTGACTGTACTCCCACAGTGCTGCACAGTGACAGTACTCCCACTGAGTTACAGTGACTTAACTCCCACAGTGTTACACAGTGACTGTACTCCCGCAGTATTGCTGGGCAGGGGTTTCCATGATATGACGCAGCAGTGATAAAGAAACAATCATATGCTTCCAGATCAGGATGACATGTATCTCAGAGGAGAACTGCAGGCTGTAGTGATCTCATACATGTCAAAGCCCTGATCTTTCTTGGTGGTATAGGTTGTGGATTTAAGAGGTGCCATCGGTGTAGGTTGGACGAGTAACTACAGTTCATTTTGTAGATGAGACACACTGCAGCAAATGTAAATCAGTGGTGGAGAAATGGTTCCTGAGACTGGTGGTTTCACTACTGATGCAAATGGCTACTTTATCCAGGAATGTGTCAAGCTTCTTGAATGTTGTTGCAGTTGCACTTCTCCAGATAAATGGAGAGTATTTTATTGCACTTTTGATTTGTGGTGGAAAGGCTTTGGAGTAGTGAGGTGAGTTACTGCTAGATACCTAACCTCTGACCTATTCTTGTAGACACAGTATTTATGAGGCTGGTTCTGTTGAGTTTTAGGTCAATAATGGCTCATAGGAAGTTAATAGCAATGGTAATCCCACCGAATGTCAGAGATACGTGGTTAGACTCTTTCTTGTCAGAGGTGGTCATTGTCTGGCACATTTGTGGCACAAATCTTATTCACTACATATCAACCCATGTCTGAATGTTGTCTGGGTGTCACCTCATACATTCATTTGCTGAAAAATTGCAGAAGGAATTGACCATCGTGCAATCAGCACTGAACATTCCCATTTCTGACCTGATGGTGGAAGGAAGGTAGTGGATGAAGCTATTGAAGATGTTTAGGGCTAGGACACTGCCCTGAGGAACTCCTACAATAAAACATTGGAGCTTGGATGATAGGTCTCCAACAACCAAAACTATTTTCCTTGGTGTGAATTATGACTCCAGTTCCCTTGATCCCATAGTCAGTCAATGCTGCCTTTATGTTAAGGCCTGTCACTCTTACCTCGCCTCTGCAATTCAGTTCTTTAGATCATGTTTGAACCTAAGCTGTGATGAATCTGGAGCCAAGTAGTCCTGACAAAACCCAAACTGGGCTTTGGTGAACAAGTTATGGCACAGCCTTAATGTAGATATTGTGCCTAGGTGTCAGAACTGCAGAGCCCAATGAAATCCAGTGGAACATAATCTGAGGGAGACTGACTTCCATGCAGTATTTGTGAAGAGAGTGGTATTTCCAGGAATGTCTCTATGAGTCCGTTTTAATAACAAAACTTCTACTACATCATAAGTGGAGACACTGGGGTTAATTTGGACTTGGAAAGTGGTGATAACAAATCAACATTTGTCAGTTGGTGATCACAGATGACTTTTTACAACTCTGATGATTTTTATTTCCTTTGATTTCAATGGATTCTCCAGTGACCCTGGAGAAATGAACATTGCATCAATTAAATTTTTTGATCATTATCACACATGATTAAATTGCCAATTTGCCATTTCTGCCAAACAGAGCTTCTGACTATGAACTGACACCTGAAGCATTTTCCAATTAGTAGTATTATTTTTATTGCAGTGTATACTTTCTATGCTATGGATATAAACCAGAATGTTTACAATCCTATGTTGTATTTGACCAGTGATGAACATCCAATAGCATTCATTTACAGACTTATTGTCTATTTGTTCCACTGTAACATTCCCCAACTCCATCCCTACCTCCCTTCATCTATCACTAAGGCCTGAATGAGAATTTCCACACCAGATCAATTAGGCAGAGAGCCAGTATCAGGTACACCAGGTACTGCCACAGAGGTGGAAGCTTGTGTTGTTAGAAGTGTCGTGGATATGTAGTTGGAAGCTCACCTTGGGATCAAATGCACCACCAACTTTGTATCCATTTTTGCTCAGTATCAGACAGACTGCAGGGAGAGGGATGGTGTGGTTGGTTGAGGAATGGGATTTGCGGTAGAGCGAAAGAAATTGGTTTGATCTCTCCAACATTTAATTGAAAGAAAATTCTGCCCCTTCAATTTTGCATATCAAAAAGCAATCTGACAATGGGGAAACTGTGGAGGATTACGATGTTATTGAGAGTAGACTGGGTTCATCAGCATACAATCAGGTCTTGTATTCTCAGACTATGTCATTGCAGGGCACATATAGTTGAGAAAATATAAGAATATTATTGATTGGATCCTTTGGCATATCCCTTTGATTTAAGGTGGAATTACATTCAAGAACTGCATCCTCTGAAGTTCTTCGTGGCACCACTTGGAAAGCACAGAGTGCAGCCATTATCTGCATTTTCTCCATTCTTTACCGTAAGGGAAATGACATACTTCACTTCAGCTTTGAGACAATGCAGTTTGGAATGAAAAGTTGAAGTTGCACTGTAAACATTGGTGTCAGCCTCATTTTGCATTTCAGTTCATTATAAAAAGTCAATAAAACCAATAAAGTATGTAATTATAATCTTGCTATTGCTATGTGCTTTCACTTGGTAAATTACGCTAGTATTCTTCCACTTTAACTTCTTGGTCTGATAGCTTTCACAGTGAATCTATGTTGCTACATGGCTGCAGGCCAATACAGTCAGCTAGCTATTTGACCATCTCTTCATTACTACTTGCCAAGGGGGACCTTTGGGTACCCATTATTATCATAGTTTCACTGATTAAGCACACTGAGGTAGGCATTTAACCTCCTGTAAGCCAGCCCATAACACTGAACTTGATTTGTTCTGGTAACTCAATTTTTGGGATGTTACAGAAAGCATTTAAAGTAGCTTTCATAATTCTGGAAGGGATAAATCACTGTACATCCACTGTACATTCTATCACAGTAATGTTTTGCCTGCTTCAAGATCACACAAACTTCAATGAGATAATGATCATAATCTCTTTGCACTGAACTTAATGGGTAAATACTGGTTAGGTCAGTGGGAGAATACCTTTACTCTTTGAATAATGCCACAGAATCCTTTGCATCCTCCTAAATTGGACCTCTGATTAATATCCCACGTAAAAAGGACAGCATTCATTCAATGGCATTCAATAGCTGGATATGCTCAAATCTCTGGATAGTACTTGTAACTACAATCTTCTGATTTGAGGTAAGTTTTCCAGTACTGAACTAATTTTAAACCTATCTGTTGCTTTTCTGCATCTTTTTAATTATATTGTTAAAAGGCTTCTGAACTGGAACAGTTGGCTGGAATAATTAGCTTATGCAATGCTTAGGTTTATAATTTCTGTGTTGGGCAATTCAACGTCCATTCCATCCTCAATAGGCAGTGACAAGTAAAAATGCCTTTCAGTAAGAAACCCAAGTATACCTTGAGTTTTAATGCCATGATATTGACCAAAACTTACACCTTTGTCATACAAAGCTCAACCACATAATGTTTCATGTACTGTAGATTACAGTTGTCATCGTTGAGATAGATCAAACATTATTAAATAAATTCCAACATTTGGTTGTTATCTAAAATATTATTAGACCAAAGTTTACCCTAAACAACCTAAGTCATTAAAAAAAATCACTTCATTGCAGCAGGGAAAAAGTTATGTCTACTGATTCCTCAAGCTGCTTTAATGTCAGTTCATTCTTGTCCACAATCATGTTTTCACAGTGGTGCATTGCAGAGAACTCTTGCGTAAAATACTAATAGAACAGGAATCTCAAGTGTTTTATTTCACACTTCTAATTGCAATGAGTCAGAGGTTAATACTAAGTAACTTTGATGTTAAAAAACCAAAGTTGTACAATAGGATCATATGATTCCAAAAATTTATTTTAATGAACTATTGTTTCCATGCTAAAGACAGCCAACAATAGCTCACTCTTAATATAAAGCAGAAATATATGGCAGTGTTTAAACACAAGAAGGATCAGCATGATCACTTTAGGGTGACCATTGCAAGAGCCATGAGGACATAACTGATTACTGGCATCTCCTTTCAGCTGTCAATGGCAGGCATTCTTGAAAAGTAGGACAAGAAGCACAAATCATGTAGCAATACACAGTTGACAGTGAACTGAATGATTCAAATATTTTGTTGTGCCACAGACTGCAATCTTCAGCTGGTATTGGCATTTTAACAATTGAGTTCTAAGATGTTCTTTTATCACAGTTATATATTTGTCTACCACTGATGTATTTTCCATTCAGCTTCAATTGCTTCCACAATTGGTCTGAACCTTTTATTTGCTGGAGGTTGCCTGAGATGTCCAAATATACTTGTACATTGGTATAACTCTTACACATTTAATTCTTCAGGTCTCTTTAAAAATGGACTTAACAAATATTTGTGAGATGAAGCCAGTTAGTATTAATAAATGACTTTATTTCAATGCCAAACTTATAATTTTAAAATAAAACATAATTAAAAGCATGTTTATTAGTTAATTTTGTTTTAGCTAAAACTCTTAGGAACATTGAATATAGCTGATTAAAAAGAAACATATTTCCCCTTTGTTTTTCTTCTCTGTAGCTCTGTGATCTTGATAGAAATCAAGGTAACTGTGGATACTGCAAGAAGTCTAATTTGATGCAGGACCCAGGAGGAGACTTCTTAGCTTAAATGCTGGGAAATCTCAGCAAGACTGAATTCTGTTATTGGGCTCCGTGTGGAGTTTTGGCAGATTCAATGTCCAGTAAAATTCAGAATTTTGACTACACTTCAGCACATGTCCCAAACTTGCTTCTATTTAAATGGTTAATTACCAGGCTAAAGCTTTGTAACTGTTCAATAAAAAAAAGAACAGAAAATGCTGGAAATACCCAGCAGGTCAGGCTGCATCTGTGGGAAGAGAAACAAGGTTAACTGTTCCTTTGGCATTTCTGAGAAATTAACTTTTGCAAGACTCCTTTCGATTTTTTTTAAGAAACACCTAATCCTAATGTTGAAAGCCCAGGTGCCAGTCCCTGTCCTAAACTCTATCTTCAGTTTCTCTACTGATGTAATAAAGATGGATTACTGACTTTCCAATGTTATAATTTTCTTTTCAAAGCAAGGGCATGTGAACAAAGTGATTAGAAATTAGCATGATAGCTGCTTCATTAGTATCTTGTTTCTTTCTTTAAAACCAGTCTGATGTACTGTGGACTGAATTTTGGGAGTAGTACTTTTCTTGTCAGTCTGTTATAACTTCGGCAAAATAAACTGCAGAGAATAGAACAGATGGGCAGGCTGAACAACTCCAACAATCATTATTTGTCTAAACAATTTTGTAGAAAAGAGAGCAAAATTCCAGAAATGTGACACTTTCCTAAAGGTAAGTAAATACCTTCATCCTTAATTAAAATGCCCAGGTACCAATTAAATGTGACTGAAATAAAATACCCATCCCTAGAAATTAGGATTAACGGTTCCTGATTTTTTTCAACATGTGTTTCAGTTTTATTGAAACATTAAAATGCAAAGAAAAATTGGGGACTTTGTGAGTTGCATGGTCTGCCATTTTCCTTCTTGGCCATGTTGTCTTACAGTTATGGATTTGTACAGCACAGAAATGGCTTTTCCATGACCATGCCAACCATTTTATCCAGCTACACTAATCCCATTTTCCTGCATTAGGACCATATTCTCTGACCTGTTAATGCATGGAGAAACTTGGACTGTAGCAGTGACATCCAAGGGCTTGTAATACACCCAGGCACCACCATTTGGATTTTTGTACCAACAATATACTATTGCAGAGACAGACCTTCTTGGTGCTTGTCAGACCTGCTTCAGTTCTGTTTAAAGATGGCCATGCAACACTGGGACCCCATCCCAGACAGGTCTTCTTTAAGAAGTATATTTAGCCAACCCTCACCTAGGTCTCCTAACCCCACTCTGTCCTTTGCTTTTAGACCTATTTCAGAGCAAACCAATTTCTTAGCAACTGGTTTGTTTAATTATTCTTTGGAAAACTTGCAGTTATTCATTAGGCTGAAGTAATGGGTTCCAAATCAACATTCCAATCTCTTAATCTGCAACAGTTTCGATGATTAATTTCTTCTAGACTCAACTGCATTGACATTACCATACCTCCTTACATGTGAGATGAATTTCTTAAACTTTACTTTGGCTCTGGATGGGAATTTCATTTCAGAGATCAAGCCTCCCTTTGTGTTGCTCCATCTCTTTCCCAAAATACCATTAAACAAGTCATAGTTTCCATTGGTTTTTCTTTTAGCCATGGAAGTGCTTAAGAATTACAAAATAATTACAATGACTTATCATATGGTTCCCTACCTATTATAGTAGTTTCAGAACCGTATTCCAGTCCATACTCCTCAACTACTATTTCAGCCAAGTGAATGATTGCCTTGATAATAGTTAAACAAACTGGCCTCAAAATTAGATTGTCTAGCCACATTTTTGTGTGCTATCCAATCCAAATTTTATTTAATATATTCAGCTGTAAAATACATATAAGGCAATGGACAAGGGCAGAGGCACCCAACAATGAGAGTATAGGCTCACCCTGCAGAAACGTGCCTTCAGAGTTTGTGTGAGACCTGCTTCTGCATGACTCAAAGGGGACTAGGGGACATCGATGAACAGAGCACAGGCAAAAAAAAAATTGAGAACCCAACACAACTGATTATTTATTTGTCTGCTCTCCTTTGCCTTTGGCTTCCATGCACTTTTCACCACCAACTCCCAACCAAACTCATACCCTGATGCAACAGGAACATCCACCCTTGCCAATCATTCACACCATCCCCTCTTCTAGACCAGCAATCTTTATTTTTTCCCTGCTTCCACAACCCCCCTACTGGCAATTGCAGTCCCCATCCCCTCACCACCATTGGTAGCAGGGCCTTGCATCTTCCCAACCAATCCCCCTGGACCTGGCCGGAACCTGAGATTCCTGATTCTTTTTGAGTGTGTTACATTGGAGCAATAAACAGGGAAAAGTTCATTCCTCATGTGAAGCCAATTCAAAAGAGCAGAAGCCCCGGTTAACAGGCACTATTGAATTTCCAAGAGGCTGGCCAACAAGCAAAATACTTACTGTTGAACTGTGCAGCAACCAGTTAACTCACTTTTACACATCAACAAACTTCTAGCTCATAACATCTTGAATTTCATTGCAACTATTATTCATTTTATGAGTAGTAAGCCAGTATATTGCAATCAAAAATGTAATCTCTCTTTATTTGTAATAATGTAATAGACTACTTAGTAATCTGAATGAAACAGTTTAATGAAACAGACTACAGACTGGGTAAACATTACTATATTGGTAAAATTCTAGTTGACAGATGAACCATTAATAGTTTAATGTTTACTAAGTGACAATGTGTGCATTTCAAATGTGTCGATTTAAAAATATTCTCATTGGCACACAATGCAAGATGCTAATTGAAATAAATGTGAAATTTACATTTTAATAAAGTTCAGGGCCTTGGAAAGAAATATTGAGCACACAAGTGGAGGAAATGGGAAGACACGAGATTGCAGAAATAGAGAGCACTTATGGATGGTAAAAGCAGGTTGAAGTTGGAGGCTTGGATTGGTTAAGAAGTAAGGGAGAAGTGGAGAAAATACGTTGATTACAAAGCAAAAGGCATCAGTTTACTAAAATTAGAAACTGGAAACACAGATAATGGCAGCTTTGACTAGGATTTGTTTCTATAGCTACAGTAATAAATACCAGAGTAATAACAGCTTTCAGGTAGTAAATAACATTATTCCACAAAGGCCTGACATCTGACAGCCAAAAAGCTGCATTTAGCATCGTTGATGGCAGTGAATAAGAATCATGTTACATTGTGATGCTTGGAAGTGCTTTTCACTTAACAAGAAATATAACTGTAACCATACTTATTGCCTCTGTAATGTATATATATGGCAGTTTTTTGAATGGAGAAATTAAGCTTTAGGAGCAAGTTGTGAGGGTTTTACCCTTCATGACAATCCATTATTTTGTATTGTGTATTTTATACCAAAACCCCTCATTCATAAGAACTTCAATAAGTGCAGAAGTAGGTCAAACAGGATCTTGAGCCTGCTCTGTCATTCAATTAAATCTTGGCTGATCAGAACTTGGCCTCAATTTCACTTTCCTGCCCAATCCCCTTAACAGTTGATTCCCTAAACATCCAAAAATCTGTCTCAGCCTTGTATTTACTTAATGGCTTACCGGCTAGAATATTCAAGATTCGTCGCTCTCTGAGAGAAGAAATTTCTCCTCTTCCCTGTCTTAAATGGCTAAACCCTTATCCTGAGACAATGCCTCACTAAGATTCATCTACCCTGTCAAACTCCCTCTACATCTACACATTTCAATAGGGTCTCTTCTCATTCTTCAAAACTACAGAGAATATTGACCCAATTTGCTCAGTCTTGTTTCATAACTCCCTCTGGGATCTATCTGGTAAACCTTCATTGTACCATATCCAAGGCAAGAATATCCTTTTTTAAAAATAAAGACACCAAATCTGTTCTTGTCAAAGGCCTGAACAAACTTAATTCCTTTTGTACTTTTGTTCCAATTTTCCCATGTGACTTCCTAAATACTTGCACTACTTGCACTAGAAGGACACCTAGATCTGTGTGAAAGCTAACAGTTAATAGTTTCACATATTTAAATGACGTTCCACTTTTCATACCTGCTACAAAAGTGGATACATGTCTCCACATTGTTGCCCATCTGCTGTATTTTTACCCACTCACTTAACTTGTTGATATCTCTTTGTCAACTGTTGGTGTCCTCTTCACAACTTACCTGCCTACTTCTCTTGAACATATTACACTTGATCCCCTTGCCTTGATTGTAAATAATAGGAGCAGGACTGGGCCATTCGCCTTCTCAAACCTTTTCCACTATTCATCAAGATCTTGTATCTCAAACACAATTTTCGTAGCCTATCCCCATACACCTAATTCCTTAAATATCCAGAAATCTATCTTTATTTTGAATGCCATCAATGACTGAGCCGCCACAAGACTCTGAGGTGGAGAATTTCAAAGATTCACCACCATCTGAGTAAAGATATTCCTCCTCATTTAGTCCAAAATGGCCTACGATTTGTGACTCCCAGTTCTACATTCCTTAGCCACAGGAAACATCTGCCCCTCACACTCTACATCTACCCTGCCCATCCCTCTAAGAATAGTGTAAGTTTCATTGAAGTCATACGTCATTCTTCTTAACCCTAGAGAATAGATGCCCAGCCTACTTAATCTCTCATGACACATTGCTTCCATTCCAGGAATCCATCTGGTGAATCTTTGTTGTACTTACTCTACAGTAAGTTTATCCTTCCTTAGGAAAGGAGACCAAAACTGTACACAATAGTCCAGGTGTGGTCTCACCAAGATCCAATGTAATTGCAGAGAAACATCCTTATTCTTGTGATAAAGATCAACATAACATTTGTCTTCCTGATTGCCTGCTGCAGGTTAGCCTTCCTTGTATACAAGGATGACCAGATCCATTTGAGCAGCAACGCTTCCCATTCTCTCATCATTTAAAAGATGTTACTCAGCATTTGTGTTTTATTTTACTGAAGTGGACAACCTCACATTTTCCACATTGTATTTAATCTTCCATATTACTTGCCCACTTACTTAGCTTATCTCCACCTACTTCAAGCCTTTTGCTTCCTCATTATTGTTCACATTCCCACTTAGTTTTGTGTCATCAGCTAACTTAGAAATGTTATATTTGATCTTAAAATAAAAACAGAAAATGCTGGAAACAGTTAATATTTCAGGTCAAAGCTGAAGTTTTGATAAAGGGTTTTCAACCTGAAAATTAACTGTTTCTTGTTTCACATATGCTGCCTCACCTGCTGAGAGTTTCCAGTGTTTTCTGATTTTATTTCAGACTTGGCGCATCTGTTGTTTTTTTTATTGTAGTTGATCCTCCAAGCCATGTCATTGATATAGATTGTGAATGGTTGGGTTAGGGTCTTTGTTTTCTGTTTGTTAATCAATTCACATAAATATATAATGCATAATTCCATGTCCATCAACCTCTCATGTGAGGCCTAATTAACAGTCTTCTAAAAAAACTAAGTATACCACATCCACATTTCCTCTCAATGATTCTACTCGATATAATACCTAACAACTCCAACCCATTTGTCAAACATGATTTCCCTTTCATAAATGTTGAGATCCCATCACTGATCCCTGAGGTACTTCACTGGTTTAAATGTGCCAACTTTAAAATGATCCATTTTTCCCTATTTTCTGTTTCTGTCAGTTAACCAATTGTCTGTCCATATTCCCCTCAATACCATGAGACCTTACCATTTGCAATAACTTTTTACTTGGCATCTTATCAAACACTTTCTGGAAAGCAAATACACATTAATTAGTTCCACTTCATCTCTCCTGTCAGTTACATTCAGAATCATCAATAAATTTGTCAAACCCTATTTCTCCTTCTTGAAACCATATTCTCTGCTCAATCATACTACAATTTTTGAAGTGTTCTATTTTGACTCCCAGGTTGCTGGATTCCAACAATTTTCCTGATGTTAGTCTAACATTCCTATAGCTCCCATTTTTATCTCTCCTCCTTTCATGAATAGCAGTGTACGTTTGCTGTTTTCCAAATTGCTGGGACCTCTCCCTAAAACCTGAAACTTTAGAAGACCACAACCAACACAACCATTACCTCTGCAGCCATCTCCTTTAGAACCCAATGATGCAGCCCATCAGGTTCACAGAACTTGTCATCTTTAGTCCCATTAGTTTCCCTTTCATCTCTAAGTTGTACTTCTTGTCTAGTAACAGTGATTGTTTAAGTTTCACGCTCTCTTTTGGCCTCTGATAATCTGCTACTTTTCATATCCTTTTAGTGTTGTTTGCTATGAAAACAGATATAAAATAGTTATTTAATGTCCCTGCCATTTCCTTATTCTCTATTATTCTCATTCTTCTGTCCCAACAAAGGAATTATCTTCTCTATTTCAGGCACTTATTTAAGATCTTTTTATACGTTCCTCTTTGTATCTTTTTTGATAGTTTTCTCTATTTCCTCACTATCATTTTTAATCATTATTTCATTTCTAAAATTGTCCCAATTTTCAGACCTGGTGCTTTTTCTTTCAATTTAATGTCATCTATAATTTCTTTAGTTGGCCATGGATGGATGACCTTTCCCATGGGGTCTTTATTTCTCAATGAAACATACGTTCATTGAGAACAACAAAGTATTTCTGTAGTGTCTGGCACTATTTTTCTCTCACTGTACCTTTTAATCAAATTTCGAAATCTACTTGAGCCAACTCATAACCATTTAATTTTCTTAATTCAAACTTATGACTAGATTCAAAGTTCATTTTGTCACTTCCAAGATGACTGTGAAATTCTATCATGTCATGAATATGATATGGTACATTCCTCAAAAGAATTATTTCCTGTAAGATTACTAATTAATGCTGTCTCATTACACATGACCATATCTAAAGTACCCTATTATCTCATTAGGTCTACAATATATTTTCTTAAACAACTATCTTGAATGAAATTCAAGAATTCAACCACAACTTGCACAAAATAAACTCTCAGTTCTGTACGAAGCAGTTGAGGTATTTATTAAATTTGTGAAATGTAGTCAACTATATTCTGCATTTCACAGAAATGATTTGTCTCTAGTCTGCCTCCACACTGTATGTTTTCTGTAACACTACATGCACTTGATCGACAAGTCAACATGCTTTGTTAAAAATTCTGACCACATTATTTTGTTTATCCTTTGTTTTTATTGCATCTTTCCTTTTAAATAACATTGAATTAACAAAGACTTTTAAATAATGATGAATAAAAAGAGGTGACCTATATCTTACTACAGAACAGTTCTCCAGCTGCCTGCAACAGGTGGCAGCAGATAATGGCCTGGAAATTCCATCAAACAATTAAAAAAAAGACTGTGCAGATAAAAATCAACCTCAAGTGGTGTATGGTAAAATTGCACCTACCTCCAGATGTCTTGGTCTGTAGAAGTCTCTCTTTCTTCAGCATAAAACCCTCCCAAATGACGTCAATAGTAATGCAATACCCAATCTTTGCTTCCAGTGTGATTTTCAACACTGAAAAACGGCTGCCTAGAAGTTGGAGTTCACCATCTTCAAGTGTTACACACTTCCTAAATAGAGCCTACTCTCATCTCCTGAAACAATTGCAAAATTAGAAAGCAACATATTGTTCACATAATTTAACACACAAGCTGATGCACCAAAGTGGGACCAAAGTGGATCTGGCCGTGTCTGCTGTAGAACCTGCAGCTGCTGCTTTATGGCCATGCAGACTGCTGGAAGGTGAGCCAGCACAAGTGCTACTCTGCCATAGAGGTGAGGGGAAACACGGGAGGTGGGAGTAAGGTACTTTCTACTGTGTCTGGGCATCCCCATTAACCATCCTGCATTCCACCCTTGCCATCATCAATGAATTGCCTAATCATTGTGTTATTGTGTTCAGTTCTGGTCACCTCATTATAGGAAGGATGTGGAAGCTTTAGAGAGGGTGCAGAGGAGATTTACCAGGATGTTGCCTGGATTGGAGAGCAAGTCTTATGAGGATAGGTTGAGTGAGCTAGGGCTTTTCTCTTTGGAGTGAAGGAGGATGAGAGGTGACTTGATAGAGGTGTACAAGATGATAAGAGGCATAGATCGAGTGGACAGTCAGAGACTTTTTCCAAGGACGACAATGGCTAACATGAGGGGACATAATTTTAAGGTGATTGGAGGAAGGTATAAGGGGGATGTCAGGGGTAAGTTTTTTTTTACACAAAGAGTGGTGGGTGCGTGGAACACACTGCCGGCAGAGGTTGTGGGGGCAAATGCATTAGGGACATTTAGGAGACTCTTAGATAGACACATGAATAATAGAAAAATAAGGGGCTATGTGGGAGGGAAGGGTTAGATAGATCTTAGAGCAGGATAAAATGTCGGCACAACATTGTAGGCCGAAGGGCCTGTATTGTGCTGTAGTGTTCTATGTTCTAACTCTCATGCTGTAATAGGGCCCAAACCAGTGTGAGCTGTGGGCTGATCCACAGGTCAGTGAGGTGCAAATGGATCCAGTTTCTAAGCAGACCGTCCCTCTTTACTTGCAGAATAACCAGGTATAACCAACTCTGACTCTGCTCTGTTTAAATAGTTAATACTCAAATTGCATTCATTGACCTCACTGAGATCTGTTACGTCCTGCAATCACAAAAACAGCCTCAGATATGTGCCTGGATTGAATTGCTTATGAAGGTCAAGGTCGCAGCTACTCTCAGCTTCTTAGACTTGGGATCATTCCAGGCTGCTGCCACTGATCATGTATTCTCACAGTTTCCTGCTCAGTGCTGCGGGTACCAAACTTCATACTCAGGCAGAGAAGACTTTATATAGAGTCATAAAGTTATAAAGCAATACAGCATGATACAGGCCCTTCGGCCCAATGAGTCCATGCCGACCACAGTGCCCACCCAGCTAGTCCCAATTTCCTGTGTTTGGCCCATATCCCTCTAAACCCCACCCCTCCATGTTCCTATCCAAGGGCTTCTTAAATTATACTATTATACCCTGCCTCAACCACTTCCTCTGGCAGCTCGTTCCATATACTCACCACCCTCTGCATGAAAAAGTTGCCCCTCAGGTCCCTTTGAAATCTTTCCCCCTCAACCTAAATCTATGCCCCTTAGTTTTGGACTCCCCCATCCTGGGGAATAGACTGTTACCATCCACCTTATCTTTGCCTCTCATAATTTTAAACATTTCTATAAGGTTGCTCCCTCATTCTCCTCTGTTCCAAGGAATAAAAACCAAGCTTGGCCAACCTCTCCCTATAAGTTAGGCCCTCTAGTCCTGGCAACATCCTCGTAAATATTTTCTGCATTCTTTCCAGTTTAACCAGATCTTTCCTATAACAGGGTGACCAAACTGTGCACAGTACCCCAACTGTGGCCTCACCAATGACTTGTACGACTGCAACGTAATGTCCCAACTCTTATACTCAGTGCCCTGACTGAAGGCCAGTATGCTAAGTGCCTTTTTCATCACCCTGTCTACCTGTGTCACCGCTTTCAATGAACTATGCACTTGTATGCCTAGGTCCCTCTATTCCATTACATTCCCTAGTGCTCTCCTATTCATAGTATAAGTCCTACGCAGGTTTGACTTTCCAAAATGCTTCACCTCACACTTATCTGTATTGAAATCCATTTGCCATTCCTTGGCCCACTTCCCTAACTGATCAAGATCCCCCTGTAATCTATGATAACCTTCTTCATTATCAACAACGCCTCCTAATTTCACGTCGTCTGCAAACTTACTGATCAAGCCTTGTGCATTTGCATCCAAATCATTTATATAAATAATGAATAACAAGTGTCCCAACATCGACCCTTGTGGCACACCACTAGTCACTGGCCTCCATTCCGAGAAACAACCTTCAACCATCACCCTCTGCTTCCTACCTCTGAGACAATTTTGAATCCACCTAACTAGCTCTCCCTGGATTCCATGGGACCTAACCTTCCAGACCAGACTACCATGCTGGACCTTGTTGAAGGCCTTATTAAAGTCCAAACAGACAACATCCACTGCCCTACCCTCATTTATCTTTTTGGTTGCCACTTCAAAAACAACTCTAAAAGGTTCTTCAAGACTTTCCAAGTACAAAGCCATGCAGACTCCTCCTAATCAGACTCTGTCTATCCAAATGCAGGTAGATCCTGTCCCTCAGAATTCCCTCCAGTAACTTCCCCACTACTGATGTCAGGCTGATTGGCCTGTAGTTCCCTGGTTTGTCCTTGCTACCCTTCTTAAACAATGGAACAACATTAGCCACGTTCCAGTCTTCGGGAACTTCACCAGTGGTTAATGATGAAGCAAATATCTCTGCAAGGGCCTCCACAATTTCTTCTCTAGCCTCCCACGAAGTCTGAGGATGTACTCGGTCAGGCCCAGGGGATTTATTCACCTTAATGCGCTGTAGGGCTGCAATACCTCCTCCCTGTTAATATGAATTTCCTCCAAAACATCTCTACTAGTTTCCCTTATCTCTTGAGCAACCATGATTTTGTCCTCAATAAATACTGCAGAGAAATATTTGTTAAAAATCCCATCCATCACCTGTGGCTTGAGACATAGGCAGCTCTGCCGATCTCTAAGAGGACCGACTCTCTCCCCTAGCCACCCTTTTACTCTAAATATAGCTATAGAACCTCTTGGGATTTTCCTTAACCCTATCTGCCAGATCCATCTCATAACCTCTCTTTGCCCTCCTGATTTCCCTCTTAATTCTTAATCTTTTTAAAGTCATCAAGGGATTCACTCGTCCCCAACCTCCTAAACCCAATGTATGCTTTCTTTTTCTTGACCAGAGCCTCAATATCTCTTGTCACCCAAGGTTCCCTAAACTTGCCAGGTTTACCCTTCACCCTAGCAGGAACATGCTGACCCTGTACTCTTGATATCACACTCTTGAAAGCCTCCCACTTGCTATTCATTCTTTTCCTTTCAAACAAGCTCACAGAATCAACCTCTGCTAGCTCCTGCTTAATTCCCCCAAAATTTGCCCTTCTCCACTTCAGGACCCTAGCCTGTGGCCCTGTCCTATCCTTTTCCAACACTAATCTTAAAACGAATAGAATTATGGTCACTGGAGCCAAAGTGCTCCCTGACTGCCACTTCAGTTACCTGCCCTGCTTCTTTCCCTCAGAGGAGGTCCAGGATTGAACCCTCCCAAGTAGGACCCTCTATATAGCGACTTGAGAAGCTTTCCTGGACACAGTTCACAAATTCCACCCGGCACTTAACACTCTGGGTAGTCTAGTCAATACTGGGGCAATTAAAATCTCCCACTAATACAATCCTATTGTTCTTACAACTATGAGCAATTTCTCTACACACTTGCTCCTCAAATTCCTGCTGACTCATGGTGGTGGGGGGGGGGGGGGTTGTATAATACAATCCTACTGGAGTGACCCTCCCCTTCTTGTTCTACGTTCTACTCCTATGGCCTCACTGGATGATCCCCCAAGAACGTCATCTCTAAGCACTGCTATTACGTCCTCCCTTACCAAAAAGCCAACACCCCCTCCTCGCTTACCTGCACCTCTGTCATGCCCGTAGCATCTCTATTCTGGAATATTGAGCTGCCAGTCCTGCCCTTCTCTCAGCCATGTTTCTGTTATGGCTATAACGTCCCAGTCCTCAGAGCCAATCCATGCTCTGAATTCGTCTGCCTTACCTGTTAAACCTCATGCATTGAAATAAATGCAGTTTAATGGTGTATTCCTTTCCCTGCCTTTATGTAGCTTTCCTTCATCTCACAAGAGCAGGATGAGTAAGTGTGGGCATTTGGCTGCAGTATTGTAGTATTACTCTGAGAGAAATCTTCATGGCAACTTCCTGCTAGATGCACCTTCATGCAGCCTTTAATGTTTTTCGTGATGCCCTTGCACAGTGCCACCTGTAGGCACTGGTCTTCGGCAACCTGTCCAGGTTCCACTGATTCCACAGAGCAGACTCCCACTACTTCCCATCATTTCAGCTTTCATTCATTAAAGGAGCAGCACTCCCTTGCAGCTGAATGTGTGCTTCCTGTATTCTGGAGTGTCCCTTTAAGAGCTGGCGGCCAATCTTTAGGGTAAATTCTGTGGGGAGTGAGCACTTGCAATTGATCAATATAATACTCTATATGAAACTGATACAACTCAGCATTACATAGCAAACCTGACAATACTGTTCTGTGAACCTCACAAATGAAGATTTATGGGACTTTTATAGTGTTACAGTAACTCCCAATGCTATCTCAATACCATTAAAATGTAGTAAAGCAATTTTTAAGCCAAAGAGTGAAGTCCACCTCCTCCCTTCAAGTTCTGACTACAATGATGACAGGTGCAGGTGGACTCAAAAAAATTTCTATCTCCCCACCCGAAAGAACCAAAAATTTGACATTTTGAATGCACATGCAGGCAAACTATTTTGTCCTTCGCAATAATGCAGTTAATGTTTCTTTTAGTTTTGTCAACTTTAAAGTAGATTGCAAATACAAGTATTGTTCACATCTGAAATCAAACTCCAGACATATTGCATTATTGATCACAATTAGTTGAAAAAAAAAACAGGTAGAATGTAAGATTTCTTCTGACCTCGGTGATGATTCTCATTATACAGTTGAATCTTCACTGCCTTTGTTAAAGAGCTTTAACATGTTAAATGTTAAGATTATCAATATTAAAACTGAGAACTTGTATGTTGAAGACAAAATCAAAGACTTCTTTCAAAGTTATACCAATAACTACACATAATTGATGTATTTCTTGACCTTGAGCATATCAGTTGGTGTTGCCTTTTGCTTTTATGTCAAATGTTTATACTTATTAAGAAAAAATAATGTGCCATGCAACAATTTCCATGATGCTAAATTAGCATTAGTTTCCATGATAAGCCAGCTGCAAGGTAAAGATCTGTTCTGTGGTACAACTTTAGAAGACTACTCGATGCTGAATGAATGAATGTTTTCATTTCCAGTGCCAAGACCCTTAGTGCCATTGAGTGAGATTACACAAAATTGTTGTGCAAAAATAATTTGTGGGAGTGAAAGGGGAAGATGATAGGCTGAAAAATTGCATTCAGGTGGCTATTCATTTCGTCAGTAACCTGAATTCACTGGACTGGAACATTCAATTGGTATTTTGGTAGATGGGACTAAAATGCTGCAAAATATCTGTTAAGGTCAACTGTGAAATTAAGATGACTCTACCTTAGAGGAAAAGTTTGATCTCATACAACATTAGGAAAGAGGAAACTGTAAGAATATGACTGCTCTGTATCAATATACTGTAAAGTGAAGTGAAGCATTCACAGTTTCCTACAAAAATGAACAGAGCCCTCATCATTATTCCAACAAGAGAGATAAATGCTCAGTGTGTTCATTTACAGAGTATTGAAGAAATGTCCCCGACTACTACATTTATGGCAATGTGAGAAGCATGATTGTTTCTAAATAAAATAAATAGTCTTCCTTAAATTGCTATGTACTATAACCAAAACACTTTATTGAAACCTGTGAATGTATACATCTTTGTAAATAGTTTATTTTTTTCTATTTGTAACCTTACATCAACTTTAACCTTAAAAAATAAAAAAATATTCACCCTGTTAACTATAATTATCATTGTTTTTTATAGAAGGAAAGTGGTATTGATTAGAAAAAATCACTAAAGTACAAATTTGTATTGCATCCATCATTAACTGTGTGACAACAATCATATTTTAAGTTCACCTCTTTATTCAGATTAACAAATGTATACGGATACTTTATGATAGTTCTTATTTCTGTACCATGTATTCAGAAAATCAATGCATGGATGAAGTGCTTCTCTTTTATATTACAAGCATATTAATAAGTCTGCATTTCAGCTGATGGGACATTTACATTGAATTTAAAATGCCTGTCATAGAAATGTTTGATCAGCTAAAGTTGTCATATTAACCATTTTTCTATCTAAAAGTTGAATTAATTTAGTTTTATACTTGTGTTAGCTACATCTTTTCCATGCCTGATGGCACACTCCTTCTACTGATTTTATACAGGTCAGATTGCATTATAACAACATTCCATTTCGTGTGGACAGGTCATTAGCCAGACTCTCAGCTTCCTAATGAATAAACAGATGGATGGGTTGAGTAGTCTACCACAAATGTGGTAAATGTCTGTTGAATGTTAAATCAGAATTAAAATTTCAGAATTTTCTCTTGCTGGGGCTTTTTGTTTTTGTAGGTCTGGAACTTATGAATGCTATTGCTAAGCTTACGATTGAGTCCAGGTTCACTACTGTGTTGGCAAGTAAGATTGTACATATTTCTGGTACTGTGCTTCGTTCTATCTAGTTTTTGAGGTTTTGCAATTTGTCAACTTTTCTAGAATCATCATGAAAGATACAATAACTGCTGGCATTAGTATCTCGCTCCAAATAATTTATAGCCAGCAGGCACATGTTATATTACCGGTTCCATACATCTATCTGGCAAACAGAGATAACTTTTGGTTTAACTGACCAGAATTTCATTTGGGTAATTTTCTTTCTACACTGCTCTTGACAATTATCATTATAAAGCAAAAGAACCAAATTGATTAAAAAATGTGGAATCATCTCAATTTGCAAAATACTTATGGATCAAAGTATGTTCTTCAAACCTTAACTTGTTGACATTTTTAGTTCTTTCTTGGAATAAAAATGAAAATTGGTCTTGTAAGATTTTGCACTAGATATCTGTTTTCTTTCAATCTGAATGTAGTGGCTATTGTACATACACTATGTACAAGCATGAAGATTCTGTGCAAAAAGTGTCTTTACATATATTTTGACACATCACAGGTTGTAAAACTTCCAAAAAAACTTATTAATAAATGAAAGAGCATAATTCTATCTTCTAAGGAAGTTTTATATTTTCATTCAGTAAAGAAATAAACATCTATAAAGATTAAGAGCATCCAATCAGCAATCTTGGCTGCTTTTGTCTCTTCCTCTGCTTACCAGGACAATGTTTAAGGTTCCCACCTCGACACAACTGTTACCTCACACCTTTCTCAAGTCTCCCATTGTTTTTTTTTTGTTCTCCAAGCTTACCCTGTCCATGAGATCTACCTAACTATCTTCATGAAATCTACCATCATCACCCATCTCTTCAACAGATCCAACTTTCACTCTTTCTTCCTTATTGCTACCATCTGGGTCCCAATGATCTTTTTCTCTCAAGGTCTTGAACATTTTGCCACCTCCCAATTCAGTGCTCAATTCTTTGTTTAATTTTCTTCAATCCAGGTTACTGCACCCATCACAAGAGGGCCCTTACCAAATTCTAAAGTGACATTCTACGTAACCATGGCCATGGGAAGCCTTCTGTCCTCATCCTCTTTAACCCGGTTGGAGATTTTGTGATGGCTGACTACAGCATTTTTCTCCAATAGTTCTCCTCCATTGGGTGTGACAATATTCACTTGGTTCCATCTTGTTTATTCAAGTCAGAGAGTCATGTGCAAAGGTTTTTCACTCATTCTTGCTCTATTACATCTATTTGGTATTGGTTTATTATTGTCTCTTGTACTGAGGTACAGTGAAAAACTTGTCTTGCATACCATTCATACAGATTAATTTCATTACAGAGTGTATTGAGGTAGTACAGGGTAAAAACATCTAAAGTTCTTCAGGAATCTAACCCCTATTTCCCTTTCTAATCATTGCCACGTGTTGTGCCCCAAAGCTGTCATCCAAAGATGTAAGCTGAGAAGATTTATCATGTAGCTCAAAGTTTATTGAAATTTCTTTGCGAAACTGATTGTCAAGCACAATCTGAGACTTACTGCATTCTTTGTAGTCAGGATTTCTTCACTCTGGGTCATATTTGCATCTATTGTTCAAATGCATGAAGCTGCCCAGATACATGCAGTGACATCCAATGCACCTTTGGATACAGCTTCCCTGCCCACTGATATGCTAGATAATGTCATTGATGTTTCACAGCTCAGAAACAATCAACCTCTCCATTAAATCTATTGCAGAACCAGGCTCTAATATGGTATGTGAGACCTGACTCAATACAGTTGAAAAGGGATTAGGTCCTAGGCTGCTGAGTCCAGTGCTGACAACTGGCTTTAGGTGGATCCATTTTAACTTTAAAAAACACATCCCTGACAGTGGTTCTCCATCTAGCATCCAATCATTAACCCTATCACCCCCTCTCTCAAGCTGTTCACAACACCAACTGCAGTCATTGATTTAACTCCCACCCTAATGCCATGACTTAATTTGACATCACTAGTTCCAAGAACGATGTCTAATCTTGCTCCCAACTTCTCTCTTCACCTCTCCTGTGCCCTACCATACCTCCATGACTGACAACCTGTGACTTGTGACAGTGCTGTTAACTACCTGTTCTCCTCTGCTTGCACAGTGTGGTGGACCGAGAGAAGAAAAGGCTGCTGTATATTTTAAGCATCCAAGGCCTATTCCATTGCACATGATATCTGAGGCATCATGAGCATTGGTGCTTTTCCTAGCAGGTCTTCCACAAAGCACGCATTAGCCTGCCATACACTGCCCGTTTGATGCATTTTTTCAGGCACCGAGGAACTTCCAGCCCATCATGTTTCATGTGTATGCAGGTGACACTTAGCCTTACCTCAACACTACTCCTCTTGAACCCTCCATTGTCTCTGATTTGTCACAGAAGACAATTTTGCCCTGCCTCAACTCACCTGCCGTTACTTTGGATTATTTTAATGCTCTCCACCTTGCATCGTACATAAAATTGTGCTCATCTGATATTCTGCTACCTGTATCTTAACTGGTACTGATTCCCATTCACCCATTATCCTTTTTTTTACTAACCTATATCTTGGTCTGGTAACATTTCAATTTTAAGATTTTCATTCCCATCCTGCTCCCTTTCTTTGTAATGGCAGGAATGAATCTCAGACATATTGTCTAGTTAACAATTAATTTGATTTAAACAAAAAATGTATTTGAAAGGATTAGAGGATAAAACTTTAATCATATATTTTGTGGCCTACTTAATGTGAAATGTGGCTCTTTCACTATTAACAAAATAGCCTACATGAATCATAATTTAATCTTGTCTTTTTCCATGAAATATTCTTGGAACTCCTAAACACAATTTACGATTTTAATACAATGTTTACATTGGAAGAAATAATTTTTGTACAGTTGCTGCAAAGAAAGATCAACAAAACATTTGTTTCAGGCATTTGATGCATTTTCAATTTTCTAATGTTAGGTTAGCGAGATCTCAAGCAATTGGTTCATTTTGTTGATTTAAATCCTGATTTCCACTATTATACGTGAAAATATACCATAAAACACTGAAAATTCTGTTTGATAATTTTACACTTTGATAAACATTTCATATTTTTGAGGAATAACATTTATATGGCTTTCAATGCAGTTTGTGATGCCTGAGATTGTTTTTTGTCTGATGTATTCTTTTACATTTTTATTGCATAGGAGAAAATTGCTCCTAGTATGTTGTTCCAAATTGTTCCAATTGACCACTTAAAGTACAGTAATAAAAGTTCAGACCTCTTCGACCAATTTAACAAAATGTATCTGTATTACCAATTAATTATATCAGTTTGCATCAAGACACAATGATTTGATTACTGGTTCATAAACGATTATAATGGTCCAAATTTTACAGTCATTTTGCCATTAACCTCAAAGAGGACTATCTGCAAGTATCAGGCATTCAGAGCACCATGGATTTCCCCTTTCCCAACACCACTTTCTGTCAGGCACCAATTCTAACAGATCCCCAGATTAAAAGCAAATCACACTTAAGAATTCTCACGTGTGACAAAATAGGATGTTAAAAAGCACTACTTTTTAAACTATCATTTGAAATATTTGACAGGGAACAAAATAAATATTGGAACATTTGCATTTAATTACCATAATTTGGACTCTATTTTAAACACGCTTTACACATTTATTTTTGACTTCGAGAACCATAGAATTCTGAAGGAATGGCAATCTAATCATTATAAAGCTTATTTTTTTAGGGCGATATAGTTTCTTCATTTTTAACTATTAATAACTCAGCAACATCTCATTGAATAAGGCATGATATTTTCACTCTTTTAATGTTGTTGATTATTGAAATTCTTGTCAAATCACCAATTATATAGAAGATAGAACAAGTGCAATTGATAAGAAGCTTGAAATTCACAGCATGTGTTTGGCTGTTCATGTGTATATTCCAGAACCTGCTGTCAGGTTTCTTCAATTATAAAAATGTGCACTAATGGTCTCACTGTTTTCACTGCAAATTCTGGAAATCAATTACTACTGATCTACACTTCAAATGAAAAGGATAGTACAAATATAAATATTGTTCATAAACATTTTTATATTGAATAGGTCAATACAGTAGTAAAATCTATAACTTGAACACAAAGATAAATAATAGCATTTTTCAGTGACAAGCTATGGTAACATAACAAACAGCCACATTTATCATAAATATATTTAAAGCAAAGAAGGAATAAAGTAAAATGGGCATTAGATACTTAAAATAAAAGATTGGAAATCTTTGAGGGAGATGAAGTCAAAGTTGGTGAAGCAGATTGTAGGAATATTTAGTTTAATTAAGCTCAAAAGTGAGCTAATGACAAACTAATATACTGTTCAGAATTAGCTTATTTCTTAAAAAAGGTTATTGCAAATTGATTGGCCATTAGTGGAAAATTTTCCCAAGGAAAGTGTATAACATTGAATGGGTTAATTTACCATAAATATTAGTTAATTTTTTGGATATTACTAAAACGGAGTTTTCAATTGTGACGAAAACAGAAAACGGAGATTCTCAGCAGATCAGGAGACATCTGTGGAGATAGATACTGAATTAACATTTCAGCTTGAAAACCAGGTACCTGCAGCATCAGTTCTGTGTCTCTCTCCACTGATGCTGTCTGGCCTCCTTCATTTTCATTTTAGATTTCCAGCATCTGCAGAATTTTGCTTTTCATTAATCATTCAATTCCAACAGCATTCAGTTCCTCCCTCACCCCAACATTTTAACCAGTACAGGTGTGTTCTACATTATATCCTTTATACAGTTAATTTCCAAACCTAATCAAATGCAGGCATGAAGATATATGCAGTAAAAACTTCAAATTGATCATAAATATATTTCAATTGAGTATTGTCCTTCTAAAAATATTTCTTTTGTCCATCAAATTCCAAGATGCCAGTGTTTAGAAATGGAGCACTTAAAACCTTAAGTAATGACGGCATAAAGCCTACCCTGGCCACTAATAACACAATTTAGTTTAAAATGCAAAGCTTCCACCAAATTATTTTAACAAGTTTGGCACTTCAGTTTTCTAGGTATAATTTCTTCATGTGAACTATTCAAGAAATTAGCTCTGGAGACTTTGGGAGCTATCCACCTATGTTTTGTTACATACCCTGCAGAAAATTAACAAATGCAGAATGACTCATTTGAAACTGAACAGTAAGCATTTGTATGGTCATAATCAAACCTGCCCAGACTTTTCTTTATTAATTCTGGACATAAGTTTAAAAAAAAGTGCATTAGTCAAATTGAGCATTTCACATTTTACAGTTCAAAATGCCATATTTAAACACTAACATAAACCTATGGGACATGCATTCAAATTTGAATACTGACTGAAAATTCATAAAAAAACATACAACTACTCTGATAATTATTTGTAATTATATTTCTCAAAACAAGAAAACTATATTAATTTAAAATAATATACCAATAGACTTAAAATACCTATTATAGAATTATTTACCACCTAAAATATTCTCATATTGTTATACATATGGTACATTAAATGTAGTGATTCACAATTTTTCATGACTCCTTGCTACAACAAATTTAGTGCATTTAAAGCTTTCTCAAATAATAGGTTGCTCATAGTAAGTATTATAGTGCAAATGAGTTCCTCACTCCAGTCAAAGGCACTTCCATCAAATAATTTGAAGGTACATATCCCCTTTGTCCATTTACTTCAACAAGGTACCATTCTGTACTTCCTCTCTTATCATGAGCTTCCAGTATAGTTACTGCCTCTCCAGGCTGTAAAGTGGCTTCATGGGGTCCTCTTGCTGCAAAGTGGTATGCTGCAATAACCTGAACATACAGCAAAATATCATAAATGAGCAAAATCATTCTTTCATTCTTTAGACACTTGTATCACATTTCAGTAGTCACAGAGTTAGGCCTTTGAGCTGCTTAATAGTCATTGCTAGTTAAATGCAATGAGAAGTTGCATTCATTCTCACTTCATCCAGTCTGAAATTGCATTAGGGAGAAGTTTCCTCTCTGTGTATGGTAACCACAGATAAACCCATTTGCAAAGAATGCAGAGAGAAAAGCTTACTTTGTACTATTCCCATTGAAGTTCCCAGCTCAGTATGTTTAATCTGCACATCTTCTCCGTGGAAGCAATAGCAATTCTGTTTGGAACTCTTACTTTCTGACTTTCACCATCATAACCTTGCCCTTTTTTTTGACTGGGAAAGGAGATTATTATGGAGTGGCTGTGTCATAGAGGAAGAAGATAGCAAAAAGCTGTGATTTTTAAAACGAGATCAATGAATTGTCAATTTTGCTGTAAAACTTAATGTTCTATTCCCTCCTAATGTCAAGAGAAAAAAAATACAAAATGTAGCATTATCTGTCAGTCAAACTTGAATGGAAAAGTAGAGAGAAGGAGCACATAATTACCGAATGTATTACCAGAATTCTTGTAATGTAGATTCATAATATTCATTTCAAATTTTTAAAACCAGAAGTCTGTAACCAATTTGAACAAGTATTTCTAAGATTTACAATTAGCTATAGTGGTTTGACTTATTATGACTGTATATTAAGATTCAGTATGTTATATTATATTCTGTATATTATAGTTCAATGTTTACAGTGTGTTTTCATAAGCCATACAATTTTGATGTGCTTTTTGAGCAGATTACCCAGTCAAATTAAATATATCAAATTAATCTTCATCATCTTATAATGTAGTTTAGCACAGTAAATAATAAAATATCCATGAGTTTTAGAACAATGTGGTTATATGAACTGTTAAATGAAAAGCCCTTACTTGATACTGCATTGGCATTGGCTGTAGGGAGAGAGGTCTTTCAGGCAAAGGACAAGACCTTCTTCTGGAATTTGTTCCATCGCCAACATCAGCAAGTGACGAACTAAGCAACTCTTTATTTCCAGCGGGTTCTTTCTCAGGTTGATACAGACTCAGTTTTCCAGCAGGTACAAATCCTCTCTGACCTTACAAAAGAAAGATTTATAATTTCAAAAGCAGCATTTTTTAAATCTGTGGTTCTAACTACAGATTTATTTGCTAAAATTGAAACATTACCAATAGCTGGCTATGAAGACAAATTATCTATAGTATTTAGTAATTTAATTAGTATAACAAAACAATAAAGATACAAAGAAGACATTCATGGAATTGTATTGAATTTACTGTAAACAGTGATTTTTTTCTATTTCAAAGCAACTCGAACCGATATAAATCTGCCCTGCAAGATTGCAGGAATCTTTGACATTTCTCTGAAAGTTCAGCTGCAATGCACATGCAATCCTAAATCTGGTTATATTTTCATCAAAACTAGATATTCAGTATAAATTATTTAATATGGGTTTAATTTATTTGACTTCTTTCATTCTTTTTACTAATCTACAAGCAATTTCACTCAAAGTGATCTGAAACTTCCCATCATCTCTTGACTTTCAATGCTTTTTTTTACAGATAATTTTATTTGAAAATTAGATCTTCCTTGGCATTGATCATGGGTATTTCTGTATCTGGAAAGCAGTTGTGATTTGTAGCAGCAAACCCCGCACAGGTTAAATAGGCACACCTTACCACTGATTCTAAATTGATCGTTGTTACATGTCTTCTATGGGTTTTTGAATTTTATAGAATCATAGAACAGTACGGCACAATATAGGCCCTTCGGCCTACAATGTCGTGCCGACCTTTAAACCTCGCCTAAGACTATCTAACCCCTTCCTCCCACATATCCCTCTATTTTAAATTCCTCCATATGCTTATCTAGCAATCTCTTGAATTTGACCAATGTACCTGCCTCCACCACCCTTTTGTGCAGAGGAAAAGTAAAAGCGGGAGGATAGGCCTGAATTTAATTTACTTTAAAAAGATCTGTACCACAGAAAATCATTACCAAGTTGTAAAATTAGTATTTCGCTTTCCCGGGTTCTGGTTATTGTGATGTTAATTTTAATTGACGCTTTGTTCTGTCGATTTACATTTTTTATATTCGATATAAATATTATTAATTTCTGCTAATTCATAAATGCCACTCAGTTTTAACCTTTAATTATAGGAAGTTAAGGAAGGGCACTCCAACATATTATTCCATCTTGTTCCTGCAGTGGAATGTTTAAGCTCCCACATATGCTCATTTAATTACAGATAATTAGAAGAGTGAACTTGTGCTTATTTTCTAAAAACAGTTGAAATTCAAAAAAAAATTAGTCATGTTCCTATTTAGTAACTTCTGACTGCAGTCATGAATTTAAAGTGAGAAACAAGATTTTAATCCTTCTAATACTAAAATTAGCAAATTCACAAAAATATGCTCTGCATTTTCAAAACAAGTATTTAGCTGAATATATATTTATCCAGATCACTAAGGCAACAGATCACCCTCCTAACAATCCATGATGTTGTGTCTGAATACAGATTGTCCAAACATTTGCAATGCATTTGTATGTAACAGGCTATTTTGATCTGATGTGCAATATCTATTTTTAATTGAGGGTTGTTGTTTACATTAAAAAAGTTTGTAAGAAAATAATGAGTTATCCATGTAGTTACCATTAGCTTTCAGGAAAGCTTGACAAATATTTTGGCCATCAATATAATCACCATTTTAACCCGTGGTAAATGATATGCCTTTGGCAGTAGAATTTAAAATTATTAGGCATTTATAGATGGGATGTACCCCAGGTTGCTGTGAGAGGCAAGGGAGGAGATTGCGGAGCCTTTGACGATGATCTTTGCATCGTCGATGGAGACGGGAGAGGTTCTGGAAGATTGGCGGGTTGCGGATGTTGTTCCCTTGTTCAAGAAGGGGAGTAGGGATGGCCCAGGGAATTATAGACTGGTGAGTCTTAACTCAGTGGTTGGTAAGCTGATGGAGAAGATCCTGAGAGACAGGATTTATGAACATTTGGAGAGGTGTAATATGATTAGGAATAGTTAGCATGACTTTGTCAAGGGCAGGTCCTGCCTTACGAGCCTGATTGAATTTTTTGAGGATGTGACTAAGCACGTTGATGAAGGGAGAGAGGTAGATGTAGTGTATATGGATTTCAGCAAGGTTTGATAAGGCACCCCATGCAAGGCTTATGGAGAAGGTGAGGAGACATGGGATCCAAGGGGACATTGCAGTGTGGATCCAGAACTGGCTGGCCCACAGAAGGCAAAGAGTGGTCGTTAAAGGGTCGTATTCTGAGTGGAGGTCAGTGGTGTACCTCAGGGGTCTGTACTGGGACCCTTTTTGTGATTTTTATAAACGACCTGGATGAGGAAGTGGAGGGGTGGGTTAGTAAGTTTGCGGATGACACAAAGGTTGGCGGTGTTGTGGATAGTTTGGAGGGCTGTCAGAGGTTACAGAGAGACATAGATAGGATGCAAAGTTGGGCTGAGAAGTGGCAGATGCAGTTCAACCCAGATAAGTGTGAAGTGGTTCATTTTGGTAGGTCAAATATGTTGGCGGAATATAGTCTTAAATGGTAGGACTCTTGGCAGTGTGGAGGATCAGAGGGATCTTGGGGTCTGAGTCCATAGGACGCTCAAAGCGGCTGCGCAGGTTGATTCTGTGGTTAAGAAGGCATATGGTGTATTGTCCTTCATCAATCGGGGAATTGAATTTAGGGGCCGAGAGGTATTGTTGCAGCTATATAGGTCCCTTGTCAGACCCCACTTGGAGTATTGTGCTCAGTTCTGGTCGCCTCACTACAGGAAAGATGTGGAAGCCATAGAGAGGGTACAGAGGAGATTTACAAGGATGCTGCCTGGAATGCGGAGCATGCCTTATGAAAGCAGGCTGAGGGAACTTGGCCTTTTCTCCTTGGAGAGACGGAGGATGAGGGGGGACCTGATAGAGGTGTATAAGATGATGAGAGGTATCGATCGGGTAGATAGTCAGAGGCTTTTCCCCAGGACTGAAAGGGTGGCCACAAGAGGACATAGGTTTAAGGTGCTGGGGAGTAGATATAGAGGAGATGTCAGGGGTAAGTTTTTTTACTCAGAGAGTGGCGAGTGCGTGGAATGGGCTGCTGGAAACAGTGGTGGAGGTGGATACGATAGGGTCTTTCAAGAAACTGTTAGATAGGTACATGGAGCTGAATAAAATAGAGGGCTTTGGGTAAGCCTAGTAATTTCTAGGGTAGGGACATGTTCGGCACAGCTTTGTGGGCCGAAGGGCCTGAATTGTGCTGTAGTTTTTCTATGTTTCTATGTTTCTATATGATTAAAATAAAACTAAAATAAATAAAATAAATGTAAAAGACCATGCCAAAAATAAAATGAACTGTTTGTTTTGACATCATGTCAAATTATGTGAAATATTTTAGCATGTTTCTTTAAAGGAAAGTCAATTCATGATAAAGTTCTACAGTATGGTCGATGTTAAAATCCATCCCCATCTTAATCATCTTCCACTTGCTGAATATTGAAGGTCTATTTGAAATGTGTTTCAATGAGTTTAATCTAGTTTGTATTTGACAGGTCATATAGATGCAGTGGTGGATGATCTTCTGATTTTGGGCTTAAGACGGATAGTTGGAATACGGTACTACAACTTTCATTTTGTATCAGACTGTGGCATGCCTCAAATGGAAGGTCTCAATAGAAAAGGTTTAACTTTCATGGCAATAACATTACTTGCTCTGTAAGGGCCACAGACTTAACTGAGCAAGATCAGATATGTGGCCCATCTGTAGACACAAGAGACTGGAATCTGAAGCAACAAACAATCTGATGGAGGAACTCAGCAGGTCGAGCAGCATCTATGGGAGGAAAGGAATTAGGTAGTCCCGATGCAAGGTTTCACGTCGACAGTCTTGATGCAGGATTTCGACCCAAAATGTCACAGTTCCTTTCCTCCTACAGATGCTGCTCGACCTGCTGATTTCTTCCCGCAGATTGTTTGTTGGCCCAACTGTATTTGTCTTATACAGGGAGGACAGGAGTTCATTCGTTGTTAGAAATCATTAAGAGAAAATCAATATACAGAGATGCTAACTGCAGGGCATCTGAAATAAATGTGGCAGTGGGGCAATGGCAACTGCTTCACACCTACCCCCAACACCACATCAACCCTACTTTAAGCAAAATGGAAAAGATGCTACTTAGTACTCCATGCTGAAGTTGGGCTCATCAGTGGGCCCGTGCTGTGGTCCAGATTGTTGGGTGGATTCAAAGAAGCAGGACTTCCTTGACATGGGTCCCAGTCCAGCACTGCTCTGTGAAGATCAGATTGTCCTTGTAATGATAGTTCCTTGTGGTTCAATTCCTGAGCAATGCTTTGAAAGGAGGATTGTGTGGTGAATAATGTAACTCCTTGTGCTCCTGATGTGGAAATTCCACCAGAGTGCACAGGTGGCTCATGCCTGGAAATGCTTGGGTGAATTTCCAGAATGGCAAGAAATGACTGGAAATGGTTGCTATCACTTTTCACTCTGGGGGAAATAAGATAAATTTTCAACTGCAAAATACTGAAAAAAAAAGCAATGCAGGTAATTTTTTGGCAAAGTTGTATCATACAGAATTGATCAAGATTAAAACAAAGTTTCTTTGCCAGTCTAATTTGGGCTGGACCATGCCATATGTTTATCTCATGCAGGATATTTATGGTTATACCTACCTTTCAAAGTGAGGAAAAAAAAAAACACTCAGCTTCACTGATTCTTTCTACCAAGTTGGCAGCAAAAGTTAAATCACTCTTGTGGTTTACCAAATGCTTGCAGGGAAACCCATTTTTGCTTGATAAATCATGATATTTTTGCTTGTAATATTAAATCTTGTGGCTTAGGCATGGTTGGAATCAGTAAAGAGTATGCCTATGGGTGATGGAGAGCCGACAATATAATGGGTAGAAGGAGGAAGGAAATTTCCCACCCCTCCTGCATCAATGGGGCATTTGCAAAAGAGCAGTTAAAATGAAGTGAGCTCCATTGCTCATGCAGATCCTGATAAAACTCAGTTTTAACACTGACAATTCCAATCACAGAAAAGGTTTCTATGAAATTAGGGTAGGGACATGTTCGGCACAGCTCTGTGGGCCGAAAGGCCTGAATTGTGCTGTAATTGTTCTATGTTCTATCTATGTTCTATGTTTCTGCTGGCAGAACGGGCGTGTAAGGCAACAAGTGTAACCCCACTAGTTACAAAAAAAGGAGAGAGAAAACAGGGAACTCTAGACCAACACCAACAGTAGGGAAGTACTTTAATTTACTATTAGGGGTTTGGTGACAGGGAACTTAGAAAATAACAACAGGATTGGGCAGAGTGAACATAAACTTATGAGATGACAAATTTTTCAGACTTTTTTTGAGGATGCAACAGGCAGGATAGATTAGGATAAATCAGTTGGATGAGATTATTAAATAAAATTAGAGCAGGAGATATTGGGGGTATATATTGCATGGACTGAAGATTGGCTAATAGACAGAAAACAGAAAGTAGGAATAAATGAGTTGGGTGCCAATGAAATCAGGGCCCCAGCTGTTCACAATCTGTACAATGTAATAATCTGTACAATCTCTTCACAATGATCTGGAAAAGGAGATTGTGTAATATATCTAGGTTTGCTGATGCTACAAAGCTGAGCGGCAGCTTGGATTTTGTGGAGGATACAGAAAAGCTTCAATGGAATATGGACAGGCTATATGAATTGCCAAGGACAATGGAATAAAATGTGAATAAATATGAGGTCATCCACATTGGTAGAAAAATAGAAAGATTTTTTTTTAAAGATAACATTTGATAGGTGTTAGTATGTTCAGAGGGTATCATTGCATATGAATCACTGAAAGTTAACATGCAGATACAGTAAGCAATTAGAAGACAAATGGTACACTGATCTTTGTGGCAAGAGGATTTGAGTAGGAGAGTAATGGCATCTTGCTCCAATTATTAATTCAGGAGGATAGAAGATGTTCACGTGAATGGTCCTTCAGTCTGAGAAGCCCTGGCTGTGGGCAGCCACTGGATCCTCACCATTCTCAAAGTCATTAAAGTTACTCCTTCATTGTGCTGAAGGTTCTCATTCAAAAATGGCACTGTTGCAAAGCAAACTTGTGTAGCCAACAGGGTGAGCCGCACTGCAGGAATCCCAACAATTCTCCTATGGCATTGGCACACAGTTGCTCCAGTGGTCTTCTTGGTGAGTGCCACAGTCAAGCTGTGGATCTGCCTGCAGCATAGTTCAATCATTGGGAACAAAAAGGTCAAATGTGCAGGACTGGCCTAATTCCTAATCAGCAAGCCTTCTACCGGCTGCACAAGGCCAAAGAATTAGGGGGTGAGGGATTGGTGCAGGATAAAACTATCATAGCAGCTACCAGGACAGTAGAACCAGAGCTGTATGTGGGAGAGATGGCAATCACACACGGGCGAATGTTAATGGAGAGGAAGACCTTCTACCCGACACGAATGCTATCTGCAAGTGAGAATATCACAAAACACTAAAGCCTTATCTTGCTGCTTCCGGAAAAATGATGAAAATGTTTACTCCTGCAGAACAGCATTAGTCACTGATTTCACTAAGCTCAGCTACCACCCAGGGGTGACCTTGAAAATCACTGTCAGGCTGCTCAGTATAAAACTGGTGACAAGAAACCTGAAGAGGGCATGTGAATTGGCACAGGAAAAATAGCAGCAGAGGTGGACAGCAGAAACTGCTGAACATGTATCAACAGGATATCGCAATTAACAAAGAAACAAAAGACTTTCCTTTCTTCCTTCCTTATGTCCTTCAACTAAATCCTGAGAGCTGTTGGCATGAGGTTAAAAAGCAAAGCTGGAAGAGGTTAAGGTTCATTTTAACACTCAGGTATTTGGGTTTCATGTTGGGTGCTAAACAGAGAGCAGCACAGATACACCTGGATGTCCGGTCTGTTCCTGTTAAAGCAAAAGGGTGGCTAATTGCCTAAAAGGTAAGTATAGCACAGGAAACCAAAGGTTTGGGCTTTCCCTCTCACTGTGTTTCACTGCTGGCCTAACATGAATTGCTCCATTGTGTCCATTTCTATTGGCACCTGTGAAATGCCAGGAGATTGTGTAAAAAAAAGCGATCTGTAAAAGACCTGAATTATTAACTAACAGAAAATAAGTTTAGTGCTTGGCCAGCAGTGGCATCATGGCTAATAATGGATGGCGTGGACATCATTAACAGGCCCGCAGCCGATCCTGAGCAAAAGGACTGGGAAGTTAGCAAGAAACAGGAGGTCACTGATTTGAATGGAACCAAGCCAAAGGTAATTATTCCAGCAGGTGTATCCTGTCCTGAGTGGGTGTGTGGTGGTGCCAGCCTGCAACACTCCTCCTTTGACCCAGGAACTTGCCCTATCGGGCTTCTTCTTGTTCTCTGGCTACTGAGTGCCCTTGCCAACAACTTTATGATGGTGAGGAAGACACTGCTGCTCACATGCTGTGACCTCATCAAAATAGGAGATTGGACCCAATGATGTCAGTGGAGATAAATCTGAGATTTTAATGAGGTCTCAGTAGCAGTCATATCTTACTCACCACAATATAACTTTTGGCGAGGGATTTGCTTTTGGTTCAATCCACCAAACTCTCCACTGCAAGTTATAGTTTATAACACTGAAGTATTCACTCCAGGCATTGAATTGCATTGGATCACTCCTCCAGATAATGCTGTACACCTTAGCTGAAAAGCACACAGGTTGATAAACCTATTCCACCCTCTCCCAACCAGCACCCCTTCAACTTGTGTCATTCAGTCTCTTTTGGTCTCTACCTGATCAAAGACATTCCCTCCCCCTTCTCTGCAATGTGTTTGATTTCTAACTTTTCTCATTTCTGATGAGCTTGAAGACCCACACCTCAAGATTCAACAACAGCTACTTCTGCACTGCCATTAGGTTCTTGAACCAACCTGAAAAACTTTAATGCTACCTTGGTTTATATTTTTTCTCTCCTTCAACTTGCACTAATGCTGTTATGTTTGCTTTTGCTTATTTTGTCATGTAAGTTACGTATAGTTTATGTTAGTCACGTTTTTACTGTGTTGCTGCTGCTGCATAAAGCTGATCTTCATGGCATTTATATCCTGGGTACGTATACCCATGATAACAAACTTCAACATGAACTTAAAGTGTTAACTCTGCTTCTCTCTTCATAGATGCTGTACTTCCAGCATTCTCCATTTTCATTCCAGACCTCTCACATAGCTGGTCTCACATTCTGTTCTGCAACTGTTGCATCAAAATAATTGTCTTCATAACTCTGAATATATTGTATTACATTTTCTTGAGGTCAACTGTGTACATGAAACTGCCCATATAAAAATGGAGAACTAATAACTCTGATCCACAACTGTAGGAACTACTATCTTGTATTGCATTCCTGGATACCATGAAATAAATTGCATCACTCTCTGTTTTCACTGCTTCTTAAATACCACTTGCATCCTGACTCCCATTCTAACTCTCTTTAGACCCCAGACTTTTCCCCTTTTCTGTTGCAATACTTGAAGACACCTTTTATGGTTCATCTCCAAAGCTTTCAACTCTGACATGCCTGTTTTCAGTCTTCCTTGTGGCATATTAGCTGTGCTGTATTGGCATGACATTAGTAAATCCATGCCTGTTATAACATTCTTCCAACGATTTTCAGAGCTTTAGAACGTGCCTCACATTGCAATACAGCCCTCATTTAACACTTTCAGCTCTGGCCAATTAGTAATTGACTTGTAGGCAATGAGCTCTTCCCCAGAACCTTGTCAGTGTCATCTTTGGTATACTCAATCAACTTCACCTCAGGCTGACTCTTTTTCTTCTCTCCTCATTTGTGGACACTTCTTCTGACCTGCCCGCCTTTTGATTTTGTAGATCATCCCATTGTTCTGAAATTGCCAGGTTACTGCCAAAATGATGCTTTTGACCAGACTTTATACACAATGGATTGCTTTCCACTGGCCCTGGACAGAGATGATCCTTTCCACTGGGGCACTTCACTGGTTTACTTCTCTAGTCAGCTTTTTACTTTGCTTTGCAGGTCTGCTTCTTAAACTTGTGATGGCCTCCACTGGTGCGTCTGTAATTGACACCTTCTGCCCTTGTATTTCCCCGCCAAGCTGATGCAATGCATGCTTCATTTGATGACCTGCAGTGAAATAGATCCATATTCAACCCTTATTGGCAGACATCCAAACAGTCAACACTGCAAATCCATGAATCTCGAAGTATGCCCTCAGCATGACCTACGACTCAGTGCAGCCTTTGTTTATATTATCCAAGCTCAATGCAAACCTATTTAAGGTGATATTATATTCATGTTCACAGCCAAGCTGCTTTATTACAGTCCGTGGCTCTATGCTGCATGACTCTCCCTAAGCCTTCTTAGTCCACAACTCAAAGTGCTTCCGGCAAAGCACTGTCCTATCTCCTCTCTACCTCCTCCCAGGGAGGTCTTGTCAGATGGGCTGTCATCAAATACCACCTGGCATGCTACCAGGGTATTGTTACCTACACCTTAATCACTACACATACCTTATGGAGAGAATTGTCTGTAATTTGCCGAACACTCATTCCAGATTGTACTTTCTCCCACTATTCTAGGACGTTGCATAGTAGCCATTGAACTACCATTTTCTACAACTATCTCACTGAAGTTGAAATCTGTAACCATGGTCCACCAGTGTCTGCTTGCTGGAAATCCTTTGGCACCTTCCACATCACCAGTGGCCTGTGTTTCCCAAAGTGTGACTGGCTTCTGGACCTCCTCATGGCTCATTTAGAAGTACAGGCTGTGAGTAGCTCGATCCAGTCTACTCCAGTGATCACTTGTGCATGCCCATGGTTCCATCTATCTCTTTGAAAGACTGAACAGTTCACTTTCCTACTAATTTCCTCCTGCATATGTGCCCTATGCTATTTTCTTCACTCCAATGAAAAATGATGGAAGTGTTTTAGATACAAATTTGAGTGACAGGATTATTCGCTATAGTTTGTTGCACATGTTGCTTCTTCAATCAATGAAGTGGCCTTAAATGTGCAGCCCTGATTAACCTCCTCGGGTATGTAATAGATTCCATCATCTTATTATCTGACTTCACTGTGTGAGTGGTATCCCAATGGGATTATTCCACACACTTGCTTCTTTATGGGCCACTGTTGGACTACTCTGGTATCAGACATAAAAGATACCACTGCTGGTGTGCAGTTCTGGTCACCGCACTATAGGAAGGATGTGACTGCACTGGAGAGGGTGCAGAGGTCTGCACCTTAATCAGGGTGTTGCCTGGGATAGAGCTTTTGAGCTATGAGAAGGGACTGGATAGGCTGGGTTTGTTTTCCTTGGAGCAGAGAAGGCTGAGCGGGTCTTGATTCAGGTATATAAAATTATAAGGGGCATAGATGGGATGGACTTGCATTAAATTTATGGCAAGGTGCTCTACCTTTTCTCCCCATGTGACCTGCCAGTTTTCCATCAAACACACTAGTGGCATCCACATGACTTAGTATGAAGAATGAAACCATACCACCCTTACCACCTCTATGGGCTTTATACCTGTTTGCACCTTGGAATCATGCCCTGCATGAAGCTGTTTCATGTTTTTAAGTGTCATCTTCATATTGATGTCTAGTCTATATGCTTACTCAAACATTAAGTCCACCATATTAAATAATTTAACTGAATTCTCTCATCCACCAGTCCACACAAACAAGTGGCCAAAGAATGTTTGATCTAAAAAAGTTGGGAAATTGCATCTCTTTTGTTAGTGTCTGCTAACCGTTTCTTCTGGTTACCTAGCCTCTGATTTCTGCCAAATCTGTAGCTCTTGAAAATCTCAAGTGCCAGATGAAAATGCTCCTTGAAGGTTTTCATTATGTCCTTGAATGAGACTGCATCTGCTGTTCATGGTGCTTGTAGACTTACTGATGTCTCTTATGTCCCCAGTCCTTCCTCCAGCAATGATATTGCCTTCCTCTTCTTGTGTACCACTTTGTTTCTCTGTTCTGCGTCCTGCACTGGGACCTTGGCAGTGCCCATCATGGTGAGGAATATTGTCACTTGTTACATTCACAGGACAAATGGCTATGCCTCTAGCTTCTCGACATATGTGCCACATTCTCTGCAACCATCATCACTGCTCTACTAAAAGACCCTGTTCTTTATTTTCTTCAAGGTAGATCACTGTCCTATTGCTCCCCCAAACAGCAACATTCTTGACTCTTTTATGATACCAATTTCCTCAGCAAATAAACAGAGGTGGAGATATCAATGGAACATGCTTTACTGAAGGCAGTAGTATTAACAGCAACATTTAGTACAATGATGTATCAAAGTCATACCACATGGTACAGTTCTTAAAAGGTACACCAACAACTAAATGCACTACATATTGTGAATGAGGCACCAATGAAGGAATGTTGTTCTGGATGGTTTTGACTTTTGTTAGAGCTGCAAATGGAGTGAACTTCTGACTTGTGCCTTATAGATGGTGGAAATGCTTTGGAAAATCAGGAGTTGAGTCACTTGCCTCAGATTGCCCAGCCTCCAACTTGCTCTTGGGGTCACAATATTGTTTCTTGTCAATGAAATGAAGTAAAAAAAAACTGACCAGAAAGTCTTGGATTTAATAGTCAGTCTAGACTGTTGCTGATGTGGGATTACAGCAGTGTTATTACAAGATCTTCAGTGTCCCTGAGCTAAGGAAGGAGAAAAATCAGCAAAGTTTCAACATTTCCTATTGCTATGTTGGAAAATAAGCATCAGGATAACAAGGCACAATTGGCTGTGACGCCCCACAATTGGCAGCTATGCTGTCACTAATTGCTTTAGCTCAAGCGTGAAGGGTAGCTACTTCAGAATTGGAGAAGAAAATTGGGTGAGAGTGGAAAGAAAATTAGATTATTCATACTTACATTACACTTTTGTCCCAAAGATAACAATGAAACTGTTACCTCCTGAATCCACAAGCCATCTGTTTGTCTTTCCTTTAGTATCTGCATATTGAAGAACTGCCACTAAATCACCCCTTTGAAGTGTCAGGTCAAGATCTTTGCTTCCAGAAATATCATTGGTAACTAGGTATATTTTGCTGGGGTCGTATTTTTTCAAAAGCATGTCCAATTTTTCTTGATTAAAAGGCTGAAAAAAATTATAAATTAACTGGAAAAATGATTCAAATGCTAACATAGCAAAGTAATTTCACTATAGACAATTCACATAATTCATAATCTAATATCTGACTTATTTAGAAGCTAGCAATTTGCAACAACTCTAGATAATGACATAATTGTTAAATGAAATATACAACATCCAAGACTCTGTCATGTGGATTTTAAGTGCTTAGTGGCTATTTGATGGAGCATGCAGCCAGCCACTCAAGAAGTTGACCAGGTTGATGGCTTCACCAAGAGCCCATTTTGTTGGCTGCCTCTCATTAATACACATACTGCAACTGCATGTTTGAAAAAGATGTTGTGACGCTGCTCACCTTCTCTCGGCCACAGCCCTCTTTATTCTCCTTCAGTTAAGAGGGGTTTTCCTGGTCTTGATGCCTCCACAAAAATCATTACAACATTTTATTTTGCACGCCTCTTCTGCTGATTTATCCTGAATTTACAAAATGTCCATGTGTGGTAGTGAGTCCATGACTATAAGTTTAATTCCATTATTGTCAAATTTCCACCAGGGCAGGAGTTAAATTGGCCTTTGTTATTTTAAATTGATCTTTTTAACCATAGAACCATAGAACAATACAGCACAATACAGGCCCTTCGGCCCACCATGTTGTGCTGACCTATTTGTAGCTACAAATAGGATATGTTAATTATATATAAAAGTCTGTGATATACAATTCTAAAAAATATCGTAAATTATAACCCCGTTTCTCATCTCAGTTTCAAGTTTCCAGTTTCCAGTATTTGCATTTCTATCTTGTGATTTATTGTGGTGACTTGCAACAAACAATATGCCTTTTTCCTTGGCTAATTAAAGGGACAGAAAAGCCAGCATTGGCATTAGTGAAAACTGTCCTTTCAGGAGTGATTATCAATCACTTACTGCCATAAGGTTGGAGCATCATTTCATTTGATTGACATAAATGTACAATAGCTAAAATGTGAATTGTTAAAATGCCTGCTCATAAAATGATTGCAAAGCTTCTCTAGCCCTTTTTTTCTGGGGTGTAGGTGCCCTTTCAAATTTGCTTTTAGTCCATTAAATGTTATACCTTTTTGATTCCTTACTACAAATTTTCTGTGCAGTCATTTTCCTGGACACGTGTAATTATGAATTACCTACAGAAAATTCATATTACTTTTTAAATTGTTTTACATGTAACATACCTGTTCAATAATTTGTTCCATGATTGATTCAAATACTTGGCAGAACTCTTCCAGTTTTACATCTGATTTCTGCAATGTTTCTTCTGTTTGTTGCCAAAAGTTGACTTTGTGGCTAGGTAGAAACTGAGAAACAAAAGTAATTTAAGAAGTTGTTCTATAAACATTATCTGATGATCGAAGATCTACTCAGGGCGAGGAAATAGTAGTTCACACATTTGATAATTAGTAATTGCACTATGTTTCATAGATTTATGCTTATTAGTGGTATTGGTTTTTCACTGAATAAATATATATAGATGCTGCTGGTCACAGAGGTTGATATAACCCTCACACAACAGAGCAGAGCTTACCTGGTCTGCTCTGGTTCTATTTGAAGGCGGCCTGATCTGGATCACATTCAGACTGTCTAAGATATCATTCTTCTTTCCAGTAACAGGTACATGTGGAGCACCACCTTGTATTTAGATTTAATTGAAATGGCTCATTGGTCTTTCCCATTAAACTGATAATATTTGTCTCTTTTTAAATTATTCTGTCCCAGACTTAATATGTACATTTTAATAACTTTTTATTATATGCTTTAAGTTGGTTGTAACTTGTCAAAATAGTTATTTAGCTGAAAATTAAATTGGCAAAGTAATTTGTACGATGTGGTACTGACAGAGTAGATAATCTTGACAGAACAGATAATTTTAATAGATATATAAATCCAATTTTTCTCTTGACAGCTCACCAAATTTAATATTGAGTAGCAGTGTCATACAGCTCCAAAAGGTTGCAGTATGACATGCTCTATCTTTAAATGCCAGCCAGCACTTATATGAATATTTGGCTGAGGTATTGAAGGACTGTTCCTATCTATGTAAGTATTCTCCAACAATTAGTCATTCATGTCAATATTCTTTCCCATACATCAACTGCCTATTTTTTCCCTTGGTGACTTGATCTTTAGAACTGATTGCTCATGTAAAGCACGTCGCTCGGATGTGGCATCAGCCAGGTGCAAGAAAAGCCTACTCTTTCTGCATTGGTAGCTTACTCAAGTTCGTCTTTTTCACATTGTGCATTCCTGTACTTTACCAAGTAGAACTACTTGCCTTATGGTTTGCTGTCAACCATATTGCATGGTAGAGTGTGCTGCATTGATACTATATAGTACCATTATCACTTAGGCCATGGAACCATGCAATAAGTCCCATTTGTACTTTTCCCATCCTCTGGAGAGACCCTTGCAAACCAAACCCTCCTCTTCGCTGTGTTCTGCAGTGTACCGCAAGAGGGTTAAGCATCCCTGCTCAATTAGTACAATTTTACATTTATTGAATTACATTTCAAGGCCCAACGCTGCAGTTAGCTCCCTAAGCAAGGGGGTAATTTTAGGGTCTAATCATGCTTGTGGTGGGAGATCAGAGCATTTCCCACCATCTGCACTTCTGTTAGATTAAAATACTTCTAAACTGCATCACGGAGCTGATATTTTCCACACAACTGAGCTGAATTTGAATCCAGCTCCTGGAAAAGAAAAGAAACTAATGTTACCCAATTCACCATTCAATCCCTCCAATACATGTAATAATTCAAGACATATTATTACCTCATGCAGATGCTGACTGATTAATTCAAGGATGTTGTTGGCTAAGTCATGATGGACATAGATAATTGCTTGTAGAATCTGAGCTTGTAGCTGTAGCACAATTCTGTTAAATCTTGGCAACTCTGAGAGTAATAAAGAATGGAGTGTTTCATATGTCTTCTCAACAGTCTTCTCATCATAAGATGCACCACCTTCTTGCTTTATTTTCTCCTGAATTTTTTCATAGTCTAACATTTTATCTTTGTGTTTTCTAACCAGCTGTTGTGGCCCACTGAACATGCTTGTGAGGACACAGAGTGGTTCATAAATGATGGATTCCAATCTTCTCTTCTGTTTTGACAAAGACATTCTCATATATAGTCATTAATATTTATGAGCATTAGAACTATTCCTAAAACTAGAGGGTACACATTTAGGGGTAAGAGGTTTACAGAGGATTTGAGGAAAAACTTTTTCACCTAGAATGTGGTTGGAATCTGGAAATGCACTGGCTGAATGGATGATGAAGGCAGGGGTTCTTGACACTTAAGAAGTATCTAGATGAGCACTCGAATCACCAACACACAGAAGGCTATGGAACAAATGCTGGTAAATGGGATTAGTTAAGATAAGTATTTCATCGAGATGAAGTACCTATCATGAAAATGGTGGGCGATGGGCCCGTTTCTGTGTGTACATAAGAAATAAAAATGGGAATAGGTCTTTTGGTCCTTCAAACTTGCACCACCATTCTATAGGATAATGATTGATTTACTTCCATTGCACTTTCCTGCATTATTCCCATGAACCATTATTCCCATTAGTACACGGAATCTATTGATTTTTTTCTTGAATATACCAACCAGTGGGCATCCATAGCCATTTAGAGTAGAGAATTCCAGATTCATAACCCTTTTGTGGAAGTGTCTCCTCTTCAAATAAGGTTGATCCTTTTTGAAACTGTGATCCACTGTGGAGATTTTCAGCCAGAGGATGCACACTCCCAATATCTACATTACTAATTTTATAAGTTTCAGTAAGATTACCTCTCTAAACACAATTGAATTGAGACCTAGTTCACTCATTTTATGAATTTTATGCCTTTACTTACAAATTGAGGAATTACTTGTTGGTACAGTTTTTCGATAAACCCCCGATAGCAGGCAGCAACATGTTCATCCACCAAATCAGAGAAGTCTTGGCATGGGTTTAAATGTTGAAAATGCTGTGTCAAAATTAAAGAGAATGATTAAAAGATGGACAAGGTTAGTGTAGTGAGTGATTTTTAACATTTTAGCTTCCCCAATATTGACTGGCACTCCCTTAGTTCAGGGTGATAGTGACTGTTGCCACTGCATGCAGAGCAGTCCGTGCAGAAAAAGGTGGCAGCATCTCTGCCCGCAGAAGGCGACAACTAAAGAAGTCTTTAGTTGCTAGAAAATACTTAGCTTCCAGCTGCATTGCCTGTCAGATGGCTGGAAATTGCAGGGGCACTTCCTGAAAGTCTCGAGTGCAGGCCATCCCTGGCAAACTATTATTTAAGAACGTTAATGAATATACATTAGAGAAAGATATTAAAAAGTAGTATTTAAATGTTGTAGCCATGTCTTTTTTTCATTCCTTCTGAGCTGTAGGTGCCTTTGGTGTCCACTTCTGTGCACCATGATAACACTTAAAAAAAAGTTTCTAAATATATCTTATAAATTGCCCTGTCACCACTACTACAACTAAAATATAGGAAAAAAAGTGAAAACATTAAAAGCAGAATTATTTTTGTAATTCTGAAATCAATTCTAGAACATTGTAATCCAATGCTGGATTTTTTTTTGCACGAGTTGCCATAGAAATAGAAGATTTTAGTTGAGAATACTTTTCCTGAACATCATTCATGCAAAAAGAGTGGCTTCTGAACTTAAAATGATGAACTTAAAAGCCTAGCATTGTTAAAATTATTTCATGATCTAACAATCACAATTTCTATTTAATAAATTCTTTACAATGAAACTTACTTTTAGATAAATGCTGCATTCCATATTCATAAAATTTTGTGATTAAACAAAAAGAAAATCATATAAAGAGAAAAAGCACTTTAGGCTATGAAATTATTTTGTGGTATACTTGTGTATGAACCACTAATGTTGTGATGAATTAACCCATTTATTCCAAATGGGCTAAGACTCTAAATATCTACCCACTCGCTAAGCTTCATTGGTTTGAAAAGTTATAGTAATGAAACGAAGCCAACATGTAAGCAGCCCAGCTAGGTATAAACATTGGAAAAGAGTGGCAGAATAGATACATTTTAATTAATTTACTTACAAAATATTTGATTCTAATGTAATAAGAAAAATCATTTGAACATTGAAGCTCATTGGGATTCTCACTGGAAATTATTTTAAAGACTGCATCAAATATAAAATCAGCACTCTATTTAATAGTAAATTGCTGTTTTTAACCCTTTCCTTTAGCTAAGTTAGGATTAACCAAGTTGGTGCTTATTCAAATAAATATTATCTGTTATGTAGCAGTCTATAGTAAATAGGGCTGCAACTTAACTTGAATGTATTCATAGTTTTACTAGTATTGTGATCAATAACAGGCATATAACTATATTAAAATATGTCCTTGTGTGTGATATTTAATATTATTGAGTGTCATTTAAACAAAACAAGAAATTTAAACCATTACAAACCAAATGAAGTTAAGGTGCAGCAGGGAAAGGGTGAGAACTAAAGTTAAATTAGCTGTACAAATAACAGGCACCAACTATGCACAAATTTCCAGTAATCTTTTTAACTAAGCTAGTACCTGAACTCTTCAGTTATGTAATGGATTCTGTGAACACTCATCCTCAAGTCAAAATGTACTTAGCTCATGCATAATGAGTGAAACATGAGAAAAGTAGTGATGTGGAAAAGGGAAAGGTAAATGTACATTTAGAAAAAAAAATTAAAAGACATAGTAAACCTAAGTGGAAATGTAGTAATATATATGATTAGATGTATAGAGTCAGTAGTTCTCTTCCAAGCCAGCAGGGGTGATTGTGTTTTTGGAAGCTTGTCTGTGTCACTATTTTGATCTTTGGTATTCACCATTTTAGTTGATCTCTACAAGGGCTGCAGCTGCAGGCATGTACATTCAGTAGGCTTGAAGAAAATAAATATAGCGCCTAAAGGATGAAACTCAGTCTCCACTTCTTTTGTATGTTAAGATATAATAATTTTTTGCAAAGTCAGATAGGTCCAAAGAAAAAGTTTTTCAAAGAGAAAATAGGGAAGAGAAGGAAAGACCAACATCCGTCTGCTTTAAACAAATTCACCACAGTAGGTTTGGTTGTAGCACTATGCAGACGCTAAGGGCAGTTGTACCCACTTCAAGGTAAAAGCCATTAGCAATGCTTCTGCTCCAGTAAATATAACTAAACTCCAGACATGTCTGGTGATGTTGAATTACTAATATTAGTTTTTTTCCCCAAATCCAGCCATGCTCATTGCTCCACTGCACAAATTACTATAAAAGGATATGAAGTAGAGGTGGATTGAAGTTCAAGAAAAGACTTTTGTGCATTCCAAAAGTAAACTGATGATGTGCTAGTCCATGACTCAAACAGACAGAGAGTTCATCTTTGCTTATTGTCCTTCATCATACAGTGGTGGTGCTGTGTTATCCCACTGATGGAAGATGGTTCTGAAAAACCAATATTTTATGTCCAGAAAGCTGAATGCAGTAGAGAAAAAGTACTCCCAGCTGGATAAAGAAGGGTTAGCCATCATGCTTGGAATGCCAGTTCCATAAGTATATTTTTGGATGTCACTTTAGCATCTACACAGATCACAAGCTCCTGATTTCTCTATTCCATGAAATGAAGTCAGTGCCTCGAATGATTCCCCCATGAGTTCAAAGATTGGCTTTGGCTTTGAGAGCATATGAAGAAATTATTGTTTTCAAAGCATGGAAATACCTGAGAAAAGCAGATGCTCTCAGTTTGGAGCCCGAGATGACTACTGATAAAGGAATACAGGGCCCAGTGTTGACGATGGATCATCAAGCCAGTAGATACCACACAAAGTAAGAAGGCAGTGGGAAGCAAAAGATTTTGTACTGCCTCTAGTGGAGTTTGGATGTTCTACCAAAGAAAGGAGATCACCAGTTTGGTAGACACCATTTTGATTGATTCCACAAGGGCTGTGTTGCAGACTTTTCCACTCAGAAAATTACTACAGTTCCTAAAGGATGAAATGCAGCCTTCACATGAAACAAGGACACAACAGTGAAATCAAAGGAAAGAAAGAATAAATATGTAAGAGCAAAATGCAAACTAAAGGTAAAAGGCAAAGAGGGATGAAAACAAACAAGAAAATATCAAAAAAGGACAAGAAAGAAAAGGATATAAAAAGAAAACGAATTGTTTTGTTACCTCCACATTTGTTATGTAATTTCCTGTGTTCTTCTTCAGTGTTGTAACATCTTTTTCTATTATGTTGAAAAGCATCACCAAATCATCATAATCTTTGTCTTTAGTCTATCAATGAATGGAAAAAAAATGCCTGTTAAATTGTAAAACAAAACAGCTGTTTCTCATTACGTTTTACACTTTGTTGTCAAAGATCCACATATCAGATTAATTGGTTAACCCACCTCAACGATACAGAATCACCTACCCACTTGATATATAACTATATATTTCATTAATATATTTTAATCCAGAATATTACTATAATAAAGAGTTTGATCGTTATTCCCTCTGCTGGATCAGAATAGGAAAGCAGTACAGTCCACACAGAACAGCACTTGCCAGCATCCATGCTGATGAAACTTTATTGAAGGACAACTACTTGTCAGAAATGGGAGTATGGGAAGCTTCATAGATTGGGATTGTGACGATTGGGAGGTTAAAGCATCGGAACGAGTCCACATACTATTTTAAAGTAATAAATGGATAGATGATGCGCCATGTACACTGTGTCCATTGGCATTAGCCATTATGCAGAGGTTCACTAGGGAGAGCTTCTTACTGATTCTTAGGAACTAGCTGGCCCCACAAATCAACCCTCCTCCCAAATCCCAGCAAACAACAATTCTGTCACACTGTCTCCTGGTGTCCTGCTGCCACTTCCACAAAGGAATCACCAGAAATCCTGCCCATGTTATTCAGTATGCTGTCCCAAAAACATGTGGACCTTCAACAGAATTCAAATGCAGCCCAATAATTGTCAGAGCTTTAGTTCACTTCCACTGGGTGAACTCTAGCCTTGAGCCATCTGTGACTCACACAGAAAATTGGCAGCAATAATCACAAACGTGGTTGGATTCAGATCTATTACATGATGAAAGCAATACATTTTAATAGAATTGAAAGTTTGTTTTAATTAAATAGCTTAGAGTACAAGAAGTCACAATTTTACGTTGCTTAAGACCAGACAAGGGGTTATATGTCAGGAGGTGATTCTTTTCCTGAAGAACGGGGACCCGTGAAACAGTGGCAATTCATGCCAGATGCCTTCAGTTCTGATGAAATTTCACTGACTGAAAGTAGGTTCAATGATCTCCTGTGACACTGTACACACAAACTTGTAAAAGAAACCGCTCCCTTCCTGTACCTGTTTCCGTTGTTCCTCAGGCAGTTAAAATGGCTGAAACAACTGACCCATTGATTTCTAGCAGTTGGCATTTTTAACCTGCTCTCCTGAGCAGGTGAGGAGGGCCTCTGCCAGGATGTAGCAAACTCTTGCTTATCTATACAGGCTGGGCCTCAATTCATTGGGACCCAGCTGCAACTTTGACCCAAGATCTGAATGCTAGAGCCAAGGTAACTGTATTATTATGTAGTTATAATAAAGAACCACAGTTCCCAGTAGGCAATGCAAGGGGTCACATGGGGGAACAGGAAGTGGCTGTAAAAAGAGAGGGAAAGCTTCTCTGGTGTTGGCTAATAAAACGTTCAGATGTTAAACCCACGTGAAGTTTGTCTCTTGAAGAACAAACATAACATGGTGTCAGAAGTTGGATTGAGGTCTGAACAGGGAGAGTAGATGAATACTGTGTGCAATTGAGAAAGAGACTCAGTGAGTATGAAAGAAAAGCTGTAATAAGACGGAGAAAAAGCTGGCCGGCGTGGCGAGGGAACACATCGTTCCTGAAGTTCAGCAGTCACTGGATTTAGAACATAGAACATAGAAAAGCTACAGCACAATTCAGGCCCTTTGGCCCACAAAGCTGTGCCATCAAGAGAGATTCAGGTGAGAGGCCAAGAGTTCCTGTTATGTATAAGCTAAGTCCTCCCATGCCTATGCAGTTTACTGGCAATCTAACCGATAAATGGAAACGCTTCAAACAGCGATTCAGCATATATTTAGATGCTATAGAACCATAGAACAATACAGCACAATACAGGCCCTTTGGCCCACCAGGTTGTGCCGACCTTCAAACCACTTCTAAGACTATCTAACCTCTTCCTCCCATATATCCCTTCATCTTAAATTCCTCCATATGCTTATCTAACAACCTCTTGAACTTGCCCAACGTATCAGCCTCCACCACCACCCCCGGCAGCGCATTCCATGCACCAACCACTCTCTGGGTGAAAAACCTCCCTCTGACATCTCCCTTGAACTTCCCACCCATTACCTTAAAGCCATGCCCTCTTGTATTGAGCATTGGTGCCCTAGTGGTAGCGGGAGGGAAAAATGAAAAATTGAAAGTGTCTATTTTTCTGCATGTGATTGGCGAAGATGCTTTGGACATCTATAACAGCTTTCAAATTGATGAGACAGCTTTTGAGTTGGGCACTTTGATGAAAAAAATTGAGTATTTTATCCTAAGTAAAAACATCACATTTGAGAGATATAATTTTTTTCCTGTGACCAGAAACAAGGTGTTAGCTTCAACCAATACTTAGCTGAGCTTCACACACTGAGTAAGTCTTGTGAATTTGGAGATTTGAGAAACTCACTAGTTAAAGACAGAATAGTTTGTGGAATTCCAGATAACGGACTCAGAGAAAGACTGTTGCGTGAAAAAAATTTGACCCTGGAAAAGGCGGTGAATATGTGTAGGTCAGCAGAAACCACATGAGCACAAGCTAAGGAGCTGTACAGAGCAGACACAATAGTACATGCTGTGAAAACAGAGAAGCAGCTTCCAAGGTGTTTCTGAAAGCAACAGCAAAGAGGAAGGCTCAAACGGCACATGCAGCCGATGTGGAGGTGGACACATTCCAAAGATGAGTCCTGCTTATGGGAAGTCCTGCAATAGCTGTGGGAAGAAGAATCACTTTGCAAGGTGCTGCAAAGCTGGGGCTAACAAGAGAAAGGTGCACACAGTTGATGAGAAAATGGAGGAATTCTTTGTGGATTCTGTACAGACTGTGGCTGCTGGTAAAACAGAATGGATTGTTCCAGTAACTGTGAATGAGACACTAATTCCATTCAAGCTTGACACCAGAGCTCAGGTGAACCTGTTATCCATGGATGATTATAAGACTCTCACAGTAAAGAGTAAGATTTACCCTGTGAAGTTAAAAATGACAGGCTACACTGGAGAGAAAGTTCCAGTAAAAGGGGGCTGTATGGTGACCTTTAAGCACAAGGGGCAGAACTTAAAAATCACAGCTACTGAAAGAGTGTACAGCCAATATTAGGTCTGAGTGCATGTGAAAAGCTCAACCTAGTGAAAAGAGTTTTCATAGTATCTTCACATACCAAAGATGACCACACAACACTCATGGAAGAGTATGCAGATGTCTTTGAGGGGCTCGGATACTTACCTGGTGTACACAAAATTCACATAGATGAGGCAGTGGCTCCTGTTGTCCATGCATGCAGGAAAGTTCCGTTTCAACTTAGAGATAAGCTTAAACAAGAACTAGCACGCGTGGAACGGATGAATGTCATACAGAGAATTGAAGAACCAACAGATTAGGTGAGTTCACTGGTCATTGTGCAAAAGAAAAATGGAGCATTGCAGATATCTCAATAATGCCATCAAGAGAGAACATTTTAAATTGCCAACACGGGAGGAGATCATGTCCCGGTTTTCAGGTGCCAAATGGTTCAGCAAGCTCGACGCATCATCTGGGTTTTGGCAGATGAAGCTTGATGAGGCAAGTTCGAGACTCTGTACTTTTAACACACCACAGGGAAGATATTGCTATCTTCGGCTGCCATGTGGGATCCTGTCCGCACCAGAAGTCTACCATAAGACCATCTACATGATTTTTGAGGGCATACCTGGTGTCGAGACCATGATGGATGACATCATCGTCTGGGGGTCCACCGAGGAGGAACATGATACTCGACTGAGACAAGTGCTTGACATGACAAGGAATGTCAATTTGAAATTAAATAAAGAGAAATGTGAGTTTGGTGTTAAGACACTGATCTTCATAGGAGATGTCATATCTGCAGAGGGAGTGAAGCCTGACCCAAGAAAGACGTCAGCCATGGAAAACATGGAGAGGCCCCAAAACAGAGGAGGTGAGATGTTTCTTAGGGATGGTGACTTACCTGGCTAAGTTCATCCTTCGACTGTCAACAGTGTCAGCACCACTTAGGTCACTCCTTGAGCAACAAAATGAATGGATTTGGTCTCATGAGCAAGAAGTGTGTTTCCAGACGTTGAGAAGGGTCCTAACTGAAGACCCCGTGCTGAAGTTTTATGATCCGGAAAGGTGTATCAGGATATCAGCTGATGCGTCCCGGCACGGCCTTGGATCAATACTACTGCAGCAGCATGATGGCACATGGCAACCTGTGGCCTATGCATCAAGGGCTTTAACAAGTGCGGAAGCCAACTATGCACAGATAGAGAAAGAGCTTCTCGCCAGTACATATACATGTGAAAGGTTCCATCAGTACCTCTATGGGCAAGCTATTGAAGTGGAGACAGGTCATAAACCATTGGTCTCAATTATGTCCAAACCACTGAATGACTGTCCTATGACGATACAGTGCATGTTGATAAGGCTGCAGAAATATGATGTGAAGATGATCTACACACCGGGAAAATACGTTTGCTGCTGATGCGCTGTCTTGAGCAGTCGACAAGACTGAAAAGAGTGACTACAGGTTAATGCAGATGTACAGGCCTATGTTGACATGATTGTCACCTCTCTTCCAGTATCTCCAGATAGAATAGAGCAGATTAGGAAAGCAGCAGAGGCAGATGAAACAATGAAAGTACTCAATGTTACAATACGGAAAGGATGGCCAGCAGCAAAGGATGACTGTCCAATGTGCATTCAGGATTATTGGGCATGCAGAGCTGAACTGTCAGTAGTGAAAGATATGGTCTTCAAAAGGGAACAGGTTTGTGATTCCAGTGTCACTACGCAAGGAGATGCTCCAGAAGATACACGAAGGGCTTCTTGGGGAGGAAAAATGTAAACGTAGAGCACATGAAGTGATGTACTGGCCAAGAATGAACCAAGACATCAGCCGGACCACTGCTTCATGTGAAATATGCCTTACCTACAGACCAAAGCAGCAAGCAGAACCACTTACACCACACCCTGTACCAGACAGGCCGTATTTCAAAGTTGGAGTGAATTTGTTTGACTGTAATGGGAAGAGCCATATTGTTGTAACAGACTACTTTTCCAATTATCCAGAGGTTGCGACACTGCAATCAACGTCCAGCAAAGCAGTTATCATGTTCCTGAAAGCTGTGTTTGCGAGGCATGGAGTTCCATGTGAAGTAGTATCAGACAATGGTCCACAATTTTTGAGCTGTGAATTCGAATCCTTTGCCAATGTTTGGGGGGGTTTCGACATATAACCTCAAGCCCACATCACCGTAAATCTAATGGCCTAGCAGAGAGTTTAGTTAAGGTGGTGAAGGGCCTCATGAAGAAAGCGCAAGATGGACGAGAGGATTTCCACAGAAGTCTAATGATTTACAAAAGTGCACCACTGCAGAACGGCCTTTCACCAGCCCAAATGCAGATGGGTCGACGCAAACGCACTAACCTTCCAATACATGAAAACCTGTTGACACCTGAAGGAGCATACAAGGTCAAACAGGCTAAAGAGGAAGGGAAAGAAAAACAGGAACAGAATCACAAGACAGCGAAAAGCCCACCAGTCCTGAAGCCTGGGGATCAAGTGCGAATCCGAGATCATGAATCTGGCAAATGGTCCATGCAAGGAATTGTGCAAGAGGAAGTAAATCCACATTCATACCAGATCCAGACGGAGCGAGGGACGTCTCTGAGGAGGAACCGTGTGGATCTACGACCACAAGTTCCAACCCCTGGCTGTGACCCATCCCCTGTCAGTACACCAAAGGGGCCAGCATATGGAGAAAATGAACATGTGGACCAGAGTTACCAGGAAAACACCAATAGTAATGCAGCAAATGAAAGCAACACACCTGCGAAAACATTCGCACTTGATGTTCAGATGTTAAACCCACACGAAGTTTGTCTCTTGATGAAGAACAAACGTAACAGTAACCACCTTTTTTCTCCAAACTGCTAGCATTCATTCTCTTCTCCATCTGCATAAGCACCAAGCATCCCATCCTGTCTCTCAAATAATGTTGCCTGCACATTGCACTTTACTTTCAAGTCTCAGAACCGGTGGTCAGGGGATATTTGCAACCTACACACATACAAAACTAAACAAGAAGTTCTATCCCATTTTGTTACCATGTATTGCAGGATTCATTTGATAGAACAACTTGTCCTCAGGAGTATCTACCATTCTTTACTTCTCCATCACTGTAATGCACTTGTATTACTCCAGCAAAGGATTATAAAATGCATTTAGATAAAGAGTATGAGAACATAATTATTATACCAAATCACAACAATCAGGATGCTCGTTAATCTTAATGACAGATCTCAAAACCAGATTATTAGCAAAATATTTTAAACCAGCAATAACAGAGAATACCAGGAGCCTTGTAGTTGCATGTTACCAACACACACAAAGTGCTGGAGGAACTCAGCAGGTCAGGCAGCATCTATGGAGGGAAATAAACAGTCGATGTTTCGGGTCGAGACCCTTCATCAGGACTGGACTGCGTTGACGGGGAACTGAATCAGATTCTTGTTATTCTGGAAAAGTCTAATTCGTTCCAGTACAAACTGGTTTTTTGAATTTGCTGCTTATTCATTAACGTATTCCAATACTGTTAACGAAGTTCACCACAGTTATAAGTAGTATGCTTACTTGTTATACTGGTCAAACAACTTACTTTTGGAAGAATTCCAGTTTCATGTTTAATAACTTGACTGAGTCTGGATGCCTTCTTTGCAATGGAATGCGTGTTTATTCTGCATATTGAATCCTTTATTGAAAGATTTTCTGCTCTGATATATTTGTTTGCTGTTGGAATTGGAAGAAACATAAAACATCAACAACAAAACAGTTTCAAGCATTTGCCTCTCACTGATCTAATACCAAGTTGAAGACAACTGTTTGCCAAATATAACATCTGCTATCAGAATATTGTAGGATATCATTAGAACTAGGTCTTCACCCATGTCAATTTGGTTCCCTCACTGCCAGGTTCTACTGTGCCAGGTCTACTCATTTGTACAGCAGGTTGATTCAATAGCAATGGGAAACTGAGCAGGTGCCAGATTTCCCTAAGTTATAAATTCAATTTTCTTATGTACTTGCAAATTTTATCTGCCATTAATTCATTGAATCAGAGTGACACAGAATGAAAACAGGCCCTTCAGCCCACTGGGACCATGCTGATCATCAACCACTCATTTCCACTAATCCTGCATTAATCCCATTTTTAAAAATTTTCTCCACATTCTCATCAACTTCCACCAGATTCTACTCCTCACCTACACACCAGGGACAATTTACAGTGGTCATTTAACCTACCAACCCATACATCTTTGGGATGTGGGAGGAAACCAGAGCACACAAAGAAACCCATGCAATCAGAGGGATAACATACAAACTCTCAGCAGCCAAGGTTGGGACTGAACCTAGGGCTCTGGTCCTGTGAGCCAGCAGTTCTACTCGATGTGCCACTGTGCTGCCATTTCTTTGACAGGATTTTCCCTGCCTGTTCTCTTGATGCTCTCCCTTTCTATACCTGAAACTTCTCAATCCCACATTTGCAAACATTATTAACTTTTCACTTTCCATTATCGGGACATACAAGGTAAATGACAGGGCACTGGGGAGTACTGTAGAACAAAGAGAACCAGGGGTACAGGTACATAGTTCCCTGAGGGTGGTGACACAGGTAGACATAGTGGTGAAGGCAGTATTTGGCACATTTAAGAGATAAGATATCTTTAATAGTCACAGGTACATCGAAACACACAGTAAAATGCATCTTTTGTGTAGAGTGTTCCAGGGGCAGCCCACAAGTGTTGCCACACTTCCAGTGCCAAAATAGCACGCCCACAACTTCCCAACCTGTACGTCTTTGGAATGTGGGAGGAAACCAGAGCACCCGGAGGAAACCCACGCAGACACAGGGAGAACATACAAACTCCTCACAGAGAGTGGCCAGAATTGAACCCGGGTCGCTGGTGCTGTAACAGTGTTACACAATTTTACCTTCATTAGTCATGGTTAGAGTCATACAGCATGGAAACAGGCCCTTCAGCACAACTGGTTCATGCCGACCAAGATGCCTCATCCAAGCTAGTCCTACTTGTCAGCGTTTGGCCCAGATCCTTCTAGACCTTTCCAATCCATGTACCTGTCCAACTGTCTCTTAAAAGTTGTTATTGCATCTGTCTCAACCACATCCTCTGGCAGCTGATTCCACATAGATAACACCTTTTGTGTTAAAGAAAAGTTGCTCCTCTTAAATCTTTTCCCTTCTCACCTTAAACCTATGCCCCCTAGTTCTTGATTCCCCAACTCTGGGGAAAAAGACTGAGTGTATTCACCCTATCTATGCCCCTCATATTTTATACACCTTTATAAGATCTCAAGAGCGGGATGTCATATCACAGCTGCACAAATCATTGATGAGACTGCACCTGGAATACTGTGTGCAGTTCTGGTCGCTGTACCGTAGAAAGATGTGATTATGTTAGAGAGGGTGCAGAAAAGATTCACAAGGATGTTGCTAGAACTGGAGGGATTCAGTTATAAGGAGAGACTGGCGAGGCTGGGACTATTTTCTCTGGAGTGAAGGCAGCTGAGTTGTGACCTTATAGAGGTTTATAAAATCATGAGTAGTGTAGCTAAGATGGATTTTCACCATCCTTTTCCCAAGGCAGGGGAATCTAAAACCAGGAGGCATAGGTTTAAGATGAAAGGGGAAGGATTTCAAGGGACCTGAGCAGCAAGCTTTTCATACAGATGGTGGTGGGTATGTGGAACAAGCTGCCAGGGGAAGTGGTAAAGGAGGGTTAAATTACAATGTTTAAATGACATTTGGACAGATACATGGATAGGAAAGGTTTACAAGAATATGGGCCAAATGCAGGCAAATAGAACTAGCTCAGGTAGGTACCTTGGCCCGCATGGACGAGTTGGCCGATGGGCTCGTTTCCATGCTACGTAGCTCGATGATTATTGTCATAGGCTCCTTGCCTTGAAAACTGAGTTCATCTCCTCACTGTTAAAGGGTCCATCTTACTTCCTCTGTCCCCTTAGCTTCTATTTTCTTTCTCTTCTTAGCTGCCTCTAAGGTCCTTAAAAGTTTCACCACCACAATCTTCTTCATCACCTCTTTACCATTCAAGTTTTCTTCAGGCTGACTTCTATACCACCCTTGGCATCAATATTACTCCAGTCACATTTACACTCGTGTAGTATGTGATTGAAGCTGCAGATTTTGTCATTCTTCACCTGGTATTCTAGCCTCTCATCTCACTGATTTCAAAATTTTCTTCTTGGTTTACAAATCTCTTTAGGACCTTCCCTTGCCTGAAGAAAAGGCTTTCAAAATCTTCCACAATAAGAAACTTTTGATTAAAAATAAGCTCAAGTAATTTAGTCATTTGTTGATCTAGTTAAGAGATCAGTTAGGTGGTGGAGGACAGATGGTATTACTTCAACTGGAAGTAACTGTGGTGCTTCCCAAAAGGATTTGTACTGGGGCCTTGCTTGATAAATCTCAAAAAGCAAAGAAAAAGAAGCGCTTGTACAGGTCTCAAAGTCAAAATCCAGGTCACCCTCGCTCTGAGAGGAGAGTTTGAACTAGAAATTCTACTGCACACAAACAGGCACATTTTATCACCGGCCTGCACAGTCTTGAAAGGATCTCATTCATGATTAATCTATTTGGCAGAACCTCGTGCATATGGAAGCTACAATCAAAGCGCAAAGGAGAAGTGGCAGAGGAGAGTGGAAAAATAAGTAGTGTAAATCCCACAACAGTGGCTTCTACTGTTAATCATGCAATCCAAAATGTTGACTAAGAAATTAGTGCACACCTTTTATGGCTTTATTGTTAACAATCTCTCCATTGCTGGTGCAAAAAAAATATTAGCACCTATTCCAAAACCATGCCAATAGGCTCTCTCATGTAACACTACTCTGAGGATAGTAGAGGTCTAATTTCTTCCATTAGTAATCTGGCTTTGACCTTAGGAAGCAGACCTTAAAGGATCATGCCACATTATATTTTCAGTTATTGCCAAGGGAATGACTGCATTGTACATTAAACAGAGGGGGTGTGGCAGAGATTTCCCCAGAGGGCCAGTAGAACCTGCACAGGCTACTGAAGAACAATCCACACAGGTGGCAGTTTCCTTGCACAACGGGCACTAATGGCTGGAAGTTGCCAGGTGAGTATCTGTAGAGACAGGAGTGCCCTTTATGCCTGCCTGCACTCTTGTGAGCCTTGCAGCGCAGCCAAACACCCCTTTCAAATGTGAATACAGAAATTGCATTCATCAAAATATGAAGATACCCCACTTTGTCGGTAGAACTTTTTGTGACTTCTGCTATTGAACCAAGGACAAATTTCTCCGATTACATCTTACTTGGAAATAGCACCGGTAATGTTATCAATGGAATGATCTGTGTCTAACATTAATTGCAACCACAATAAGAGGAAATGGTGATGTGGAAGCCTTCGGAAGGAGATAAATGTGATGAAAGGACAAAAGATAGTTCATACCAACTTCTCGTAGTCCCTTGTATTCATTGATATTAATATTAACTTCTTGCATAGCCCTGATTGCTTTCTCTAGTGCAGCATAACCTTCATCAGATTGTGGTGTATTTTTCAGTATAGTTTCTAAAAGCAGCTGATATTTGAGTATCCTCTGGACTGGCATCACCAAGTAGAAAGTCAATGTCATGGCACCAGTGTCTGACCTATTGGGAAAAGACAGAAATTAAATTTTATGTTGGGTCCTTCTTTGAAGATGGCATCTAACTACTTAAAATGCTCCATCCTAATGTAACCTTTCTTATACCACTTCTAAGGAATTCCAAAAGATAATCTGTCACATGAGATCATATGCATTGTGCTGAGAAAACACTGTTATGGTAATTGCTAAGAACAGCTTTGGCTATTGTAATTCAATAGGAATCACCGCAATAAGCCAAACCATTGGCAAATCTGAAAACTTAATACATGATTAACTTTACTTTTAATATGTTGTATTAAACTGGTGCAGTTTACTAAATTTAGTGGTGCAGTTTACTAAAATAAATTTAGCTGGTGCAACAGCTAAAGAGAAACCAATTTATCTCTACACTAGAAAACACACTCCTTCTTTGGTCTCTGCAGGCCTGAAGCAAGACCCATAAAATTGTTTGATTGCACATTTATTTTTCATCCTTAGATGAGGACTTAAAATATTAACTTTATCACATATGCTGAGTTAACACAGTGTCTCCTCGAAGCACTCTAGAGTGTGCTTGGTAGAACTTTAATCAAAAGTAAGGGCTTGGATTTCTATTGTACAATTCACAACCTTGGGACATCCCAATACACCTTAGTCAACTAATTCATTTTGAAACATGAATTTGTTCTAATAGTAGATAGCAACAATATTAATTAACTTATTAAGGAGGAATTTTTTTTTGGTTGAAGACAGCAAAGAGTTACATGTCTGAAGAAATATCCTATAGCTGAAAATAGGTATCTTTGGATGCAAATGTGTCTTTGGATCAGTCTCTGTTCAATCTGGACCATTCAGCATATCAAATGCAGTTTGAATTTATTAATCAAAGCCTAACCCTATTGAAATAGCATTCTGTTATTGGTATCAGGCTAGCTATTCAAGAATTTTTCAATGATCTCTTATCAACCCAAGAGAAGATCTTCTTAAATCTCACCTTTATAAAGTAAAAGATGTCTATGAATCCAAGGGGAGGAGTGTTCTGTCTGAAACCACAAGCACTGAAAAATCAACAGTCTACCAGATGTGGTGATCTTGGGCTAGTTGGTTTTTATCTGTCATGTTCTCTTTGCATTTTTTTTAGATTTTATTTACAGCGTGGTAACAGGCCCTTCCGGCCCAACGAGTCCGCACCGCCCATTTTAAACCCCCAAATTAACCTACCCGTACATCTTCAGAATGTGGGAGGAAACCGGAGCACCCGGAGGAAACTCACGCAGACACGGGAGAACGTACAAACTCCTTACAGACAGCGACGGGAATCGAACCCCGATCGCTGGCGCTGTAATAGCGTCGTGCTAACCGCTACGCTACCGTGCCGCCCATTGCCTAGTCTGGCCTCAAAAACAGGCCCAGATGAAAATCTACAGTGTCTGAATAAACTAAGACAGAAAGGTTGTCTGTGTTTGGATCTTTCAATTCATGCTTTTCTGTATTCCATGTGCAATCTTACTTTCTCCCACACAAATCAATCGATCTATAAAAATCCACAATGTTCTTAAAGCATCAATAATGGAGATAACAATTTGCAAACTGTTTTCTCTAAATTCTTCTCAGTCAACACATCTGAAGACACTCTAATAAGTTGATACCAAATTTTGAATCATTAGTTTTTGGGCTTCACCCTTGAGTTACTATTTTCTATAACATTTTCTTGTGATACTTAGTGACAAAAATAACAACATTGCCAGGATTTGTGGAAGATTTCAAGTACGAAGAAAATCTCCTTCAAACCTCTTCCATCCCACTACTACTAATTGGAAAACATGGATGCTGTAACAAAATTCACTGACTGAAGTATTCTGAAGATGCTTTGCAAATGATGTAAGAACGATCATTCAGATCACAAGTTTTTTTTCACATGAAAGATTTCAAAGAAGATTAAAAGACCATAATTTAAAGGTTCATTTAATTTTATTGCTGTTTTTTAAAAGAGAATCCATTGATGTCGACTGAAAGAATACTGTTTCGTTTTGTAATTTGAATTTTTTTTATGAAGCCTCATTAATGACAGCCCTTTAAATACGATGTTGGTGCGTCGTGATTCAATGGGTCATTTAGCAACACACAGGTAGGACTGAACACATTCTTGGGTAGATATTGACTGTGTTCCAGCTCTTTGCTCCTGTCCACTCAAGTGGAGCTTCAAGTTTGGTGATAATGAATTATGCCAAAAGATAGTACACTTACAACACTAGGAATTGTATTTCTTTTTAGTAGGAAGATTGTTACACATACTGATGATGCCAAAGAAAACAACCATCAGTCACTAACATTTGGCACCCAGCCAACTCGTTTGACAAGACTTGAAGAAATACTGCGCCTATTCCTGGCAGGAGCTGTGTTCAGACTGGGTGTGCCAGATCCACCTCTTGCAGTATTACTTCTAATAAATTTACATAGGAAACAGTGCTTGATTCAGATGGAAACGGAGAACTTCCTCAAAGCATGATATCTCATAGACCAGTAAGTTTGAATAATAGTGAGCTGGTGTGAAACATGATAGTATTCCATTTGTTAACTAGAGGGACAAGTACGCCATATCCAGTAAGAGTAACAGGTTTCCTTTCCTGAAGGGAGCGAAGCAGTTGGATTGTTTGCCATAATCTGTAGTTTTACAATTATTATTTACTGCTGTTGATTTATTTAATAAACTGAACTTACATTTGCTAGTTCTTTGGTGGGATTTGGACACCATATCTCTAGATGGCCAGTCCAGCAATATAAACATTGGACTATTGAGCTTGACATAACATTTAGGGTGGTATGATTCCACCAAACCACAATGGAAGTAACAATCAGTCATTTCTCTGTTCCAGGTGGCTCTCTTACTCATAAAAATGTGGACCTGTTGATAAGATCATGTTAAATTTAGATGGTTGATAGCCCACTTTCAGTGCTTATGAAGAAGAGTCTGGTTCTGCCCAAGAAGTTAAAACTCAGCATGAGTTAGCATTTTCAGCAGAGGGGAAAAAACAATTTGGAAATCAACATTTCTTTCTAGAAATGTTACAAATTGTAAAGAATATTAGTTTGTTTTCTGTTATTTCATTTGAAAAGGTCAACAGTGAAAAAAAACACCATTATCTTCCCTATCCTATCATGCTAGATGGTGGTGCAATGTCAGTAACATGAACGACAACCATGCAAATTTTCTTCTACCATCAGTGAGGTGGCCGCTGCCTCTGTTTAAATAAAATCACCTAAAAGAGAAGATGGAGAGAACAAACCGTGACACGTTAATCATGTCTCATTGCAACTGATTTTAAAAAATCATGTTAACAAAATTCTTTTGCACCCCAATTGTGGGTTTTTATTGATGTTTCATAAGTACAATGTACTACAAAATAAAAGCATTCTGTAGATCTATTGAACTTTTCATACTGTAAATCTCTACTTGCTTCATGCTTATTCTGTCTGTCCCTTTTTCCATGCATAATCTTATCTCTTTATCAACTGTGATCAATCATGATTCCTGTCACTCATGGAGTTCTTTTTGTTGCTCTCCATCCAAGATAACATAACTGAATTTTATGATTTAACAGAAGACATGTCAACCATAAACTGAGCTCCCACTGACATTGATCCCCAGTAGACTACAGCATTATCAATTCTCCAACAACTCTTCAGCAGCACAAAACTTGAAACAAGTACTGTGGTGATGATGGGGCATTGGGGTAGGCTTATCTTTTGGGGACTGAAACGGGTTATGGCTGTTTTACAGACACATAATAAATGAATAATTATCAGTAGTTCACATACTGTGAAGTTCAAAGCCAAAGCAAAATTAGGTCCCAATATTCATTAATATTACTAGGGCAAGCTCCCAATCCATGCATTTTAAAATATTCAGAAAAGAAAAAGGTCCCCAAATCTGCAGATGAAGGAAGAAATTGGAAAACAGGAGTTTTAATAAGCAAGAACAATGTTAGGAATTCAAAAAAGAATCAACCACATTTAATGAACAAAAGCACAAAATCAGGTAAAAGATGAACTAGTGGAGTTAAACATTTGTCCCAAAGAGCCACCCAGTGGCCACAGTGTGGAACTGTGCTTAATTTGTAGAATTGAATCCAAAGCATAGGAATAAGAGTGGGGCATTTATTTTTTCCACACATTTATTCATTTACAGGATGTGGGCTGCGTTGGCAGGTCCAGAAATTTTTATCTTCCTGCAAAGGTCCTTGAGGAGGCCCCATGATGATGATGCTGGTTCTCAAAGACCTGTTCCGCTTGCCCTTCTTGGTGATAAAGATCAGGGATTTGGGAAGTATTGTCAAAATAGCTGAGGCAATTAACTGCAGTGCACCTTGTAGATGATACACACTGTTTTCATGGTGTGTTGCTGGTGCAAAGAGTGGAGGTATAGGATGGTGGAAGGGCATGTGGAGAGTATTCCATGATGCTTCTGACATGTCTTAAACATGATGGAAATCTTTGGGGTGTCAGCTGGTGAGATACTTGATCAAGATATCCAGATAAATACCATGGTGTTGAGAGCAAGTCTTTATGTAGCTGGTCCAGCTGAGTTTCTGCTGACCCCACTGACTATTGAGAGCATAGCAATGGTAATGCCTTTGAATGTCAAAGATAAACGATCAGACACTTCTACGGTGTGAATGTTACTTGTCATTTATCAGCCCATGCCTGAATGTTATTCTTCTCTTACTGCAAATAGGCTTGGACTGCTTTGTTGCCTCAGGAGTTGCAAATGCGACTAAATGTGCAATCATCAGCAAACATCCGCATTCTGACTATATAATGTGAGGAGAATGGTTGGGATTAGGACACAGCCCAGGGGAATTCTCTCAGTGATGCCGAGGCTGGGATAGTTAACTTTGAAAAACCACAACTGTTTTCATTTTTTCTACATGTGACTTCAGCCACTGGGGTGTTTTTCTTCTGATGTCCATTGACTTTAGTTTTACCAAGACTCCTTATTTCAACCCTTTAGTCATTTTTCCAAGGAAAGAAGCCCTAATCTGATCAATATTTTGTGACGGCTACAGTCTCACAATTTTGGCTACGTGCATCTTCGTTATATTTCCTCCCATTCTTCAGTAACATTTCGGGGTATGCAAAACAGACCTGGCCACACTATTCCAAGTACAGACTGCACAGTATAGACTAATTGTCTGCCTAAATGTAACTCACTGCTTCTATTAATAGCAATCCCAATGTCATGCACTCTTTTGGGCAAGTACGGTAGTATAGTGGTTAGTGTAACGCTATTACAGCACCAGCGACCCGGGTTCAATTCCGGCCACTGTCTGTAAGGAGTTTGTACCTTCTCCCCGTGTCGACGTGGGTTTCCCCCGGGTGCTCCGGTTTCCTCCCACATTCCAAAGACGGACGGGTTAGGAAGTTGTGGGCATGCTATGTTGGCACCGGAAGCGTGGTGACACTTGCGGGCTGCCCCCAGAACACGCAAAAGGTGCATTTCACTGTGTGTTTTGATGTACATGTGACTAATAAAGATATTCTTATCTTTATGGCATTATAAAGGTGTGATCTTGGTTTTAACCACTTATGCATCTGTTTCCCAGATCTCTTTGCTCTTCTACCCTACTTATTTTCTGACAATCTAAGGAATAAGAGGCTTCTTAAAATGTATCAGCTCACATTTCCCTAAATACCCAGAAATGTAACTACTCCACACCTGATTCTCATACACTGTTGGACCCTTCATGGAGCAAACTGTATGCACTCTCTGTCAGTGCCCAAAGTCACTGTGTCAAAATGGTTAGGTGGCCTGTGGTTATTCAAGGCACCTGCCTGAAAATGGTGTTAGGCCATCTTTTTGGATCAGTTTACTCTGGCAACCAAACCAGCTCAAAATTTAGGTTAAAAATTTTTGCTGGCCTTACTGTGAAGACAGATGTGTTCCTCCTGGCTTCTTATTAAAACACCAGGCTGCAGACAGCTATTGCTTCCCCAGGAGGTAGGGCTCTGCCTCAATATCTGTAAAATGATCAGCCCAGGAGTCACTGCCCTATTTCAGACATACAAGTAACACCACTTCCTGAACACAGAACTAGTCCGTAGCTTTATTAATAGCTGGGTGAGAAGTGTGGGGGCTCTCCCTCCAACATCAATGTTACCAGAATGAAGGCTATTTTACTGTGTCACTACTCATGGCTTTTCACAGCAAAAAATACACCTTGTTCAAAATATTAATGCACTTCTGCACATTTAAAGAATTAAAGCCTCATAAATAGAACTAGATGCGATGTTTCAAGTTTCTTACCTTACTGCTGTTAGAGATTCTATAACTTCCTTCCAAATATTTTCATTCTTCTTATAAATAGATTCAAGTAGCAGGATATTGTCATAGTTGACACAATACAGTTTGTATGCATCTTCCAGTTCTTGTTTGAAGGTGAGGAACACGTTACCTTTCAGAATAAAAATACGTACGTTTTCATAGTCTCCTGCAACCTTTAAGGAGCATTGTAGATTAACGTTTGAAGTAGAGGAAGAAGACCAAGTATTGGAATTCACAAAATTTTGCTTGGAATATATTGGGGCCTAATGACTTCTTTATGTTCTATAAATTGATAAAGTGACATTTTGAAAAAATATACACATTTGTACATTTAAATTTCTATCTTTACTTTTCTAAAAACATGTGATAGTTCAGAACTGCTGACAATATTTGAACAAATAGTGCAGACTTGATTTTATTTTATACTAAATCATGTCTAACCAATTTATTGGAGCTCTTTAAAGAAGTAACGTGCAGTGAATAAAGGGATACCTGTGGATTTACTATAATTAGATTTCTAGAGGCATTTGCTAAGGTGCTACGTCAAAGATTATGGTGGAAAATAAATACTCATAGTGCAGAAGGTAACATATTGGCATGGATAGGAGATTGGCCGACTAATAGGAAACACACAGGAGGCATAAGTAGGTCTTTTTTCTGGCTGGTAAGATATAATGAGTGATGTGCCACAGGGATCGGTGCTGGGGCCTCAACTTTTTACAATTTATATAAATAACTTGGATGAAGGCAGCAAACAAATGGTTGCTAAATTTGCTGATGACGTCAAGATAGGGAGGAATGTAAGAGGATACAAGGAGGCTACAAAGGGATTATGGCTAGGTTAAGTGAGTGAGGAAAGATCTGACAAATGGAGTATGATATGGATAACGTGAAATTGTCCATTTGGCAAGAAAATTGAAAATGAAGCTCATCATGTAAGCAATGAGAGATTGCAGAGCTCTGAAGTGCAGAGGGGTCTGGGTATCAGAGTGCATGACTCACAAAACATTAATATACTAATACAGCAAATAATTAGGAAAACTAACAGAATGTTATCCTTTATTGCTGTAGGGGAATTGAATTCAAAAGTAGGGAGGTCATGCTTCAGTCATATAGGGCAGTAGTGAGACCACATCTGGATTACTGTGTACTGTATTGTTCTCCTTATTTAAGGAAGGAGGTTAATGCATTGGAAACACTTCAGAGAAGATATACTAGACTAATACAAGTAAGAACACATCGCCTTATGAGGAAGATTTGAAAAGGCTAGACTTGTATCCACTGCAATTTAGAAGAGCATGAGGAATTTTAATTGAAACATATAAGAGGATCTTGACATGGTGGATGTACAGAGCATGTATCCTCTTTTGGGAGGCTCCAGAACTAGGGATTACAGTTTTAAAAAAAAGTTATTGCACATTTAAGATAGAGATGAGACAGTATTTTATTTTTTCCTCTCAGAGGGTCATTAGTCCCTAGAAATCTTCTATAAAGAGAAAAGTCTTTGAATACATTTAAAGCAGGGATAGATAAGCAGTGGAATGAAAGGTTCCCACAGGTAGATGGGAATGTGGATGAGTTACAATCAGATCGGCTATGATCTTATTAAAGAGTGGAGCAGGCTCAAGGAACTGAATAGCCTATTCCTACTTCTAGTTCATATGTTTGTAGGTTTGCATTCTGTCACTGGGATTCACCGGCTGAAAACTGCTCAGTCTCAGATATGAGGGAATATTTTAACTTGTGAACTGTTCTTTCATACAGCATTACATTTAATAACTACATGTGCATAATTAGTTTGCATCATGGTCTTACTACTGTCTTCATTTGCAGTTCAATAACGGTGCCAAGTGTTTGTGTCAATAACATGCACCCTATTTATTCCAAGTTTAAGCGATGGTTTTCCTGCCCCATCTTGTAAGTCACAAACCTTCCCTGAAGGTAACAGCAATAAGACACCTCTCTTGCACCATGACTGCATTCTGTAATGCTGCTCACAAGTGACAGCTGGTGAGCCTTGTGTGGGGGGGTGGGGGGTGGGCTGGGAGGACAGGGTGACTCCCAGTTGTCAATGCTGGAGCCTGTCACTTTCACTCAGAACGTTGCTGCAGTCCACTGGACCTTTCTCATCACTTAGAAGCAGCTTCCCTATAGAAGATTGCACCTAGGAAGCCATTGGGACAATCAACATGGTACAAGGAAAGGTGACAGATGAACTCAATATGGAGGCACACATTCCACCCATGAGTTAATCTCTGCAGCATCAAGTATTTACTTTAAACCACCGGAGGTATCAACACCGCCTACCTGAAGTCAAGACAAATGTAATCTAGAGTGGAAAACTTGGGCTCATTAGGTTAAAAGAACAGCACATTGAATTGGCATGGTATGCAGTCAAAGGAGTTGATTCAAGACTCTTGAAGAGGTAACATCACATTCAGTTTGAATTTAACATTACTCTTAACATGGAACACTGAGAACCAATGTTTTCTCCAGGGGCTGCTGCTGTAACGTTCTAAAGCAGCCAATGTCTCCTGAGCTATAGAGCAGGTTTTTCCACAGTAAACACACTTGAAAGGGTTTTCCTCTGGGTCATCCAAAGTATGTGTAACAAAGGGGACCTGCAGTGAGAGGGTTGGTGTCAGTCAAGGGGAATTGGGACCTAGAGGATCAGATCAGGGCACTGGAGAAGAGATGTGGCTGCTGGGGCTGAGACCAGTCACACCCAAGTTGGGAGATAGGTTTTGAAGGTCTGTTTTATAACCACGATTATGAGAGGGGGTGAAGTGCCTGAGGGGTGGTCAGGTGCAGCTTACAACTGGAGTGACGTTGAATGACCTGAAGGAGAGTCATCCTGAGAGGCTAATATTTAAAATAAAGCGGCCATTCCCAAGCCATTTCCCAATACTGGAGCCATCAGCTTGCCATTTACTCAAACTGGCCCTTTGAAAATGAAGCATGTGACTTCTCTTCTTAAGCAGTCCCTCAGGATCAAAGATGACTTGCCTCCATTGTAGTTCTGTGGGATCCAAGGTGGCTGATGTGGCCATTGTGGGACCCACAGACTCTGCTGCAGGTGGAGCAGGAGGTGCTCAATGGGGTGGGCAGGTCGGTGGGAAGAGAAGTGGTATACTACTTTTGCTGGGCTCCCAACAAAGAAACACGAGGATCTCAGTGCCATCCTGAATGCTCCTTCTCCATTTTTCTGTGGTAATGTGCCAAACATTCCTACATCAGAGAGGATGTTACATTTTTAGGGAGGCTTTGAGAAAGTCCTTGAAGCATTTCTTCTAGTAATCTCTTGCCATGATGGAGCTCACAACTCAGGGTAAAATACCTGATTCGAGAGTGGGGTTTTGGGCAAGAAAGCTGTGAGGCCAGCCTTAGGAATTGAGTCTTACTAACCCTTTGTCTCTTAAAGAAGGCTGACTTAGTGATAACGCAGATAACTAGGATGCCTTAGCCAAATAACATTATTCAAATATTGTGTTGTACCTTCTACAAATATTATCAATGCACTTTATCAAAGCACTTAAACTATTCAACTTTCAGATCCCCAATGTAGCTAATGGTTCCTGTGCACAAACATTCCTCATGTGATTAGTCTGGGCCAAAGGTACTTTGCAAAAATCAACTGATTTGATTGACTCCTTCTCTGACTCTGGTTCTGCCTGCAGTCCCAATGTTCTTTCTCCTAATTTTCCATGGTTGTGGGCACATGATTAACAATGTAATCAGTTCTTGATTTTCCCGAGGCCAGAGTGTCCTAATGCATTAATTAATGCATGCACATCGTTATCTTGTCGTATGGGCCTTGATTGTTACTTCTGATTTCAACAGTTTTGTCTTTGAAATCAGTCTATTTTTCCCGTGTATTATAACCTGTCCCTCATCAGTCATGAGTTAGGCATCTTAGTATGACACAGAACAAAGCAGTCCAAGCTTCTTACCTAATAGTTTTCTACAGCTGTTCTATGAGAAGTTTATTCTCTCCATTTAAGAATTTGTATCTAGAAGGATACTGATGCTAGCTGAATGTAATTAGAGCTGGGATGTTGCCCTTGCAAAGGAAGATGATGTTGGTTTGCTTTTCCTGTCAGTGAATTTAAAGGACTTTACAGAGAAAGTATTGTGGTACCTCTCTTATATTTTGCTCAGATAGTCCATGGGAGGGCAGGGATCATGGCTGCCCAGTAGACGATGACTTTGTTCCAGGTTTGAGGTCTTGGTCTTCAAACACACAGTTTCCTCAGATGGCCAAAAGCTGTCCTGGTGCACTGGAGATAGTGAACTTCATCATTATTGCTGAAAGGTGGCTCTCTAGATTGGAAAGTGTTCCATGTTTTCCACAATCTCACTGTGTACCTTTATTGTCAGGGGGATATTGTACAGCAGGTGTAGTTTGGTTAAGGACCTTAGTTTTGTGGATGTTTATTGTAAGACACATCCTTACATACACTTCAGTGAACGAGTCAGTGATAATTGGAGCTCGGCCTCTGAATGTGCATGTACGCATATGTCATCTGCACACTGCAACTTGATGATTGAGGATGAAATTACCTTGGTTTCAGAGTGAGGTGAAGTAGGTTGAACAATTTCCCATTCGTGATGCAGACTTGCTCCACTCCAGCAGGAAGCTTGTTGGAGTGAAGTGCTACATTGTAAAAAGAAAGATTAACTGGTGTTGGAGCAATAATGCAGCTTTTCTAGACCCTAGTCAACTCTGGGATGGGTTCAATGAGAGACATGTTGGTTAGAATCCTGATTTGTATGTCATCGTGTACCACATGTTGAATGGAAATGAATTTCTGAGGACAGTTTAATTTGAGAAGTCTCTGTTGATTGACTATTGCAAGGTCAAAAAGCCCTTGTCTAGTGGTTGAAGATGCAGGATGTTTGGGTCATACGTGGCCTTGATAATGCTGAAGAAGCCATATATGTCTTGTTTAAGTTGCTGGATCTCCTGCCATCTTTCCACCCACCATCTGTTCTACAAGCCATGGGATTCCTGGTGGACCACACCTTCAAGTGTATGTAGAGCTAAAGAATTCCAGTCATGGTAGAGGCATAGGTTACCGCCCCACCACCCCCCCCAACAAAGTGAGAGGATGAATGCATTCCCACCAACCAGAAAGGATGCAGCAGGTTCCAACAATCCACCCACAGCACTTCAGGAACCTGCTCACTATCAGTATTAGATGAATGGCTGCAGTTGCACCAAAACTTTTGGAAGATGGCTGAGGAGGGTCCCTGTTGGACTGTAGGTCCCATTAGACATTACTCCAGAGAGCAGGGAACCAGTCTTTCAGCCAAATTCAGGAATGATCAAGTGGCCAACTTAAACCTATCCTAAGATTTCAACCAAATCAGGCAGCATCAAATGGCCAACTTAAATCTTTCTTGAGGTTTTGGTAACTGCATTGAATGGACAACGAACTGTAATGCTGAATGACACCACAACTGTTTATTTCCTTCCATTGATACTGCCCAACCTGCTGAGTTCCTCCAGCATTTTGGGTGTGTTACTTTAATCTAAACTCCTATGGATTACGACTGCTTTTGACAAATTAATTTTGAAACCCTAGTAGGGTTTCAACATTTACAGGAAGATGTGACAACAAAATCTGACCCACGAAAACCTAAGTTTTCTTAGATTTGCTGGATTGAATGTGCATTGATCACATGGCTCTGTGCTATTAAGTGGAGTGCCATTTCATGCATTTTCAAAGAAAATAAGCTTTGTGCAAATAAATAAAATAATAATATTCAGAGATATTACCTGAAGCAGGAAAAAAGATCCTGCTGTTCCCTAATAATAGTTTGGAATGTGTAAGACACAGATCTGAAGAGTATAAAAAGCAGAACAATTGAATTTTCAGAGCAAAATTACCAAACCAATACTTCCCTTGCAGGAGTAACATTGTGGATGTGACACCTGTGAGTTTATGAGCTCAATACATGGGAACTACCGTTTCAAAAGGAGGTTATTCTTGCTTAAGAATTGACATTAAGGAACTCATGCTTATGCAATGTCAACTGCATTTAGCATTCAGCACTTGATTTATAGCATATTAGAGACAACACTGGCCGGTAAGATAAAATGGGAGACGGCAAGAGCTGAAGTCCTGCTGTCATATTTTAGAGAACTGGCAAAGACGTTGAAAAGCAGGAATTCAAATGCCAGTAATCCCAATTGCTACTAGTGCTACACTCCAACTAGCTTCCCACTGGATAGGAGCTAACTTGCAAGATGAATGAATGATCATTCATCCTACATTGCCTTCACTTCAGAATCAATATCAATGAACTTAAGTCATTGAGCTGCAATTCACAGATGATGCATACAAGAGAATGGGCTTTACACTAAACATGCACAAAACAAAGGCCCCTTACCAACCTGCACCACTGCACAACCCAGCCATCAAATAATAAGAGTCCACAATGGGACCCTGGAATACATAGGCATTTCCCTTATCTTGGCATGCACCTCTCAATAAAGGTGAATATTAAATATAATATTTACCACTGCCTCTAGAGTTGCAGCAAAGCCTTTGCCCACCTGAGGAAAAATAGCATTTGGAGATCAAGACCTCAAACCCAGCACAAATCTCATGTTTCACTAGACAGCGTGATCCTAGCACTCCTGTATTCTTCTGAGACATGAGCTATCTATAGCAGGAAAAGCAGAGCACTGGAGAGGTATTATCTATTACCAAAAAATCATCTAAATCCACTAGCAGAAAGAACAAAGCAATGTCAGTGTCCATCCTCAGGCCAACATTCCCAACTTCAAGTCTCCAATTACACTCAGTCAGTTCAATTCGGTGGGCCACATCATTCACATTCCAGTCATCAGACTCCCAAAACAGGCACTCTGCTTTGTTATGGCAAAACAGAGCAAAGGATTCAAGGATGTTCTTGAAGCTCTTGGATGTTCTCAAAGCCTTGTTGAAAATGTGTAACGTCCTTACTGATTCCTGCATATCCCTGGCCCTTAACTGCTCAAAATAGAAAAGGAACACCCAAAATGGAACCAACAGCTGAGAGTCATTGTTTGCAGCACACAGAAACCTAGTGAAATGAGGAGTAGAAAACTTCACAACACCTCTCACCCTCCCCACCAAACACCTCCTGCCCCACAGTGGATTGACATTGGATCCCGCATTGGCTCATTAACCACCTAAGAACCCACGATCATTCTCAACCACAAATGGCTATCTAAAATCAGTAGAAAATTCTAAAAAGGTATTTTCTTGATAGGACAGGCAAAACATTTAAATTTAAATGTTTTTAAAATTTTTTTTATTTACAGCGTGGTAACAAGCCCTTCTGGCCCAACAAGTCCACGCTGCCCATTTTAAACCCCCAAATTAACCTACCTGTACGTCTTTAGAATGTGGGAGGAAACCGGAGCACCCGGAGGAAACCCACGCAGACACAGGAGAATGTACAAACTCCTTACAGACAGTGACGGGAATTGAACCCTGATCACTGGCGCTGTAATAACATTGCACTAACTGCTATGCTACCGTGCTGCCATTGTGAAGAAGCCTAGAGTTTTGCACATCAGCATACATAAATCCATAAATCATTAAAATCGAAAGCATGTGTATGAAAATAGCTTTTTAAAGATTAATGGATTGTTGGTATATCTTAATGGGGATGCAATTCAGAAGTGACTAAGTGATGCAACATTTGTGTGAAGACTTAGCCAGATCCAGTTTGGAGAAATGTATAATATTTTGGGCTCTTGAATCTCAGGAAAAAATATTGCTTTGAAACAAGGACAGTGCCAATTCACCAGAAATTTACCAGCTTGAGAGTTATAACATGGGAGATGTGTTATGTAAACCTGTATTTTGTATTTCCTGCTTAGATGATTATAGATTGAATTGGTGCTTTTGAAATAATAAAGGAATTCTGCAGAATAAATATAAAATACTTCTCTTTTGGTGAAGGAGCCTAGATCAATAAGGTATAATCTCAAAATTGGAACCAATCTATTAAGAAGTAAAATTGGGAGGAGTTTTTTTAAAACATAGAACAGTACAGCATAGGAACAGGCTCTTCAGCTCATGATGTTGTGCTGAACTAATTAAACTAGTGATTAAATGCCTAACTCAACTAATCCCATCAGCCTACACAATGTCCATATCCCTACCATGTCCATGGTAAATAGCTAGTGGTATGAGTCCATGTTTTGTCTAAAAAAAAACTACAGATGGTGCATTAATTAATACTTTCAAGGCTAAGATCATAAAGCTGACAAGAGAATTGGAACAAAGGTAAACAAGTGGAACTGAGGTGTAAGTCAGCCATGCCATAACTGACTGGCAGCTTGCAGTTTAATGTTCCTATTTGACATAAATTCATTCTCCATTCAAAGAAAATACAACATATAAAATGGAAGCAGCCATTCTAGTAGCAAATTCTGAAAAAAACTGCAGATATGTCATATTTTCTGATATGAAAAAGAAAATGCTGGAAAATGCTGAGCAGGTCAAGCAACATCTACGGAGAAAGAAACAGAGATAACATTTCCATTCTGATGAAGGATGTTCAGCCTGAAATATTAACTTGATATACATTTTCTAAGCTGGCATGAGGGTGGGGAAATTCAAACCTACACATTATTTAAGTGGAAGAGTTCTGTACTGGCCTCAAAATTGAGGTCTAGAATTTCCTTAGTGCTTGTGGGGGTTGGAGATCCTGAAGAAGAGGTGGAAAGTAAATAACTTAGAGCTGTAGCTGATTCAGATTGCTAGTGTTGGGTTTGGATCTGCTCACCAAGAACACATGGCTGGGTGCCATTACTGAGATTTTTAATCTCATTGGAGTGGTGGTGATGTCCACAGCACCTGTGATGCCTGCTTCTGTGCGAATTAAAAGCAACCTTGGTGAGCAGGTCCAAACCCAACACTAGCAATCTGAATCACTGCTTAAATGGTACACTCTAAATATAATGTATTTATGGTAAATATAAGGTAGTTTGCCCTAAGATGAGTTAGTTTTATATATGAATGTCTATATTTGACCTTAGGCATCTACTAATTCCTGAATCAGAACAGGAAGTCAAAATAGAGGAGTGAGTGCATTCCTGAAATTCTCCCCCACCGTGTATACATTAACAATGAATTGTTCAAAGAAAAAAATAACATTTTTAGACTCAATTCATCATCGGAAGAGAGGAAACTATTTTACAAGTATCTGCTGAATAAATGGTAGTACTTACATGAGATCAGTGTAAAAACTAGTGTCATTACAGTTGACCTTACTTTCACAAACTTAATTTTATTAAAATAATGACAAAACTTTACAAAATTTATTAATAGAAGTATATTAAATGAGCAAGTCTCCAATAAAGCACACAACAAATCAATATAATTTACCAATACACCATGTTCAAATTTCCTAGCCAGCTATAACTGTGAAGGGTTAATGGACGTTTAAAACAGCACTGAGGCATTCCAGTGTTGGAGTACTGTCGCTTTTTTACCATGGTGATTTGATGAGTGTTTGTCGCTTTGCTCAACAAAGAGTAACTAATTATAGCCAGGCCCTTACAGTGAAAGGTTTGTTCACAGAAACAAAGGAATTGATAAAACAAATTGGCTTTGCAATTCTGATGTGCCTTTTAACAGCCAAGTAAAAAGCAAGGCTTTCAGAATCCTGAAACCAGGTCACCTTGTACGAACCAAACCTTTGCCAAAATTCCAGCTGAGTGGTGAGCAGCAGAATCTGTGGGATGAGCTGATGACTCATGGAACTGTTCAAGGAGTCAAAATGTAGTTTCCAACATTCCAGATTTTGCCATAGTTTTGTGTTATGTTTTTGTTTTTAAAATCATTCATAGGGTATAGGCATTGCTTTCTAAGGCAGTATTTATTGCCCAATCCTTACTGTCCCTTGAACTGAATGGCTTTCTGGGTCATTTCAAAGGACTGTTAATGTTCAACTACGTTACTATGGGCCTGGAGTTGTATATTAGCTCGAATGGGAAAAGACAGCACATTTCCTTCCCTAAAGGACATTAATGAACCAGATGGATTTTCTAAAAATTACATGGTCACCATTGTAAATCTCTAGATTTTTATTTAATTAATTGAGTTTAAATTCTTCAGCCACTGTGGCAGGGTTGAAACTGAAATCTCTAGGTCATTAATCCATGATTCTGTGTCAATAGTTCAGAGAGATAAATATTCTGCTTCTGTACTCCATACTCAATGCTGCTTATTACAAATAGAGGCAGGGACACAGAGTTCAACTGCATAATTTGAAAAAAAAGCCTTTAATTTGCAGGAACATGTTCTGTGGTGTAAGTTGTAGATAGCGGGAAGTTATTGATGCGTCACTCAGCAGGTCATGTATTGATCTGTACGCCTGAAGCTGAACACAACGTACAATAGTGATTTTTTTTCACCCAGTGACTGAAATGAGTCATTCTACCAAAGGGCAAGGTGATACAGTTCTTATGAGGTCCATTCTTAGTTTAGCAGTATTCAAAAGGCCCTAAAGGACACATACGTCCCAAAAGAAACAGTACTGCCTCTAAAAAGGCAGGTTAAACTGGTGCTGAATAGAATTCCTGTCCAGTTTCCTACAAGGATCTCTGCTACATAATTCTGCTGAGGCCCAAGGAATTGATGGCAATGGACCAGGCCTTGCACAATTTGTGTGTTCAAAGGCCTTTAGTCTATAAGCTCCCTACTATTGTGCAACTAGTGGAGGAGGCGAGTAGGCTGCACATTGCAGAGAGATGAGTATTTGGAGGGGTTGAGGGTGGTTAAAGAGAAGATTGAAGTGAGGAGGATGCAGGGCAGAGAGATACAGGATCAGGAGAGAGTTTAGAAAAAATTCTGCAGGGCTCCTGGATGGTTGGAAAGGATCGAGTGGAGTTGCTTGGAGAGGTGATCACAGGGATGCCTGAGGATATCAGGAGCAGGGAAGGAGGCAGAGAATGACCTAATGATTATATCTTGATGTCTTAGACTCCCTGTTAGTAGACCCAAGGAAGACTGGGGCTCCTGAAACTAGTGCCCACGGGTTAAGACCTACTTTAGTGTGCAAGACCCATGTCATTTGAGTTCCTCTCACACAGACACAATAGTTTCGCATAAGTGGTTTCAAAACCACAATTGCACCTGATTTGGCATTAATGAATATGCTTGGCAGCTTGCTTGCATATGTGCATTGTCATAGACATAGAAGCACAGGTCATACAGCATTGACTCAGGCCCAAATTTAATTTTTAAAAAAATCAGTGAATTAGGACTTGAAAACCAAAATCATCATCATCTAGGTTTTTGATTATAATTAGAAACACCATTGATATATTAGAAAGAAATACAGAGAGAGCAAAAATCAGAAGCAGATACACAGAGAAGCATGTATAGAAAGCAATGGTGACAAGCTAGAAATTTGTGGGAACTGTTCCAGTGAAATTTTGAAAGATGACAACTACTCTATCCATTATCTCCATGACCACTTGCTTCAAAATTCTAGGATAAAGGACATCAGATTCTGCCTTTCAACCTCATTAATTTCTCAAATACTTATTTATTACACAAACACTGATTTTTCTGACCTCCTCCTTCACTCCACATCTGTAGTTTACCACTATTTTTGGAAGGTTTTCTGCATCTTCTTTTGTGCAGACACAGAAGATATTTGTTTAAGTTCGATTTCCTTATTCTACATCCTAATTTTCCCTGTTTCAATCTGTAAGAGTCCTTCATAAACTTGAGCCACTGTCCTTTTCACATATTTATAGAAGTTCTTATAAGAGCATCATAGAGATGTACAGAACAGAAACAGGCTCTTTGGCCCAAGTTGTCCTTGTCGACCAAGAATCCTACCTGAGCTAGTCCCATTTGCCTGCACTTGGTCCATATGCCTCTAAACGTTTCCTATCCATGTACCTGTCCAAATGTCTTTTAAATGTTGTAATTGTACCTGTCTCTACCATTTCCTCTGGCAGCTCATTTGATATACTCATCGCTGTCTGTGTGATAAACTTTCCCTCCAGTCCCCTTTAAATCTTTCCCCTCTCACCTTAAACCTATGCCTTCTAGTTTTAGACTCCCCTAGCCTGGGAAAAAGACTGTGACCATCCACCTTATCTTTGCCCCTCATGATTTTATAAACCTCTATAAGGTCACCCCTCAGCCTCCTTCGCTCCAGGGAAAACAATCCCAGCCAATCCAGTCTCTCCTTAGAACTCAAACCCTCTAGTCCCGGCAACATCCTTGCGAATCTTTTCGGCACCCTCTCAAGCTTAATCACATCCTTCCTATAGTATGGCAACCAGACTGCGCACAATACTGCATGTGCGGTCTCACCAACATCTTGTATAGCTGTAACATGACTTGCCGACTCTTGTACCCAATGCCCTGACCAATGAAAGTGATTGTGCCATATGCCTTCTTCACCGCCTAACTGTGTTGCCACTTTCAGGGACTTGTACATACTCTTAGGTCTTTCTGTTATACAAGACTCCCCAGGCCCTTGCCACTGATTGTGGATCTACATTTTTCACTAACCCACTCACTTATTCTATCTTCAATTTCTTTATCAATGCCTTGGTCCTTCTTTGTAAAATCCAGTTCTTCAGGCTTACTGCTTTTCTTGCCAACATTACAGGCCTTTCCCTTGAATACCCTGGCTGGACCATTTTTCCTTGTTTTTTCTGCCTTAAAGGATTATATAATATTTATAAACTATACAGTAATTCTTTAAATGTTAGCCATTGCCTGTTTATGTCATAGGTTTAATGTAGTTTCTCAATTTAAGATAGCCAACTCATGCCTCATGCTATTGAATATTGCTTTATTCAGATTTAAGACCCTAGTTTCACATTGAACTAAATCATTTTCAGTTTTTTATATAAAAGACTGTATCATATTATGCTCACCTTTCCTTAAAGACCTCTTATCAACCAGATCATCAATCAACCCCTTCACATTACACATATCTACATCTAAAGTGGCCAATTCCCTTACTAGTTTCTCAACATACTGATCAATGAAAACAACTCTTATACACACCATGAATTCAGCTTCCACACCCTGCTCATTAGGTTTGCTGAGATTATGTACATTATAGATTCCTTTGATCACTGTATGATCCCCGTTTCAAGTGCTTATAATTTCTGATTTATGCTATATCCTGCATTACCATTATTTTCCGTGGCCTATATACAACCCCTTTAAATGTTTTCAGTCCTTTGTTCTAGTTCTATCCAAACTGATCCTCTAAACTAAAATCCTTTCTCTCTTCTGCCCTCATCCCATTCTCCAATATCAGGGCTGCTCAATCCGCTTTTCTACAATGCCTTTCCCTTCTAAAAGTTAACCAACCTGAATATCTGATTCCCATCTACAGTCACTTTCCAACCACTTTTTGTGATAGCTATCAATTTGTACCCATTTATTTCTATCTGTGCCATTAATTCACCCATCATGTTATGAATGTAGCATAAGTTCAGTTAGAGAATCTTCAATTTTGTCTTTTTAACTACGTTTCCCAGCTCTAATAATTGCTACTATACTGTGCAATTTGCATTACAAACAGAAGATGAATTTCTAGGAACAAAATGTTAATGTTTAGAAACCCCATAGAAACCAGAGACTTCCAGTCACTACTCTCCCTCCACCCCCAAAAGCCAATGTTATTAAGCTGAAACCATTCTTCTGCCTTTACTACTTAAAGACATGAAGATTATACTGATGAGACTCTCCTCATATCCAAGCACACATATGCAAAACCTTCATCTCCCTTAAACAAAGCTCCAGAAATTAGACATCCCTATGCAACATTCAGCTCAGTACAAACTTCCTCATGCTGCCAAACTCAAGCACTCCCATTGCAGCTTTGGCAAACCACAGAATTAGTTGTAAGCATTAACCCAGTAGTCAGTTATCAAAATAATCACTGTTAAAATAACTAACAAAAATATACAAATGGGTTAAGTATTTATTTCTAGAAGAGTGAATTGCCAATTGAGTGTTAATTTATATACGAGATGGTATTTGTCAAGGAATGAATCTGAATAATTGTAAATTCTTGCTCATATAGGACTTTATTGTATTCTTGATTAAGTGAGAAAAATTATACATTCATATGCTGAGCATAAAATGAGATTTAGAAAAAGAAAATGAGGAAGTGAAGATTGGATTTAATTTGGGATCATGTTCATTTCCAAATTACTGAGCTAAAAATAAAAAAAAAATGAACTTTGCGCATTCTGCAATTTAGAAAATGAATTATCAGTAAATATGTAATGATCTTAACACTGCAATCACAACACTTGTGAAATTCTAATCCTAAATTGGAATTCAAATTACAAAAATGAATGACCTTGGCTGTATGTTTGTAATGTATTACTTTACAATATTCATGAAGAAGGTGCTGTGATAAACATTTTCAAAATAAATAATACACATTAAGTGCTATAATACAGTTAAGGTGTTTTTACTAAGTCTGAGATTGCAGTACTTTTCTAGTCTGAAGGAGAAACTCCTGTTCTTTTTGGATGATTGGAAAGCTGGCTGCAGCATGCACAACACATGCTGAGACCAGTCTTGAGCCAATAGTAGCCAGGGGCCTGAAGTGGGTATTATCATCGGCAATGGGCCTGACGCCAGTTTCAGATAAGCAACCTGATGGCTACAGAAGACCTAACCTATGTGGAGCATTCCTGGCACAGACTGAGTAGCACCAGAATCTTCACCATCTGTTTTTCACCTGAAGACTAAGTGCTATGCACACAAAGTTCTAGGCTTCTAGAAAGTTATGAAAGTCAACAAATCTTATCCTTGTACCTACAAATGCACCTGGAAATTAATCATAAACTATTTATTTTGTATTGCAAAATAAAAAGATAACTTTAACATTCAATAAACACATAAGCCCATCTGTATTTAAAGATGTCCCTTTCAGATATAGACCTAGCAACTACAGGCAAAAGAAACATAATAGGTGCCATGAGTATTTCTATTGCAAACTACATCATGATAAGCAATGATGCGAGTTACTAATTTCCATTATGTGATGTCTATAAAGCACCAGGTGACTTTTAATAATCTAACTATAAGCCCAGTCAAGGCCAGTCCTGCAGCAGGGCTGTGACCTGAAACGTTAAGAATTCCTTTCCTTCTACAGATGCTGCTCGATCCACTGAGTTCCTCCAACAGATTGTTTGTTGCCCCAGTAAAACTACCCAATGTTTGAAACACTACTGAATCTTGAACATATCATCCAAAAAATTCTGTCATCGATCTTTGGAACTTTTTCTTTATAAAGCTAGTTTAGTAAGAGAAATGAAAATTGTCTGGCAAGCATTAAAAAAAATTACAATTATAAAGCATTGTCTTACACAGAATGATGGACTTTAATTTTAAATCAACTTAATGGGTTTTGGTTAGGGGTTAGGGACAGGGCCTGGGGGTATTTTAATTCCCATGCAGTATGAGAAGGAAGTAATCAGTTGGTAGTGGGCAGGAGCGGAAGTATATTAAGGGAATCAAGGAATATAGTGTTAGTGGCACTGAGGTAAAACATCAGCTATGACTTTCTGGAATGGGGAAAGATATACGAGGAGCCAAATGGTCTAATCCTCTTTTTATTTCTTATGAAATCCATCATCCCAAGGCCACCAACCACCTATTGATAGAGACTTGTGAGATGTGATGCCCATAAATAGATGTAAAAAAATAATCATAGGAAGGTGCACCAACAACCAACAAAGGAGATTTCAAGGCAGAGCCCAAGTCAAAGGAAGCTGCCAAATTTCTTAGATGGAAAGAGCAATAGATGGAAAAATCATCTCTCCAAAGCTAATGTTAAGTAAATATTAAAACAAAAATTACTTATCAGGAGAAGTTGGTCAGATTTTCCAGTAGCTGTTTCTTCCAGATGTTTGAGCAGATTGGAGGATACAAGTATTACATCATCAATATTTCCAAACAAGCCTTCCAAATCTAGATCTGGCACCTATGAGCAGAAAGAAATGCAACAGCTGTAAAAGATTTTGCACTTCATACTACTTCAGCCATGATCAGTTGGTTATGAAGTTTGTGTTTTATACCAAAGTAAAGAGATCAAGGAAAAAAATGAATGCTGAAAATTTAGAAGAAAATAGAAAACACTTAAATGCATAGCTGCTCTGTCAGCATCTGGTTAAAGTAAGAATGAAGTCATGCATTTGGTGGAATACGTTGGATTTTTTTTGAGAGTCTTGATTCCATGTCCTTTATGTCCTGTCCTTTAGCCAAACGCTAATGCTTTTATTTCTCCATTGATTAATGATGGATCTCCCATACGTATATTTCATACATTTTCTATGTTTACATATTAGATGTACAAAATATATCTTAAGCTGAAACAATTTTGACAAGAAAGAGAATAGTTATAAGAATTTGTTGAAGCAAAACAAGTAAATATGATTTAGGACACCACTAGGGATAGACCAGTGTGACATGGGCTTGGGGAATGATCCCTGAACTGGAACCAACAGGTCAAATGCCACCAGGTATGGGACTAATGGCCCAATTGCATGAGAATGGCAAATTTGCAAAGGAATTTTCATGGCCAAAAAGTTACCTCTCAAAGTCCATAATGCTTATATTTTTAAGTGTAAAAATCATACTTTAGATAAGGCCATGTCATGAAGCCATTTCAAGAAGAATTATTAACATGGGCAGAAACAAAAGGTAAATCACATGGGGATGTAGAGATAATTTGTTCTTTTGCCTGTCAAGACTGAAGGCGGCAATTAAAGTTGTTGCTAACCCACTCAGAGCTGCTAGCTTTGCATCAGGTTCGATCACCTTCTACCATTGGTTACTGTTCCCTTTCCTCTCCTGCCATCTCCATGGTCACTTTAAACTGTAGGGCAAAATTAAACTACAATAATCTGTGACAGCCAGTTTTATTGCAAAGCAACACTCCATCTGTTCAACTAAGACTCTAGTGGAAGCAAAGTCACATTGTTACTTCCTCAGATCACATTCTTGGCTTTTCACGTTGATAAGTGGTGATATGAGGCATGTCTGTATTGCTTGTTCCTACCGCATTACCCACCACGCCAACATTCTTTCAGCATTTCTACCTATAAGTGTAGCGCAGAGAAATGTCACAGAATAAAATATTGTTAGTAGTTGCCAGGGATTTACAGAGACAATCAGCTTCTATTGTTGGAGACTATCTGCAATTTTGGTCAGCATGTTCTTTATTCTGTATGGTGGTTCCCTTCAGAATGGTTGCCTGTCCTTCATCAACTGAATAGTTCATCTGCACACTGCAGTCCAGAAGTCAGAAACATGGTAGAAGTCAGGAATCACTGCATCAGAGCTCCTACTTCACAAATGGAATACAAGAAGTTGCCTTACTCATTTGAATGGTGTCACCAATTTTCTTGAAAAAAAATGTTTAGCTCTGCTTTTTTATTTCTCTGTATTTCACTGTATATTCATATTTTTAATTAACTCAACAGTAGCAAAATGTGTATAACTATATTTTTCTTTTAATTATTTCCTATTATTTCAAACAATTTCAAATACGTTTAAAAGCTTCAGAATGTCACAGTAACTAGCATGAGGGGTTGGGTGTGAACAACAGGTCAGAGTGTGTGGCGCAATTTATTAACAGCAGCATTGGGGTGAGAATGATGTTTGATGGTGGGGCACAATGAATAATGCCTTGCTGTTTTGCTAAGGAAGTAAAATGCAGCTCATTGCAATGTGTTGAAAGGATACTAATGAAGTTACTGATCCCAGCAAACAATATATCTGGGACCTGCAAGGGGCTAATTGTGCATCGAACATAGAGAAATAAAGCCTAATTTTCCTTTGGTAGCTTGAAATAAACTTGCCACATAAAAAGTCAATGTAACTGATTTCTACCCAGATACTCATAGCACTCTTCCTATTATGGAAGTGATTCCCATCTCCGACTGCAGAAAATTTGTGATCCTAGCTCATTTACTGCATGTAATTTGAATCATGGCTAGAACTTCCAAGCTGTGGTGCCAGGTACACCTGCCAACTGTGCAAAAATGACCATGAGCCCAGAGCTAGAAAACAAGGGGCTTCAGTTAACCCAGAGGATTAGAGGCCTGGCAGAGATTACAGAGTGGGATTTGCAAACAATTGGGAGCCAAAATAACCCAGTAAGCACAGGGGTGATTGGTAAATCAAACTTGGAGCAAATGGAAAAAAAATGCATTTTCATCATGACTTTGATATCCCTTTCAGGAAATCCCATGGTGTATACTGAAGAATTTCTAATGTGTAATGTTAGACAAAAATGTGTACAGCAAGCCCCCACAAACAATAGGGTGATAACTCGGAAACTGTTTAAGCAACATGGAGTGAAGCATCAATATTGAGTGAAGCATCAATATTTGCTAGGCCACCTGGTATAATACTCCTGCCCTTCTTCAAAATAGTGCTATGGGGTCATTTACATCCACTGAAGAGAGCAGGTGGAGTCTTGCTTTAATAATTCATCTGGAAGATGACATCTCTGACAGTGGAGCACTCCTTTAGTATTGAACTCAAGAGTCAATACACATTTTGTGTTCAAGTCTCTGGAGTGGGACTCAAACCCAGAAACTTCTGATTTAGAGGACAGCAGAGTTTTGGATGACCTTGTGATTATGAAGAATGGAATGAAGGAGGCTGGTGCACAATGGAATAATCAAGTCTAGAGGTAACAAAGGTGTGGATGAGGGTTTCAGCAAGAGGTAAGATCAGGGAGGGGAGAGTCAGACAAAGTTATGAGGGTAAAAATATGCAATCTTAGTGAAACTGCAGATAAATAGCCTGAGAATCATCTCAAAACCAGGTGTGACATTATGACTACGAACAGCCTGTTACAGTTTTCTTTATATATGTGAAGTTGTGCTGTGGGAACTGAATTTGTGAAAGCAGTTGGGTTTGGTTTTCACAGTATCTGATTAGAGGAAATTTATGCTTACCCAGTACTGGATGTCAGACAGTCTAATAAGTTAGGGACTCTGGAGAGAGGTGGTGGTGAGGTGGAGCAGGGTGTTGCCAGGATGCCTCTGGAAATTGATTCCATGTTTAAGGATGAGAATATCTTAAGATGCTGCATGTGGATGTTAAATGGGATGAGCCAGGCATGGATCCTCAATTTGTTGGGGAAAGCTCCAGAGGTAACATTACGGGGTGTGGAAGGGAAGCTGCTGCTTTTGCCTCTCTCATAACAACTGGATGGATAATAACAGAACCAAGCCAGTTGCAGTCCCACCTAGCCAAGTTAGTGCATTGGAGCAGGATAATGTAGTCAACTGTGTCAAAGGCTATGGACAAACCAAAAGGACAAGGAGGGATAGATTACTTTTCTCACAATAACATAGCAAACCTTTAATGATGTTGATCAAAAGAGTTGCATGGTAAATGGTAAAGAGTTTAACACGGTAAAATTGAAACCCAACTGGTAGAACTCAAACACAATACTCTAGGTGGGAAGGCATGATGGATAAATACAATATTTTTGAAAATTTGAAGAGAGGCTGGAGGTGGTTTGGAATAACAGAGGGATCAAGTGTTGTTTTTAGGGGAGAGGAAAGATGACAACAGATTTGAAGGAGGGAGGGAACAGAATCCAAAGAAAGAGAACCCTTACATTGAAGCTGTTAAAGCTTCAGCTCTCCTAATCTGCATTTGCTGAATCTCATGGAATCTTGTACAGATAGAGTAAGGGGCTCTGAAGGTCACAAATACTATGGACATGGTGCACTAGATACTGAGACCAGACTTCAGGAGTCTGATGTTGCTTTCAACCAAGCCCAATGAGGTTTGTACTGCAATTGTAATTGCTTTCCAGTTAGACTAGGAGCTGCGCTATAAAGAGGATTTGAGGATACCGGGCATAGCCCTTACTCCTAAAAGTCACTTGTCCATCTGGTGCAGCAACAGTAAAATGACAGGTACCACAGATTATCTCATAGCAAATGTAGCAAGCTTTTCTCAGATGCATGGTTAACTACAGAATTTTCTTTTGATAGTCTCATGTAGACTATGGAGTGATACACCTTATGGTTCATGAAGCTTGAAATGTGACATTTCCCTGTCCAATATCTCCTGGTATCTACAGTAGGAGAGGGAGAGGAGTTTCCCCATCCTTGAGCAGCAGACAGCACCTGTGGTGTTACTTATGTAGTGATCATCTGATAACTGAAAAGAAGCATCGATCAGCTCCTGCCATCTAAATGATCCAGATGCTAAAAGAATCAGGATGACAGTAACCTTCACCATAAGTGGCAAGGCAGTCCAAGCATGAGTGTGTGTCAGGAGCCCTAGCTTCAGAAGACATAAGATTTCTGGCAACAGTACCTTAGAAAGTGTTAGCCTGAGAAAACTATAGGTAAGGCCATAATTAAAAAATTCTAGAGGGAATAGATTGACCTAGTTAGAACTCTTCTCCCCCTCCTCACTCAGAAACCTTTAGCAACTTTTTCTTGCTCCTACTTGTGCTTGTTCCATTGGCAGCACTACAAAGCAAGAAATAGCTGTAAATCAGGAATTGGAAGGATGGGGGGGGGGGGGGGGGGGGAGGAACTCAGGAAAAGCATCATCACTAGGCCAGTGGCACTAAGTAAATCTTTGCACTGGCAGGCTGACAAGTCTACCAGTCATTAAGGACTTCATCCTGGAGTCATAAAAGAAGTGGCTATTGAAATCGATGATGCATTGGTTCTAATTTTACAAAATTCACAAGATTTGGCAAAGGTTCCATTAGAGTGAAAAATAGCAAATGTAATACCTTTTTCAAAAAAGGAAGTAGAAAGCAGGAAATTTGCTTTTCCATTCAATTTAGGTGTCATCAGCAAACTTAAATATGCTACACTCAGTCCCCTCTTCCAAATAGTTAATGTACATCGTGAACAGTTGCAGACCCAGCACCGACCCCTGCAGCATTCCACTCACCACTGATTGCCAATCAGAGAAACACCCACTTATCCCAACTCTCTGCCTTCTATTGGTTAACCAATCCTCTATCCATGCTAATACATTACCCCCAATTCCATGCATCCTTACCTTATGGATGTCTTTTATGCGGCCCCTTGTCGAAAGCCTTCTGGAAATCCAAGTACACAACATCCACCTATCTACTGTGCTCCCCTCTATCCACTGCACTCATTATATCCTCAAAACTCCAGCAAGTTTGTCAAGTAGGTCCATGCTGTGTCTGCCCGATGGAACCACTTCTATCCAGATGTCTCGCTATTCCTTCCTTAATGAAAGCTTCAAGCATTTTCCTAACTACAGACATTAAGCTAACTGGCCTATAGTTACCTGCCTTCTGCCTACATCCTTTTTTAAACAGTGGTGTGACATTCACTATCCAACATTCAGTTTTGCAGGGAAGCTGCTATTTGGGCGTTTCATATGGATTGACAACACCTTTGCAAATTCTAGCAGCTCTGTGAGTAGACACGCTATGCGCATCAATGTGGCAATTCATAGATTTCATGATTGCCATTAAGTTATTAATTATGTTACATCACCAATTTTATGCAGGAAAGCAATTGTGGAGCACTTAAAAAAAGTGTCACTCAAATGAACTTCAAGACCTTTAACTCCCACCATACCTCATCCATTAACATCGTATCTGTGACCCATTGGACCCGCAATGCCTCAGTTTTAAAATAATCACCCTTCTTTTCTCATCCACTGGAGCTCTTTACATCTCCATGCCTCTGTTATCTCTTCCAAATCCACGGAATTCTCTGTGCACCTCCATTCCTGGCCTCCTGGACATCCCTGATTTTAATAACTCTTCTACTGATATATGGACTTTCAACTACCTTGTCCCACCTTAAAGCTCTCTATTATACTACTTCTTTCTTTAAGATGCCCCCCAACACTTATTTTTTGACCAGACTTTTAATCATCCATCCTGGTTTCTACCCATGTGGTTTGGTGTCAAAATAATATTATTGATAATGTCTTTCTTTAAGTGATTGAGAGACTTTGCTACGTTAAAGGCACGATACAAATGCAAGATTTTTCACGTTACGATTAAGTGGCCGGGTATAGCACATTGGTAGGTTGGTAGGTTAATGGCTGCTCTAAATTACTCCCAGCATAGTTGGATGGTGGGAGAATCAGGATAGAAATGATTAAGAGAGAATAGATTACAGGGACATAATAGGGAATTGGGAATGCTCCAAGGGCCTGCATAGACTCAGTGGAATGAATGCCCACCTTCTATGTTGCATGAGAATACGAGAACATGAGAATATGAAAATAAAATGAATCTTTAGTTGTTGCAATAGATGCATCTCAACCTATTCTTGATATAAAACATGACTATTAATGCCTGTAATACCAAGAAACTCCATCTCCTGCGTTCTCCCTATTCTTGAATGAGATCAGGGATTTAGGAAGGCGTTATATACCTTGTCACATTTTTTTCCCTCAGTTTAAACATACTTTCTATGTGGTATTACCTGTTTGGATTGCAAATGGTTCCGAATATCTGTTGCACACAATTGTAGTGAAGTAAGGTAGCGCTTTTCTGTTGTAACCAGTTCTTCAATCGCTTTTATTTGCTTTTGCTCCATTTTGCTGGGTGATGTGGATTTGTCAACTTCCTCATAACAAGAGGAATCATCCATGGTAACTATGCCTGCAGGAAACACAATTAGAATTGCTGATTAGATGTCTGTCAATAGTCTTTACGTAAACTCTCCTGAAAATTGAAAATAGTCTTGTGATTGAATCTAAACACATTTCTTATATAATCTGACATTTCTTTCCATTTTTCATTACAGAGTACACATATTTTTGACAATGCAGGTATTTATTGTGTATTGCTAATTCCACCTGAACTGAGGAGACATTACTGGGTCTGGAGTCACATAGAGGCCACACTGGGTAGGAACAACAGATTTCCTTCCCTGTGGACATTAGAGGACCAGATGTTTTCACCACAATCTGGCAACTTCAGGTGCCACGATTGAGACCAGACTCTTTTTAAAATTCAACTTAAATTCTACCAGGTACCACTATGAAATTTGAACTCGTGTCTCTGGATTAATTGTTCAGAACTCTGGCTGTTAGTCCAGCAACCTAATTACTGTGTTACTGTACCTGTCGGTAATAATTTTCTGTAAACCCTGAAATACTCTCCAGGTCCTTACTGTGTTGCTTATAATATGAATCCTAAAGTGATTTATATTGGTCAGAATATAAGGCAGTCAAACATGCCTGACTAATGTAACAGCATAAACAATCTGTTTGCTTACTGCAGGCCATCATGGAACATTCTAGTTAACATCTGCTTCATGAGTCACCATAATTTTCAGTATCCCTTTTCAAACTGTTTTATTTTAAGCCAATCACTAATAATTCCTTAACCACATACTTACCTTTTTAACATATTTCAGGTTTCCAAATATGAATTGCTCTTTCGATACACAGCAAATGCTTCAAACTGTGAAACTTTCATTGCTGCTGGAGTACTGTTACAACCATGAGCTTGCTGAGCCTGCCAAAATGGTCTGCTACTGTGCTCTCATTGGCTAATTTTATTCAGAACCAGACAGTTCCAAAAGCAAAGCAGAGTTGCTTTAAAGCAGTTATAAAGCATTACATTTATTTTTTTTAAAGTCACCCAGTTCATTGCAGTTTACTGGAAATAATTGAGAAGGGTGTGTGTGAATGTTTGTGTATGTGGGTGGTGCATCATGTGCTCATGTATATTTGGATCAAAGCTTACTTTATCTCCAAATATAGTTACTTATAAGCAGAACTTTGAGTCTCAGGAAAACCAGAAGAAACATTTTTGAGTTGATGTAATCATTCAAAATTACAGTACATACTAAAGGCCACTCCTTATTATTGCTTCACATATCACAAACGAAATATAAAGATTAGAGTGGAATTGAGGAACCTTTAGTTGCACTGTTTGTGCATTGCATAATTCTGCAAAATGTGCCAGGAATGTATCACTGCAGCTTCACAAAGTGCTGTAGATTCTTCACATATAAGCTATTGTATTTTGCAATTATAATGGGGCAGAATCTATCAGGAAACAAACAACCTGGAATGTGACTCCAGCCTACAGCTAATCCCACAGTGTAATATTTTCCTTGTGCTTTCTCAATCATCTTTACAGCCCACTCCATCTATCTTACTTGAAACAGATTTAATAGATCATTTTATAAACAAAAAAAGAAAGACAGACAGATGTAGGCTCAGATCAGGACATGTGGTCGAAGGAACATAAAAACATGAGAATTAGTAGAAGTAGGTCATTTGACTCCACAGGCCTGCCATTCAATAAGGTAATGTCTGATCTTTTGCCTTGGTTCCTCTTTTCTGCACTGACTCCATATCCCTAAGAGTCACACAGCATCAAAACAGGCCCTTTGACCCACCGAGTATCCATACACTAATCCTATACTTATCCCATTTTATTCTCACCATATTCCAAACAAATCCCCGCAGGATCTATCACTCATTTGCACACTAGGGGCAATTTTCAGTGGCCAATTAACCTACCAAACTGCATGTTTTTGGGATATGGGAGGAAACCAGACACGAGAGGAATCCATGTGTTCACAGCGTGAATGTGTAAACTCCACACAGACAGCACCAGGAGTCAAGATTGAACCTCTGTCACTGGAACTGTGAGGCAACAGCTCTACTAGCTGTGCCATTGTGCTGCCTTTGTTTCCCTTAATATCTGAAAATCTTTTGACCTGTTTTGAAAATACTGAGTGACTGATCTTCCACTGCCCTCCAGGTAGAGAATTCCAAAAACTCACTATCATCGTTGTGAAAAAATTTATTTTCCTTTCAGTCCTAAATGGCTGACCCCTTATTTTGAGGATGGAACCCAGGTTCTAGACCACCTGCCTCCACCACCCCCCACTCTGAACCCCAGTATGGGGAATAATCATCTCTGCATCAGCTTGTCAAGCCCCATAAGACCTTTATTCATTTCTTCCTCCTTCTTCTAAACTCTCCAGAAACCATCTGCTCAGTCTGGCTAATTCCCCCTCAAACCCTCCATCATAGGATCAACCTGGTGAATCTTTGCTACACTTTGTCCATTGGAAGTATATCCTTTCTTTGGTAGGGAAACAAGACCTGTACACAATATTCCAGGTGTGATCTCACTAGGACCCAAATAATTCCAGTTAGATGCCATTACTCTTGTACTCAAATCATTTTGTAATAAAGGCCACTTGCCTTCCTAATTACTTGCTTTACTTGCATATTAACTTTCAATGATTCATGTACAAGGACACCCATATGCCTCTGAACACCAACAGCTTTTAATCATACAACATTTTAAAAAATGTGGATGACTTCATATTTTTCCACTTGATATTCTATCTCCTATGTCTGCACTCATTTACTTAGCTTGTCTCTATCCTCCTGACAATTCTCTGCATCCTCCTCACAACCCACAATGCCTCCCAGTTTGGTATCATCAGCAAACTTGGATATATCGTACTTGGTCCCCTCATCCAAATCATTGATATTGTCTGTGAACAACTGGGCTAATAACACTGATCTCTGCAGCACTTTATTTGTTACGACCTCCCAACCCAACAATGACCCTTTTATTCCTACTCTCTGTTCTTCATCCATTAACCAATCTTCAATCCATGCCAATATATTACCTCTAATCTCATGCACTCTAATTTTGTTTAATAAACTCACATGGCAACCAGTTGAAGGCCTTCTGGAAATCCAAATAAAGCACATCCACCCCCTTATCTGTTCTGCAAATTACAGCCTAAAAAAAAAGTTTTGTTAAACACGATTTCCATTTCATTTGACTATTGTTATCCTGATATAGATGGTAAGTTCTGTGCTACAAATTGCTTTGTAATACATTCCAATGTTTTTCCTTCTGTTCATGTCAGGCTGTAATTACATCTGTAATTCCCTATTTTCTGTCAACTACCTTTGCCAAATAGTGGGGTTAAAATTGCCACCTTCTAATCTGTGAAAACCATTTTGGAATCCATAGAATTATGGAAGGCGGCAACCAGTGCATCCATTATTCCTATAATCACCTTTTTTAAAACCTAGGGATATAGGACACTAGGTTCTGGTCATGTATTGGTTTTCAGTTCCACATTTTTTTTGAGTAATAATTTTTAACAAATGCTAATTTATTTTAGTTACGAAGAACAGAAAAATAAAATATTTAATTTCTCTGCCATTTCCTTATTCTTCAATATAACTTTTCCCATATCAAAAAAAGGATATCCATTGATCTTCATGGCTAGAAAGTTATGATTGTTACAATAGAAATTATAAAAAGAACAATGGTCTGGATGTTCCATCAAAATGCAATTAAAATTCTCTGAATTTGAAATAAGGTTTACAACATTAATGTTGAAGTGCTTCAGAATACATTATATTTCTTTCTTTTGAAACCAGTGTAAAAATCTATAGTTTATTTTTATCTCTAGCTCTGGAACAACCAACATATGGTTGAGCATAGTTATAGCATTGAATTTTGAGGCTAAAGACAACAACTTTTAGTGATTGCCCTTGTGCTTTGTTAATGCTTATAGCAAAACTAATTTGAATAAGGAACTGAAATTGCTTGAATTGTAAAGGTAGATCAGATGGGCTAATTGGTATCCGAGGGATGAAGATATTTCCCCCAACAGCATTACCAGTCATTATTGTAGCCTCAATTACATACGGTCATAAGTTTTGAACTAATGATCTTGTGCCATTGCATAGTATTGGTGGATCCAAATTGTTAAGTAGCATCAATGGAGCTCCTCTTAGTTCATGATTATGTTCTGGCATGCCAAGTGGTGACAGAGAATTTAAAAAATCAACAGGAAATGTTCAGCCTCATCAATGGCTGCCACATTGTCAATAGATTTCTATTGTACAGGTTGTCTGGGATGTTCAAAAGAAGGATTTTATGCATGGCCTGCACTGTGTCATTTTTTTTGGCACTAAAAGCCACTGTTGAGTGACGTTTGGGAAAACAGCTTACATCAGATCATGAAGTGATATAACAACTTGGCCCAAGTTTTTCATCAAAATCATTCCCCTTGAATCTTTGTGTTTAATTTCTCTATTTCTTAACGAGTAGATTTGAAGAAAACTCCTTTGCAAATGGATCACCTATGAAATGCGTTTGCAAATTAGTTTTCAAATATAAATCATTTAACATTTTCCCAAATATATGATGATTTAATACATATTTTCAATTCATCTGCTTTAGTAACTTGTGGAATTACTGGTAATATTTGACAAAAATCTCCAGCTACTAAAGTAATGCCTCCCGTTAATTTATTATTGTGTCTAAGATTTTGCAGTGTTCGATCTAATACTTCAATGGCTGCTTTGTAAGCCATTGTACATTCATCCCAGACAGCAAGTTACAAGCTTTTGTATTGTTTTTCCTTTGGAAGTTCCCCAACCAATGATGCATGTTGGAGTCTCCACATCTGTCAAACTTAAAGGGGGTTTAAGAGCCAAATGTGCAGTTTTCCCCCCGTCGATGCCTGATGATGCCACATGCCAGGCAATCATGCTTTATCTTTGAACTTTAGAGAAAAGCAGATGAATATGGAAAGCTTCTCCCTTTCCAACAGAAGCATCCAAAAAGAAAAAGATTCCTTGATCATTGTAAACAGACCCTGAACTAGTATCTAAGGCATTTCTTTGGTATCACAGTAAACTTGGTCCTCCCTCTTGGACATATTCATTTAACTGGTTTTAATCATAGCTGGTCTCCTGCAGAAATTCAGTGCACGAATTTTCAGTTTTTCTTTGTGGTTCAGGTAGACTGAAAGTACTTAGGTCAGGTCTAACCATATATTTAGTATGTAAAAAATAGAACTAAAAACAATCTCATCAATGTTTAATGGGAACATTAAAATTAGGCCCCCTTTGGGCTACTGAGGGCCTCCTGTGAGGGATTTTAGAAAAACTAAGAGTTTAGTGCACATCCTTATGCTAAATCTAACTTGCATGTAAAATTTCAGATTTGTTGGTTGTTATAGAGTCATAAAGCATGGGAACAGCACTTTTGGCCCAACTCTTCCATGCCAACTGTGATGCCCAGCGAGCTAGTCCCATTTGCCTGTGTTTGGCCCAAAGCACTCTAAACCTTTCCTATCCAGGTATTTATCTAGATGCCTTTTAAATGTTGCTAAAGTGCCTGTCTCAACCACTATTTCTGGCAGCTCATTCCAAATACGCACCACTCTTTGCGTGAAGAACCTGGCCCTGATATCCCTTTTAAATTTCTCGCCTCTGATCTTAAACCTATGCCCTCTTGTTTTTAAACACCCACGCCCTGGGGAAAAGACCATGTGCTTTCATCTTGTCTATACCCCTCATGATCTTATATACCTCTATTAGGTCACCCCTCAATCTCCTACCTTCCAGGGAAGGAAGTCTACACAAACTCTCCTTATAACTCAAACCAATCCCACCCACCTCCCCCCCCCCCCCCCAAAAGTCCAGGCAACGTCCTAGTAAATCTTTTCTTCACCCTTTCTAGTTTAATAACATCTTTCCTGTAACAGGGTGACCAAAACTGTACACAATACTCCAAGTGCGGCTTCACCAACATCTTATATAACTGCAACATAACTTTCCAATTCCTATACTCAATGCCCTGACTGATGAAGGCCAGTGTGCAAATGCCTTCTTCATCACCCTATCTATCTGTGACGCCACTCTCAGCGAACTATGCATTTGCATTCCTAGGTCCCTCTGTTCCATAACAGTCCCTAAGGCCCTACCATTCACTGTATGAATCCTACCCTGCTTTTATCTCCCAAAATGCAATACCTTGCATTTATTTGGACTGAAAGCCATTTGCCAATCCTCAGTCCACATACCTTGCTGATCAAGATCCCCCTGTAATTTTTCATAACCTTCTGCACTGTCTACAACACCACCTACTTTAGTATCATCCACGAACTTACTAACCATACCTTGTACATCCATATCCAAATCTTTTATATAAATACAAGCAAAGGTCCCAGCACTGACTCCTGAGGCACACAACTACACACAGACCTCCAGTCTGAGAAAATACCCCTCAACCATCACCTTCTGCCGACTACTTGATCAGCTAGGTATGTCGGCCGAGGATTGGAAAATGGCTTTCAATCCAGATAAATGTGAGGTTTTGCATTTTGAGAGATCAAGCCTGAGTAGGTCTTATGGTAGGGCCCTGGGCAGTGTTGTAGAACAGAGGGACAGAGGATTACAAGTACATAATTCCCTGAAAGTGGTGTCATGGGTAGACAGGGTGGGGAACAAGACATTTCGCACGCTAGCCTTTGTTATTCAGGGCATTGAATATTGCAGTTGGGACATTATGATGCAGTTTTACAAGACGTCGGTGAGGTCGCACTTGGAGTATTGTGTACGGTATTGGTTACTCTGTTAAGGAAAGATGTCATTAAGCTGGAATGAATGCAAAGACGATTTACTAAAATATTGCCAGGACTTGAGAGCCTAAGTTATAGGGAGAGGTTGGGCAGGCTAGGACTTGGAGTGTATAAGATTGAGGGGTATCCTTATGGAGGTGTATAAAATCATGAGGGGCTTTTGTTTTTAAGGGTGAATGCACATAGTCTTTTTCCCCAAGGAAGGAGAACCAAGAACTAGAGGACATAGGTTTAAGGTGAGAGGGGAAAAATTTAAAAAGCAATCTGAGGGGAGACTTCTTCATGCAGAGGATGATGTGTATATGGAACAAACTGCCAGAGGAAGTGGTTAAGGCAGGTACAATAATTACATTTAAAAAAACGCTTGGACAGGTACATGGATAGAAAAGGTTTAGTAGGATATGGGCCAAATGCGGTCAAATGGACATCTTGGTTGTCTTGGACAAGTTGGTCCAAAGTGCCTGTTTCTGTGCCATATTACTCTATGACTCTGTATTCCAAAACTGATGATGCTGCACTACATTCATGAGACTAAAATTGATATTGATAAAATTCTTTAGTAGAAGCAGCTTCAGAATGTATAGGCAGAGAGGAAATGAATGGTTGAACATCAAACAAGTAAAACCAGATGGTTAATACAGAGGAACCCCAAAAACGCATCTTGTTCTCTAACCAGGGTTTAAAGTACAAGTGAGAGCAATAGTCCTTCTTGGGAATCCAGAAAATAAATCAGAATAAAAGAGATTTAATAACATTTTGGCAGGGGGGTGGGGGTTGGTGGATGTTTCCATGACATTAATCCAAGGTAATATTTGTCTCCATAGTGCCAGGATCATTGATGTCACTGAGTAACTCAAAGCAATCTGTAGTGGTAAGAACAGAGGTTGTCCAGCTGGAGATTGTGGTCTAAATCGGTATCGATGATGTATATATAATGAGAGATAAGGTTCTGCAGTCATATTTTAAGGAACTTGGAAAGAGATTAAATGCTGGACCTCAAAATTTAGAAATCCCCAATTGTTACCAATACCATGTGCAGTGAGTTCTTAACTGGTAGTGGTTAGGGATTTTGTAACCTTTGAGTCATTTTTCTTGGTTATTCCCTTTACTGTATTGTCTGAAAAACACATAACCATGAATAGTGAATTATTCCAATGTTTCATTAACAGCCAGAACAAACTCTTATGTGTAGGTCTGTGCCTATTTCCTTTATTGACAGGTCTTCTTACATTGAAGTATATTTCACAAGGCAGTGCTAAGTTTCTTTGTTGTCTATTTTCCAAGGTTTGCTTCTCTTACCTTCTAAACTTGCTTACTAATTCTCTGCCTTCCATTTCTAATCTTGTCCTTCTCCTTGCTGAAATTATGCTCAAGTTCACTTCTCTCTATTAAACTGGTTTAAACCCTCCCCAACAAGCACTTCCTTGTTACAATGCTAGCTGAGAGTTTGTTTTGGGTTAACATGTCTGGCTTTACTGGGCTCATCTTCCTCAGAACTGGTCTCAATAGAACAGGAATCTAAAGCAATCCACTAGACTTTAGTTGTCGACTTCTCAATGTTCGTGTCTGAAAAACATGCAACCAAGATATAAAGGAGGAATAACTATGAAGGGAGAGTTGTAATATTGATTCTAGAAACAATGCAAATTGTGTATTTCCTTGAATGCCTTACTCAACAATAAAGTCCCCAAGAAGTTCAGAGAAGCATGTCTGGGTGCACACACTGGGTCTGCAGAAGGTGAGGGAGAGGTACAGAATGCTTTCCTTAATTAAGATATCTTCATTAGCCAAGGAATGGAGCAAAAGGGAAGGGTGGTTATGTATAAAATTACCACCTAAACCACAAATGAAGTATTGTGTACAGTTCTCCTCACAGCATTATAGGAAGGAAGATTCAGGGACATTTACAAGAATATTGCCAGGAATGTAGAATTTTAGTATTTATAATTTGAGTTATGTGGAAGGATTGGTTGGACTGGGGTAGTTTTTGATTGGAATAGAAGAAACTAAGAGGATAAAAATCCTGGATTAAAAGCAATCAATATATTGTGGCGCTCGTTCAAAGTAATTGGTAATAGGGGAGATGAGGACAAATTGAGTTTCATCCATGTAGTGGGGTCTGCAGCTCACAGCATTGAAAGGGGGTGGGTGGGTGGGGGCAGCATAGAGGAAATCTTCACCACATTTAAAACATATTGGGATATACACTATGGCAGGACAGTGGGATTAGGTTCACCAGCTCTTTTTCAACCAGTTTGTAAATGAAGGCTTAGTGGCCTTGTTCCTTGCCTTTAAGTTCTATGATTCTATTTCCTATAATGATTCAGCTGTTTCCATTTACTGTTTCCATATACATACAACTGAATTCTTTTCTTGTCTTATTGTCATCCTTCTTCAAGCCAGGTTGCAATGACCCTGGTCTGTTCAAAATAGTACCACAGACTTGTCTAAAACTAGAGGGCATAGGTTTAAGGCAAGGAGAGGAAGTTTTACAGGGGAGCTAAGGAAAAATTTTTCACTTAGGAGAGAGAGGTTGCAATCACCACACCCCTCGAACGGGTGGTGGAAACAGAGGTTCTCACAACATTTAAGAAGTATCTGGATGAGCACTTGATTCACCAAGGTATAGAAGGCTATGGACCAAGTGCTTGTAAATGAAACTAATATGGTTTTGTGCTTGATGATTAGCATGAACATAGTAGGCCAAAGGGCCTGTTTTTGCATTGTATGATTCCACTCGACATATTATTACTCATTCAGTTCCCCAAAGTTCTACTTGGATGTGTCCAAGGCACTAAGAAGATGAAATAGAGAGATCAGGTGTAGATAAAAAATGAACTGCTCAACAGTCAATTAAGTATATTGATTAAGTAAGTCTAAACATTTAATTTGTGTGTTTACCTTTTAATTTTTTTAATAATATTAGTTTTGTTTTGAGCAGCTCTGCACTGATTTAGAACATTTTTGAATATCAAAGACATTCACAAATATCCATAACACTGAATGTTTTGAAAAGTAGAGAGCTGGGGGCAGGGCCTCATCAGCCATCAAAGCCATTCTATTCATGCCAGCCACATGCTGGGAGAGGCATTGTCCCTCACCATACAATGGGAGCCCTGGACTACACTACAAGAAACAAAATGGTGAAGAGTACAAATGACAGGCAATCTAAGGGTAGTGGAAGACTTGCTCCAGCCTGTTTTGACAATGTATCTTTTCAGTTAGGATAAACAATGGTCACAACTTCAGAAGAAACCCCCTTGCTGATCAAAATAGTATCATGGAACTTTTTATATCCACCTGAGAACACATGCAAGACTGCAGATAACATCTCTTTCAGGTGACGAAATGCCAGCCTAGATTTTATGTTAAGCACACTTCAGTGGGACTTGAAACCAAAACTACTAACTCTGTCACTGATAGCATCTGTACCTTTAGTAAAGCAGGGTGGGATTCTAATCCATTTGCAAAATGACCAAAATATTCCTTTACATGTAATCAATTAAAAACCCCAGACTTTCATTTTTAAAAAGATTTCAAAGTAGCCATTTGACAATCATGAACTCCAGAAAGTTCATTGTTAATACAGGTAAAAATGCATCTTGAAGCAACTAAAATGCTCAGAATCAGAATTAGGTTTATCATCACTGACATACAGCATGTCGTGAAATTTGTTGTTTTGCAGCAGCAGTGCAGTGCAAGACATAAAAGATATAAAAATTACTGTAAGTTACAAAAATAAATAAATAGTGCAAAAGAGGAATAACGAGATAGTGTTCGTGGACCGTTCAGAAATCTGATGGCAGAGGGGAAGAAGCTGTGTCTGAAACATTGAGTGTGGGTCTTCAGGCTCCTATACCTCCTTCACGATGGTAGTAATGTGAAGAAGGTATGTCCCTTAATGATGGATGCCGCCTTCTTGAGGCACTGCCTCTTGAAGACGTCCTTGATGGTGGGGAGGATTGTCCCTGCGATGGAGCTGGCTGAGTCCAGTACCCTCTGCAGCCTCTTGCGATCCTGCACATTGGTTGCATCACTGCCTGGTATGGAGGTTCTAGTCAGAATGCTCTCCACCGTACATCTGTAGAAACTTACAAGAGTCTTTGGTGAATCTCCTCAAACTCGTAATGAAGTAGAGCTGCTGGCGCGCCTTCTTCATGATTGCATCAATGTGTTGGGCCCAAGATAGATCCTCTGAGATGTTGACCTCCAGGAACTTGAAGCTGCTCACCCTTTCCACCGCTGACCCCTCAATGAGGACTGGTTGTGTTCTCCTGACTTCCCCTTCCTGAAGTCCACCATCAATTCCTTGGTCTTGCTGTTGTTGAGTGTGAGGTGGTTGTTGTGATACCAGTCAACAAGCCGATCTATCTCACTCCTGTATGCTGCCTCATTGCCATCTGAGATTCTGCCAACAATGGTGGTGTCATCGGCAAATATATAGATGGCATTTGAGCTGTGCCTAGCCACACAGTCATGAGTGTAGAGAGAGCAGACCAGTGGCTAAGCACACATCTTTGAGGTGAACCTGTGTTGATTGTCAGAGAGGAGGAGATATTATTATCGATCTGCACTGTGATCTCCCGATAAGGAAGTTGAGGATCCAGTTGCAGAGGGAGTACAGAGGCCCAGGTTTTGAAGCTTGTTGATTAATACTGAGGGGATGATGGTGTTGAACGCCAAGCTGTACTCAATAAACAGCAGCCTGACATATGTTTTGCTGTTGTCAAGGTGCTCCAAAACTGAGTGGAGAGCCAGTGAGATTGCGTCTGCTGTAGACCTGTTGTGGCGGTAGGCAAATTGCAGCGGTCCAGGTCCTTGCTCAGGCAGGAGTTAATTCTAGCCATGACCAACCTCTCAAAGCACTTCATCACAGTAGATGTGAGTGCTACTGGGTGATAGTCATTAAGGCAGCTCACCCTGCTCTTCTTGAGCACCAGTATGCTTGATGCCTTTTTGAAGCAGGTGGGAACCTCCAACTGCAGCAGTGAGAGGTTGACAATGTCCTTGAACACTCCAGCCTGTTGGTCAGCACAGATTTTCAGTACTCTGCCAGGTACACCATTGAGAGCTGACGCCTTCCAAGGTTCACCCCCTTGAAGGATGTTCTGACCGGCCTCTGAGGCAGAGATCACAGGGTCGCCAGATGCTGTGGGAATATGCACAGGTTATTCTCCCTTTCAAAGCATGCATAAAAGGTGTTTAGCTCATCAGGGAGTGAAGCATCACTGCCATTTATGCTGTTGGGTTTTGCCTTTTAGGAAGTAATGGCATGCAAACCCTGCCACAGCTGTCGTGCATCTGATTGTGTCTCTAACTTCACATGGAATTGCCTTTTCGCTCTCACGATGGCTTTCTGTAGGCTGTACCTGGACTTTTTGTAGGGATTCTGGATCGCCGGTCTTGAACACCACAGATCTAACCCTCAGGAGACTGCAAATATCCTGGTTCATCTAGGGCTTCTGGTTTGGGAAAACTCAGTATGTTCTTGAAGATACACACTCACCCACACAGGTCTTGATGAAGCCGGTGATGGCCACGGCATATTCATTCAGATCTGAAGATGAATCTCTGAATATTATCCAGTCCATCGATTCAAAGCGGTCCTGTAAATGCTCCTCCGCCTTCCTTGACCACCCCTTCGCAGTCCTCACCACTGGTGCTGCGGTCCTCAGTCTCTGCCTATATTTTGGGAGTAGAAGTACAGCCAGGTGATCGGACTTGCCAAAGTGTGGGCGCGGGATGGCACGATAAGTGTTCTTGATGATGGTGTAACAGTAATTGAGTGTGTTGGCTCCTCTGGTTTTGCAAGTGACATGTTGGCGGTAGTTTGTCAGGGACTTCTTCGAGCTGGCCTGGTTGATGATCAGGAAGGCATCAGGGTGTGCTGTCTCGTGACTGTTGATCACAGTGCTCAGCTCCTCCAGTGCCAGCTTGACATTTGCCGGGGAGTGGAATATACATCGCTGTCAGGATGATGACAGAGAACCTCCTCAGCAGATAAAACGGACGACACTTGACCGCCAGATGTTCCAGGTCGGGTGAGGACTGTGACAGAACCGCCACGTCTGTGCACCACGATGAGTTAATCATGAAGCAAACGCCTCCACCTCTGCCTTTACCTGATACCACCATCCGGTCCATACGGTGAATGGTGAAGCCCTCAGGCTGGAGGACTGCGTCCAGAGTGCTGGGAGTGAGCCATGTCTCTGTGAAGCAGAGTACACAACAGTCCCTGATGTCCATCTGCTACTGCAGTCTTGCTCTAAGGTCTTCAATTTTATTTTCCTGAGACTGTATATTAGCCAGGAGGATAGTGGGGGGGGGGGGGGGGGGTGGGTGGTGCCTTGCACCCCTGCTCTGATTTGAGATAAGTATGACAGGTAATGCAGCACCATGATGAACTGAATCCATGCAGCGTCAGACAGAACTCAGGTCAAGTAATCTCTTATCCAGTCAGTTCCTGTTCTTAGGCATTTATTCAAGTCAACTGTAACCATGCACAAACTACAAGTGTACAGTTAAACAACAACATTGAAAGGAGCCTGGAAGTAGGCTATCTTCTGAGATGTTTAGCATAACCACAAATTGAAAAAAAAGTTAACAATGAAATAATAGGACATTTTGAAAAGTTTTTTTTAAAAAGTGAAATCTCATGCCTCTAAAATCAGAATCAAACTATTCTATTTTTTTCAAATAGAATAGTTTGATTCTGATTTTACAGGCATGAGATTGCAGAAAACAAACAAAGGCGGACTTTGAAAGTTAGACTGACCTGTGAATAGGTTTCTCCAGTTACTATTTAACCCACTTCAATAAACAGAGGGTTAACCAAATGTGCAGACAATCTGCTACCCATTTCATTCTTTCAAAAAGAATGTAACGTGCATATAAAATACATATTTGTTAAACGCATTATGGTAGCAGTAATATTATAAAAAGATTTAGCAAGGATATCAATTGCATAGAATTGTCGGGCTAATACAAAACATACAAACAAAAGAAGCTTACCGTTTTGAACAAGATTTGATTTCTCAGGAACATATACACCTTGTGCTGGCTCTTTATATTCACTTTATAGCAAATTTTGGATGAACAATTCAAGTATTTCAACAAATTGAAACAACTTTTAGCGTAACGACAGTTTTAAATACTACTTTCTTCCAGCAAGCTATGTTGCCTAACAGGTTTTTCTCAATAGTTCCCTGAAACGTAATTTGAATATATTATCTTACATTGCAGACTTGGGTTTGAATTAAAGGACTCAAGTTCCATCTTATTGATTTGTTGTAAAGGTAATGGTTATTGAGACATTATACAATACCATAAATGCCTACATAAAGTTTGTACAGCATTTATTTCAGTGCCTTATTCTGTAATCAATACATTTGAAACAACAATAAAGAAAATACAAGTTCTACTTTCTGCTTATATCAAAAATATGATGCACATCTTTAATCTTCCTCTATTTTTCAAATTTTCTGAAGATAGAAACAAAATTAACATTCAGGCTGATGATATTTTAATCAGAATAGGTTAATGAACTGAAAAGTTAACTCTCTCTTGGTAAATGCTGCCTGATCTAGTAAGTATTTCCAGGATTTTCTGTTTAAATTCCAGCACCTGTGGTATCTTCCCTTGGTTGCACACCCAGCAATAATACAGGGATTGTACTTGAACATTTTTTCCCATCTCCTTTACGACAAAGTTTGCAGGATCAGCGAGTGGGAACCTAAAGGAGTTTGTTGATTGATTGAGTGCAAGTGTCACTGTGGGGCATTGATCAGTTCATATCTAATGGAAACATTCGCCCATGCAGGGTCCTCCTCCATAGTCTGTCTGGATTTAAAAGTATGCAACTACGTACTGTAAAAGTAATTAAAAAAGCTGCAGGAAATCCATTGCACTCAGAAGATTAACGCATCTTTAATAAAATTTACTCCAGGATGATCCAAATGCACAGCTTTAAGTTTGCCTAGATTATTGATATTGATTTTCAGAGGCAAACCAGTCAAGCAGGAAGTGGTGCTGTGGGAGAAAGAGCGTGTGGGCATGTGGTTAAGAAGCCATACCCACGTACACAACAGTGGGAAGATAAACCAACCTGATGAATCAGAAGTCTAGCTGCCCACATCAGAGCAAGTAGTGTTAATGAGATCCTCAGTGCCAATCCACAATTACATCAGAGTGTAAAGTTTCAAGATGATAACCACCTCAAAGACCCAGACACTACAATTTGTGCAATTGAGGTGAACTCCAGGTCAGATTGCAAATCCCAGTTTGTGGCATATCTTACTGATAGCTGTTTTAGAGAAGTGGAATTATCACAGGTAGTACTTCAAGGTCAAGAAAAGATAGAAGTACATTGTCAATATATTTAGCAGAGGAATACATGTTAAATGATGGGGCAAACTTCTCTTGTACAGAAAATCCTGTCTTTCCTCTCTTTTTCCCTTCAACCTCCAAAAAGCACAGAGAGAATGGTATTCACAATGGAAATTCCATTGGGACCTCTATGGAATAACTGAGGTGACGAAATGGAATGATCCAAGAAGAAGATAAATGGACATTAATTAATAGGAAGACTTGAAGATTTTAAAGCAGCTGCAGGTAGAGAAATTACATGCAACAGTTTAAGATCATTTCCATCTTTTCCAATGTTCAGCATCACTGAATGTTATTTAAAAGAGTTGTTAATTATAAGTTTAAATAAAGTGACATTGAAGGAAAATACATTGTGTGATATTGTTACATTATTACACATAACTACTCTTGAACAGGCATGCTCATTAATAACTATTATTTGGACTGAAATGTGGGTGGAATCCAGCAATTACTTGGCCCATGACTGCCAATAAATCATTGAAGAAACATTCTCTATTCTCCATTCAACTTTGTCCATGCTCCAACCCATCAATTTTGATGCCTTTCAAGAATCCACGGTCCAGGATTTGCATTTAGTGGTGACTGAATGCTTTTATCATTCCTCACACATCGCTTGCTTACAAGCATTGTATCGGCTTTTGCTTTGGAACTTGCAGATATTAGAAATCCACATTTACAGGGGACTCCCTCTGCAGGAGATCTGGGACTGGAGAAAAAAAAAGTCGTGAAACTACGTACCTCCTTAACCAATCAGACTGAGGAACCCTTACAATGCCACTCCGAACCAGAAAGTCCAGGTTATAATAATTAAATAATGTACTGAAAGAAAAATAAAGACAGAATTAAGAGAGAAATATGAGACAGAAACAGTCTCGTTCCACCAGGAAATGAGACTCTACACTTGTAGAAGAAAAATTGAGCATTAAAGATGTTAAGTGATAATTAAATCTTCATCTTGTTAAAAACGTGCATCATATTAAATGATACTTGTGAACATTTTCTGGTATACTGAGGTGTTTAGCTGCTAGTCTGCAGATTAGTACAGCAGATTCATGTGTCTGAGTTATTTCAACACCAAGTCTCTTGGCAAGACATCAGTTTAATGAAGACTTTGAAGGAAGCAAAGTATACTATCTGAGAGAAACTTCCAGATTTCTGCACTTAGCTATGCATGTGCAATCAATAGCAAGAACTGAAAAAGGAGAAGCAGGAGTCAGCCCTTCAAGCCTGGCCTATTATTCACCTCAACTCTATCTTCAAAGATATTTTCCATAAACCTAGAGCAACACACACAAAATGCTGGAGGAACTCAACAGGTCAGGCAACATCAATGGAGGGAAATGAACAATCGACATTTCGGGCAGAGACCCTTCATCAGGAATTGATGAAGGGCCTTGGCTCGAAACGTTGACTGTTCATTTCCCTCTATAGATACTCCCTGACCTGCTTTTCTCCTTTTCCTACTTCAGTCCTGAAGAAGGGTCCTGATCCGAAACATTGACCATCTGCTTTTCTCCACGGATGCTGCCTGACCTGCTGAGTTCCTCCTGCATCTTGTTGTTTTTTCATCTAGATTCCAGCATCTGCAGTCCTTTGTTTCTCTTGATTTCCTGATAGCTTGCTATAGTTGCATGTATTCTTCCATGACTTGTTTATAAAGCCAGACAGGTCCCTTCCAATTTCAACATTTTTCACTTCTTAACATATATAAGAAAAATTATTCTCCAAACTTTCCTGCGTCCTCACCACAAAATTCAGCGTCAGAAGTTTGCAAAGGAACATCTAAACAAGCCTGATGCATTTTGGAAATAAATCCTGTCGACTGATGAAGTTAAAATAGAACTTTTTGGCTGCAATGAGCAAAGGTATGTTTGGAGAAAAAAGGGTGCAGAATTTCATGAAAAGAACATCTCTCCAACTGTTAAGCACAGGGGTGGATCGATCATGCTTTGGGCTTGTGTTGCAGCCAGTGGCACGGGGAACATTTCACTGGTAGAGGGAAGAATGAATTCAATTAAATACCAAATTCTGGAAGCAAACATCACACCGTCTGTGAAAAAAAAAACTGAAGATGAAAAGAGGATGGCTTCTACAACAGGATAACTATCCTAAACACACCTCAAAATCCACTATGGACTGCCTCAAGAGGCACAAGCTGAAGGTTTTGCCATGGCCCCCACAGTCCCCCGAACTAAAAATCATCGAAAATCTGTGGATAGACCTCAAAAGAGCAGTGCCTGCAAGACGGCCCAAGAATCTCACAGAACTAGAAGCCTTTTGCAAGCAAGAATGGGTGAAAATCCCCCAAACAAGAATTGAAAGACTCTTAGCTGGCTGCAGAAAGCATTTAGAAGCTGTGATACTTGCCAAAGGGGGTGTTACTAAGTACTGACCATGCAGGGCGCCCAAACTTTTGCTTCGGGCCCTTTTCCTTTCTTGTTATTTTGAAACTGTAAAAGATAGAAATAAAAAAGTAATCTTGCTTAAAATATTAAAGAAATGTGTCATCTTTAACTTTATGCCTTTTGGAAATCAGGTCATCTTTTACTCGCTTACCTATTCACAGTAACAGAAATTTTGACCGGGGTGCCCAAACTTTTGCATGCCACTGTACATTTACCCATCCACTTTTATCCCTTGTTTCTCTCTTTTAGCATCATCTGTGACTGTGTCCATTTCAGATTTCTAAACACTCCAACCTTTCCACATACTGATATAATTTTAGCAACATGCTGCTTCGTTCCTTTTTGTGAATTACTCACAACATCCTAATTTTGTTCATGATTTAGCACTGAATTTGGTTTCATTTGTATTAATATAATTTCATAAAAGGAACTTTAAGTTCACAAATCAAACTTTTGTCATGGCTTTTACTTGTGGTGATACTTCCTCAAAATGAAAGGATGCAGATGTCTTTTGAGTCAACAGATTAATTAAATCCAACAGAAGTCTGGATCAACTTGGCCATAAGCTACCAATATTTGTAGCTGGACCCAATCCTAAACTGATCTTGCTAGATTTACTGACATCTTTAGAAACGAGAGTACAGTAAAACTATTAATCCAGCACCCTCAGGAGGTAAAGTCAGGTGCTGCACTGGCAGATTTTTCTGGACCATTGAAATGTTATTCCAAATTATACTCCAATACACGTTAAGTTCCTGTTTTTCCAGATGTTACACAGCAGTATAACAGGTTTTCCAGTGAAGCTGGTATGTTTAAACAGAACCTGGGAAACAGAACCAGGTGTGTTTAATGGAGTGGGGAAACATGTGAGTTTATGGGAGTGTGTGAACAGGGGCTCCCAGAGAGTTTCTGTTCACCTCTCAATACACTGGGGTTCAGGGTTCCCAGGCCCCAGTGTGTTGAGGGGAGCCTGGGAACCCTGGACCCCAGTGTATTGAGAGGTGAACAGAACCTCAGGCCTAGGTGTGTTGAGGAGTGCATGAAAACCCCAGGCCACAATGTGATGAAGGGAGCACAGGTATCAGCACTCAGTAAGCCAGATGCCAAACAATTGGGATTTCCAAATAATTGGATAGCAGATTATCAAAGTTCTATTGTACTTATATAGGGTAGATGCCCGAAATGAGTTCCACAGATTCATTTAATATTGCTACTGAGATTCACACTTTGAGACCCATAAGGCAAATGTAAAAAGCAACATCAAAAATCTAAAAGCAAAAAAAATGCAGATGCTAGAAATTTGAAGTAAAATACTGGAGATATTCAACAGGTCAGACAGTATCTGTAGAGGGAGAAACTGATCTAGTGTTTCAATGACAAATCATCAACCTGAAATTTAAACTGTTTCTCTTTACACAGATACTGTCTGACTTGGTGTTTCCTGGTTTTAAAAAGTCTCAAGCAAATCAGCAACCATCAAACTACTGCCCATGGGAAATAAGGTTAGAGATATGTGCTGGCTAACAAATGCAAAACTATGCAAGGCAGTTGCTGTCATACCTTACATTTCATGTATTCCATCAGTTATTTACCCCATCTGTCATCCACTTTAGACATATACAAGGCTCTTTTTTTCTCTCAGAGGGCGAGTCTTCAGAGAGCAGTGGAAGAAAAGGGTCTGAATATTTTAAGACTGTGGTAGAACAGAACTTTCAAGGGGTGGAAGTTTACCACAGGTAGGTGGGAATGCAGAGTTGAGGTTACAGTTGTATTTTATTAAATGGTGGAACAGGCTTGAGAATCAGAAGTAGCCTATGCTTGCTTCTAATTCATACATTTGTAAGTTAATTTTGCATAAACACCATGATCCAACTGAAGACACAGATTTCTTTATATCGCAAAGGAAAATATAAAGCTCTACATCCAAGAGAAATGCAAGAAGCAGCATCAACTACCATACATAGCTTTTTCTATTTCACTGAAGTCCTTGAATTCTTCAATCAGTAAGGGCTGTGGAGCACCCTCATTAAATTTGGCTGTCAGCAGAAATTCATCTGTATATTTCATCTGCTTTATAATAGGATACAATCTGTCATCCTACCCAACAGATCCAAACTTAGTGCAGACTTGCGTCAAGCAAGACTGCATGATTTCTCCAATACTTTTTCAATCTTTAGAAACATAGAAAACCTACAGCACAATTCAGGCCCTTCGGCCCACAAAGCTGTGCCGAACATGTCCCTACCTTATAAATTCTTACCCTACCTGGGGGAAGCAACTGTGGCAGTGTCTCTGGCACAGAGTCCGGCCCTGTGGCTCAGAAGGGTAGGGAAGGAGAGAGGAGGGCATTAGTGAGAGGGGACTCTATAGTTAGGGGGGCAGACAGGCGATTCTGTGGATGCAGGGAAGCAACTCGGAAGGTAGTTTGCCTCCCAGGCGCCAGGGTCCGGGATGTTTCAGATCACGTCCAAGATATCGTGCAGAGGGAGGAAGAACAGCCAGAGGTCGTGGTACATATTGGCACCAACGACATAGGTAGGAAAAGGGATGAGGTCCTGAAAAAAGACTGTAGGGAGTTAGGAAGGAAGTTGAGAAGCAGGATCTCAAAGGTAGTAATTTCAGGATTACTGCCTGTGCCACATGACAGTGAGTATAGGAATAGAATGAGGTGGAGCTTAAATGCGTGGCTGAGGGATTGGAGTAAGGGGCAGGGATTCAGATTTCTGGATCATTGGGGCCTCTTTTGGGGCAGGTATGACCTATACAAAGAGGACGGGTTGCACTTGAATCCCAGGGGGACCAATATCCTGGCGGGGAGGTTTGCTAAGGCTACTGGGGGGAGTTTAAACTAGAATTGTTGGGGGGTGGGATCTGAACTGGAGAGATTGGGGAAGAGGTGTTTGGCTCTCAAATAGAGAAAGCTTGTAGTTGGTACGAGAGGGAGGATAGGCAAGTGATAGAGAAGGGACGTGCTCAGACCGGTCTGAGATATGTCTATTTTAACGCAAGGAGTATTGTGAAGAAGGTGGATGAGCTTAGAGCTTGGATAAATACTTGGAGCTACGATGTGGTGGCCATTACAGAGACTTGGATAGCTCATGGACTGGAATGGTTACTTCAAGTGCCGGGTTTTAGATGTTTGAGAAAGGACAGAGAGGGAGGCAAAAGAGGTGGGGGAGTGGCACTGTTGATCAGAGATAGTGTCATGGCTGCAGAAAAGGTGGACGTCATGGAGGGACTGTCTACAGAGTCTCTGTGGGTGGAGGTTAGGAATAGGAAGGGGTCAATAACTTTACTGGGTGTTTTTTTTTATAGGCTGCCCAATAGTAACAGGGATATCGAGGAGCAGATAGGGAAGCAGATCCTAGAAAGGTGTGATAATAACAGAGTTGTTGTGATGGGAGATTTTAATTTCCCAAACATCGACTGGCATCTCCATACAGCGAGGGGTTTAGCTGGGAATGGGGTGGAGTTTGTTAAGTGTGTTCAGGAAGGATTCTTGACACAATATGTAGATAAGCCTACAAGAGGAGAGGCTGTGCTTGATTTGGTATTGGGAAATGAACCTGGTCAGGTGTCAGATCTCTCAGTAGGAGAGCATTTTGGAGATAGTGATCATAATTCTATCTCCTTTACAATAGCATTGGAGACAGATAGGAACAGACAGACAAGAAAGGCGTTTACTTGGAGTAAAGGGAATTAGGAGGCTCTCAGGCAGGAAATTGGAAGCTTAATTTGGGAACAAATGTTCTCAGGGAAAAGAAAGGAAGAAATGTGGTAAATATTCAGGGGATATTTGTGTGGAGTTCTACATAGGCATGTTCCAATGAGAGAGGGGAGTCACGAGAGGATACAGGAACAGTGGTGTACGGAGGCTATAATAAATCTAGTCAAAAGGAAGAAAAAAGCTTACAAAAGGTACAGAGAGCTAGGTTAGAGATCTGGAAGAGTATAAGGTTAACAGGAAGGAGCTCAAGAGGGAAATTAGGTGAGCCAGAAGGGGACATGAGAAGGCATTGGTAGGCGGGTTTAAGGAAAACTCCAAGGCATTCTACAAATATGTGAAGAGCAAGAGGATAAGATGCAAAAGAATAGGCCCTATCAAGTGCAGCAGTGGGAAAGTGTGTATGGATCCGGAAGAAATAGCAGAGGTACTTAGTGAATACTTTACATCAGTATTCACTATGGAAAAAGATCTGGGTGATTGTAGTGAGGACTTGCAGCAGGCTGAAAAGCTTGAGCATGTAGATATTAGGAAAGAGGAGGTGCTGAAACTTTTGGAAAGTATCAAGTTGGATAAGTCACCGGGACCGGATGAGATGTACCCCAGGCTGCTGTGGGAGGCGAGGGAGGAGATTGCGGAGCCTCTGACGATGATCTTTGCATCATCAATGGAGACGAGAGAGGTTCCAGAAGATCGGAGGATTGCACATGTTGTTCCCTTATTCAAGGAAGGGAGTAGATATAGCCCAGGAAATTATAGACCAGTGAGTCCTACCTCAGTGGTTGGTAAGCTGATGGGGAAGATCCTGAGAGGCAGGATTTATGAACATTTGGAGAGGTATAATATGATTGTAAATAATCAGCATGGCTTTGTCAAGGGTAGGCCCTGCCTTACAAGCCTGATTGGATTTTTTGAGGATGTGACTAAACACATCAATGAAGGGAGAGCAGTAGATGTAGTGTATATGGCAAAGCATTTGATAAGGTACTCCATGCAAGGCTTATTGAGAAAGTAAGGAGGTATGGGATCCAAGGGGACATTGCACTGTGGATCCAGAACTGGCTGGCCCACAGAAGGCAAAGAGTGGTTGTTGAAGCATCGTATTCCGCATGGAGGTTGGTGACCAGTGGTGTAGCTCAGGAATCTGTTCTGGGACCCTTACTCTTTGTGATTTTTTATAAATGACTTGGATGAGGAAGTGGAGGGATGGGTTAGTAAGTTTGCGGATGATACAAGGGTTGGATGTGTTGGGTATAGTATAGAGGGCTGTCAGAGGTTACAGCGGGACATAGATAGGATGCAAAATTGGGCTGAGAAGTGGCAGATGCAGTTCAACCCAGATAAGTATAAAGTGGTTCAATTTGTTAGGTCAAATATGATGGCAGAGTAGAGTATTAATGGCAGGACTCTTGGCAGTGTGGAGGATCAGAGGGATCTTGGGGTCCGAGTCCATAGGACGCTCAAAGCGGCTGTGTAGGTTGACTCTGTGGTTAAGAAGGCATATGGTGTATTGTCCTTCATCAATCATGGAATTGAATTTAGGAGTGGAGAGGTATTGTTGCAGCTATACAGGACCCTAGTCAGACCCCACTTGGAGTACTGTGCTTAGTTCTGGTTGCCTCACTACAGGAAGGATGTGGAAGCCGTAGAAAGGGTGCAGAGGAGATTTACAAGGATGCTGCCTGGAATGCGGAGCATGCCTTATGAAAGCAGGTTGAGGGAACTCGGCCTTTTCTCCTTGGAGTGACGGAGGATGAGGGGGGACCTGATAGAGGTGTATAAGATGATGAGAGGCATTGATCAGGTAGATAGTCAGAGGCTTTTCCCCAGGGCTGAAATGGTGGCCACAAGAGGACATAGGTTTAAGGTGCTGGGGAGTAGGTTATAGAGGAGATGTCAGGGGTAAGTTTTTTACTCAGAGAGTGGTGAGTGCGTGGAATGGGCTGCCGGCAACGGTGGTGGAAGTGGATACAATAGGATCTTTTAAGAGACCTTTGGATAGATACATGGAGCTGAGAAAAATAGAGGGCTATGGGTAAGCCACAATGCTATACCTCACCTCCAACAAGTTTTCAGCAGGAGTGGAACTAATCTACATGATTAATAGGAAAATGTTCAGCTCATATCTATCACCTACTACCCAGACCTAGGCCACATTCAACCGCAGATGGTGAGCTGCAGTACATTGACAACACTTGCATATGCGTGAGTTTCGAGGCTGATCTGCAAATCAATGTCAACTCATTTACTAAAGCACATGAGAGGATGGGTCTTGCTCTCAACATCCACAAAACAACAGTCCTCTAAGAACTTGCCCCCAACTATGTAACACCACCCTTTCAACAATAAAGGTCCACGATAAGATCCTGGAAAACCAGGATCATTTCCCATATCTCAGAAGCCACCTCTCAGCAAAGGCAGACATCAATGATGAAATCCACTTCCACCTTCACAGTGCCAAAACAGTCTCTGGGCACCTGAGGAAAAGAACGTATGAAGATCAAAACTTCAAACCCGGCATAAAACTCTTGATCTACCACAAAGCGGTAATCCTTGCTCTCCGTATATTTCTGAGTCTTGGAGGCATTCAAGGCATTGGAAAGACACCAACAACACTGTCTCTGCAAAGTCTACTGCAAAGTTAAGCAATGTTAGTGTCCTCTTCCAGGCCATATCTCCAGCATCAATGCTCTAGTGATGCTCAATGTGGTTAGGCAAGCGACGAAACCAGACTCCCGAAACAATTACTCTATTCCAAGCTCACTTACGACAAAAGATTATCAGGTGGACAATGGAAAAGATTCAAGGATCTTCTCAAAACCTCAACAAAAATTGTAACATTTACACCAACCCCTCAGAATCCCTGGCTCTCCACCACGCAAAAATGGAGAAGAAGCATTCGAGATGGTATACAAAGATAGGTGGAGGGACAGGTAGTGTTGTGGACGCAGGGAGTCTGCAGAAGGATTGGACAGTTTAGGAGCGTGAGCAAAGAAGTGGCAGATGGAATACAGCATAGGACGAATAAAGGTGTAGACTATTTTCTAAATGGGGAGAGAATTCAGAAATCAGAGGAGCAAAGGCCTAGTTCAGGATTCCCTTAAGGTTAACTTGCAGGTTTTGGTAGTAAGCACTCATTTCAAGAGGACCAGAAGATGAAAGCAAGGATTTACTGCTGAGGATTTCTATGCCATTGGTCAGACTGCATTTGGAATATCGTAAGCAATTTTGGGCCCCAATCTAAGGAAAGATGTGCTGGCCCTGGAGAGAGTCCAGATGAGGTTCACACAAATGATCCCGGGAATGAAAGGCTTAACATATGAGGAGCATTTGATGGCTCTGGTCCTGTACTCAATGGAGTTCAGAAGAATGTCATTTAAACCTATTGCATACTTAAAGGCCTCGATAGAGTGGACATGGAGAGGATGCTTCCATTAGTAGGAGAGTTTGGGATCTGAGAGCACAGCCTCAGAATAAAGGAACATACCTTTAGGACTGAGATGAGGAGGAATTTCTTCAGCCAAAGGGTGATGAATCTGTGGAATTCACTGTCATGGAGGGCTGTGGAGGACAAGTCATTGGGTATACTTAAGGCAGAGATTGATAGGTTCTTGATTGGTAAAGGAGTTAAGGATTATGGGGAAAGAGTGGGAGAATGGGGTTGAGAAAAGAAAAAAAATCAGCTTTGATTGAATGGCAGAGCAGACTCGACGGCCTAAATGGCCTAAATGGCCTAATTCTGCTCCTATATCTTACGGTCTTATAATTTGCAAGGCTACAGAAAAAGGGCTGGCAGGTGGAACTGGAATGCTAGCATGGACATGACGAGCCAAATGGCCATTTTCTGCATTCTTCCAATCCTATAATTCCATGATTCTAAATCATCCTTGATTTCAAGATGCGGATATGACTGACCTAACTAGTTATTTGCACTAGCCATCTGCAGAGAATGTATATTCAGAATCTAATAAATTGATTCAATTTTCAGCAAGTAAAATCAGGTCAATTAGTTTGATTATTCTAATTCAGCTTGGACTCCAAAACAAAGACAATGAACATCTATAAATAACATGTATGTACACAGGCAAATTTAACAGAAGTCAACTTATTTTAATCTTGTGAATAGCCAAAAGGATTTATAGGTAATCTCATATAACAAAGTAAAACAAAAAAAAATCAAAGATTTAGTATTTGTACTATCAAAGATATAGTATTTGTACTATCAAAGATATAAGATACAAAAACAATAAGGTGATGCAACCCGTAGAGCTGCTGCTTCAGAGCTTCGGTGACCCAAGTTCAATCCTGAACTCTGATACAGTCTGTGTGGAGTTTACACATTTTCCCTGTGATCTTAATAGCAAAATCCATGGGATGGTCCAGGATACCACTGGTGCTCCTAAATTAATTTGGTCTGCACACCACACCCTAACGAGAGAATCCTTTCGTTTTGGGGGAAAAGGATCCCAAGATGAATGTGACAGCCCTTTTTCAAGTGGGGTATGGCCAGGGTGCAGTGAATGTTTGTGTGTCTATGCAACTAAGTGAATGTAGTACACCTGTGTATGGTGAAAGTGTTCAATGTGCAAGTTGGCATCCATGCACTTGTCCATGTGTGTGTTTTAAATGGATACAAGAGAGCCTGACCTTCAATAGTTCTCAGCCTTCTTGCCTTGTCAAGTGCCTGCATTAGCCAGTGTTCATCAACCACCCCACATTAAAAGAATTCATTGATGGCAGTGCACACTTTAGCAAAGGGAATACCTTCAACTAGGAGGGACTGATTAAGATTATGAGTTTTGTTTAAAAGATCTCAATATGAAGACTCCCCCCCCCTCTCAAAATGATGGATGTGGTGAGCTCCCTGTAATAAGAAGCAATAACTGGTTGAGCGCTGAAGGCGTACAAGCTTTTTCATTCATTTATACGGAAGACATGGCAGAAAGAAACATAATAAATTAGGATTGTTAGGTGTGGTTTCTTTCAAATGCGGAAGTTCGTTAGAAGGTCTTTCTTCGTTATTCAGAGAACCTAGCAGTAACCATGCATTTTAAAAAACTTTTACTAGTTTTAGCTTCTTTTAGTTACAATTTAGAACCGCAGGTAACGAGTTTCTCGCTGCATGATTGCCAAGTGCACGGTGGCGCGAATTTGAAAGTATTGTGTTACAAGATGAAGCTGGACGAAGTCCCACGGTACATTCCGAAAAATACAGAAAACCTAGACTTGTCTGAAAACAGAATCGCGAGTCTGCAGAAATCCAGCTTCGAGCACATAACGCAATTGCAAGTATTGAACATTTCAAAGAACATTGTTAGTAATATTGCAGAGGAGACATTTGAATCTGTGAAGAACCTGCGGCACTTGAATCTCGGCTATAACAAGTTGTCTATACTAACCCGAAGCATGCTGGATGGTTTAGGAAAACTCACGACTCTTTTACTGAACAACAATGTTATCGAGCGGGTTGATGCTGATGCGTTTGCCAACTTAGTGAATGTAAAAACGATTAATTTAACCTCTAACAGATTGCATCGATTGGTAGAAGTGAGTCATATATTTAATGCTGTTGCTGTGGAAAAACTGCAGTTAAGAGATAATGGTTTACTTAGTTTCACCACACAGAACATTTCTCGTGTGCCAAAAACCTTAAAGGATCTGGATCTATCAAAAAATCCTTTCGTCGATTTCAACGTAATATCAGTAGTTCTTGCCAGCCTCGTCTCCCTTGATCTCTCATATGCAGGAGCCAATGAATCGCTCGTATTCTACATTGAAGATAAATTGTTTTTAAAAGAGGTGAAAAGATTAGCTTTAGGGGGGATTCACGTGCAATCATCTAAGATACTGGCGCTGCTTAGAAACATAACAGGTGCGCCACTGGAACATATTCAACTAAATAATTTGCAATTGAAGACCACAGATCCCCTCCTACTGGAAATCTGCAACTTGTATCAGAATTTAACAGTTCTATATCTGAGAGGAAATGGCTTAAGTGCTTTAAACGATAACGTGTTTTCCTCGTGCGTTAATTTAGAACAATTGGATTTATCATTGAATAAACTAAACAACGTCTCACATTCTTTATTCAAAGATTTGATTTATTTAAGGTTGTTGTCCCTCGCTAGCAACGAATTTACAATGGTTCCTAAAGCAATTTTGGCTGCCTACAATTTAGAAAATCTGGACCTCAGCTTCAATCAAATTAACTCTATTAATTCTCAAGACTTCAAATCCCTTGTTAAACTGAAGCAGCTGTCTCTCGCTGGAAATAAACTCACTAAAATTACATCACTTTCATTTTCTCGTCTTTTTCAATTAAGGGAACTTCAGTTAGGGAACAACTATCTGTTCGCAATAACCAACTTCTCTTCGGATTTGAAGAGCTTGAACATTCTTAATCTCAGGTGCAACAAACTCAATTCCATTAAGAAGCACACGTTCATCCATCTGCAGAATCTCTCTCACCTCAACTTGATTGACAATCAGATTTCCGATCTGAACGAAGGAAGTTTTCACGGGCTATCTAACTTAAAGTATTTGCTATTGGGATCCAACAAAATCACGGCCGATATTCTGAGACGTAACGTGTTTTCAGGAGTTGAATCCTTGACGGAACTTCAACTATTTGATAACCATCTCTCTTTCGCGTCTTCACAGAAGTTGGACAAGGCCCCATTTACTTCTCTGAAGTTCTTGCATCGTCTCGCAATAAACAGCCAGGCTGGGAACGGTCTCCAGAATGTTCCTTCAAATTTCCTAGAAGGTTTAGATTCTTTGAAAGAACTTCATGCAGGAAATACTGCCCTTAGTTATATTAATGCTAGTGTTTTTCGCCATACGCCAAATATGTTCAACCTTGACTTGGGCAACAATGCCTTCAAATCCATTAGTCCTAATCTGTTTCAGCAGTTGCCTGGCCTGACTGAACTTCATCTCAATAAAGTTGGCCTGGAAAATCTAGATTTTCTAATGTATTCAAGGCTGATCAATTTGAAACTTCTGAGAGCTGTGGGTAATCAAATTGGTCTTGTAAACCAAACACACATGGAAGCCCTACCTTCACTCACTTTTTTGGATCTTAGAGGTAACCCATTTCTGTGTGGGTGTGAAAATTCTTGGTTTCAAAATTGGTCCCTTTCTGACAATAAAACCCAAGTGATATACTTTGATCAGTTCACATGTGCTTACCCACCTAACCTCAATGGGAAAAAATTGATTACTTTTAATTCTGCTGCTTGTGTTGTCCATTATGGGTTTATCCTTTACATTTCATCATTTACAGTCATAATAATGACAATAATAGCAAGTTTTGCCTATCATTTTTGGAGGTGGAACATTGTGTATACATACTATCTATTGTTAGCATTCATTTATGACAAAAATCACAAGCGACAACAGGGTGGAAGATATGTGTACGATGCCTTTGTTTCGTATAACACCCATGATGAACAATGGGTATTAAACCAACTGCTGACAAATCTGGAAGGAAATAATGGATGTAAATTATGTCTCCACCATCGCGATTTCGAACCTGGGAAACCGATCATTGATAATATCGTGGACAGCATTTATACGAGTAGGAAAACAATCTGTGTAATAAGTCGCAAATTTTTGGAAAGTGAATGGTGTTCCAAAGAAATTCAAGTGGCAAGTTTTCGACTTTTTGATGAGCAGGAAGATGTGCTGATCCTTGTCTTTCTGGAGGATATACCGTCAAGTCAACTTTCCCCGTATCACAGAATGAGGAAACTAGTTAAAAAGACAACATATTTGCATTGGCCTCAACATCCAGAACAGGCTGCTTTGTTTTGGCATAAACTTCGTGTAGCATTGAATACAAGTAACAAAGAAGAAGAAAAAAGGCATATTCTTTCAGGGTTTGATGCAAATTTAATGTCAGTCTCCACTGAACCTCTACTCTCTGCAGATATTTAATTTTCCAACCAAAGCAACTTGCATGTAGTTGTTTTTTTTTGTGAGTATTTTCTTAGCAAAAGCCAAAGTATTTGTTAAAGTTGACCAGTCCTCCCCTGGTCAAAATCCTAGAACTTCCTTTGGGAATGTCTCACCACATGAAATGAAGCTGCTTGGACAACACCTCTAGCCTCAAATGGTTTTCAAACCAAATTATGAAAAAAATAAATTAATTTTGTTTTTGAGATGCCTGAGGCATTGTGTACTTGCTATTAGAGGATTTTAGTTAAATGCTTTGCCTGTATTTACTTAAATGAAACTGAATATATAAATGTTTACTAAACTCCCATTCCTCATTATTGAATAATAACTTTCAATAGGCGATCTCAACTCAACATTCAAGTACATCTGGATCCAAGGTTTAATTTACAACAATGACTTAGATTCTAAAACCACAGTTTACTCAAAGAAGGCCGTAAAATCTATTGTATTGGTTTAGTATTGTCACTTGTACCAAGGTACAGTGGAAAACTTGTCTTGCATACTGTTTGTACAGATCAATTCATTACACAGTGCATTGTAGCAGTACAGGGTAAAAACAGTAACAGAATACAGAGTAAAGTGTCACAGCTACAGGGAAGTGCATTGCAGGTGGACAATAAGTGCAAAGTCAAACAAGATAGATTGTGAGGTCAAGAGTCCATCTCATCGTATAAGGGAACTGTTCAATACTCTTATCGCCGTGGGATAGAAGCTGTCCCACGAACATAATAAAAGGAATACACAGCCCAATGACAGACTATATCTCGCTCAAACATTTTGAAATGGCAGTCCCCTACAAAGACTCAAATAATTTTAACTATCCAGGACATTTAGTCTATTACACATCTCCAATGGTCCTCAAAATGAAAACAAAATCCACCAGACACCACAAAGCAAGTTGTGTTAAGCTTGGGCAAGCATTTCTTTCTTTTGGGCTCTGAACAATTTTAGTCTGTGAACTAAATGAGGACGTTCTTTTGTAGGTAGGGGTAAATGCAAGATTAGAAATGGATTCTAGCTCCACCACAAGAGTTGGGTCGCAGGAATCTAACTCGGGCTGTTGACAAAAATGCCAGCTTCCTGTCTTTAAAGTAAGGAAAACAGAAATTGCTGAAGTTCCACCTCCTCAAGTTCCAGTTTCAAAAACACATGCAATTGTGAGATGTTGAACTGTTATTCTGTCACTTGGTCTTTACAATCAGCATCTCTTAACTTTCTCTCTTTTCCACCATCTATAAACAGATATATGTTTTTACCTTCAAAAAAAAGTACCAATAAACTATTACGAATTAAAAACTACTACTGGCATTTTCATAAATTGTTATTCAAAACCATAGTCTCCACTAAGGTATTCAAATAATTGAAAGCTGGCTCAGCTTCTTAACCAATATAGAATGCCTCATCTAAGGCATTTTGGTGCAACCTCTGTACTTACTGAATCAATAAATACTAACATCAATAATTCTTTAGCTGTTTCAATGTTAGTGTTATGTTACAATACTCTATATGACTGTCAAAATAAAATGTTAACACAAATGTTCAATCACACTATCAACATATTAAACCAAAGAAGTGAACAAGTTTCCTTCAATAATGTTAATGCAAAAGAACTAACATGAGGACTAAATAGCATTCCCCATTTAACATACACTGATTTTCTTTCTTGCCTTTTATGGACTGGAAATTCAATCCTCTTCCATCCCAAATTCTAATCACGGATCAGTAGTTTGTCTTCTGATCTTAGATTATATATCGTAGCATAATAGATATCAGTGTAAGATCAGTATCAGCTGAGAGAGATGTAGAGGAGCCAGTTTCAAATAATCTTGTCAATTTCATGTTGCTATTTGACTACAGAAAACAATACAAATGGTTAATAAATCTGTACAAAGCTCCATGCACTGGTATTTGAATATTGGTTAATATTTAATATCAGTATATGACTGCTTTCAAGTCTTTATCAAAATGGCTTTGCACCAACTACAGTTGAACTGTGACCAGTGTAAAGTTGAAGAACTTGTGGCATATCTTGCTCTATTTATCTACATTTGATTTAATTGAGTTTGCATTCAAGCTATGCTACATGCAAAACTGAAAGCACGAACTATGTAGCACAATTGGTTTATTGTTCATGTACAGATATTCGCACTGAATGTGTTAATTTGTCAACTATAGATGATGTGATTTGTTTTTCTTTGTCTTTGAACATTTAGATTTCAATGATTTTAAGTTGTTGTTGTCAATTAACAGAAATATTAATTGACAACAGATATTTAAAATCCAAAGGGTGTACATTTGCATTTATCATTTTGCAGTTCTAATGCAAGTTAAACATAAGTACTTATGAATAAGGAGAAACTATAGCCTTCAGGCCCCCATAAGATGATGGCTGCATATTACATGAACTCCACTTCTCTATCCTATCTGCATATTGCATAGTACCGTAAAATCTGTCAATCTCAGACCTGAATACATTCTTTGCTTGCAGATCCAGAACATTCTGAGGTAAAGAATTCCAATGATACACATCCCCCCGATTGAATAGGTTTCCCTCCATCTTGATCCTAAATATCCGAACACTTATCCTGAGAGTTTGACCCCTGGCATGGACTCTCCAGCCATGGGAAACATTCTCTCAGTGCCTGTCGTGTTAAACAATCAAAAAATATTCCAGGTTTCAATGACAACTTAGCATTCTTCTGAACTTTGAATAAATTGGAGCTAAATTTGCAATCTTTCCTCATACAAAAATCCTCTCATTGCGGAGTCTTTATTGAACCCTAATTAAGGCAAGTATACTCTGCCTTGGGTGCAGTGAGCAAAATAATACACAGTCCTCCATGTGTGTTGACATCACAGCTTTTTTTACATAGCTGCAGAAGGAATTCCTTATCCTTGCACTCCAATTCCCTTGTATCAAAGCCTATAAGTCCATTTGCTTTCCTAAATACCTTTAACACCTACATGTTAACAATCCATGATTTGTGCACACTTAAATCCTTCCATGAACCTTTACTAGTCTCCCACCTTTCTAAAACAAAAATCTATTTCCCCAATACTACTACCTAAGTGGACAATTTCTCATTTTCTGTCAACTTCTTGCCCAGTCACTGATCTATCACAACTCCTCTTTGTATTCTCCACTTAACTTACTCTCCCTTTTATCACTGTATCAGAAAACTAAGATATTTGTACTTTGCCCCCTCATCAGTCATTCATATAAATGTAAATTGCTGATGCTCAAGCACTAATCGTTCAGGTGATGCACAATTTACATGTTACTATCCTGAAAATGGCAAATTTGTACCCACACTGTTTACTGTCTATTATCCAATCCACAATCTATTCTTGTATATCACCCTCCCCCAATCCATCTGCTAATCTTAAGTGGCAAACTTATGTGTAGTAACTCAATGAATGCCATCTGAATATCCAAATATACCATATCTACTGTTTTTTCCTTATTGACCAAAAGAAATGACACACGAGTTTGTAATCAGGTTAAACAGTATTATATTAGCTGCTGCAATGGAGAGAAGTCCACTTACCTTGAGGTTGTGGTGCATGCACTTTCCCATACTGTATTTTTATATACTCTTTGGAACATGGGGTACAATAAGTGCATCAATGTACAGATTATCAATTTTCCACCAATCCAAAAGCAAGAAAGTGCCTGATCAATCTATGTGGCCTAATCGTCCTTGTGTTGACCCAGGCTCCTAATGATCTTAGATGGCTACAAAGGCTGCTATAAACTTGTGATATCTCCTTCGCTTAAATTTGAAGATATTTGGAGTCCATTTATTCAATATTTTCACATGATATAGATCCCCTTTCAATAACTTTCCAATTTAGAGGAATGGAGTCGACGACATAATATTGCTCTGTTTCTCCTGAGAAATTTCAGTCCAGTCTTTTTTTTTCTTTTTTTTTGAAATTTTTCTGTTTAGTTTGGTTTGATATATTGTTTATAATTTTTCTTATTGATTTGGGGATTTTTTTTCTTTCTTTTATATAATAAATCTTTTTCTTTCCTTTCTTTTATATTATATTCATTTACTAAGAGATCATGGGATCTACAGATTTTTTTTTATATTTTATTGTTCTTTATGATTACCTATGCCATGATTGTTCTCCTGATCTCTTTGTATTACATGTACAAACATTGATATTATATATTAATCTGTATTAATTTGAAAACTAATAAAAAAGATTGAAAAAGAAAGAAACTTGTGATATCCATTGAAGACCAGGTTATCTTCAATAGAACATTCCAGTGGGCTATTTGTTCCTTATTTGTATTGTTGAACCTGCTTGTTCAGCTACAAAAAGGGATGACTGGTGAGGCAGAAGTACATTTTTGTCTTACTATACGTCTTTGCATTACGATATGCAAGTTCATCCTACTTGTTACTTCTCCTTGTCCGGATGTCCCACTTAAGCTCCTTCTACTTAATAGTAGATTCTAGCATTTTAGCTACAATAGTGTATATGACATTTATCACCATTGTGAAATAGCACAATGTATTCAGTCTTCACCGCAATCTTTGTTTTTTCTTTGGAATCCTGTAATATTCTGAGGGCTACTATCATCATAGTTCATGAATGTGGCAAATATAAAAACAATGAAGGCATGTGTCCAGAATTGGATCACATGTCATGTGCACAATCATGCACTTTTTGGTCTGTTACGCAACCAATTTTAATGAAAAGTCATTCAGAAAACTCATGAAGGTCTTACCAAGATATTTGTGAGCTTCATTCCAGTTGATCAATGCATCTGATTCACTCATGAATGAAGGAGCCAGGCACATCTAATGATGTTCAACTATGGTTAATGGACTATGTGAGTTACTAATGCCTTCATAGCTCTTGTGACATCCACTTAAGCGTTACCTATAAGTAACGCTTAAGTTTGATCAGGTTCCAGGGAGTACTTTCTTGGCTCCCCATCCACCTCAGTACAAACCTTTCTCAATCTGCCAATGGCCTCTCATCTTAACCACTGATATGCCCACCTTTCCTGATTCTGCTATGACAGACCACCCCCTCTTCTCACAATTACTGGGCTAACTTCCAAGCAACCTTGCAGCCTGACGCTCCTTCCACCCTGGTCAGATGACCTGGCTTCCAATCCCTGCTCTATGATTCCCCAGTTTAGCCCAGTTCAATGAAATACCTTATGATTCCAACCCAATGACCCCTCCTTAATCCCAATCCTCCACCTGAAATGGTAGTGGGATGAGAAATCTGGTGAGGTGGATGCAGCTGTCATGTTCAATGACTTCACATGTATTCACTCACCTTGATCACACATCTTCAGATGCCAACTCCCTATGCTGAACTACGAGTTTCAGGTACTACTCAGCACACTACACTCCCTCCATAGCTTACAAACATTATTGATCAATTAGGAAGAAACACGTCACCAGTCCAAAGCTTCCAGATTGAACACATTGCTAGAAATATGGTATCAGACATGGTATCTCAATTTCTTAGGAGAGAAAATATTGGACTCCATCTCTAATGGAGACAATGACTTGACAGTAGGGCTGAAACATATTCACAATCAATCCTCATTATATTGAAAAACAAAAAACTGCAGATGCTAGAAATATGAAATGTAAAGAGAAACTTCTGGAAACAGTCAGCAGTTGAACCAGCTTCTGTGGAGTGAGAAACACAGTTGATACTTCAATTATATGAGCCTTCATCAGAACATGGGAAATAGAACAGTACAGCCAGGACCAGGCCCTTTAGCCCACAATGTCTGTGCCAATCATGATGCCAATCTAAACTAATCCCAATTGCCTACACATGGTCCACATCCTTCTCCTCCTGCCTGTTAATGTGTCTGTCTAAATGCCTCTTTAAAGTTGCTGTCATATCTGCTTCTATCACTTTCACTTGTACTATGTTCCAGACATCTATCATTTTCTGTGTAAAAAAACTTGCCTTGCAAATCTCCCTTAAACATCCCCCCTCTCACCTGAAAGCTATGCCCTTGAGTTTTTGACATTTCCACCCTGAGAAAAAGACTCTGACTCTCTTCCCTAACTATGACTTTCATAGCTTCATATATTTCGATCAGGTTGCACCTCAGCCTCTGACACTCCAGAGAAAACAATCTAAGTTTGTCCAACCTCTCCTTATAGCTAAAAGTACTCCAATCCTGGGGAACCTCTCCTGCACCCTCTCCAAAGCTCCCACATCCTTCCTAGAATGTGGAAACCAAAATTGCATACAATATTCCAAATATGACCTTTTATACAGCTGCAACATGACTTCCCAGTTTTTAAATATTCAAAGCTCCAAATGATGAAGGCAAGCATGCCTTTTTTTTAACCATCCTATCCACTTGTGTTGCCACTTTCAGGGAGCTATGGACTTGCACCACAAGATACTTCTGTATATCAATGCTCCTAAGGGTCCTACCATTTACTGTATACTTTCCTCTTGCATTTGACCTCCCAAAATGCATCACCTCACACTTGTCCAGATTAAACTCCATCTGCCGTTTCCCTGCCCAAATTTCCAACTGATCTAGATCCTGCTGTATCCTTTGACAACGTTCCTCACTTTCCAGAACTCCACCAATTTTCAAGTCATCTGCAAACACAATCAGAATTAGAAAAATGGAAAACAAGCATGTTGCAGAGAGGGTGGGATGTGGTAGAAAGATGCATATAAATATGGAACAACCTCCAATAGACATTAGCTGGAGATGGGATCTGGTGAATCATTACACATGAATAACCTGCAGTCAAGGAATGGAGATGGGAGTGCCATGCACCAGTTCCTGGAGGGCAAAGTTACACATGTGTGCTGCTGCAGAAAACTAGATTGAGAAGGTTGATGACAATACACAAAGAACTGGACTGGCTGACCAGCCACAAGCCAATATATGAGAGATGACAGCATGGTGCTCGATGGAGCCCATCCTTTCCGGCATTCCATGAGCACACAGATACATCCAAAGTGCAATGCCTGATGGATGATGTCTCAGCTTCCACTGCAGCACAAGCAAAAACCACACAATATCTGAGTTCTGCAATGGAAGATCAAAATCCTATCATGCAGCTCAGCTTAATATTGCGCACCTGTTATATGTTAAATTAGGCAGTAGAGGTAATAGTTGCAGTCTGTCCTGTGCAAAATCAACATATAATAATTCAACATAAAAGCTCAAAGTTGGCAATATTAATGTTTAAGTCCTCAATGCACTGACATTACTTCCTCAGCTACTTTCAAGGTGTCATTAAAAAGAGTAAGAATTGCTGCTTTAGAAACAGGAGGGAGAACACCAAATGTATTAAGAATCCATTTGCTAGTACAAAATAATTTCTCTGTTATTATGAAATGAAGTTCCTCCCTCTGCAATTCATGCATATTGCATTGCACTAGATCTTAGAAGCAGCATACAATTCAAATTCAATCCAAGAGCAAATTATCTGTTTCCCCTGTAGGGATCAAAGTAAAAAGAAACCATCATATTCAATACTAAGAAATACATAGCAAGAGCTTTAATAAGATTCCTCTAGCTTTCCATAATGTCCAAAGTGAAGGCATTGACAAGGAAGTATTCATTCCACCTGATTAAAATTTGTTTTTATAACTTGGAAAAGTTGTCCCTATTATTTCTACTATTCATGTCGGTACAATGGTGGGCTACGTTCCATAATATATCCAATCGTCACTTAACAAGCATCCTTAATGAATGCTACTGACAGAGAAAATAGAAGTTTCTTTGGAGCAAAGAGGACAGGATTTAAAATTACCACTTGGCAGCCTTGTGAGCACAATGCACAAAGTATTTTAATACTGGTGACCCCCTGCAACGATTGCCATCCTCAATCACTTTGATCAGTGTATGAAGCTGGCCACAGGGTCACAAGTCTGGAAGATGCATTAGTAAATCAGATTAAAACTTGAATGAGTTTAAAAATCTACAGGATTTATTGACTTCATAGTTTCTGACCTTCAGTTGAGACGGAGCATTTCATCCATACAATTATCTACCAGCCAATACTGGCAATAGTTGAGAGCTACTGTTGTTAACAAGGATTGGTGGTTTGTTTCAATGTTCATCAAATGTTCCTTTTTTCAGCTAAGCATGACTTTGGCCTCATGGGATAATAAAGTGTTCATAATTCCTTGAAGTGGACTCAACAATCATTTGATCATGAGCAGCAGCAATGTATGCTTTTATGTTTCAAATTCAAATCTAGTTTCAAGTTTCCATATTCAATCATTACCTTCTGTAAGACAGTATACAGTGGCATGCAAAAGTTTGGGCACCCCGGTCAAAATTTCTGTTACTGTGAATAACTAAGCGAGTAAAAGATGATCTGATTTCCAAAAGGCATAAAGTTAAAGATGACACATTTCTTTAATATTTTAAGCAAGATTACTTTTTTATTTCCATCTTTTACAGTTTCAAAATAACAAAAAAGGAAAAGGGCCCGAAGCAAACGTTTGGGCACCCTGCATGGTCAGTACTTAGTAACACCCCCTTTGGCAAGTATCACAGCTTGTAAACGCTTTCTGCAGCCAGCTAAGAGTCTTTCGATTCTTGTTTGGGGGAATTTTGCCTATTCTTCCTTGCAAAAGGCTTCTAGTTCTGTGAGATTCTTCGGCAGTCTTGCATGCACTGCTCTTTTGAGGTCTATCCACAGATTTTTGATGATGTTTAGGTCGGGGGACCGTGAGAGCCATGACAAAACCTTCAGCTTGTGTCTCTTCAGGTAGTCCATTGTGGATTCTGAGGTGTGTTTAGGATCGTTATCCTGTTGTAGAGGCCGTCCTCTTTTCATCTTCAGCTTTTTTTTAAACAGACGGTGTGATGTTTGCTTCCAGAATTTGCTGGTATTTAATTGAATTCATTCCTCCCTCTACCAGTGAAATGTTCCCCATGCCACTGGCTGCAACACAAGCCCAAAGCATGATCGATCCACCCCTGTGCTTAACAGTTGGAGAGGTGTTCTTTTCATGAAATTCTGCACCCTTTTTTCTCCAAACTTTCCTGCGTCTTCACCACAAAATTCAGCGTCAGAAGTTTGCAAAGGAACATCTACACAAGCCTGAGACATTTTGGAAACAAGTCCTGTGGACTGATGAAGTTAAAATAGAACTTTTTGGCCGCAATGAACAAAGGTATGTTTGGAGAAAAAAGGGTGCAGAATTTCATGAAAAGAACACCTCTCCGACTGTTAAGCACAGGGGTGGATCGATCATGCTTTGGGCTTGTGTTGCAGCCAGTGGCACAGGGAACATTTCACTGGTAGAGGGAGGAATGAATTCAATTAAATACCAGCAAATTCTGGAAGCAAACATCACACCGTCTGTAAAAAAAAAGCTGAAGATGAAAAGAGGATGGCTTCTACAACAGGATAACGATCCTAAACACACCTCAAAATCCACAATGGATTACCTCAAGAGGCACAAGCTGAAGGTTTTGCAATGGCCCTCACGGTCCCTGACCTAAACATCATCAGAAATCTGTGGATAGACCTCAAAAGAGCAGTGCATGCAAGACTGCCGAAGAATTTCACAGAACTAGAAGCCTTTTGCAAGGAAGAATGGGTGAAAATCCCCCTAACAAGAATTGAAAGATTCTTAGCTGGCTACAGAAAGTTTTCACAAGCTGTGGTTCTTGCCAAAGGGGGTATTACTAAGTACTGACCATGCAGGGTGCCCAAACTTTTGCTTCGGCCCTTTTCCTTTTTTGTTATCTTGAAACTGTAAAAGATGGAAATAAAAAAGTAATCTTGTTTAAAATATTAAAGAAATGTGTCATCTTTAACTTTATGCCTTTTGGAAATCAGATCATCTTTTACTCGCTTAGCTATTCACAGTAACAGAAATTTTGACCAGGGGTGCCCAAACTTTTGCATACCACTGTATCAGAGACACCCAAGCTATGGCTCATGAGCCAAATGTAGCCACTGCCAGGTTGCTATGGCAGAACAATACTTGGAATAAATATAAAACTACATTTGAAATTAGGCATGCACAACAGTTTGGTGCTTAGTCAGAATAAATATTGGTAATGTGGTATTATAAGCCAGGAAATTAAGCTTTATAACAACATTCAGTCTCACATCTGGTTTGTAGAAATTTGACTGGGAATGGCCTTTTTGGTTCCCTGCCTTCTGTCCAGCCTGAAAATAGCCCTCCAAACACAAAATTTTGGTCACTCCTGTTGTGTATGAAAAAAGGATGGTATTTTTCTCTTTGTTCAATAAGGAACTTAGTAATATTTTACCTTATTGTGAAACAGAAGTACACTTGGCCCATCAGGTCCATGCCAGCTCCTAACAGAGTAATTCCATCAGTCCTGTTCCCTCTCATCTTATTTCACAGTAGCCTTGCGACTTACCCTCTCTCATGTACCAATCAACTCCCCTTTGATTCCGTTCCATTAATTTACTGTAACAAGATTAACCTACCAGCACATCTTTCGGGTGTGGGAGGAAACCAGACCATTGAGGTACTTGCAGTCACAGGGAGAATCCGAAAACTTCACTCAGGCACACCACCAGAGGTCACAATTGATCCCATGTGGCTGGAGCTGCAAAGCAGTAGCACTACAAATTGCTGTGCCACACTAGCAAAACAATCAAACTGTACCAGTTTTCTTTAGGATGTGGTGTGTGTCCTGCCTGGTACAAATGTTAAAAGTTGTGATCAATTGTAACATCTGTGGATTGTAGCTGAACAAGAAATCAGAAAATGTTTATTTCTCTACAAGGCTATAAATGGGTCTATATAAATGTACATTTAATAAATGTATATTTAGATAACATGGCCCCTGGAGCCTTCTCTACTATTCACACCACTATTCAGTAAGATCATGGCTAATGTGATCTTGGTATTCAATACTAATTTCCTGCTCAGTGCCCATGATTCTCCTATAGTCCAAAAGTCCGACAGATATCTCTCTCTCTCTCTCTCTCTCTCTCTCTCTCTCACACACACACACACACACACACACACACACATTCTCTTCCTCGGGCTCCCTTGAATGCACTTAATGACGCAGCAACCAGAGACTCTTGAAAGAAGGAATTCCTCTTCGTCTCAATCTTAAGTGGTTGAAATCTTATCCTGGAATTATGCAGCATCGCTTTAGATTCCTCCACCAAAGGTAACATTTTTGCAATACTTAACCTATCAAGCTTCTTCACAATATTGTATGTTTCAATGAGATCAACTCTCATTCTTCTAACCTCCAGAAAGTATAGCCCCATTGTGCTGAACTTTATCCTCATCGGATAACCCTCCCACCTCAGGAATCAGACTAATGAACCTTTGCTGAACCATCTCGAAGGCAAGTTTATCCTTCTTTAAATAAGGGGACAAAATTTCATGTAGTAATCACCTGTGGTTTCACTAAAACTTTAACTAATTTTAGTAAGACTTCCTTACAGATATACTCCCTTCCCCTTGCAATAAAGATCAATATTTTATTTACTTTCACAATTATTTGCTGTACCTGTTTGCTAATTTTCTTGGTCCAAATAGCAAGGAGAAACCAGATGACTGAATCAGAATCAGATTTATCATCACTGTCTTATATGATGTGAAATTTGTTGTTTTGCAGCAGCAGTACAGTGCAAAGACAAAATTATTACAAATTACAAGATAAATAAATAGTGCAAAAGGGAATAATGAAGTAGTGTTCATGGACCGTTCAGAAATTTGATGACAGAGGGGAAGAAGCTCTTCCTAAATCATTGAGTGTGGGTCTTCAGGCTCCTGTACCTCCTCCCTGATGGTAGTAACAAGAAGAGGACCCGTCCCGAATGGTGAGGGTCCTTAGTGATGAATGCCACCTTTTTGAGGCACCGCCTCTTGAAGATGTCCCTGATGGTGGGGAGGGTTGTGCCTGTGATGGAGCTGGCTGAGTCTAACCTTCTGCAGCCTCTTGCGATCCTATGCATTGGAGCCTCCATACCAGGCTGTGACGCAACCAGACAGAATGCTCTCCACTGTACATCTGTAGAAACTTGCAAGAGTATTTGGTGACATACCAAATGTCTTCAAAGTCCTAATGAAGCAAAGCCACTGGAGTGCCTTCTTTGTGATTGCATCAGTGTGTTGGGCCCAGGATAGATCCTCTGAGATATTGACATGCAGATACTTAAAGCTGCTCACCCTTTCCACCATTGACCCCTCAATCAGGACTGGTGTGTGTTCTCCCAACTTCTCCTTCCTGAAGTCCACAATCATTTCCTTGGTCTTGCTGACGTTGAGTGCGAGGTCATTGCAACACCACTCAACCAACCAATCTATCTCACTCCCGTATGCCTCCTCGTTGCCATCTGAGATTTTACCAACAACAGTGGTATCATCTGCAAATTTATAGATGGCATTTGAGCTGTGCTTAGCTACACAGTCACGAGTGCAGAGAGAGTAGAGCAGTGGGCTAAGCACACGTCCTTGAGGTGCGCCTGTGTTGATTGTCACCGTACTGACTGTGGTCTCCCGATGAGGAAGTCGAGGATCCAGTTGCAGAGGGAGGTACAGAGGCCAGGTTTTGAAGCTTGTTGATTAGTACTGAGTGTATTGAATGCCGAGCTGTAATCGATAAACATCTGGCTGACGTACGTTTTGCTGGTAAGTAGGTTCAGCAGCATAGAGTTATTACACACACCTATGAGGAAGTATATACAAAGATACCTAGTCACACACTAAGCCCATTTAGAGAACTCTGAAATGAAGATACACACATACACCCACAGAGTCACACATGCACTTGTCACATGGTCTGCTAATACAAGACACTAAATGGACAATTATATTTTTCCAAGATCTTCTGGACAATGTTTGGTGATCCAAGAAAAGTACCAAAGACAGGCATGCAGCTCACTCCTGACTCTCAAGGCCATTTTGTGCAGACCCACATGAAAATGCAAGGCAGTAGATAAGACCTGTTTCTGTTTCACACCGTTCCTTATTTCCTCTATGGCGATATTTTCTCTCCGCCTGTCACCCCTTCAATATGTTGGTTGAGAGCAAGATCAAGTGTTTTTATGTGAAATCATGGATGGAAATTGGCATCTTACCATTTTGTCACAACCATGACTAAAGTAAACAATATCTATCAATATGTTAGAAGCTTTGAGAGAATATTTACTAAACTAGTGTATGGTCAATATACCATATCAAAATGTATATATATGAATGGAGTGCATGTGCATATACACCTACACACACACACATACATAAAATAATATTCAGATAATAAAGAATTATTGGATAAATGTGAGTGCAACAAGGTTAGATGCCACATGAGGGCAGACTTGTATAACTACATCAAATAACAGTTAAAGCTACAGCTTAGATACAAAGTACAACAGCCAGTTATCTGTCGTCTCTTGTTGTTTACTCAGGCAAATAAAAAGGATAGAGCTACCAATGAAAAATCCTTTACGTAAATCATTCAACTTATAGCAGTGGCTAGTACAACAATGCATCATAGATATTACATGCTACACTCAGTTCTAAAAAGGTACATTCATACGATTAATTCCCCTTCAGAATATTGTAAATTATACAAGTTGAGTATTTACAGAGAGATAGTTTTAAAGATTTAACCAAACATGTACTTACTAATTTTTTTTTAGCCCTTATTCACTACAAACTCTATCCATTGCTAAACTTTACACTTTGCAGTATCTATTCCAGGTACTGATAATTCCCAAAGATCACTTCTCCAAATAGGTTTCATGCATAACTAATCTCATACCCCATACTACAGTTGCTACCTTAACCATGCATAACTATAAATAAACCATATAACATACTTTCTAAACAGCCACTATAACACTAAGTGAGAGTACTGAACCTTTTCTTTTTCCTGCTACCTTGGTTAGAGTTGAAAAGTCATCGCCACTGGCCCTCTCTCCTTGGACTATTTCCAACTTTTGCAATTCAGCCATAACTGGTTTCAGCCTCTCTTGATGCATTTTGGCCATATTGGACTGAGTTGACATTAGGAAACCAGGCCAGTGTAACACAATCAAAGGATCTTTGTAACTCTTGGCCCACGTTCATAACAAAATATAATCCTCCCTCAAGGCATCCAGCTCAATGAGAGCTTGATTCAGCCCATTTGGTAACAGCATAAACATTGTAGATGCCAAACTCCTCCTCTCATGACTTGAGCCATATCCCACACAAAAGAAAATGGTTATGATTGTCAGAGGTCAATCGTCTCTACCCCCGGATATCACTGCAGTAGTTCCTCAGGACAGTGTCCTGGGATCAAACATCATCAGTTGCTTCACCTTCCTTCAATCAGTAAGCCTGAAGTGGAGATGTTTGCTGATGATTACATAGTGCTCAATTCCACTTGTAATAACTCAATAAATGAAGCAGTAGATGGATGCAGCAAAACCTAGACAACACTCAGGCGTGGGCTAATAAATGACAGGTAACAATCACACCACAAATATGCCAGGTAAAGACCATTTCCAACAGCAGAGTTTAACTACCTCCCTTTAGCAATCAGTGTCATAACCAACCCCATCAATTTTTGATGGTACCATTGACCAGAAACTCAAATCGGTTGGCCACATAAATATTGTAGCTACAAATGTAGGTCAGATGCTGGGTAACTTGTGTTGTGTGGCTCTCCTTCTGACACCTCAAATCTTTCCGATTTACAAGCCAGAGCCTAATAGAGTACTCTTGTTTTCTTTTCAAGAAAATCAACATCATCCAGGAAAAAACAGTTCATTTGATTGGCACCCCATCCATCGCCTTTAACATCTTTCCCTCCATCATCAGCACTCTGCAGCTGCATTGTATACCATCTATAAATGCACTGCAGTTACTCACCTTAGTCACAAGAGAGGCAATTTTCGCCATTGCTGGTTCAACTGGAACACCATCGTGTTTCATGTGGTCAAATGATCTGTCCATGTGGTGAAAATAAATTCACTTTCAATCTTTCTCTTGCAACACTTCCCATTTTGTGCATTAACTCTTTGAGTTATCATCCTGCAAGTGATGGCACTCGTGTATGATTTAATTTAACATATGTTCCTTTTATAAGACTGGACAACAGGTGGATAATTAGAAACATATTAAAAAGAAAATATGGATATTGCATTGATCGTTGGGAGTCTGGCAAGCTACTGTTTGAACTCTCTTGTTCCTCCATATGGCAAGGTACCGTGCAATTGATCACTCATGTTTAAGGGTCTTTGAATAAAACGATGACTGCACACTGTGTGAACCTAATGGTGCTTTCACACTGCAACTGTAAGGATAGTTAAAATCAGCCTCATTATTCTTCAGTGTTATGGTTACATTATATCTGCAACTTGATTCTGGAATCATTGTTTGATCTTGCAACTGTGCGAACAAGAATGAAACTTCCTGAAGGTTGTTGGTCGCTCTTTCATTTCAAAATCAATCTGAGTTTTAATGCATAATTTATACTCCACCACCAGGAGATTCCTCTAGAGTTTCTCCATACTGAATACTATAACCTCACAAAAAGAAAACACCGGATACATCAATGGGGAGAATGTCAATGAAAGTCATACTGTACGTATGGTCACAATTCAAGCCAATATCACTTCATACCAACAATACACATGTAGCATGCAAGTATTGTAATTAATATTGTTGCAAGAATGCCAGTAAGATAATTTAATCTCAAAATGTTCAATGTAACAACGTCTATTGCATAGAAATGTTGCTCATTTCCTTAAACAAAATTTAATATTGTCCTCTCAATGCCAAGAATTTTGCATCACAATATACTTAACTCCATTCCACAACTTAATGCACACAAATAGATTAATTTCAGAATAGAGGAATGATGATAGTATTGAAGTCAAAAATTCCAGACATGAAGTTGCATGGTAGCACCTGCCTGTACATAACATTGGTTTATCATTTTAGTTATGGAGCTGCCTCACAGTTGGAAGCTCTGAAAACTGAGCAGCACAGATCATTTTAATCTGTAACTGAAATGGCCAACTCTAAAAAGCAAATAAAGCCTGTAGATGTTGGAATTTGAAATAAAAACAAAAACTGCTTGAGATAATCAGCAAGTCAGGTAGCACTTGTGGAGAGAGAAGCAAAATTAATGTTTCAGGTCAATAACCTCTCATTAGAATAGCACCAAAAATGGTTTCACTCTGAGGAAAAATAAATTTGTCATCCTCATTCTGTGTCTCTCCATCAGAGTCTTAGATCTTTCCATTGATGGGTGCAAGCAAAGCTTGTGAATTGGCCTTGGCAAGATCACAAACCACATTAGGAACACAATGAGGACATCCACATCACAGTCCAGGAGTCTCTCTGACTGCCAATCCTGTTATTATTCACCACATATATTACTTAATTTGGCTAAACATTAGTAAGTCTAGATTTCTTAGAATTTAGCCTAGCTGGTTTTCACCAATGTTTCTGCTCCAGTGGAGCCTCTGACCACTCAAACTGTTTCGTAACCTTCAATAATAACTGCTCCTTCCATATATAGTAGCATGGCTGCTGACGGCTGCCTATTAAATTTAGGGATGCCCAAGAGGGCAGAATTTGTGGTACCTTGGAGGACCAGAGAGTCAGAAGAGATTATAGAAACATCTAGGGCAAGGCCCTGAATAGTTCTGAAAGCAACGATGAGCACTTTAAATTCAAGGTGTTGATTAACTGGGAGCCAGTGTGAGTCAGCAAGTATAGGGGTGATGGGTGAACAAGTTAGGGCATAGCAGAAGAGTTTTGGAGACAGAGAGCAGGATGGCAGAAACCTATCAGGAGCACATTAAGACAGTTAAGCATAAAGATAATAAAGTTTGAGGTTTCAGAGGCCAATGTTGAGTAGGGTATCTCAGGAACCCTGGACTCATCCTCTAAGAGATAATCCCTTTGTCCTATCTACCCCTCCCCAACGTTCCCTGCAACTTAAAACTAACTTTATTTTCTCAGTTTTGCAGTTTTGATGAAGAGTCTTTGACCTGAAACATTAACTCAATTTCTCTTTCCATAGATGATTCCCGACTTGCTGAAGGTTTTCAATATTTTCTGTCTTTATTTCAGACTTCAAACATATGCAGTTTTTGATATTCAATTTTTGAGCGAGGTGACGTTAACAAGTTGATAAGGGTTTTCATAAATAATATGGATATAAAATCCAAAACTCAACTCAAAGGAACTTATAGGAGTGAGAAAGGGACATTCAATCTGCACTTCAAATATATGGCTTTACTTCATAATGGGTCACCCAGAACGCATCATAGAGGTCAAAGTCATAGGAAACCATAAGGCAGCAAAAAGTTAGTACAGTTGTGGGTCTAGTGTAGGGGTTGGGGGTCTGTGGTGGGTGGTGTCTGTGAGGTGTGGATCAAGTTCAATGCAATCCAGCATATTATGATTGGTCTCTCTGCACGCTTTCTCACAATAAAAAAAATCACTCACTATCAGACTATCAAGCATGCTCTTTGGTTGTATCAATGTTGTTTGCTGTTATGATGGCATCTGGCTGTGAGATCTATATTCTCATCAGCATGTGTAAAAGAAAGCATGCGTAGAGACCAGATCGTAATGTGCTGATTGCATTGGACTTTACCCATAACTCAAAGATAGCACCCACCATGGCCCCTCAACCCCCACACAAGCCCCATGGCCATGCAGCTCCCAAAGACCTTGAAACCTTGCTTCTACAGCTGAAAGCCTCACCTCTCCTGAACCAGGCATTAGTCATGGATGACACATTATTTTTAACAGTAAAACCCACTCATTTGCATCAAGTGTGACTGAAGTTTGTACCCCCAGAATTTTAATCTGCATATCCATTTGTGTGCACTGGAATTTCTAGGCTAGAATTTTACTGATGCCAAAAACAGAAGACTTCACTAAAGTACACTAAAAGATAAACAGGCTTGCAGACTCTATATAAAAGCCAATTATGTTCAATTACAAGAGTGTGAATTCATTCACTTCCTTGTTCCTTGGAAAGCAGGTATACAAGATGATACAAGAGGAACAAAAAGATCTGGTAAAAGGAGTATGCAAATTGTTAAAATCCAAGTTGATGAAGCTACATCGGGACCACAAAAAGTAAAACAAATTAATATCTGCCCCATTGAAAATGTGAAGCATAAAAAATGAAGCAGTGAGAAAATGTTACCAGTGTTTCCATTCATAATCATAAGTTTATAAAAGATTATAATTAACCAATATGTTTGATCCTCCTTCATTTATATTATGCAAGTTGCGGTGACTCGTCACTGATTTCTAATGGTAAGAAACTGATATGAACTAGTGATTGAGTCTGATGGGGTGAAGAAATTTAATTAAAATAAAGATTGTATCATGTGGATTACTTCATTTGTCTATGACTAATAGATAGAATTATATAGAAACTACAAGGCTTATTCAGCAACATATAATTCCACAGTAATGATTCACTGACAAGGTCACAAGTAAAATGTTTTCTGACTACAAGGGAAGCATTTTCCTGAGGACCATAGTGGCTCTGTAATGTGGTACCATTTTAATTTGAAGTTTTTTTGAAGGCAGTTTATAACTGCTTTTAAGTAATCACAGGTCTAGAGGTTTGTGTGTGTGATACTGTTTACTTCTGCATTTGGTTATTTACAGAATGGGACATAAATTGCATTGATTTCCTGTTTGAATTGTGTCACTTCAGAAATTTGTGAATCTACTTCAGCTAATGACATGATTTCCATTTTATGCTGTAATTCTTTGAGTAATGCTCCTTTAGAACTGAGACAGGAAAATCAGATCACAGTTTTCTGAGGTGTGCCTGACACTGGGCAATTTCAGAACAATGATTTAATGGTGCTGCTCCATGAGCACATCCCCGAATAGGGCAGAGAGCTTCACTCTGATGGGTTCCTTTACTTGTACCTCCAGAACTCTCCACTGCTATGCCATCCTCCACTCTCATAAACAAACCTTCCTTCCTCCGTCCCCAACTCCACAATCAACTCCTGACTCCAGCCTCTACTCCTCAACTCAATCCCTGGCTGAAGCCCCAATCTGATCCCACTACACCCAGTCTACTACTGATACCCTGATCTGAAACCCCCCCCATGACCAAAGACCTGATCTGTCCTCGACTCCTAACTATTGATCCTCTCCCCCTTGACATTATGTGCTCAGCACCAGTCCCTGATTTATCTGCTATTTTCCATTCTGTGTTCCACAATGGTACAGTATGGAAGGGTAAATGTATAAGGTGATGCATTTTGGGACATCAGAAAGGGGTAGGAGATATATAGTAAATGGTAGGGCACTAAGTAATATTGATTAGCGGAGAGACCTACGGGTCCAAGTCCATTGTTTCGTGAAAGCAGCAACCCAGGTGGAAAGGGTGGTGAGGGCGGCATATGGCATGCTTGCCTTCATAGATTGGGTCACAGAATACCCAATTGCGATGTTATGTTGCAACTGTACAAAACACTAGTTACGCTGCATTTGGAGTATTGCGTGTGGTTCTGGTCACATTATAGGAAGGTGTAATTGCGCTGGAGAGAGTGCAGAGGAGATTCACCAGGATAATGCCTCATTGGAGGAATTTAGATATGGGGAGAGATTAGATAGGTTGGGCTTGTTTTCCCTGGAGCAAAGGAGGCTGAGGGCTGATCTGACAGAAGTAAACAAGATTATGAGATGCATAGATAGGATAGATAGTCAAAAATTTTTCCCATGATCGGCTAATCAAAAACAAAAGTGTAAAGTTTTAAGGTGAGACAAAAAGGGAATCTTAGGAGTAAGGCTTTTACAGAGAGAATAGTTGATATTCGGAATGTGCTGCCAGAGCAGGTGGTAAAAGCAGGTACAACTACTATGTTTAAGAGACACACCTAAGTAGGCAAAGCATAGGAGAATATGGTCCTAATGTTGACAAATGGGATTACTGTAGATGAGCAAAAAAGTCGGCATGGACATGGTGAGCTGAAGGGTCTTCCTTTGTGTCTACAACTCTATGATTACTATGTAGTACTTGATGATATGGACTCTTGCATGGCTAAATTTTGCTGTGGCAGACTCACAACCAAGATGGTCATTCATGCATTGTGCAACAGCCCTTCAGTGCATTTTTTTTGGTGTCAATGGATTTCTAGATCTGATGGCTTAAGGCTTAACTTACAATTATTTTAACCAAGTGATTTATGTCAAATTAATGTTGTTATAACTTTCTTTTGATCAATCGTATTTATGTGCACAAAAGTGTAGCAGTTAGTGTAACACTATTACAGCACCAGCGACCCTAGTTCAATTCCACTACTGTCTGTAAGGAGTTTGTACATTCTCCCCGTGTCTGCGTGGGTTTTCTCTGGGTGCTCCGGTTTCCTCCCACATTCCAAAGACGTACAGGTTAGGAGCTGTATGCATGCTACATTGGCACCGGAAGAGTGGCGGCTCTTGCGGGCTGCCCCCAGCGCATTCTCAGTAACACAAAAAGATTAATTTCCATGTACATGCAACTAATAAATAAATAGAAGTATCCAGTTTAGAAGCATCAGAAATTACAGCATCCAAACCAGCTCTAATTTTTCAGCCCAAAACTACGATTGTTTCTTAAATTAGGGATGCCCAAGTTATGACTTGGTTCACTGAAGGAGCCTGTGATATTCTATTGTGTACAACCTCCAAGGCATTGTACAAAGCCTTCATCTGCAATCTCTCACCTTTACAAAAAGTGAAGATTATGCAGAATATGAATTGTGGAATAGATCACAGAGTGATGAAGGATCAGAGAGAGGATCACAGAAGGATATCCTAGAAATGATCATGAAGTGTGCTAGGGAGATGATCAGAGGGAGATACAAGAGGTGGTTGGAGATTGGATGGGACAGATAATTGTGGAGGGTGGTGGAGAAGATGAACTGCTGAGAATTGGGCAGATGATCAGGGAAATTGAGCAAATTGTTAAGGGGGTGGGGATGGCCAGATGATTGGAGAAAGTACCTGTGACAATCTTGGTCTGAGGAACTTCTGCACCAATTTGAAAATAGTCCTTCAAGTAGTAAAGTCGGGCAATCCTAATTTAAGCGAACAAACAACATTTCTAATCAGCAAGGACATTACGCTAATCACATCATGGAAGAGATGACTGGGTTCATGATTGAATCTTACCTGCTGATTTTCTGCTAGAGACGAACCAGGATTGAAAACGTATCTAATTTTGTGATCAATTAGAATGATACACAGCAGAATTTGTAGGCTACCTGAATTTTCTGCAGCCCAAGTAACACGAGCCTTAACAGATAACAGTAATCCTCTGTTCCCATGTCTTAAATTTTACAGTAATTGAGGGTATTAGTCCAGATATTTAAGCAATGTTTCTACATACAATTTAAAATTTATTTATATGCCTACTCAAATCCCAAATGGGTCAATGTTACTAACCCAGTAAGAATATCCTCTTGGGAAATAAAAGGATGCAGATGGACTTCTAACATTCAAAAAAATAGTAAAGTTAATGTGAGGAAAGATAAAAATGCTGAACTAGAGTAGATATAAGAAAGTAGGAGTAGGCCATTTGGCACCTTGTAGCAGTTCCTTCATTTAATAAGATCATGGCTGAAATTTTACAGCAGTGGTACTTTCCTGCATATCCCTTTATAATTGAAAATCCATCAATTTCTATTTTGAATAAAGTTAGCGACAGAGCCACCACAGTATTGACAGGTACAGGATTCCAAAGATTCTCAAGCCTCTGGATGAAGAAAATTTTTTGAGGAAGTAACTGATGGAATTGACAAAGGAGAACAAGTGGATATGGTATATTTCGATTTTCACAAGGCCTTTGGTAAAGTCCCATATTAGAGGTTAGTATGAAAAATTAAAGCACATGAATGAGGGTAATATAGTTTTATGGAATGAAAGTTGATTGACAGACAGGAAACAGAATAGCATATTTGCATGAAGTAGCAGGCAGTGATTTGTGGCGTACAGCAAAATCAGTGCTTGAGCAACTCCTATAATATAGTAATGAGTTGGATGAAGGAACCGAATGTAATATTTCTAAGTTTGTTGACAACATGAAACTGGGTGGGATGGTAGGTTGTGAGGAAAAGGCAAAGTGGTTTCAAGGTGATTTAGACAAATTGTGTAAGTGAGCAAATACATGCAGATACAGCATAATGTAGATAGATCTCAATTTATCCACTTCACTTGGAAAAACAGAAAGGCAGCGCCAGCGTCCCGGGTTCAATCCTGAAATCTGGTGCAGTCAGTGTGGAGTTTGTACATTTGCCTTTTCTTTTTCAATCTTTTTATTAATTTTCAAATTAATACAGATTAACACATATAACATTGGTAATTATACACGTAATACAAAGAGATCGGGAGGACAATCATGACATATATAGTCATAAAGAATAAAAAATATATTCTAGGCCCAACAGTTTCTTGGTAAACGAATATATTACAAAAAAAAATCAAAAGGAGAAAGAAAAAGATTGATTATATAAAAAAAAACCAAATCAAGAAAAAAAATTGTAAGTAATAAAACGAAACAAACTAAAAAAATTTCAAAAGAAAAGAAAACTGGACTGATATTTCTCGATGAACAAAGAGCATTATTATGTCGTCAACTCCACTCCTCTAAATTCAAAGATTATTGAAGAGGGATCTATATCATATGAAAATATTGAATAAATGGACTTCAAACTTCCTCAAATTTAAGCAAAGAATCAACAGTGCCACTCCCAATTTTTTCTAAGTTTAAACACGATATATACATTTGCCTTTTGACCGTGTGGGTTTCTCCGTGGTTTGGAGTTGATGGGAGTGTGGGGAGAATAGGTTACAGGAAAAAATAGTGAGGGAATGGGATTGTTCTGTGAGCTGGAACAAATTCAAATGGCCTCTTTCTTAAATTGTCCCTAGTGTGTATGTGAGGGGAAGACCCTGGGGGGGATTCAATGGGAAAGTGGGGAGAATAAAATGGTATCACATAGTATAGGGTATGTGTGTACTTAATGATCAGCATGGATTCTGTGAGCTGAAGAGCCAGTTTCTGTGCCATATAACTCTCCGACTCTATTCTGTGTTGTGAGGAGGTATAGAAATAGAGAACAGAAGAGACAGAATTAAGAGATACAGAAAAAAAAGTCAAAGGAAAAATTAGTTAAAAATCTGACTTTAAGCTCTGAGAACAATTTCCCACTGAAATCATTCAATTTTGGGCTCAAAGAGATTGATTGTCACTGCAAGACATTTGTCATATCATTAAGAAGGTACATACGTTGCAGTGAGTTTGAGGTATAAATCCAGCGATTTCTAAACAGATTGAAGCTTTTGTGTAATTTTAAGGGCTACGATTTAACTGCTTTTGGGAAAAAATATACAGCTAATTATTTATTTCAATAGTTTTTTTTAAATGACAGATGTTCAGAAACACTGAAAAACCTTAACAGCTTTCACAGCAGGCAAAGACTGGGGACAAGGTTTTGTCAGCTACCAGAAGCTTCCAAACTTCCAAACAGATTTTATGGGTAGGCTTGTTCTGGCTCATCATATCAGTTCATTACATTGCTTGAGACCTCTCTCAACCACATGATCTCCCAAGCCCTTCTGAGCCAGTGAGACCAGCCTTCTGGCAATGGGGAAAGGACAACAAATTAAAGGACCACAGTCAGAAAAATCTGGGCTATTAAATTTAGAGCATTTGACCATTGTCCCTAATTAACTTGTTTTGTAATCTTTGTAAATACTCTCCCCTGGAGAATCTAGATTTTGTCAATTCACTGATGTTAATGCAATCATAAGAACCTAAGAAATAGGAGCTGGAGTAGGCTATCTGGCCCGTCAAGCCTGCTCCACCATTCAATAAGATCATGGCTACCTCATTAAGACACAGTTACATAGATTTTTGTATAGTAGGGGAATTAAGGATTATGGGGAAAAGGCAGGTAGGTGGATCCGAGTCCACGGCCAGATCAGCCACATCTTATACTGTAATTACCCCCATCCGCCTTCAAGGGTGCTGCAGTCCCACCATAACTCCAAGAGTATATTAAGAGCAAAACACATTAAGTTATTTGGCTAAAGTACTTATTAATGTATAAGAATGGCAGAAAGTAATATTTTAATATTGGGGCTGAATTATATCTGTGTACCTGACTCTAATTAAACCCTGCCTACAAACTTATTTCAGCTGAAAGTCACATTTAAGGAGAGGTTTTAAAACTGACTGCAAATAGGAGTGTTAATCACTAGTGTGCTCCTTCCCTCTCCATCCCATTCCATTGCGGGAATAACTTCTAAACTGAGATATAATATTTTTATAATAAACTGCATGCACTAAGCAAATGTCCAACTGCAGCTAGATGGTATCTATGGGTGAAAAACCCCTTGAATGTAGAACCCTTCTTCTGGTAGGGAGGTTTATCTAAGGAAGGGTTAGGATATCTTAGAAGTGCTCAAGCATGGCGGCAATGTTGAGGGAGAAAAGATTCCTGTATACATCACCACTAATACTGGGTTAGAAACCTGGGAATGAACTCTGGATTAACACAACAATGAAATATGTAAATTAAATGAAGGTATTCTACAAAAACCATTATAGAAAGAAGGACAACTATAACTAAAAAGGCAATTTAGTGATAGTCATTTTTTTTCTGAGAAAAGTAAAATAAGCAACAAATTATTCGATTAAGAATAGAATTATACTTGTTTACCACAGCAGAATTCACAGAGAGAGAAATAGATTATATTTAAAAATAACCAAGAATGCACTTCGGATACCAAGATGGCCTTAATTTTCCATGTGATAAATTGTGGATCTCAGCTAATTGGTCCAAGCTGTCAAGGAAGGCACTTGCAGAAAGAAAAAAACTTGCACTAAATTGTACCTTTTCTGAGCCCATTTATATTTAATGTGGCACTCTTGAGGTGAAGTCACCGTTGTAACGCGGAAACATGACAACCAATTTGCATACAAGTTCCTCCGAAGAGTAACGTAATAACAACCAGATAATCTAATTTTGACTATCTGGAGGCTGGGTTGCAGTGTAGTTATGAGGAATGCAATTCTGAGAACAAATAGTTTTTATTCAGTGTTTATAATTAGAGTGGGGGAGTTTAAACAGGGAGGTGGTGTTGGGGTGGCAACAGAAAAAAATCTCTGAAGCAGGGCGCACCAAGAGAAGTTTGAGAACATCAAGATTAAGAGATGTATGTTGGTCAGGAAATCTGGGAGAACCCTCCTGCTTTTTGTTAAAATATCACCATGGATTATTTAGTCTACCCAAGAAGGCAAACATGGTCTTGGTTTAATTGTGTCTCATCTGAAAGCCCACCACCATGACAATGCATGAAATCCCTCAGTACTGCATTGAAGAATCATCTGGATTATGTGCTCAAGCTTCTGAATTGGGATTTGAATTTACAACCTTTTGACTTTCTGCTTCTGAAGTTTAGTTTTGGTTAATTTTATGCATTATGTGTCATAAAAGTTGCTAAACTTAATATAAATAAGAAGAGAAAAATTGAAATCAATTGAAGTGAAGATTGGAAAACCTAAATCCAGGAGCTAGCCTACACAATTTTGAGAAGAAACTTCAAAACGAGGAGTGAATGAAGCAGCAAGACGGAATAGGGAATATGATTTTTGTTGCTGCACTGAACTTCTGTTTTGCATAATCCTCCAATTATAATCAACACACATTTTTATGAATTTGCTCTAACTATAGTAGAAACTTTTTCTATAACGATCAATTAAAAAATTTATGTTTTGAGAAATCAGTTCAACCAGGCTGTTTTGACTGAGACTGACATAGTAATAGACTTGAGAGAAAGTAGCTTATAAAAGTTTAAGAGGAAAAACAACAAAATTTAAAAGCAATGTTATATAACACCTCATAAGAAAAAAGATGTCTGACGGCACTATGCTGGAGAAAGACAAAGCATGGGTAAGACAAGTAAAGAGACACAAGTGTGATTCTGGTGCTGGGATTGTTAAGAGTATTAAATAAGTATTTGACGAAAGATAGGAAGGTATCTGAATGGAAATGCTGCTCCAGAGAGCTCAGGGCATGGAGGCAGGGTGGTTAAAAGATTGGATTTCATGGTAGAGGAGTGGGAGCAATGAACAAAGAGTTATCTGATGGAAGGCATGTGCAGGAATGTACACTTGCTAACGTAGGATGCATGAGCTGATGGAAAGATTTGCAAGCAAGGAGGTGGATCTCAAAGCTAACCTTCGGGGTCACAGAGAGGTTAGTGAACACACAGGTCGTGATGAACACAATGTATGCTGCAGCACTTTGGTGCTTGTGGAGAGTGAAGACGGGAAATTTAGTAACAGGAATTCAAAAATGAGCAAAAAAACTGCTGGAGGAATCAGTGGGTCAGGCAACACCTGTGGAGGCAAAGGGATAGTCAATGTTTTGGAGCAAGACCTTGCATGATGATGAGCAGATGAAGACTGATAGGGAAGGAAGGGGGAAAGATAATGACAGAGGCTGGGAGGTGATTAGAGGAGACATCAAAGGGCTGCAGATAATGAAATCTGATAAGAAAGGAAAGTGATGACGCAAACCAGATAAGGGAGGAATAATGGGCAGATGGGAACTGTGGGGAAAAGGGAGGGGATAGGGGACTAAGGAGATAGAGTATGTGGATGATAGGCATATGGAACCAAGCTGGGGAGAGGAAAGAAACAGGGTAATAGGGGATTGGGCATTGAGGGTTCGAAAGAAGGGGTGTGTGCAAGAGGGCCTGAATGGATCAGATAGAAAGAGAAAGGAACAGAGGGGATGTGGGTTAACCAAAATTGGAAAATTCAATGTTCGTGCCATTCGGTTGTAGACTGCCCAGGAGGAATACAAGGTGCTGTTCCTCCAGTTTGTGATTGGCCTCACCCTGGTGGTGGAGGAGGCCAACAACAAACAGGTTGATGTGGGAATGGGGAAAGGAGTTGAACTGGCTTTCAACTGGAAGCTCAGCATCCCTCCCTTATTGCCTAGTTGAGGTTCTGACTAAATTTTTCAATTTAATCTGGACATAAGAGGATTGGAGAACTGCTAATGTCGTACTATTATTTTAAAAAGGGAAGAAAGGCTAAATGGAGTAACTCCAGATGCAATTAATTTAACTTTGGTGGACAACTTAATGGAATCAATCCTAGGAGGCAGCAGAAATCTTCATTTGGAAAGACACAGATTAATCAAGGACAGTCACAATGGATTTGTTAAAGTTGGCTATCTGTTTGACATTGAGCAGGGAAATTTTAGATTGTGTATCTTCTGGTCAGTTAGCCAGAAAAATGGCAAACACAGAGTTTGATTCAGAGAAATATTAGGTAATGCATTTGGGGATGCAACAGGGGAAGACAATACACAACAAATGAGACGATATTGAGTGGGCTGGAGAAACAAAGGAACCTTGAATGTACATCTACAGGTCTTTAAAGGAAGCTAAGCAGGTCAATAAGGAAGTTAAACAGACATTGGTAAATTGGTACTGTATATTATTGTCACATGTACCGAGGTACAGTGAAAAAACTTTGTTTTGCATGCCATCCATACAGATCATTTCATCACATCAGTGCATTGAGGTAGTACAAGGGAAAAGCAATAACATAATGCAGAGAGAGTACAGTGCAGACACACAATAAAGTGCAAGGCCACAATGAGGTAGATTGTGAGGTCAGGAGTCTATCTTATTATACAAGGGGACCATTCAATATAACAGTGGGATAGAAGCTATCCTTGAACCTGGTGGTACGCGCTTTCAGGCTTTTGTATTTTCTGCCCAATGGGAGTGGGGAGAAGAGAGAATGTCCAGATTGGGGTCTTTGATTATGTTGGCTGCTTTATTGAGGCAGTAAGAAGTGCAGACAGAGTCCATGGAGGAGGGGCTGGTTTTTGTTAAGTGTTGAGCTGTGTCTTTGTGCTGTATGGTTCTAACTTCTGGTCACCACATTACAGGAAAGATGTGATTACACTGGAGATGGTGCAGAAGAGATTTACAAAGGCATTACTAAGGATTAGCAAACTGAAACCACAAGCAAAGATTGAATAAACTGCCTTTATCCTCTTTAGAACAGAGACAGTTGAGGTGGGTGTTATGAAGAACCAGGAGAGAGCAAAAGTACCTATTTCCCTTGGCAGAGAGGTTGAAAGTTAGAAAAAATGGAATTGCTTCTGTCCACTTGAGAAAACAAGCACCTTCTCGGTCTAACACCACATCTGAAAGATATTGGCCTAGAAATCAGGTTGCATAGCTGTGTTTATTTTTGAGCCATGACATTGAAAATAAATCTTGGACAGTATGAAATATGAAAACTTCTATTGTTCAGTTGTTTCACTCCAGAAATTTCACTGAATGCTTTGCAACATGAAGTACACTTGTATATTTGAATTAATTTCCATGTTAGACATACATTAGATGCCAACCATACCTCAATGGGCACTCCTGAGACAATCATATTTTTCTTGTTCAATGCAGGACTGAGTTCCTCATTAAATTAAGTCCCACACTTATGTTCTATTCATCAGCCCCAACCCCTCAAGTACTGACACAGACCTTACCCCATACATCCCCCCCCCCATCCCACGATGCACCCTGTCCGGGATTTCATCACTCTCCAATCCCTAAAATTTCCTCCGATCATCCCATCCACCAAGGCCACTGATGGAAATCCCGATCTCAACCAACCATGCCACCCTTGATCCTAATTGTTACACAACTCCTCCACACTTGGGCCTAATCCTGATTGTCAAATTTCACTTCCACTACTTCCTGTTGAACTATGACCTCATCTGATCACTGACCTGACCGAACTATTCCTAAACTACCATCCAGTGCCCCTCCCACCCCTGCCCCACAGCAACTAATCAAGTCCCTGGCTGCCGGTTCTCCACCCATCCCCAGTCTCAGGCTTGGCCTCAATCACAGCTGGCATATGTTCCCCTGTTCAGTATCTACAAAAACCTTGATGGTTGCATGCCTGCATTGCTCCCTGGAGACTGTACTGGAGTGTAAGCCAAGCTTTAATGTTCAAGTCTCAAGAATGGGATTTGAAGCTATGAATTTCTGTGCAGAGGCAAGATAGGTACCCACTGAGCAGCCAGTGATGCAGATCTATGACCAAATCAGGATTGTGCGCAACTTTGTGGGAAAATGAAGTTGTTGCATCCTCTGACATTATTATGCTAGCCTGTCCAGAGCACTGCTGAAGTAATCCTAAAGTTGCTACGATCTGCGGATTGTATGTACCGTTATTATAAAGGTCACAATCGAAGGGCAACTGATATTGAGTCCAGTGGCAGGTACATTAATAACAAACTGTTCCCCACTGGATTATAATCAGTATTTTGATTCCAATTGAGTGGTAAGTATTCCATTGTGAGCCTTGGCTCATGAAAGAGGAAATGTCACTAATAAAGTAGCTGAAGGCGACTGGGTTGAAGGTGGTTCCCTGAGGAATTCTTGTAATAATATCCTACAAACATACCAATTAGGAGCAGGAGTAAGCCACCTGGCCCTTTAAGCCTGCTCTGCCATTTAATAAGATCACGGTTGACCCAATTGTAGCCTCAAATCTGGATTCCTGCCAATTGACAGTAATCTTTCATCCTGTTGCTTATCAATAATTTATCTAAATCTACCTTAAAAATATTCAAAGACTCTGCTTCCGGCACCAATTGAAGAGGAGGGGTTACGGATGCTTGCTTCTGCCATTCATAACAATCTTCTTTGCTTCACAAAGTATCTTTTTGTGGCCTTTTTTTTACTTCAATTTTCCTGAGGTTAATTAAGTTGGTCACAGTTTGAATCCTTTTGTTTTAATTTAAGTTTTTCTTCTTATTTTGATTCAAAATCTACCTCTTCAAAAGAGCCAGAGATAGGAACATTTTGAAGTGGTGAGTTGCTTTACCTAGAATACATAATATAAAGCAATTTTTTTTAAAAAAAAGGAAATAGAATATACACTTTAAAATGGAAGTACATGTTTAAAAAGGATATATACTTTGAAAAGGAAATTTTCTTTTAGTAGGAAATATTTCAGAACTGTGGATAAAGAGCAGGGGAATGGGACCTATTGGAATCCTCATTCAAAGAGCTGGCACAGGTATCATAGGTTGCAATGGCTTCCTCTTTTGTTCTGTAAGATTTTGATTTTCACAGTGGTTTTGAGTTCTTATGAAAACTTTTCATCCTGAAACATTTACCCTTTTATTTGTGGGAAGAGAGCGAGCAGTTAAGGAACTGAAAGTCTTGATTGTATGGGTTTGCCTCAGATCATGCCAAATTTGACAGCAGGATCTGATTATCATTGGAATTACTTTCCCAGAATCAAGTTGCCAGATTACGAGACTGGCTGGTTAATGTGTACATGGGTCTGGTACAAATCTCAGTAGGGAATTAGAGAGAAGAGGCAAGGGGAAATCAAGGTTTGGGGAGGGGAGGGTGGTGAATAATGATGTGGCTGCTTGGAGATTATTGGTCAGGTGTGCAAAGGTGGAGGGGCACAAGATTATAGGGAAGCCACTGGAAGATTCCAGGCTATAAAGAACACTGTGAAGGCATTGGATGGTGATGGATTAAATAATCGTTGTGGACGTAAACTAGATAATTTGGTGGGCTATAGGATATCTTTTCTGATCCACCAGCTATCCTGGACAGGCACTTCTCTGTTCTAACCAGCCTTCATTATATCCCTTTAACTGCTGGGATTCCCAAGGCTTAGAAAACTTACTGGGAATTGTTAAAAGTTGGAACAGAAGTAAAAATGTTAAACATGTAGTGTGATTAAAATATTTAAATGAAGGGATCTCCTCCTGTGGGTATTCTCATTTGCACCTACGATAAAACCAGATATAGCTATACTCAAGGTTGTTTGGGTTGTTTCTAAATTAATTAACTTCCCATCCAGTTAATTTCTTAACGATGCTGGAGGAAGTCAGCAGGCCAGGCAGCGTCCGTGGAGAAAACCAGGCGGTCAATGCTTCGGGTCAGGACACTTCTTCAGGACTGAGGAATGGTCCTGACCCGAAGCATTGACCGCCTGGTTTTCTCCGCGGACGCTGCCTGGCCTGCTGACTTCCTTCAGCATCATAGCGTTTTTCATCTAGATTCTAGCATCTGCAGTCCTTTGTTTCTCCAATGAATTTCTCTTCTCCCTACACCAAATTGCCACTCCCCTTATTTTTAAGGGTTAACAGTGCCCATTTTCTCCCCCCACAGATGTTGCTTGATCAACTGAATATGCTCAGTACTTTGTGTTTTTTTATTTTGGATTTCCAGCATTTGCAATGTTCTTCCTCTGTATTTCTTTTTCTCCTGTTTACTTTCCATCTTTTATGAGCAAAAAAAAAATCACAGTGCTTCATCACGTACTTTGGATGATAGCACCCATTAGTTTTGAAATGTAATCACTACTATGGTGAAGGCAAATGTGACAACATTGCACACAATAAGGTCCAGAAGAGGTAACTAAGATGAATAACCAGTTCTTTTTTCTCTCAGTTGGGTGAGGAACAGGAGCCAGACCACTGCTCCTTTATTTTTTACAAATAGTTTAGTATGGCACATTGCCCTTCATTAGTCAGGAGATTGAGTTCAAGAGCTGTGAGGTAATGATGCAGCTCTATAAAACCCTAGTTAGACTACACTTAGAATATTGTGTTCAGTTCTGGTCACCTCACTTTTGGAAGGATGTGGATGTTTTTGAAAGGGTGCAGAGGAGATTTACCAGGATGCCACCCAGATTGGAGAGCATGCCATATGAGGAGAGGTTGAGCGAGCTAGGGCTTTTCTCTCTGAAGTGAAGGAGGATGAGAGGTGACCTGATGGAGGTGTACAAGATGATTAGAGGCCTAGATCGAGCAGACAGCCAGAGACTTTTTCCCAGGGCAAAAATGGATAACGTGAGGGGGGCATAATTTTAAGGTGATTGGAGGAAAGTACAGGAGGGATATCAGAGGCAGATTTTTTGACATAGAGAGTGGTGGGTGCGTGGAACGCTCTGCTAGGGGCTTTGGTAGAGGCAGATACTTTTGGGATGTTTAAGAGACTCTTAGATAGGCACATGGATGACAGAAAAATGGAGGGATGTGTGGGAGAGAATGGTTAGATTGATCTTAGAGTAGGTCAAAAGGTTGGCACAACATCGTGGGTCGAAGGGCCTGTAGTGTGCTGTAATATTCAATGTTCTATCTCCTCAGGAACACACTTAATTTTCAATATGGTTTGTAGGCTTATGAAACATTGAAAAGAACACTACAAACTGTTTGGACATTTTAAATCATTATTTTGTTTCCTTTATTTTTTTTAATAATATTATTCTATTTTCTCTCTTGCTTCATCTTAAGATTTTCTGTGCCTGTGGAAAACCCAGGGTTAAATATTGTATTTAGCTACTACAATCAGTGCAAAAATGCAAGAAGTCTCAGTGATGGTATTAGAAGAAAAATTAAAAAAGCAAATGTGGAAGTACACAGCACATCAGCTGCATCTGTCGAGAGAGAAAATAGACTGGCATTTCACATTGGTGATCTTGCATGATGTGCTGAGTATTTTCAGGAGTTTCCACTTAGGTTTCAGATTTCCAGAATCTGCAGCATTTTGCCTTTGTACTAAGTTACATGGATCTGCTAAAAAAAAATTCTAAACACTTCAAGAAGGTAACTGAATGAGATATTGCCCTGGGTTAGGTTTAGTGATAAAAGTAAATTCACGGCTGCCCTCTGAAATAATTTTTTCACAGGATGAAGGGCATTTTTAAATAATTTATTCAAACTGTATTTTGATGCTGTAATGGTGTGCTCACAGATCCTGGTGCAAGAATGATCTTGTGTTTCAGACTAGGTATATGATACAAGCTGATGCTACACTGAGTTACTTAGTGTGTGCTGCGTCATTGGAATTGCTGTACTTATATATAAATAAATTTAGAACAAGGCTTCCTCTGCATATTTAGGCGAACACAAAATACCTCATGGCAATTTTCTCAGCAGGGAGTTCTCCTGGAGCACTGGACAACATTCATTCCTCACACAACATAAAGAGAGATTAACAAGTCATTTATCATATTGCTATATGTGGGATCTTGTGAGTATAAATTGGCTTCAATATTTTCAATATAAAGCGGTTACATTCTGAAAAGTAATTTGCTTGTTGTGAAATGTTTCAGTATTTCCTAGGTATATCAGAAATATCATACAAATTAAAGCCTTTATTTTTATAGAGGCCAAATGGCTGCTCCCCAGTAAAAGCTGGAGAAATTTTTAGACCTGATGGCATGAAACTATATCTCAGTTAGTGAAAATATGGCAGTCGAGGAGTATCACTGGTCCATTTCATTACATCATATTATTAATATTTCTCAAGTTTGAATAGCTGGATTTGGAAACGTGCTTTAATCTAATAAGTTTGCACACTAAGTTTGAGATTTATATATGGTCACAGAAGTCAGACACCTGATATGTTAACTCTTCTTATGTCTCTTTACTGATATTCCTTGACCTGCTGATGTATGTCTTTTGCACACAAGTTTGCCTGGGATTGTTATTGCCTTCAGAGCCTTAGGCCACTTCCATGTAGAATGAACCAGAGGAAATAATCCATTGCTAGTTTGATAAAAGAATGCTAGACCAATTAATTACCAGCCAGGTCAATCAGCCTATTACCACTAATGCAGAAATTTTCAGTAAAGACTTTTAGCTTCCTGATATGCAGAGCAAAAATGGGGAGGCGAGGGTGGTGGGAGAAGGGGTGGTAGTCAGCGGATGGGAAACATGATATTACCTTCAACACATATGTGTTGAAGGTAATATCATGAACTGAACTTATTACTCATGGGACATGCAAATAATTAGATTGTGAGGGTGAGAGGATATTATGCAGAACTTCTATTTAAACACATTTTGCAAGCATGAAATCAGCCACATATTTGCCATCACCACAAGAGCACGTCAGAGACTGGTTATCCTGTACTGAGTGACTCATCACCCGAAGTCTTTCCAACATCTATGATGTACATCAAGAACATGACGGAATCCTCTCCATTTGCCTGGAGACTGCAGCTCCAACAACCATCAAAAAGCTTGATGCCATCCAGCACAAAGCAGCCCTTAATGGTAAAAAAAAGACATGGTAAAAGTTGCTGGAAACACTCAACAAGACTGGCAGCATCTATGGAAAGAAAAAAAAAGTTAACATTTCAGGTCTGAGACCCTTTGTAGTTCTGACTCAAAATATGTATGGAAGAAAGCATGACAGCTCTCCTGTAATCAGATCTGGAAGCTATTTAATGACTTTATAAGATGAAAAAAAAATGACTTCTGTAGTGCATTCCTACATCCTAATGTACCTGATCACTCTAACAATCTCACTTTACTTACCCCAACTGATACAGATCTAACATACTGGAAATCATTCAATACAGAGCACTCTCCTTGATAGGCACACCAGCCACGCTTAAAATTTCATTCCCTCCACTACTAGTGCACAATGGGTGCAGGACCAATTATCTGATGCATTGCTACAAATTGTGAAAGTTTCTTTAATAGCACCTTACAAACTCACATCCTCCAACACTTAGGATTATAAAGACAGTACGTACCCTGGAATACCATCACCTTTGAATTTCTTTGCAAGTCACACCATATAGATTTCAATGATTTAGGTAATTATCATCATCATTACTGGGTCAAATTGGGGAACTCTATCCAATACCTACTGTGAGCACCTTCAGCTCATAGTGCAGCAGTTCAAGAACAGTTATAATGTTCTAAATGATAACTAGGAATAGGCAATAAATGATGACATTACTTATGTACTGACAGAAAATAAATCAATAAATATTTTTCATAGGTCCTGCAAACATTTATATTGCATTTATTTATTTGCCAGATTGGACTATCCTAGTGTGCACCAGGCAGCTGCATCCTCAATGAACATAGACTCATGGCAAACTCTTCTGTACCAGCCACCCTTGCAACAACTCTATATCATCCCTTTGTTTATTAATCCACATTGGCTCATAGTCCACTAACACCTTGATTTTAAAATATTTCTTAATTTTTTTTAAAGGTCCTCACTCCTTCCTATCTCAGCTTCAGAGTATGAGTACTGTGAGTCTTCTGTTCTCAAGAGTCAGCAGCCTATATCTTGAACTTGGCGAGCACCAGAAAAGCACAAATAAAACCTTGCTCAGCAGATCAGGCAGCACCTATCATTGGAACCAACATGTCTTCCTGGAGCTCTGTAGCTTGTTTGGTGACTGGATCAAATCATATCATCACAAAACTCTGCGGTAAAAAGGATCAATCTGCCGTTCCAAGCTGCTCAGTGCACCCTTTCATTCCAGAAAGAAAAATCAGGACTGGAGCTCAGCCCATTCTGATGAAGGGCCTCTGACATGAAAGGTTCACTTTGTTGTTTCCTCTCACAGGTGCTGCCTGACCAGCTGGGTATTTCCAGCATCCTTTTATTCCACCTCAGCCCAGACACGTTGAAGACACCGCCACACAATATGTTGAAACAAGGTCAGGCAACTCAAACCTTGGCTTCTCTGTCTGCAGACGTTGCTCGACGTGCTAAGTACTCCCAGCATTTTCTGGATTTAATTCAGATGTCCGGCAACTACAGGGATCTTGCATTCCGGACCCATTAAGGAGCACCGGTCCTCCGGCATCCTGAAGCTTAGGGTCTTCGCGTCGTTGAGCTCCGGACTACATAACCCACAATGCAACATGGCCACGCCCCCCCGCCTCCTCACGTCCCTGTGTGTCGTCATGACCGGGGAGAGGGGTGTGGGTCCCATCACCATGGCAACCAGCGCGAGAACGAGATGATGATTGTAAAAAAGCGATGACGTAGGTTTCCCCGCCCCACAAGCCTTTGCAAAGAAGAAAGAACTTGACGGTGATAAGATGGAGCATTAGGGAGAGTCGGCGCTCTAGGGGGGCAGAAGGGATCGGATCGGAATAATTCACGGGGCGAGAGTGACACATCTCGGTGGCTTCTATATGTTCGCGCTTCATCTGTCCTTGTGCTGAGAGAAACTAAGGTCGAGGATGGCCAGCGCCAGTGGTTCGAAAGCGGAATTTATCGTCGGTGGAAAATACAAACTGGTCAGAAAGATCGGCAGCGGCTCGTTTGGGGATATCTACCTGGCGATCAACATCACCAACGGCGAGGTGAGTGAGGGCTCCTCTGCGCCCCTCGCCGCTCTTCTGCCCGCTTGTCGTTGTCTTTCATCGGCTGACGAAGCTTTTTCTCTCTCTCCCACCCCCACCCAACCTCCCCAAAACCTTCCTATCCTCTCTTCCCCCCCCCCCCCCCATTTCCGTCACGTTTCTAGGAGGTGGCCGTGAAATTGGAATCACAGAAAGCGAGGCATCCTCAGCTTCTCTACGAGAGTAAACTGTACAAAATCTTGCAGGGAGGAGTCGGCATCCCGCACATCCGGTATGTTCATTGCTAAACTTTGTGTTTTCTGTTCCCCCCTCCACCATCACACCACCCCTTCCTCGCATTTGTGCTGGAGGCGACCTGGTCCCTCCTTTTCTTCACCTTCTTCCCCCCCCCCCCCCCACGCTCCTCCCCCTCAGCTGAATCAAAAGGCCTATGAGAAACAGAAAGATTTGTGTCCCTAATTCTTCCACCCACTCCTCTTTCTCTTTCCACCCCCCACCCCCCGTTTTGTACATTCAGATTTTACTAGAATTGATCGTGCATGATGAGTAGTTTGCTCTTAAATAAAGACTAAACTTCGTGCCAGCGACCACTTTCTCTTCCAGCAGTCGCTCTGGCCTATCGACGGTGTCCTTTATTTCTGTTGCATTATACTCCACGCACTCTCAATCACACACTTTGATTTCTTTTATTGCAGGTGATCTTTAGACACTAAACTTCAAGTCTATACCTAACATTTCTTATTGTATTCAGACATACAATACGGATGGCTGCGTGGAATGGCTGCTCTTTTGTTGTGTTTTGTACGGACATGTCATAAAATGGCGGATCGACGTGATTGGGAACAAGTTTCATCCAACAGGATTTGTGTATTTCTTTATGTAGTCGGAAATTCGTACTCCGTAGTGAGACTATCAACACGCTTGTCTATAATCAATATATGCCAGGATTCAAAAAAGGCGAGGGGTTCACTTGTAACTTGGCAGGCTTTTTCTATACCGTTCAACTTTTGCCCAAGTTTAGGGACTAAGGGAGTAGCTTGGCTCACCTGTGCCTCACTATTGTTTAAGAACAATGAAACTAAGTGCACGTTTTAAGTCAACAGATGAGGTAAGAGGTTGTATCAAGAATAAAGAAAACACCTAAATTATGAGGGAATATTGTAAAACAAAGAAAATGAGTATGAAAGCTTGGAGTAGAATGTTGAGTTACATTAAAAGTTTTTTAAGAAATGAAGGATTGGGGTTGATTGAGGGGAAGGAAAGGGGTGGACTCCATCAGCAGGGATGGAAATGAACAAATATAAAATATCAGACATTGTTAGTATTTTATCTGTTCTCCCAGCTGAGAAAGAAAACACAAGGCCCAGGGGGAATCTAAAATAAAGTTGATGATCTGATCTTAGTGGATCTAATAAGTTTGTTTTAAAAATGGAGAAAATAGTGGGATTCAACATGAGGTTTCCTGTTTGTAATCTGAATGAGAGAAGTTTTAATGCCTAAAATTTAAGTGGAGCTGGAACATTGGGTGAGAGACTTGTCAATTTACCATCAGTTGGTGAGCTGTGGGAATTTTCAGATGGTGGCTGAGTTAACTGAGCTGGTATATCAGCCAGTGATGGGTAAATTGGTGATTCCTGTTATTGACGGAAGCCTAGTTTTTGGAACCATCTTCCTTAAGGAGCAGTAAAAGCAAAGCCAGGTTTTTTTTCATGTGACATTACTATGGGGAGCTGGGATTGCAGTTTGGGTTGGCCAAGATTTTATTAAATGGTGGAGAAGCTTGATAGGCTATGTGGCTTATCCTAATTCATAACTTTGTATCATCGGCTAGCAAATCTTTGAGAGAAAAGTTAGGTTAAAGGAAAGATTCTTTGGGGGAATTGAAAAGGACTTGATCTTGGGGATTTGTTTCTGTAGGAATGTGGAATTGAGCTAGTTTGTGTGTATTGCTTTTAGGGGGCAGTCGTCTAGCCAGGTGTGTGAATTACATGGTAAAGTTGTATTTTTAAATCAGCTAATTAAAAACATGGTAGATACAAATTCAGTGTGAGAGACCCACTTTGAATCCAATAACTGTGAAGGAGCAAAATGATTTAGATGCCCAACTAACCTACAAGTACAAAATGGGATCAGATATCAAAGTGAGCTGCTGGGAGGTTGGTAAAAATTGAAGGAAATAATACTTGTGCAGAAGGTGGAATATTCAGTTATCAGTGCAAAATCTAAATTGTGTATCCACATTCAAATAGGGGGAGTGTAAATTCATTGGAGTTTAAAGTGGAGGATATGGAGCAAGGGGCATAATCTTAGAATTACAGTCAGGGGATTTAAGTGAAACCAGGAAATAGTTTCTAAAGAGTGGCAGAAATCTGGAACATTAATTCTGTATAACTTGGGTCAATTAAGTATGAATGACCAAGTCAATCAACCAGTGGGGGAAGTGAACTTGACAGGCCGGATGGTCAATTTTTCTGTTATGATTGGTCGCAGAATTCGCTTTGACTTGTTTTGACATGGGTTTTCTAGGCTAAAAAAAATTATCAGCAATATTTAAATGCAAGCAGGTTCCATCACATTTGTAGTAGCTGAAATGTGTACTCATTTGGGATGTGACTCTCTGCCAGAATTGAGGGAAGGAGAAAAATTAACTAGTTCCTGATTAGTGATCAGAGGAACACACATTTATGAAAATTGGTAGAAATATGTTGTGTAGTTAAAGAGGCACTTTCATTTCCCACTCAAGGTCTTTCTCGTGAAATTTATGGCTTGCAGTTTTTGATATGGAGCATTATTGTATTGGGTAAGGTTCTTAGACTAAGTACTGAGTAGCTGACTTTGTAAGATTGAACATGATGCTCTCTAGGTGGGTCAGTAATCTGCTGAAAGTACTGTGGCAGATCCTTGGCTCAAACAGGTTGTCAGATTAGAAAATGTAATGTCTTCATTTGAGTCTTTTCACTATTGTAAGTCAAGTCCGTGGTGAAGATTGTGATGGTAACCAATTAAATGTTATAGTGGGGGGGCTAGCAAAATGATCTTTGGTAGCATTGAATACTTTAATTGGATGTACCAAAACAGATGTGGAGTTACTGTCGTGTGTTTTTTATTTTGTATGAAATCTGCAAATGCTACCAATTTAACCAGAATCGTATCTCTGGATTCGACCTGTCACCAAATTTAAGTTGTGTGATAGTACTGAAGGGTTCTTGCTTTGCTTTTATATTGATTGAGACTGTGGATTAACTGCACAGTGCTGGCATTGGTAAAAACAAAATCAGTGTTTTGGAACAATGCCAAACAATGTTATGGAATCATATAATTGTTAGATGTAGAAGAGCCATTCAACCCATTAAGTCTGTGCTAGCATTTTGAAGAGCAATTCAGTTTAATTCCTCTTTACCTGAAGCAAATTTTCAAAAGGTTACTTTGTCCAATTCTGAAAAACACAGTTTAATTTGAAACAATTGCACTTTCAGACAAAGCATTTCAGATAACTAGTAGCTGGTTTTATGTATATATTTTTAAAAAAACAGTATCTTGTTAATCAGACAGGCTTTATTCTTTCATAGTCGACTCCTGTACTAATAAGATAAATACAAAGATATTGCTTCCATTTCAACCTTTTTCAGGAATCTGTACCACCCCTTATCAAACTATCTTCTCAACCTTGTCTTTTTCAACAAGAACAAGCCCAGATTTGTAACTGAAATCCTTCGACCCTGCTGGTATTCTAGTTGATCTTTTCTGCACCATCTTGATGTCATTCCCAAAGTATGATACCAGAATTGTTGCACTACAGTCCAGCAAGTGATTTACAGGTGTTCTTCAAAATTCCATTTGTTTGAAATCCAGGATCCTAAATACCTTATAATTAAGTCTTTTGATTGCTGTACAATTTGTTTTAAATTGCCCCATTCAGTCTTTATTGTCTTGTTTTTGTCCTGTATTAGATTTCATCTGTTACACGTTTGCTGGCTCCACGCACGTATCTGTATCCTCTTGTAGTCTGTTTTTATCATGACTGGAAGCTTTGTCATTTGCACAAATTGAAGTTTTACATTGTGTAGCAATGCCCAAGTCATAAGTGTTTATCACCAACAGAAGCGGTCTTAACATGAGTACCCACTCTCTGCCTCTCTGCAGAGTAAACACAGCCACTTACCATGATTTTGCTTTCTGCTGTAAGCCAATTTCTTATCCATCCTGGTCTTTTCATTCCACACTTTTCAATTTTATTAACCAGCCTTTTGTGTGGGACAGTCAAATGCTTTCCAGAAGTCTAAATATGGGACATGTGCTGCTTTCCTTTCATCAACCCTCTGTTACCTTATTCAGTCATGCAAGTCAAGAACAAATAGCCTTCAAGCATTTCTATGCTGGCTATCCATTGTTAATTCAGACCTCCAAATAACTAATGTTTGTAAAACTTGTCCCGTCAACAAAGTTGGAGTGAGTAGCTCGTAATTGCTCCATTTGTTGTTGAAAGGTGTAATATTTCCCTTTCTCCACTCTCTTTCTGGCATCGCTCTTGCATTTTAGGAGGATTGAAGATTACGATTGCTCTTTCTGCAATTTCCATCGTCGTTTCCTCAGCAATCTAGGATGGATTGTATCTGGACTGGTTCACTTGTGCATCTTGGGCATAGCTAACCTAAATTGCGTTAGCCATTGATGTCATTTCTTGTACCTCATATCTTTACCCTTTTTATTTTCAAACCTTCCCTTTACTGAGATTTCAGCAACACTTTCTTCCTTGGTATGTACAGTTACAAAGTACTCTAAATATCTAAGCCACCCCCCTCAATGTCATTTTAGTCCTTAGTTGGCCTTCAGTTGTTGTCCATGTGCCTTTGAGTTTCCTTTTCTGTTCAAATATGTAGGTAGCTCACATTCTCACTTTACATCTTTTTTTTCCTTGCTTCCGTTCTGGCTTTTTTTTCACATGCCTGGGAATAACTTAGATCATCCAATTATGGAGTCATAGAGTTATATAGCATGGAAATAGGCCCTTTGGCCCAACAGGTCCATTCTGTCCAAGATTCCCCATCCAAGCTAGTCCCATATGTCGACATATCATATAGCCCAAAATATCAACTGTTTATTTCCCTCCATTGATGCTGCTTGATCTGCTGAGTTCCTCTAGTATTTTGTGTTTGTTATATCATAGCCCCTTTTTTTCTGTTGCACCTTATCTTTTGTAAACTCAAAGCTCTGGTGTTGATTGCCCTACCTTTCCTCCTTTTAAGAATGTACCCAAACTGTACTTGAATCATCTCTTTAGCTACTACTGTTCCATTAGTTTCTCTACTAGTCTTTGATTCCAATTTACCCAAGTCAGATTTTCTCTCATCCTAATGAAGTTGGCCCTCCAAGTTAGACGTTCTACTCTGGATTACTCCTGGACATTTTCCATTTCTAATCTAAACTGTGATCTAGTGATGACTCTTAGCTAAGTGTTTCCTCATTGGCACTTGGCCCACCTTATTCCATAGAATTTGATCCAACAATATTTCCTTCCTCATTCATATAAATGTGCTGATCAACAAAGCTCCTGAACATTTCAGACATTGCTCTCTTGCTAATGCTGTCTCAATTAATATTGCACTCTCACCACTGCAGTTCCCAGTAGACTCACTCCTATGTCTGCCCCAATATTGGATGACGTACAGAAAATGCACCCAGTAGAGTAATGATGCCTCAATTGTTTTTCAGCTGTAAAGAGCAGTGACAACAAAGGAAGATATGGTGCACCCTCTGGCACCATAATATCTTCCTTTGTTGTCACTGCTCTACCTCTTGTTTGTCTTTCCGTAGATTTCTTTAGCACCTTGTCCCCAAAGATGTTTATGGGTCGCTTGTGTGGACTGTTGAGCGATTTCTGTTATCACCACTACATCCCATGGTCATGACTTGGTCATTTTCTGAGTTTTAACTCATCTACTGTCACTGGCCTGAAATATAGAATGGCTGAAGCTGTCTTTCAAATCTCTAGTTTGAAATTTCCTCCATGAGAAATCCTATTAAAATCTGTAGATTTAAACTTTGTTTAATTTATTTTGTTCTTTGCCCAGTTGTCCTCTTGGAGTTATAGATTATTTTCTTCATGTGAAATGGCATAAATAACCACGTAATTTAGTATCTTTATTTGGTATAAGCAAAAAAAAAACCTTTTGGTAATTAATGCAAATATGTTTAAATATATCCTTAATGAGTTCCAAAAATTTGGGAAGGAGAGCTTTCACTTCTAGGGTAGGATGTATTCTTTGACCTATATCAAATGATTGTGAGTTTGCAAGAAGAACGAGATATACAACAATTCTTCTGCAGCAGTATGCTTTATATCAAGTTGGTGTTCAAGAAGTTATGTCTATCTTGGTTTTCCATGTTAGAAATTATATTTGTCATGTGTCTGCTTATTGGAAATTGGATTTGGACGTCAAACACATCTTACGTGGCCTCCTTCTAATTAAATAAACTTTCTGTTCAGTTTGAGCTGAAATTCAGCCCAAGTCATGTGGCTTAGTCCACACTGCAACACAAAATTCTCTTTCCCAGTTATTGTCTTTTCTTGAGTTTACTGCGTGACGCTGTATGGCATCTACTTTGAACTATGTTAACGTGTATTTGAAAGAATAGTCTGCTGTTGTTTAAGATTTTTAACTTTAATGTTTATGGTTTAGTGTTAAAGCTAGTCAAGGTACATAACATGCCACCCACTGTGCAATGTTATTTAGGAGTAAATTACTACAGAGCTGTGAAGTCATTTTTGCATTTGGGGGAAAAAAAACAAAATTGTATTTTGTATTCATTTGCAAGTCTTTAAGACACTAAAATAATGTTAACATTATTAGAAGTACTGTGTTAATCTAACAATTCTGTTTGATTTGAGATGCTTAGCACTGTGCAAATCCTAATGTTCTAGTTTCAAATATGCTGGCATTCTTATTTCAAACAGTGAACTGAGGTTGCTGTACTATATGTAATTATCTTGAGTACATAGTCAAATGTTCTGATCATCTATAATTTTAGGTCTTGGTTTTTAGAACAAACTTTAAATATAAAATTGTTAGGCATATATGTCACAATATCCAGAAGTAAAGCAAGCTAAGAATTTATATTATTCATTCACAGGTGGTATGGACAAGAAAAGGATTATAATGTCCTAGTTATGGACTTGCTTGGACCTAGCCTTGAAGATCTGTTTAACTTCTGTTCACGGAGATTCACAATGAAAACAGTTCTGATGTTAGCTGATCAGGTAAGTTACATGTGGGGATACAATAATTCCTCAGTTGTGGATTTGCACACCTATTTACTTGATGCACTGGAATGCTGTGACATTCATTTGAGTAGTTTGGAGCTTGAACAGGATCTTTGCTATTGGTGAATTAAAAATGTAACTTTTGTCTTATTATCTTACTAGTAATTAGAATATACATGAGAATTAATTCTTGCAACCTTGGAAGTTTCTAGCAGAAACATTTAGGCAGCTTTGGCTTGAGAGGTGAAGGTTCAAATTTAACCCAAGGGTTTGTTGGTGCATGAAGGACTGGGTGTACTTCATTATCAAAGAGTCAAATTTGTATTCTCCAATGAACATTCTAATAGACCTAGTTCATTGTTTGTATGTAAAAAGCCACCAGAATGGTTATTTTAGCCAAGAGGTCTGTTTTTGTTATAAGTAGACTCTAATAAGAGGCAACCAGTTGCTGCTTGAATTTTAGGGTTGGATTTGAAGATGGTGATGCTGTGCCAGTGAGGTGGAAATTAAGCTTCTCAAACTGCAAATTGATAAGACCAAATTGCACGTGTGGAAGCTGAGGAATTCTATTTTGTTTTCTGTTCTAGATGTAGATTTCTGTTTTGGTTTGGTAATTGAAATGGAGCTTGGACCGAGCACCATTTACTGGCTAAATAGGGTTTCTGCATTATGGAGACACGAGACTGCAGATGCTGGAATCTGGAGCAACACAAAGCATTGGAGAAATTTAGCAGATCAGGCAGCATTTACAGAGGAAAAGACCAGATGAAGGGTTTTGACACTGAACACTTCCATCAAAACTATTCCATCTTTGTTTTCTCCCTATGGTTTTTTTTTAATGCGAGTCAAAGGAAATACTGCACTCTCAAAATTTTTGAAATGTCAAAAAGTGATCGGCTAGTTTTTTTTTGTAGCCAATGTGGAAATGCTTACTGCAGATTTCAAAGAAGGCTGTCCTAAAAGATTTAGCTGTCTTTTTGATGTGGATTTGATGTGGATTTCCTCTTTTTTTGCCAAACTTAATTGTTGGCAAACATTTGGTTTTAGAGGATCACTGATATCCAGATGATGGCATTGAGCCAGCTGAACTGTGAATTACATCTTAATAATAATACTGAAGTAAGCTATTTGGCCCATTGAGTCCATGTCGTCTCCCTGGAACAATCCCACTTCTCCCCCTTCATCTATTTCCCTGCAAACAGCTATCTATTCTGCCAGTTACCATTTTATTCTTTTTGCTGTTGTCCTATCGGCGTGTTTTTGGGACATGGGGGGGAGTGGGGAGGAGAAACCCATGTGGTCAGGGAGAGAATGTGCAAACTCTGTGCAGGCAACACCCAAGGTCAGATTTGAACCTGGAACTGTGAAGCAGCTGCTCTATTTTGTGCTGCAGCGCATGGCAGACTAGGGAGGAAGAGGCACATTTAGAAAGATTTTTAACAGTTTTACGGGTGCTAAATTTTTACTTCATGAAAAACAATCATTTGAAATATTTTTGAAAAAATGCTGTTTTTACTTTTTTTCCAGAGCCGGTGAGTTTGCTAACCATTAATTGCAGTTTAGTAGGCCAGTAAAAGCTCGTCTTTGCCTCTTATTTTTAAGTGTTTCAAACTGAGGTTAATTTGAAAATGCATCAAATCTTTGACAATTCAACTGATTTTCTTCTGCTTATAATGAAGTTTGCAGATCAATGAAACTTGAGAAAAGGATCGGTCATTGATAGCATCTTTGGGGTTTCCATATAGTCTATACATGTGTGAAACTTCTAATGTTGCAGTTAGCTCTATGATAGATGACAGCAAATGTTAACTTGACTGACTTTTGTTTCATGATAAGTTGATTGTTCACTGATTAATAACAACTGATTAATGTTAGCATCAGTTGAAATGTTTTCATTACTTTGAACTGATGAAATAATGATGCTTGTGCATTTGCCATTGGATCCAAAATAACCTGAATTGACAGCAGTTCTGTTGGTTTGTTTTAATAAAGCAAGTACTAGGGTTGGGTTTGCATTTTCATATTCAAACAAAGCAGATTGCATTTCTTCAAACTGCTGAAGTGTCAAACCTTCATTCCAATTGTACATCTTTTAGAGGATTTATGTACATTTCAATTCTTGTAATGCTAGTTTTTCTGTTTGGTTAAGAAGTTGTAAACTTCCCCCATTGTTGTTGGAGTTTTGTGCTTAGTGATGCTTGTGAGGGAGTCTTATTTCATTTTTCCCCCTGAAGTATTAGTGAATGAGTATTTTTCTTGGTGCTTTTTTTTGGCTGCAGTGTCTCTAAATTTAATTTTACCATTGTTAATGAAACTATGTGGAATTGGACAAGAGTAGAGTGAAGTCATGCCCTTATTATTTTCGAATGCTTTTATCATGCTCATTTTCAAATGTTGGGATCATTGGATTCTTCTGTATTAAACATTTTTATCTTGTAGGTAGCTGGGTCGAATACCTGGAGTTGTTTTCATTCAATGACTTAATACTTTATTAAGAATTTGTATGATTCTGCTAATGCTTTAATTGTTAAAACTTGATTTGGATCTGGATTGTGGATTATGATAATGGATGCATAACATATTCTGATGGGTCTTGCAATAATTCTTGTCCTTCTACAAATTCAGATTTCCAATTAACATTTTTTTCTGTTTTTTTTGTAGATATGGGTAAATGAGCAAAGTTCTGATGTAGGGTGTGTATATTTGCAAATCTCTGGCCAGAAGTTGGTGAAGAGCATTGGGGGGAGAAATACTAGTCTAATATATATCCTGGGCTTGGTATTATTAGGGAGGCCAGCAGAAAAAAAAGAAATGGGAGTTGTTGTAAAACATTGCAATGAATAAAGTGTGAAGTAATTGGTTCCTGCTCTATGTGGAAATTATAACTAACATTCAGATTTTTGTGGTTTAACATACTTGAGCATCAGTTTCTATAGCTGCCTGCATAATAAATGCATGCAGAACAGATTGGCAAAGGCGTCGTAACTTGTGTTATGCTTATTAAAACATTTTTTTTACTTTAATACTTCTTGCGATTTCCTCAGATTAGAATGAGGAATGTTGAGCTTCATATGCCCTTTTCTTTCTAAGTACAAATATTCATACAAATATTTTTGTTTTTCAGATGATCAGCAGAATTGAGTATGTGCATACAAAGAATTTTATTCACAGAGATATCAAACCAGACAACTTTCTAATGGGTATTGGACGTCATTGTAATAAGGTCAGTATTCACTCTAATGTTTGTATCGTTATCGAGGACAGTTTAGTAGACATCTAATTTAATGGAAAAGACTTCCAATTTTTGGAAAGAATCACATTTAAGTTCATTGCTATAAATGACTTCACTGTTTAGAAAGGACATTTTCAATATTATATTAAATTCTTGCTTTTGTGAAAATTAGCCCATTCATTTCACCGATTCCATTTAATTTTGGAGCTTCTAAGTGTGATCCTGAAAGTTGTGTTAAATTTAAGATACAAACTTCAAAACTAAAATGATTGAAATGTAATTGTTTCTTAGCAGTGTCATTTTAAGTGAAAGCACAAAGCATTTGGAAATTGCATGGAAATTCTTAAAATAAACTGTGCTCAGTAGTTTTAATCCCACAGACCAACTTGCAATAGATCATGTAAAATAAATGAACAGGTACCTCTCTTCATCCCTCTGACCACCACACCCTGATTTTTTTTTTGTGTGGTTTTAAAATTGATGTAACAGCAACAAGTTAACTAAGATGAAAAATGACTGCTACTGGAGAGTCAATACATTAATTATTGAACTTGATTTTGTGTTGCTGAATTATGACACATTCAGCTGTGGGTGAAGTTGCCTATATGTTTGAATTTTTGCCTTGATTTGCAGAATTTTCTAAAGTGTGTAAGTAACAGTTTTCAGCAGGAGAAAGTCAATGGTCAGCCTAGCTAATTTCCATTTACCAGTGAGGGCCTATTTAAAATCTGTTCAAGTTTTGTGACACCAGAGCTAATTATCTGCTTCTTTTCTAAGCCATCCTTTTTGTTAAAATAGTTTCTTCTTTGCCTCTCCCATTTAATCTATGCCTAAGTTCTGTATGTCAGAAATGCTCGTGTGGACTTGTATCCCCTCTTTTTTTCCATGGGGTAGTCCCATGTTTTCAAGTTCTGGAATCAACTGTGTACTCTGTGCCCTCCTTCGGAAATGGAGGCAAAAAGCCAACAGAATATTTTGGATATTGTCCTGCAAGGGTCAGTTTTAATGTGACCTATCATTATGCACTTGGACATCATTAGAAAATCATAGAAATTGTAATATGGTGTTGATTATATCAGTCATGAGTCCCAGGGGTCCAACGTCTCTTTGCTGCACCGATATCTTAAACCTTCCCATGTGAGGCAAATGATCCACCTCAACCTGCCAATTTCAGACCTTTTGCATTTTGTGTATTGATTCTCATTTGCTATTTCTCCACTCGTTTTGAGATCCTTCTTGAATTTGTGAATGTTGGTATTATTTCATTTAAATTACTTCAGTAGTTAAAACATCTCAATTCAATTTCTGTAGCTTATGGCAGTTAACTGATATCTGGTTGTTAACAAGGTACTTGCACATATGGTTCTACATGCTGTCCTCCAGCTATTTGTTTAATGCATTCCCAACTATCGTATGGGATTGGAACTCATGAAATCTTGGTAGATAAGTAAATGAGCCAAACTGTTCATTTATTTCACGTGGTTGTATTTGCTTGTCCCGTTCACGTTGGATAAAATTGAATTGTGTATGAAAGTTCCAGAAGTTAAATGTGTGAATTCTTATCATTCTTGAAAAACCTGTTTATTGGCACTAGAATAAATTGTGATGTTAATTCCTCTTTATTTCATCAGAATTAAATTTGAGCCTTTTACGTTTGTGTACTTGATTGAAGTTTGTCATTTTTGAGCTTGAGCAGACAGGCAGCATTGGCAACATTAAGCATGCTGCATTTGAAGGTATATTGGACCTGTTTCTAGTGATGTAACTTCTGGAGTGCCAAACAGCCTTGTTTTTAAAAAAAACCTTTTTTTCCTAGTCACATTGATATACATCCCCAGAGCATGTTCTTCCCCCATATCCCTCCGTATTTTAGGTGCTGCTATTCCCTTTTAAGTGTTTACCAGTCTGCCTGTATGAATGCCAACTTGGGGCTATTAACTTTAATTGTAAAGGAAGATTGTCTGCAAAAGAAAAGCTTTCCTCTCTGGAAAATAAGCAACAATTTCTTTATTTCAGCCACTCCATAGAGACTGATTTTTATTATGCAAAGACTGCTGTATACCTTTAATGGGGACTTTTTCTTATCTGGTTGGCATTTTTAAAAAAATCAGATTTTTGGGAATATTTTGTCTCTTCTAAGAATGATTGTCATCAGCAGTAACAGGTCTGGGGTAGCAATTCTGTAGATATTGGTAGTCCTCTAAGGGAAAAGTTTCTGTGTAATCCTGGATAGTGTGGTAGCAGACGAGTTAGCTATAGTGTTGATCATATTTCCTCCACCCCCAATTTTATCTAAAAGCATCCATGTCAGTATTTTTCATTCTGGAGGGTTTAATGGATAATAATAAATCAGGATTTTTTTTACTTCTCCTCCAGTCCTGGGACTACTTACTCCCACTGCCTCCCCACCTTCTGAGATCAATCAAAGATGATCAGAGATTGAAGCCGAAATATTCATTGCTGCTTTACTGCTGCTCAGTAACACTTGTTAATGAAATGTGATCGCCAGCAGAGTTGCTAACCATTGCTTTTTTTTCCTTTGTTCATTTTTCTAATCAAAGATCTTATTTGTGCATCTTTCTACCCAGTTTTTGCATATTAAGTGTGTGAAAAGGATGCATTAATTTTTTTATTTCTTCCTGGTTTTGGGAAATGTATGAGTGCTTGGTGCAATCCCTACAATTCCGCCTTAGGAATTGTGGTGGTTAATTTACCACCCCGTGGGAACGTGTTTGCACTTTCGAACAGATTTGAACATGAATGAGGGAAGGATGAGAGATGCATTTTTTTTATTTAAATGAAACATCTTATTCCAAAGTTGATTTTTTTTAATATATAGATTTTGTCAGCATTTTATCTTTTGCCTCAATTTCAAATGATCAAATGGAATTTGTGGCGTTGGAAATGTGACTCATTGATTGCTTGACTTGGGAGAGCTTTTAATTCAATTGTTTGTCTACCCAGAGCTGGCATTTAAGCAATATTTTAGTTCTGTTTGTTTTTAGGGTATAATTACGAATAGTGTTAATTCATTCTAACTGCAACAATATTAGTGTGATTGTAGCATATTCTAAACTGTAACGGAGGATAAAAGTTTGTGTTCTGGCAGACAGACTTCCTTTTAGTAAAGACCATGCTTTTATTAATAAGTAGCATTTGTAAGTAAACTGGCATAATACATTGTGCTCTACATAATAGATTACAGTGCATACCTCTTAATGGGCAGAACCTAAAAATTATCTGGGTAGGATACACAAGTCTAATCTGCAGTTCACCAGTTAGTATAACAACAAATATTGTTGTTATACTAATTTGCATTATCCTCAGATTATTTCTGGCGTCTGAGTTTTCCCATTGTAACCTTAAATTTATACTAGCTTATTAACTGGACAGCCACGTATTAACAATGTTTCCCTATATTTTAAATATTTTTCAACATATAAATTTTTTTCATTATCTACCTTGTATGTTTAAACTTCTTGAGTTGAACTGTAAGTGCTAACTGGCTTCCTGTTTATGTCCAAACTAAGTTGGGTATTTTGAACTAAGCAACAGTTGGGTTTTGGCTCTTTTGGCTTGATAGACCTAGGTCATCCTAGGTTTCTTTTGTTTTGATCCCTGCAAGAATATTTGGACATGCAGACTTGGAATGAGAATTGGAACAAGACTGTTTGAGGTGCTATCAGTGGATGAACTGCCTTGTATTCCCTTTGTAGCTTCACATTGTAGCTTATTAGAAGGTTAATACTATGGGAGCAATATCCCAGATTGAAATTGGTGTTTTTTTTTTGAAAAAGTAGAAGAAAAGTACATTTTCAAAGCTCGGGAAGAAAGATATTTGCATCCTTTTTGAAAGAATATTTGTAATGATGAGCATTAAATGATGACTTTGCATTTGATTCAAGGGCATATATTGTCATGTTTTATGTTTATAACCTTTGCTCATCTAAACATGAGCAAATAGTGTAAAGAGGCACAAAATTTTGAGGAAATTTGTTTTGAAAAGTATGCAAAGGTAATAGATACCATGGTTGTTAACAGGCTTGCCAAAAAAAGGGGGAGGGTTGGGTATTTGTTCCTATTTCAGGTTTAAAAAAAAATGAAATCTTAAGAACAAAGCACTGTAAGTATTGTGTAGACATAACATTATGCTCAGAATTGTGTGAAAACAATTGTACTTAAAACAAGAGCAGACACAATTCTGTAGGTATGACTTGTAAATTATGGCATTAGATCTATATTTAACAGAGGAATTTATACTTGTAATCCAGTGAAATGTTAATTTAAAAAAAATCCCTAATTTAGCATGCCTCTCATGCAATATTAACCATTTACAAAAAAAACTGAACAATATTTTGCCTAAATGCCTTCTACCTCTTCCTTACTGAAGGTCTTGACATTCATTACACAATACATATGGAGGAATTTTCATTTTAATGAAGGTTACAATGCTATTTTGGCCTTGGACTAATTTAGCATTATCATCATTGGAAATTTAAATTCCATATTAAATGGATGCTCCTGTATGGTAGTCGTTTATTCGTAGTGCCATTTTGAATGACATGGAGCTGTATTAAAATGTTGCATCAATTTGTGTTTCTTTAGTAATTTTACTTTCTGATCTTGGAGATGCAACAAAATAATTAAAACCTAGAACAGCAGGATAGCAAGTTACACAACGTACAGAATTGTCTGCAAAATCTGCAGTCCTAATATAGTTGCATGATATTGATCATCTTTTGACCTTGTTTAGGTGCTTTGTACATGAATAACCTAAGGCCACGGGACATATTTGACTAAGTTCGCCAAATGTCAGCTAATGTACTAATATAAGCACAGTGCTCCATATTTTTAACTGCCATTTGTGCTACCCTAACAGATAATTAAACATATGCGACCATGTGATCTTGCTCCCCCTCCTCATTAGCCATTGTATTTAAACCAATCCCAGAAGTTTTTCTAAGCTTTTAACTATTTTTGTTCTTTTTGAAAGCACTGTGGTGGTTTTGCTTTTAATGCTTAATTTTGAACACAAAATTGATAGAGCTGATGTTGGGAAGATGGATGGCATTTGGCTACCCCTTCTTAAAAGCCTCCGTGTTGCCTGTCTGCGCTGGCCTTTCTATGTCAGCAATAATGTTCATGCACTGCCACAATCTTCATTTGTTCAGTGTTTAGAATCTCCAGTGGGGAAGAGGAAAAGAAGCATGACTGTTAGCCCTTCTCACGACCCAGCTTTCTCAGGATTAAATCAGGTCTGAAACTGTCTCCTACTCAAGCCACCCCAAATTCATTTTTCCAATCAGATTTAAAGCCACTACCTATGTTGGCATTATTCAGACATACATGGTAAACATGTTTGTTTGCTTGCTTGAAAATTTCTTGTTCTGTTAACTAGTGAATTGATCTTCAAATTCTTTTCCAGTTGTGGTGTAAATTAAAATTGGGCTGTAGTTTCACCAGCTATGTATAACCTTGCATATTTCTATGTATCTGTGCACTCATTTTGTTTAAGCCTTCCTCCCTCTGACTGAATTCTGGCTGGGAGAAAACAAAAATGTTTGTCTAACCCTTTTGATTTGATGCTTTCTGAGCCAGCGAGATAGGAGTTGTCTGCCTTGGAAGTCTGGATTTGTTCTCATTCCCACAGTGGGAACTGGCAGAAAAAAAGGTGGGGCAGGGTGGCAAATTGAAGTGTTGGTATTCAATGGGGCTCAGACCAGCCACCATGGAAGTAATGGGTGAGTGCAGCACATGGTATTTAAAGCAATGTCGGTTTCAGTTGCCAGCACTGAGGGGGTGTCAGAAAAATTCTAAAAGATTTGCTTAGAGCAGAGTTTTAGTCTTCTGGGCACCAGACTATTTTGTGTATTGAGAAAAATATCTTTCTAATTGAAGCTTCTTGTACCACTTTTTTTTCAGGGATTAATACAGTTTATGATGGTAGAGCTGCACAGTGCCATTCAGAATATTTTTAGTTATTTTTCCAAATGTCTATGCAGATTTAGATAGTTTGTATTTGGAACAAGTTAAAATATTATTTCAAAAATCTGGAATATTTTTGTATAAAAGGATGTGTTTTCATGTATGCTGAAAATGGGAGGGCCATATTGAAGTTACATTGAACAGTTGAGCACAAAATCTAAATTAGGAAGGAAATAATCAGAGTCAAACAATATTGGGTGAAATGTTGAGCATCAAGCTAATTACGTACTGAAATGTGGAATTTTGCACGTTTCCAAGCTACTGGTATGGATTAAGAAAATGAGATTTTTAACATTGGGCCTGCATTGAGTTGGCATGCAGCTGTGTCCTGGATTGGTGTGGCCCAGTTGCAAGTCTGGATAGCCTACATAACAGATCTGTTAGCCTGCTGGGGAATTTGCCTCTGCAATCCTATGCCAGCTGTGTCTCTGAATATCTTTAACATTTAACAAGAAGCTCAGCCCTAACTTTGCCTCCTGGAAGGGATTGAGCATTAGCAGTGTTCTGATTTAGGCCAAATTGCTGCCCAACTCTGGAATTTGGAAGACCGGGATAATTAGACACTCACTTCTATACAAGGTTATTGTGGGTGTGGGAGGCAAGTCAATTTGGGTACTATCTATTGCAATAAAATGGAATGTGTATTTCAAAATTCTGGCCTTAAATACTGGACAGTTGCTTTGGGTAATTTGTCTGCCAGATGCTTCTATTTTGGAGATCTCAGTTGAAGCTAGTATAAACAATGAAAAGAGGAAATGGAAGGGAAAGCAAAGTTACTACATTTTTACAAGTTGTGTGCAGTGTAATAAAAGAAGGGGGGGTCTATTGGTCAGCAGGAAACCGGACAGAGAAATCTCCCTACATACAAGTTTAACAGCATGTCTGTAACATGTTTTCTACTGCTAAATGAAATGTTAGTGCAGCATTAAGTTTTAAATACAGCCAATGTGAGCCTTAATTACCAGTTACTTGCCCAGAACTGGAAAATTGTAGCTGGAAATTTGGTGTCATTTGTAGCAAAACTATTTAATCTTGAGCATGTTTGGACTTGTAAATAAAAGGTGGTGGAGGAAGTTGGTGAAATGCATATTCTACAAAGTGCACCAGCTCCTTCTGGGCATGAGTAATGATTTATTCATGATTAGTCATATGCTTAGATTAATTTAAATTTAACCTTAATATCCACCAAACATTTTAACTCTACCTTGTCCATTTTTTTCCACTGTTACCATGTTAAATGATTGACTTATTCAGAAGGATAACGTTCAGATAGGTTTTATTGTTTGTATTCATATTTATTTTAAATACTTCTATCAGCTTTAGCATTACCAAATAGTGCACATACGCTACATTTTTTGTTAGTTCTAAATCACACTAATTTTCAAGATGCTGTGATAATGTAGCCTACTAGCTACTTTTTTTTTCTATGGGAGAGCATATTTGGATATTTAAATTGACAGGCATTGAAGACTTAGTTGCTTGTAAATGAAACACAATTGATATTAGTTTCTAATGACCTCATGATATTTTGTTGGGAGAGAAGCAAAATTGTCTTACTGCAAAATATTACTGTTGCATGTTACGCCATCGGTATCAGAGAATATCACTTTTTGAAAAGATGACTGATCTTTGAAGCTTCAATGCTCTGTCCTTGATTTAATATGAACTTTTAACATTTATTTCTCTGTTAATCAGCTTTCTTCTTATTCTTTCCCTGCCCTTTCTGGATTATTTTTAATTATCCTAACTTCAATATGAAACATTTAATTGAGACTTGCAATGATATAAATGTCCCAACTGATGCAGCCAATAGGAAAATAGTAAATAAAAAAGCTGATGGAAACCTAAAACAAAATAGAAGAGGCTCACCTCTTGGCAGGTCAGATTGAAAGGAAAAGTTAACAGTCCAGATCGGAGTTCATCAGAACACTAAAGGAAGATAGTAAAATTGAGGATCAATTAATAGGATTTGGCTCACAGTTAAGTGCACATGCTTCAGCTATTCTTGAGCTGCATAGGTGATTTGTAATTAAAAGATGTATCTGACAATGCATGCAAACAAACAGAATTGTGTTTAGGAATCTTCAGCCATTTCCTATTTTAAAGTTCAACCATTTGAATTTGAGAGAGACCTATCCCAAGAATAGCATAACATCTGATGACTAATATTTTGACCAGTCTTAATTGAAAGGATAATTTGGGAGAATAACGTTTTAACGTTTAAGAGAATAATGCTGAGATTTTTGTAGCCCAGAATGTAAATGAGTGTTCTGTATTATTCTCCTTTTTCAGAGATCATAAGCCAGTGGATATTTTTCCAATATTTGAATTAATTTACCCATTAATATGTTAGAAATGTTGTGGTTTTCCAGTTGCTCTTAATTGACAATTATTGAGGTTACAGCTTAATTTTGTTCCTTGCTCAGCTCTCACCAGTCCCACATGAGGTTGGTAAACATGTTTTAAGATGTGGAATTGAGAATAATATACTGATTAAATTGAGGGTTGGTTAATGAACAGAAAATCAGGTCGCAATGCTGTGATTAATGGAGGGAGCTAGTGCCATGGCCCCAGGTATTCTCAATCTGCACAAGTGGTTTGGATGTCCAAATGTAATGCTGAAACAATGCTGAGTAACAGTGAGTTGAAGAGGATGCCTAGTGATTTGGGGGCTGAAGGAGATATTGACAGGTTAAGTTAGTGTGTGTGAACATGGCAGATGGAATATAATGTGGAAAAGTATTATGGTAAAATACTAAAAAAACAGTTTTCTCTAATGGCAAAAGTTTGAAAAGTTTGTGTTCCGAAGGTACATCTATCTGAAGGGACTTCCAATGCTTTTCCCCAAAAGATGTTGCTGCTTTGCATTGACCTGGCAGTTTCAGTCCTCTTGGCGAAAGAAACTAGAAAGCATAATTTTCTGATCCAGACAAGCTTACCACCACTGGAAAGCATTTGCAGTTGTAAAATGCCTTCTATGTTTAAAATCAGAAAGCACAGAAACTTAAAAATTTGTTGTGTGCATTGTCCAATATGAATTATGCAAACTGCAAATTGCCAATATTCATTTCATTCAGGATGCTTGTGTTGTACCCTACTTTAGTAAACATAGCTACTTTCAAATAAAGTTAATGCTAATGTGTATTTTATGAATGCAAAATTATAATTTTATAGGAAGAGTTAAAATAACAATTGTCGGATTTTTTTGAATGCTGTCACATTTTTTTGAGTGACAGGTCATTCATATTGCATATAATACAAGATTTGGTCATTCATAATCCACCCTTTAGAAAGGCTTGCATTTGGCTTTTGCAACCTCTGGGTATTCACAGCCAATCTCTGCTCCAAGGTATGGAATGTAGCATTCAATTTATTCACCGCAAAGTTCCACATGCAACAATGTGATGATGACCAAATTAATCCTTTTATTTTCAGTGATGATGATCTGAAGGTTGATCAGAAATGATTTTGCCTTTATTTAAATAGTTCTGTGGGGCTGTTAACATTCATATGAAATGGAAGAAAATACCTTGGTGTAACTTCTCAATCTGGCATGCTGGGTGCATTTCACACGCCCGTGTAATATTCCACTTTTGGCTGCAGTGAGTGTCCCAGCACTGCATTACAGATAAAAGGATGACAGAAACAAGACTGCATGTTTTCAGATGTAATTTTAGCATATTTTGAACAACAAGTAAATATTAAATATAGAAGACAACTGAGAAATTTTCATCTGGTATCATGCAAGAGTGGAAGTTAACATGTTCTTAATATGCTTGAGTTTATGGCTAAATTGATAAATACTAACCTGTACAACATCTGGAATTTTAAAAAAAAACTAAATATACTAACCTAAACTTTTAGGTGGTAATTGTGTTTAATTATTGTTAATGCTGCTTGATGATGCTGGATCAGCATCCAGTCTTGTTTGACAGTGCAACTGCACTTCACAGCTGATAACTTTGCTCTTGGAGGAAAAAAAGATGTAGTTCAATAAAGACACCATGTTCCTGAATATTAGGCATCAATGATTGCTTAATATCAGCCCTAGTGCAAGCTGTGCCACGAATGACCATACAAGAGGCATACCCTTTCCCTTTTGGGGGGGGGGGGGGGGGGGAAGAATTGTACTTCACATCTGAAGCCAAATGAATAGTTCCTATATTTGGAACAGGAATGGGAGGGCATATCGAGCATGTCAACAGGTAATCTTTATACCATTTTACACAGAAGGTCTGGTTTCCTAAAGCTTCGTGCTGCATCCGTGAAGCATTAAAATGCAACATTTTGTGGCTAAATGGCAATTTTTTTTGATGGTTGTGATACCTATTGCCTGAACATCTGACTTATGTAAAAGTGGCTTGTTTGGCAGCTCAGTGCTCCATTGCTCCATATTTTTAGAATTCATTAACAGGGAACTTTTTTTTATATGTAGTACAGCCCTTGAACTTTATTTTGTGCCTAAACTTTGAACCATTGGTGAAAATCATTTGAAAACTGAATTACTAATCTGTAGCTGTGCAGTTATTCATTTTTATTCAGTTAGTGTATTGAATGTCGAATAGTATAGCACAGGAACAGGCCCTTCAGCCCATAATGTGTGTGCCAAGCATGATACCAAATTAATCTAATCCTTTCTGCCTGCATGTAATCCGTATCCCTCCACCCCTGCATATTCGTGTAATTTAAAAGCCTCTTGAATGCCACTATTATATCTGCTTCCACTACCAACTGAAGCAGTGAGTTCCAGGTGCCAACCACTCTGCTCTTTAAAACAAAAAAAATTTCCCTGCACATCCCCTTTAAACTTTCTCCTTTCACCTGAAAACTATGCCATCTAGTATTCAACATTTCTACCCTGTGAAAAAGATTCTGGCTGTCTACCCTATCTGAGCCTGTCATAACGTTATGTACTTCCTATCGGAGTTCCCCTGAGTCTTTGGTGATCCAGAGAGAACCATCCACAGCTAATACCCTCCAATCCAGGCAGCATCCTGATAAGCCTCTGAACACTCTCCAAATCTTCCATATCCTTTTTGTAATGGGGTGACCAGAACTGCGCACAATACTCCAAGTGCAGCCTAACCAACTGCAACATGCCTTCCTGACCCTTGTACTTTATGCCCCTTGCAATGAAGGCAAGTGTGCCTTTTGCCTTCTTTACTACCTTTGTCTACTTGTGTTGCCACTTTCCGGGAGGTACGGACTTGGACCCCAAGACCCCCTCTGTAAATCAATGCTGTTAAGTATCTTGCCATTAACTGTATACTTTCCTCTCATGTTTGACCTCCAAAAATGCAGTATCCTTCGGCCACCTTCACTGTCCACATGTCCACCGATTTTTCGTGTCTGCAAATTTACTAACCAACACATCTACATTTTCATCCAATCACAAACAGCAGAGGTCCCAATACTGAAACCTGTGAAACATCATTGATCACAGACCAGAATAACATCCTTCCAGCACTACCCACAGTCTTCTATGGGCAAGCTAATTCTGAATTCAAACTACCAATTCGTCATGGATTCCATGCATTCTTAATCTTCCTGATCAAACTACCATGAGGGATATATTGGTCCCATAATATCCAGGATGCATCAGTGAATCTTAAATTTTGATGGTGTTTTGATAATATATACGGTTTTACTAAAACTGCAATGCTGGGTAGATGGAACCCTCGCTTTTTTCAAAAAGTCTGCATTATTAAGTCTGCATCATGATTTTTTGAGTGGAATTGCTTCATATGTGAAGAGTCAAGATTGATCAAAATCTGTAGTGTAATTTCTACAATAGCTGAAGTAATTGACCTAAAGAGTGACAATTTTGTTGAGAAATTTTTTTGTGTGCATTATAAGTTATATTTTTATCATTATCAAGTTGATTCCTGCATTGTCATCGAGCTCTAGTCAACTACCCAGTCATGGTGGTGATAATTGTTAAGATGCTTAATCATGGAGAGAAATTGTCAGCTTAGTTCCATTGTATAGTTGTCATACATGCAGCAAGAATTGATGTTCAGCACTTGGAAAATGAGCTTCCGAAGTTCCTGAGATGACTGAGATAATTTACCTCTGGAATACAAACTTCATTCTCCTTGTTTGTATAGTTAATGTTGCACTAAGTGTTTTAATATTAGACTGAGAATTAGGAAGGTGACTTCATGCTTTTGTGGGCAATATTGGAAATGTGACATAGTAAACCTAGAGGCCTGGGCTACGTGTTGAAATTTTTTATGGGGAATGTAGTACTCAGTGGACTATATAACTAAGTGGCATTTTAATACATATTAAAGTTGTAATTAAGTTAAGTGTGAGTGTGTTGATATAATATCTGAATAAGCTTTACTGTAATTTTAAATGTAATACAAAATTATAAATAAGCTAAATTCAAACCAAAAGGTATTGGAATAGTTTTTCAGCTTATTGTATAAATATTATGGCTATTTTGAGAACTTAAATCAGATGGAGTTTGGCGTACTAAAGAAAAACCATTGAAAATATATGTGTTAACCACAGAACACCAGAATTAGTTTTTTATCTTGCCCTGATCCCTTTAAAAAATGGCTTTGGCTTCAGAAGCATCCAACCCTTGGCCTGGTTTCTGGCCTTCTCTAGATCCCTCATTTACTCTATATGCCCTCTAATTTACAGCAACAGATTTTATATTTGCTCACTTATATTTTATAGTTGCAGCACCAGAGACCTGGATTCAGTCTTGACCTCTGGTGCTGTCTGTGTGAAGTTTGTGCACTTTGCTCCAAATGCTCTGGTTTCCTTCCATATCCCAAAGACATGTGGCTTAGCTGGCTAATTGGCCACTAAAATTACCCCTACTACATAGGTGAGCAGTAGAATCTGAGGAGGGTTGATGAGAATTTGGAGAAGAATTTTTAAAAAAAAACAGGATTAATGTAGGGTTAAGTGTAAATTGGTAGTTGATGGTCAGTGCAGACTTGGTCCTGTTTCCATCCTGTATCTCTCTATGATTCTGTATTTGGTTGAGGGGGGCCAGGTGTGTAAGAGAAGACTAGGGTGATCAAAGGATGGGTGTGGTTGGTTGCATGAAGAGCAAGAATCATCAGATTTATTTTAAGCACCCAGACTTTGTAATAGTTTCTGTTTTGTGTGCCTGTATTTCTGGCAAGTTTATATGTTTTGCAGTGTTATAAATTTTTAAATTTGGGAGTTGTGTGATCATCTATACTAATGCTGGGTTTCACTTGATTTTATCTTGTACTTCACATTACAGCTGTTTCTGATCGACTTTGGTTTGGCCAAAAAATACCGTGACAACCGGACAAGGCAACACATACCATACAGAGAAGACAAAAATCTTACAGGAACAGCCCGTTATGCCAGCATCAATGCACATCTAGGTATTGAACAGAGGTAAATGTTTGTTTAATACCTTAAATTCTAAGATTCATTCTTCATGGTTTTTCATCCTAATAATATACAGCTAATCTATTGTCTAAGTGAAAAGGAAAAAATGTTTATTTGTTTGAATAATTTTTGTCAGTTCTTGTTTTGCTGCATCTTTCCATCAAACCCACCCTCATTTTTTCAATTAAAAATAATTACATTGGTAAATTACTCTTTAGCCTGTCATTTTTAGTTTCCACATGTTAAATTTAATGTAGAGAACTGTTCCAAAATTTCAGTAGCTTGAATGAAATGGAGATTTGGGCTTGAAAGGAAGTGAGTAGAGCCCAAGAAGCTTTTCAGAGGGTGGCTTAGCTTGATCAAAGTGGGGGGGAATCTAAAGAACGAAGCATAAAATGCTGAAAATGACAACTTGGCTGTGTGTTCATTTTCTAATTGAAATATGAATAATCATTGCAAACATTAGCCTGTGGTTGAAGAGTGAGAAATGGTGGCATTGTGATTAATTTACAGCATAAGTAATCCAAAGGTCTACATAAACGTAAGCAATGGATTTCTCAATAAATGGAAGTTTACAGAAGGTTAAGAGACACTGAATATTATCGTAATAGAAAAAAGTAATTTATAGTTGATTAAGGCAGGAATAACTGTTGCAATTGCTGATTGCTTTGCTAAAGCTAAGTATGTAATTTTATGAAAGTAGAAGCATTCGTTCTTAGGGATAGAACTTACAGGGGGTCAGAATCACAACTTGGATTTGATTGGAACAAAAATGGCTTGATTTGGTGATGTGAGTAGGATGGTGTCTGAAATGACTGAAGAATGATGAATTCTTCATGCCTAGAATTGGGTAGAGGAAGTTGGCTCATCCAAAACTACATTTTGGTTGAATGGATTAACAAAAGACATTTAAGAGGTATTGGGCGTAAAACAGTGTGTATGTGGAAGCCTGGCCCAAATTTGTGACCCAAGACCAAACAAAGTGCCCTTATTCAGCAGGGCTGGGATAGGAAAGCGATGACAGCCATGGCTAACGGGATGGTGATATAGATGAAATGATGCACTTTGGCAAACAAACTAAATGTTGTTCATGATCTTTTCCAAGGATCATTGTGATTGGAAGGATTATAGTAGAACCGTGGAATGGATAGGCACTGAGGAAACATTATGACAAACATGTTTCCTCAATGCCTATATGGTGAGATAGTGATAACACATTGAGTTTATTGTTGGTGAAATTTGTTGTTGTTGTTATTATTCCTCAATTTATTTTCCAGTTCTTGAATGTGCTCAAATAATTGCAAGGTATACTTTTAAAAAAAAATGCTTTGGAAACAATTTTGGCAAACTTGTTCCAGAAAGTGTTGGCACAAGAGTGCAATTTAATGTGCATCTTTCCTCTTTAAACAAAATGTGATGACATGAAAAGAGGTGTGTCTGCAGTTGCTAATTGGCATTTGTCATTGAAAGCTTTTATAAGTTTTAATGCAATTTATTTCAGCCTCTATGGTATTATTCTTTTTTTAAAATGTATTTTATCATTTCAAATGTGGAATGATGAGGTTTTTTCACTAAGACTTTTTTTTGTGATTGAATCCTAAAATGAAATGTTTAGCTCTGTTTATAATCGACCATTTAAATTCTTCAAATGAAATTCAAGTTCATGAGCAATCAATGGGCTTGTCTGCTGCTCAGTTTTTCTGAAATATTCTGGAAGACGTTTGCTGCAAGATTTTAGCTTGCTTGTTTGCACTGACTTAATTGAGTACTAAGCTTTATAAAGGTAGAGTCCACTGGGGTCCAGTAGCATAGTAATAGTGTTAATGGATTAGTTTCCAGAGCCCTGGGCTGTTTTGGAGAAACGTTCAATTCTGTCATTGCTGTTAGGGAATTTAACTTGGGTAAATGCTGGAACTGATACTAAATGAAATGATATCAAGACACTAAGACGTGTTATGTTATCCTTTATTGCTAGAGAATTTGAGTACAAGTGTAAAGATATTATGGCAGTAAGCTATTTCCTTATCTAATAAAAGACTTATTTGCTATAGAAGGATTGCAGATTATCCGAATTGGTAGGAAAATTTGAGTAGGCTGGCCTCTGTTCTTTAAAGTTTAAGAGTAAGAGATCTCATTGAAACATATACAAAATTCTGAGGGCTCAACAGGGTAGCAACTGGGAAGTTCTCCTTGGTTGAGGAGTCTGGAACTAGAATAAGGGGTAGAAGATTTGGGACAGAAATGAGAATTTTTCATTCGGAGGGTGGTGAATCTTTGGAATTTTCTACCCTGGAATGCTTTGGAGGCTCAGTCATTGATGTAATTCAAAACTGAGCAAAATAGATTTTCGGATATTAGTGGAATCATTTCAGTATGGGGATAAAGATGTGGTCTCAATAAATGGCAAAGTGGACTCTAAGGACCAAATGACCTTTGCTTGTTTCTTTTGCAAGTTATAATTCCATTTGTCTTTACACCCTTTAAGACACTTAATTTTGCCTTTTTATTTCCCTGCAAGTCGTCGTGATGATATGGAATCACTAGGCTATGTACTGATGTACTTCAACAGGACAAGCCTTCCTTGGCAAGGACTGAAGGTAAATTGAGTGAGGACCTTTTGAAATAATACAATAATAACATGGGTCTACCTTAACATTGCACCAGTTGAAATTAAGTATCTGTTGTCTTGAGTTAAATTGTGTAATCAACTTTTCAGTCTGTAGATGGGAAATGTACATTTTTTGTGACTGTAATGTGGATATTGATTTCTAAAAATTAACTTTCATATCTTGCACTTAGCAGCAAAAATGCTTTTGAGTTTATAAAAAGGTGCTTTTCAAAGTTCCAAATTAAAATGCAACCATTGGGTATTTAACAATCAGTAAGCAATATAAAGGTACTGATTTCTTGTGATGTCTCATGGAGATGCAGCATGGACCATGTGGAAGCCAAATTGGTCCACTGTGTTTACAATCTTGTTCCCTGCTGTATTTCTTTGTACCTCAAGATAAATTGTGGCTTCATTTTCATAATTTCCCAACTTTCCCAGTACAATTCTTCTCATCTTTCTATGCGATTCCAGTCAATGTGCTGCTGGAGCACTTTGCACTTGAATACCAAAAGTATCTTGTTCTATCTTGGCAGAAGTAAACACAAGCCTCCAGCACAGACTTATTTTAACTTTATTAGTTTTAATAAGGTGCTCAGATCCTTCTACTTTAAAGGAAATATAAATGTGGTCTGTAGCTTCTCTATTTCGAGCAAGAAATTAAGCATGTATGGTTTGAAGCATAGTTTGTGTAAAATTCCTCATCTTGTATTGATAATTTCCCTTACAAACTTTAATTGTATAAAGGGAAGGGTATATAGTTTTAAAATCATGGTGGGGGGCAAGGGGGAGGTGAGGAAATGTCCATCCTTGTGGTAATCACAATCCAAACAACTGCTGTGCCTGTGACCTTACTTATTTCACAGTAACTTCTAATATCTGCTCAATAGAATTGGCAGTAATATGCATCTTCAATGTTTTCCATTTATGGCTGCTCAGCCTGTGAAAATTCCCTTAGTTTACAAACTTGAGATGTATTCAAACGTGCTCCTTACTCCATTTCTCTCTAAGTTTTCTTTATTTCTCCACTACCCAAGATAAACTAGCATCACAGGATTAAATATTGTGCTGAACTATACAGAACATTCAAGTACAAGTTAATATCTCCATTGAAAATTTAGAGGATTCCACAATATATGCACATGTTGATCCATCATGAAATGTTTGTTTAACAGGCAGCCACAAAGAAACAGAAATACGAAAAGATTAGTGAGAAGAAGATGTCCACGCCAGTTGAGGTTTTGTGTAAGGTATGTTTTAGTTGCATTTTATTCAAATTTGGTCTTAACACATTAAAAAATAAAACTGCCTGCAGCTGCCTCTTAAATCTTTAATTAGGTGCATTAATCAGAACAATTTAGCTTTTTGAACTGTTGATGATGAGGTGGACGATTGCAAGAATTCACAAATATTTGGATTCGTGCCATCCAGGCCACTGACTAATACAATAACTATAGAGCAGGTTGCTATCAAATAAAAAGCTAACAAATAACATTTACTAAAGTCTTTTTAAGGGGGATATTATTCTGGGCTTCATGTTAAAGTAAAGAAATGCATTTGACTTTTCTTCCATATTAGGGATTTCCTGCTGAGTTTGCAATGTATTTGAACTACTGTCGCGGATTACGTTTTGAAGAAGCACCAGATTACATGTATCTCCGACAGTTATTCCGCATTCTCTTCAGGTAATTTGTGAAACCATAATTTGTTTTTAGGATGTGTCTAATCAATAAGATTTCTGTCTTGACCTGAAAAATTCTTTTTCTTCTATTTCTTATGTTATTTTCTAAAATAAAAGCAGGAGTAGGCCTTCAGCCCTTTGTGCCTTTTTCACCTTTCAGAAAGGTCGTGGTTGATCTTTAATCTTTCTATCTCTATCTCTATCATGAATGGCTCACCCCTTATTTTGAGACTCTGACTTCTGGTATTAAGCATGCTGTCCAAAGGAGATATCAACTTTGCATCTACCCTATCAAGTCCTGAAAGAATTTTGTATATTTTGGTAGAGTTTTTGCCTGAAAACCTTACAAATAGGAATATTATTCCTAACCTGCTGTTCCTTTTGAGCTGCATCTAATATTAGCACTGCATCGTAATCCCATGTGGCCACGTACACCTGCAACTCAGATAATATTTTTATTACACTGCATTTACATATGACTCATTCACTTTCAGCCTATCTTAGTCTTCCATGCATTTGTATGTCTATTTCTGAGCAATGCTTTATTCTGGTGATATTAGCCTATCCCAAACCTTAGTAATCCTTTCTGCTGTCTGCTAATGATTCATCGTGGTGCCCCTTTCACTTCCAAATTAGTTTGTGGCCACAGTAGTTAACCCTGAAAGCTCATTTGTAGTCACCTTTCATTTCTCTCCCATCCACGAACTGGTTCTACTGCTCCAGTAGTCTGAAGATTTCTGTTATGTAATACTTCCCCACTCACAGTGACCTGCGTGTTCTGTTATTCATTGGGCTATGGTACTGGAAGTATTTCAGAGACTTTTCTGGGACTTTTTATGAGATCCTGCTTTATCTAAACTTAAGACAGATAACTTCTAAATTTTGCCTCCTCAACAAACTCATCATCCTATACAATTTTCTGGGCATGGAGGTCAGGCTGGAAATTATAACAAAGCTAGGCCACAGCTAAGAGTATTGAGTGCAACTCTGCTTGCCATATTACAGAACTACAGAGGATAAAAATGGGATTAATGTAAATGGATAGTTGATGGTTGGCACAGACTAATTCGGTGGAAGGGTCTGTTTCCGTGCTGTATCTTTATGAATGAGGATTTATAGAAGAGCTATAGAGGTATGGAAAAGTGTATTTTCTGAGGGAAAACTTGGTGAGGCAGAGGTCATTTAAGTATTGATGTGCGAGTTGAACTGTCTTAAATGTTTATCTGAATCTAGTAATCTACACCCAAAATATGGAAGTGACTGAAATACCAGTCTTCTAAATTTATTCTCAAAGGATTTAACATGTAATTTTCATTCTTTATTTAGAACCTTAAATCATCAGTATGACTATACCTTTGACTGGACAATGTTGAAGCAAAAGGCAGCACAACAGGCAGCTTCTTCTAGTGGCCAAGGGCAACAGGCCCAAACACCCACAGGCAAGCAAACTGAAAAATCCAAGAGCAACATGAAAGGTTAGTAACCAGTAGACACTTGATATGTAAAACAGAAAATTATATTTATTCAGCTGATTGGAAAATCCTGCATTTTTCACATTGTTTAATCAACCAGGTAGTCAAGTATGTCTGTTTCACCCACTTAAGTCGCTAATTCATTCTTTTATATTTTTGATTAAAGAGGGATGTGTATGATTAATTTAACTTCAGTCCTCCTGGCACACGGGAACACATTTGATTCAATTAAGCTTGTGTTTTTAATATCAGGTTTTTCTTCAGGGAAACGGAAAAACCTATTACAGTGTCAGGACTTATTGGTAGTGAAGCAAAGAAAACATAATGTAAACTGAATGGAAAAAAGTGGAATTACAACAGGTGCAGAAAACCTTTTTGCTTTGAAGTTGCTAATGGCAACAATAACGCTAATCCACTGTTACACTGTAATTTGAAGGGCATACCAGTGGTCCCACGGATCTTTGTGCAAAAAGACAAATGGAACATAAAAACAATATTCAACTCAGGTTTGCATGTGGAACACTGTGTCTATCTAATTTGAATTTGCATTCTCATTAGATCATTGGGAGCATTTAAAGAGGATGTAAAAAAAAATTGAAACATCAGGGAATAGAAGGCTATGGGCAACTGGCATACAAAGATGAGATCTGGGGCTTATCAGCAATGATATTGAATGGCAGGACAGGATTGAGGGGCTGAGTAGCCTACTCGTGCTCCTATTTTACGTCCTTGTGCACCAAAACATTTAGTCATTTTATATAGATAATACTATATGGAGCATGTTTTGGGGTCATATGGAGTACATATTTTAAAAGAATGTTTCATGCTGAATGACATTGGGTGTAAAACCTTGAGTCCAATATATGAAAACACTTAACTGCAGTTGGATTTTAGCATTATAACAATTTATTATGTTAGTTAATAAATAAAAGACACATCACTTAATGGCTAACCTTTTTTTTTCCAACAGGTTTCTGATCTCAAGGTTGAAACAAAGGAGCAAAGCAGCATGTGAGAGCAGGTTGCCTTTTGTCACTCCCCTTCTGGTTTTTGTTTCACATGTACATGCCGTTCAGTGGACAACCATTAAACTGATGAATTAAACTCTACTGGATACAGCTGACTCTGGGAAGAGCATATAAAAACTGTACCTGCAACTGTAGCAGCCTTTAATCAAACTAATTCCTGGAAAAGCGCAATTTCATCTTTCAAAATAGAGCAACTGAAGCAGACTTGCTGGTGTACAGTTTTCTTTATTCAATAAATGGGATGTAAGAACGTGGTTGACACAATGGAGAGAAAATTAACATTGTGAATTTGCCAATTTTTTTTTCTTTTTTGTTTCTGCACTGCTTGGAAGTTAAAAGATGTTTCTTAAGTGGCACATGGAAGTTGTTCCATAAGCAGTCTCTGAATTTCACCCCAAACATGTACTTGAAAGGTGCACTGCATTCACCTATCTTTTCCCCTTGTAATGTGTTCCAAATCTCGTTACCTGATAGAAAAATGGTAAACATCTTAAAGCTGGGATTTCTTTATTAAATTGCCCGCAGTCAGTAGTAAATCAATAGCAACCAAAGAATCCATGTTTCCTGTTGGAAGGACTCTGCCTGCTGTCTTGTGCTAGAGTGGTATATTTTGTGAAGAAATGACAAAAGTAGTGACTACTAGATAAGCCTAGAACTCCACATTAAGTATATTGTACTTGGTTAAAAGAACAGCTTAGTCATCGCAAGCTTAGCTAACAACTTAAGACTGAACTTGTTGCTTAGTTAGCATTGTAATCACTGTACACATCTACTCTGACCTGAGGTTTACAGTGTTTTTGAACATTGGCTTTTTTGTTTACATGTTAACTGAATAAGATTATACAATTCTTGTAAAAGAATAGGGTTATTTTATATTGCTCTGCTAAACTTCCCTATTTGCATTGTAACTTCTCACCCAAAAACTTTAACCTTTTTTTAAAAAAACTGTAAACTTTCAGAAGCCAGTTCATTTAAAAATGTTGCATTTCTTCACAGATAGCTTTAGATTTGTAGACGGATGTACCTTTCTCTTTTTATTTAATACAATGGGTATTTTGTATTTGCAGGGGTATTAGCTTTGTCTCACTGCAGTGGATTAATTGATTATGAAAAGAATGTGTCCCAAGATGGAGCCTCTGCAGCTACTAAGCAAATGCCATTGTATACTCAACAGTGGCTGAACTTTGAAGTTTCTTTTGAAATATAAAGTGTGTTGGAGGGTTTTTTTTTTACTTTTGATCTTGGTAAAATGAATGAAAAGTAACATGTTTTGCAGTCGAGATGTACAGTGCAGTAATGGCAACTGTTGCTGGCTGTGATTCTGGCCCAGCTGAAATCTTTTATTGCTAGAAGTACTTTAACAGTGTAATTTATTCCTTTTTAGCATGTAAGAATAAATTAAAAACAATTACTTGTCGATCGCCTGACCAGTCTTAATTTTTGGCAATTTATCGTGCAAGATATTTGAGAAAGATATAAGGTTTGTATTTTCAAACAAAATGTGCTATAATCTGGTTAATTTGAATTAATTTAGTTTGTACCAATGAACTAGCACCATTATTTGTCAGTAATCTCCCCGAAAAATGTTCTTGGAACAGACATTTAGAAGGAAGGTCATGGCCTTTGTCCTTCTGATTTTAGTTCTGTCACAAGGAGCACCCTCATTGTGAGTGACCTCTGTTCCAGCATAATCTACACTGGTTGCTCCTTGCTGGAAACAATAGGGCTTCAAGATTGTCTGTTAGTTATTTTAGAATGTGCATACTTTAAATGCAGCTCTAAGTTATTCAGCCACTAAAATATATGAAAGAAATTGAACGATTTATTTTCTGGTGAAATATAGGACAAGCTCTTTTTGAAGAATGTGCTAACCTGAACTTCCCCATTAAATAAGTTGGTCCTAGTTTTTATTTTGGTATCTTCAGTTGTGCATGCAGAACAATTGCAAAAGCACATTCTCTTGGATTTTTGTCTATTCCCAATCTTGACCAAAGCTTCTGCTAAATTGACTTTTTGATCTAGGTTAGGGTGTAGTGTAAAATTTAATTCAGTGGTCAGCTTGATGTGTTTGGCTACAACTGAAGGCTGCAGACAAAGTTAATTGTATCCCTTAAATTTGACTGCAGGTTGATTCTTGTGATCAGAAATACATGCCTGTTGCTGAAACCATTAATTATTTTGGCCTCTCAAAGCAGAGAAATTATTGTAAGACGTTATGCACTCCAAGTTGAACTTTTTGTGTTGAGGATGCATTTTAATACAGGTGTATTTCCCCTTGTTTCTTTGCTTCTCAAATTTCCCAAATCTCTCTAACCAAAAGCTGTGAAAAGTAAAGGAGACATGTGCCATTGGTCACGCAGTGTTACAGGCATGCAAGACCATCACCCATTGATTGTACTCATTTCCTGATATTTGATTCCATTAACTTAATAATAGAATGCCAGGGAGTGAATTTGACCAGTGGCTGAAATATTAGCATGCAAGTAGCTAGTGACCAGGGATGTATTTCTCTCCCAAGAGTGTGAAGACTTTTTTTTGGGGGGGGGGGTGGGGGGGAGAGACAATTTTGTCAATTGAATATTCAAAACAAAAGCATAGAGTCCTATGCAAAATAACCGCTAAGAAAAGATGCCATGATTTCTTATTTTGACAGTGCAATGAATTGTTAAAGGTATTGAATATCTAATAGTAATACTGGCAAATCGCATTTTTTATTATAGTCCCTGAAGGACTGAGCTACTGCTTTCTTAATCATTTTTCTTTTGGTCTACTCTAGTTCTTACTTTTATCATTGTTTTTCAGAATGTGAGAGTTCAATTATATGGGTTTTATATCAAATATCTGTATATATTGGGATATTGTGACATCCGGAGATGGGATAGCAATGTTTGCCAATCAGCATGCAATTTTTGAAGTGTGATACAGCTGTATTACTTCTGTTCCATCTACTTGAAAGTTCTGAAATAAAATACAAATTGTTTTGAATTAACATGAAAGAATTCAAATAGTAACCTGTACACATTATTTTGGTTTGGTGAATATTACCTAATGACCAGCTTAACAGTGTCTGTACATATTTAACTTTGATAAAACACAAGAAGGTAGACTCCCAAAAATTCTGAAGAACAGTGGGTGCAATCTGAAAATGTGATCAAAGACAATAGTGGGTAATTTTAATGCAGATACTAAGCAAACAGTTTGCAGTATCACTGCTAGGTAGAACACTCTCACTGGGTTTAATTTGTAGAAAATAATCTTTGATTTTCAAATACTTACCCATCACCACTTGGTTTTTGACAACTGTACAAATATCTTGAGATTTGTATGGAGAGAGGAATCTGAAGTTGCATTAATGAATGTGGTTTTGGATGCATTTCTTGAATCATGTGCCTACTAAGATATTTTGCATAGTTAAAGTAATGTATATTGGTATAACTGTGAAATTTAACCCAATTGAAATGTTAGTTTGATTCTATTTAATGGAAACCTGTGGTTGTTTATAAACAGATTTTATTTCCTATATCTTAAAGTAATCCTTCAGTTAGAAATAAAAATCCACAGTGAAATTAAACCAGATAAAATATATTTTCCCCATCAACCACAGCCACTTCTCCCTTCATACTTTTAACTTGTCCATACGTGACTGCCAGGAGAAATTAAACATGGCATTAAATTCCAAGGAAGAGGCCTGTAAAGTTGTCAGAAATAGCAGTACTCTTGCGGGTTCAGACCATTTTAGAACTGGGGTGGGGGGTTAAGAAATTCTTTAAGAAAGGCAAGATAGTACATGATGGCAAACTGGCAAAAAACACAAAAACAGACTGCAAGAGCATTTAGGAAGGAAAAGACAAGCAAGGGCAAATGTGGGTCATTTTCAGATGAGGGAGTTCATAATGGGGAATAATAAAATGGCAAGGGAATTAACTACTTGTCTGTCTTCACAAAATGAGGCCAAAAAATCTACCAGAGAACCTAGTCTAATGGGAATGAGGATCTGAAGGAAGGAAGTATTAGTTTTTTTATATAAACAAGTGAACTAAAACCCAGTCAATGCCATTTCTAGAATTTAGAAAGAGCTGGTTATAGAGATGGGAAACACACTGCTAATGATTTCTCCAAAATTTGATAGGATAGCAAATATGATCCCACTATTTCTGAGAGAAGGGAGAAAAAAATGGGAAATTGCTGACCTTTTTGCCTAATGTAGTAGGAAAAATGCTGGAATTTGTAATGGAGGATATAGTAATGGAACATTTATAAAAGATTGGATTGAGCAGAATCAGTTGATTTATGAAAGGAAATTTTTATTTGAATAATCTGCTCGAGTACTTTGAGACTGTGGTTAGTAGAATAAATGGTGGGGAAACCAGTGAATGTGGTGTATTTAGATTTTCAGAAGGCTTTCTTATGGTCCCACATAAGAAGATGATAAACAAGGTTGAAGCATCTGTTAATACAATACATCTGGTAATAAAAAGGTAATATACTGACATGAGTTGATTATTAAACATAAAGCAAAGAGCTGAAATAAATGGATTTTTCTCAGGTTGGCAGACTGACCATTGGGGTATCATAAGGATCGCAACTTGTGCCCCAGCTAGTCATAATCTACATGGATTTGCAGAAGAGACCAAGTGTCATTTTTTTTCAAGTTTTCTAATGATACAAAATGAGGTGGAATTGTGTGGTGTACGATGTACTGAGGTTTCAAGGGGATATAGGCCAACAGAATGATTGGGCAAGAACATGGCAGATGCAATGTAAGGTAGGAAAAATATAACATTACCCACTTTTCAACAAACAAAAGTGACAATTTGTTAAATGTTGATATCAGGTAAGTTACAGTAAGATGCTTCCAGAGGTAACATAATTTGCCAGGAACTCCTCCTCATAAAGGTTAACCAAAGACTGGTCCAACTGTTTTGCTGATTTTCTGGTTTTATTTTGCCTTAACAGTTTGGATAAATAGCCTAATTTAATCTGTATATTAACTAATTTTAATAATTGTATTTCTATGTACAAGTAATAAGTATCCTGTTTTTTTGGGGGGTGGGGGGAAGAATTAAAAGCAGTTCATTGGTGCATTTTGATATTAGGCCAATATATTTTAGAGGAATGGCATGACTGGTTTCAGCTTTAATCATTAATGTACCTACTATCATTTTGTGCAACCTCTTTGGAAGCCATGTGGCAATTTATCATGAGTCTGAGGAACCAGGTTTAATCTACAAAAGGTCTCTGCATCACAAAAATACAGACTGGGCGATATTCAGTTTAGAAGAAAGCTGTCTAAAACCAGAATTAGTGGCTTTTTGCTCTGAAGGTGCCATAACTGTACATCTTAACATTATCAATTTTTTGTCACTGAAATGGTTGATAATGTTGATGCTAATCAACCCAATACTCTAAAGTGAAGAAATCCTACTTTGTGGAGAAAAATGACTAGTGGTATTGTGGTTTTATGAAAAAAACCTCCAAGATGGTAATGAGAATTTTTTGTCTATATTTTCACTAAGCAGATCAAATACCTGATATTTCTAGAGGTGTGGTAGAGCAGAAGACTGGTTGATTCAGATTCTGGCTTGAGTTGCAGAGCTGGTGCAATTAAAAGTCATTTGGACAATTCAGATAGCTCCATTACAGTGATACATTTTTTATTTCCTGGTGGAATAGAGATAACTGGGTAATTCTAGTGCATTATCTGGAAGTAACTGGAATGGTTTATGTATCTGGCCATACTCCCTGGATGTCCTTGTGATGTACACAGTAGGAGACCATTAGGCTCACCAAGCCTCCCTACCCCCCACCTTTTATTTCCCTACATCTAATTCTTTTTCATGCTCATTAAGTCCAACCTGATTATCCTGCCATCCACCTATATTAATGCAATTTACAGTAGCCAGTTAACCTAATAACCAGCATGTCTGAGAACTACTTGGGTGCTGCCTGTGTGCACTTCTGCACATTTCGCCTGGAAAATGTGCAGAAGTGCATACAGGCAGCACATTGTAGAAAGCAGTGAATGGGTAGGGTGGGGGGAGGGTGGTGGTGGAATATAATGTTTGATTGGAGAACATGTAGTTTCCCCTGGTGCTGCAGTTCCCACCATGTGCAAAATCCACAAAGACAGCACTGGAGTTAAGATCTGAACACAAGTCAGTGGTTCTGAGACAGCTGTACCATCTGCAATACCACTGTGACCTCAGGAGTTCTTTATCCTACATCAGAGTTAATTACTTCAATGAGCCAGGACATTTAGTGGACTGCTGCTTCAAGGGCTGGGAAGGGCAAAGGTAGAATGTCAAAAGGTTTTAACAGAAAACTTTCTCTTACTCAGGGTCAACCTGCTGCTTTTGGGATGGATTAATTCTCTTTTGATTTACCCAAAGACTACAAGAACTCCTGGGCTGGATGATAGTTTTCCCGCATTCTGGCCCATAATGTAAGTTTTTTTTCTGATAAGATTGCCAAACAAAATTGGATTTGCCCTACATTTACACCTGGAATGCAATTAACATAGTCTCTGATTCCCAGCAGTTTAAATTCCCAAATGTGTCTGCAAATGACAGAATAGAAAACAGTAAATTGCTCTGCTGGTATAGAGTAGTCCTACTGTAATTTGAGTTTTGCTAGGCCTAGTCACAAAACTTCCTGCAGAAAAGGGGAACGTGATGAACAACTTGTGACCTAAATTAACTTGCTACATGCCTAATTCTTGATGTTGGAGGTTTTTTTTAAAGCTTCCTTATGATGCAGACCTGAACCAGTTTTCAGTTAATAATTGTAGGTTGTAAAGTCCTGGTATCTCTATCTTGTGTAATTTAGTTGGTGCTTGTGACCTAGCAGACATGTAAGTGGGATTATTTTGTTTTTCCAAAATCTTCAAAGAAAAAGTGCATTATGGAAAGCAGTGAATGGGTCGGGTGGTGGTGGAATTTAATGTTTGATTGGAGAACCTCTTTCTTTAGCCTTTTTATCTTGCATAAATTGCTACATTGTAAGATGACTTTGTCACCTCTGGTATGAAAAGTACAATTATCCAAAAAGCAAAAATTTTCTTCAACTTCAGAAAAGCTGTAATAATATAATCACTTGATCTTGTGGCATTTATTCTAATTAAAATGTAGAGTGTATCAGTTAATTCTCCAGGTCAGCTGTGATACTTCTGATAATGTCTCGACAGTTCACTGCTGGAAAATATTTGATTGCAGTATGCCCATGTGCAAATACAAGTCTGCAAGATAACTATTCACTCCACTTTAATGTTGGGCAAAAAGTGCTCTTCTCTGATCAAAGGGAGAGAGCCATGATTGTTTAAACTAGAAATTGAAAATGTGCTTAAAATGGCAAAGACAATAAAGTTTTACATCCATTCAAATAGTTTTCAACAGATCTTTTCAAGTTAACTGCATGTGAATTTTTTTTCCCCAGTAGCCCTAATCTTCACTGCTGCATTAGTGAACAAACCACTGATTACGTTTTATTAAACTTGGATAATGTCTAACCATACTATACAAGCTATTTGCCTGTTTTAACCAGACAAAATAATATGGCTCAAAATCTTCAATCCAAATGGAGCCATTGGCTTTTGACTTCAGAAAATTGTTATTTTGTCTTTATTTTTCTGTATTCAGGTCCTCCCCAGGTTACGCAGGATTCTGTTCCTGTGAACAGTTTGCAAGTCAGAAATGCGGCTGCAAACAGAGTTCCCACACGGCAGAAGATGCCTGTGGCAGCCAGCAAATCCATTCTGCCAGTCTCCCAAACAGTTGTTCGTGTGTATGGGTTGTACGTAAGTCAGGTGTTCGTAAGCTGGGGAGAACCTGTAAGTCACTAAATGTTTATGATAAAAAGCAATTTTTTCCTTTTATTAATCTAAATCTTAGCAAGTAAGATGCCCAGCCAATGACAAAAACAGACTTTGGTTCACCTCTGGTCTGTACTGAGTTGTTTCACTTGGTGGGGATGCAGGTGGTACTGATATATTGGAATTGGAGATGGTTGGAGGGATGGTGAAATCTTAATATTAGTTAATGACAGAAGCATAAAGATAAACAATTCCTGCTGGCTGTTATTCTCTGCCTTTCAATGTTTTATTTGGAGGCTTGCAAAGATTTGTGTAATTTTCCTCATCCTAGAATTTTTCAAAGTTTTTGGTTAAGTATTGCATTTTTAATATCAAAGTTCACAAAATCATTTGCATTGCAGCCTTTTAATTTTACTTGCACTGCTGAGGAAAAATTCTCCAACCAATATTAGATTTTCCCTTTCTCTTGCTCTCCAACACTGTCCAATGCTTCATAAGACCACAACCTAATCCTTGATAGGTAGCTTGAATTATATATCCTAGGGGAGAATGGCTGCTTCTCCAACCTAACATTGCAGTTAAAAACCCTCGTACCTGGAACCATTCTGGAAAACCTCTTGGGTTTCCTATCAAGGACCTGTACATCCTTGAAATATCTCTCACCTGCCATTCTGCTACCCAATCTGTCTTGTTGAGGTCAATTAACGTTCATTATTTGTCACACCTCAAAGTATTCCTGGCAAATTTGGGCCTGAGCAGAGATTTAATATGTAGTTCTGGCTGATCATCTATTAGCAATTTGCATTTACTACATTGAAATGCCCCAAAGTGCTGAACAAAAGTGTTTTAAAAGCATAAATGTTGCTCAGGTTTAATATCAAACCACAGAAATACCAGCAAAATGTCCAAAGCCAGATGAATTTAAGCATCTTAGATGGAGAGGGAGGTGAAGAAGTTTATTTAAGAAGACATTTCAAAGTGTCTACCCAACATAAACTAGTGGTCATCCAAAGCTTTGCTACCTATATCAACACTGCTTTGCCCAATTGACCCTTCCTTATTTAAACTGAATTGAATTTTATTCCTCAATTTTGACATCTTTACTTTTGTTTGAAGGGTGGCGATATTTTGGGGTGGGAAGAGTTGGTAGAATAAGGAATTATTTTCAGAGCTCCAAGACACAACTGCCAGCGATGAGCAAAAGACTACATTTGGATCATGCTGAGATCTAGACTGCTTGAGCAGGCCAATTTCGAGGCTGTGTAAGGTTGTGGGTGTAAGTGGTTAAGGCCATAAAGGAGCTCTAAAGTGGATTGTAAAATGGAGGTTTTGTTGGATCAAGACATTCAGCAAGCACATACTGATGAGTGAGACTTGACAAAGTGAATATGGAAGAAAAGATCATAAACATCTGAAGGGGGTCACATTTATGTCAGGTAGATTCAAGGATGGTCACAAAGGCATTTGAATAGTCTGGCTAGGTGTGTTTGGGTTTGGGGGGAGGTTGGGGGTTGAGGTGGGGAGGAAGCCTGGATAGAGGTCTCAGCAACAGCTCTACTGAGACTGGGTTACATCTGTAATGGCAAGAAGGTGGAAATGGATGGAGTAATAATGTTTTTTAAAAAAAAAATGCAGTTCTGTTCTTCACATCGCACCAAGTTTGCAAGCACTTGCCTCAGCTTTGGACAGTATCTGGGCTAGGAATGGAGTCCATGGACTGAGCTTGTGGCAGAAACCAATGACGAAGGCTTCAGTGTTCCCACTTTTGGTTGCAGGAAAATCCTGCTTGTCCAGCTTTGGATTTTATTTAAACAGTGGGACAAATCTGCGACACTAGACTGGTCTGGACAGGTTGATGATGAGAGATGAGTGTATACTGTATGCTGAACTTGATTACTGAGTTTTGAAGAGCACCTGATTACTGGTGCATCATTGATTACTTTTGCTGAGGTGTAGCATGTAGGTAGAAATAGGGGTGTGATAATGTGAGGAAGAATGAATCTTTAAATGATGATAGGTAATTGCAGAAATAGGGAACCCTTGCATTTGGACCTCTTGCTCTGATTCAATACATAAAATGGGCAGTGCAATGGTGCAGCAGTTGGTACTGACCTTGGTTTGATCGGACAATGGTGGTATTTGTGTGTAGTTTCCACATTTTGTAAAAAAAAAAGTGGACCGTTTTACTTGTATGAAATTTGTCATAACAATTAAAAACCAAATTTAATGTTTGGAGACACAAGAGACAACAGATGCTGTAATCTGGAGCAAAAACAAAACAAACTGCTGAAGGAACTCAGTGAGTCAGGCAGCATCTTGGAGACAAAGGGATAGTTGACGTTTTGGGTTAAGACCCTGCATCAGGATCCTGATCCTGCCTGACCAACAAATTCCTTTAGGTTTTGCTCCCAATTAAAGTAAATGATGTACAAGCTATGCTTAATTAATGAGCAGTTCTTAATAGCCTGGGTTGAGATAACTTTGAATTTGGAACCAATTTTTAATTTTTAGCTTTAGAATATGATGTTGGTGATGAAGAAAATGCAATTTAGCACAAGTAGTCAATGTAAGTGATTTTTAAGAAGTTACTAATACTAGAATAATAGCAAGTGCCCTGAACATAGTTTTAAACTTTTGTAATTTCTTAAATTGCGATGTTGATTTAAGAATACACAAGGTTTGAACATTTATTTTGTCTTTTTATTTGGTTTTGTGGCAAAATGAGGAATATTTGTTTAAAAAAAGGAGTCGAGCAACACATCAACTTTTAGTATTTATAACTGCAATTAAATTCAAGATTATAGTACCCTTTTTATTTCATTGCTTTCACAGCATTTGAGTCATAGAAAGACATACAGCATGGAAATAGATCGTATAGCTCTTTGAGTGTGCCCTGTTTACATTAATCCTATTTTAACTCTATTTTTACATTAATCCCATCTTAACTCATTTTTTCCCCACATTCCACTAAAGTATTTAAAAATATTTCAACATGTTAATGTGCAGATATCCACATTAAAGGCACTGAAATCCATTGTAGTAGTTCATTTGAAAATGCATGCTTCAAGTCTGGGGACATTGATAACCTGAACCTGATCAAAGGAACTATCCATAACTTAGATTGGCTACAGATACTTGTAGATTAATGTCAAAAGTATATTGGCTAATTCCAGTCAAAGTGAATGCTGCCCTTTCCAGTAAGTTAGTGTGCAAGATCCAAAGTTATGGGGGCTAGAGTGAGAATAGTTCAGCAGAACCCCTTTTTGTCCAAAATGCTTTATAGATTAAACAGAGATCAGAAAACCACAGTAATATGTATGTTCACCAGAAATAAATCTTTGATCTAAGATTGTAGTGTCTCATTGTTGCCTGCTACTTCATAAAGATTGAACAAGAAAAACTTTTAAAAAATGCTTCAATCATTTCACATAAGTTGAACGTTTGAGAGTTTAGCAGAACACTGGTTTCCAGACCCATAGTACGAAAATCTCTGGTTTAATTCTTGTGCCAAGTATGGGATAAACCTGTTGCATATGAATTGCATGTTGATCTAAAATAAATCTTCACTTTGAAATTTGGAGTGCCTCATCTAATTCCCCTATTCTTAGAGTATAAGGGTTATGGTGACAAAATTAAGATCCAGGTTCGAAAAGTCATTATTTTATTGAACAGCAGAGCCAGCACCAGGGGTCAGGTGGCCTACAACTCCTATATTATCTTAAACCCTGACCAGTGAGCAACCTTAATTGATTCAATCAAATTGATGGCCTTCTCTAGCGCACACTTAATCTGGAAAGCCAAAGCTATATTTCTTCAGAACTGATCATTTACCCAGATGCTATGTCAATTAGCTGAAATGATGTGAATGGTCTCCAGTATTTAGTTAAGCAGCTAAAAACGTTGGTTAAAAGAAAACTGCATTGTAACACTGCAGAGAGAAAGCCAGTCAAGATTTCAAGTCATGGACCTTCCATCAGAAAGGTAACATTGCATTTTACTGTTTAAAGAAAAATTGAAGCAGGAGTAGTAACGTAACAAGGACATGACTGATCATTCACTTCAGGACCCTATTCCTGCTTTCTCACTTATTCCTTGGTCCCTTTTCAACTATGGCTTTTCCTGCTAAACCCATGTCCTTGCAGATGAGATTCACTTTTAGCTCCAATGTGTGCTCGAGCAAAGCACCACAATAAATGACACATCAACTGCCTCCATAAAAGCAGAAGGCCAGACTTAACCACCACTTCTAATAAGTGGGAGGGGGCCTTGCACCTCTATTCCTCCTAAAATCAGAGGAAGTAGATTTTAAATCTTATAGCAGCTTTTTGGATCAATCTAGATAGAGAGGGACTTGCACACCTGCTCAACTTCTGTACAGGCCATTACAGTTTTCCTCCTATTTTTATTCTTATCATAGAACTTAAGCAGGATCAAAACTGGATTGACATGTCTTGAAATGTAATGAGGGACAAAGGCTGTTTTTATTTCTTGCCATCCTTGTTATATGTCACAAGCTATCTTCAAAAGCCTATAACATATAATTACAAAAATCAAAAGAAAATTTTCAAATATCAGAAATCTGAAATAGAGGAAATGCTGGAAACACTCTGGGTCAGGCAGTAAATGGAAAGAGAAACTGTTAATGTTTCAGCATGAAGACCTTTTCAGAACTGGCAAAGATTTTTTTTGGAAAAAGATGAGTTTTTTTTAAGCTGCAGAGAAGGTGGCAGGAAGGGTGAATAGGACAAAGGAAACTTCACCACTAACCAACACATCCTACAGACTAATAGAATTGATCAGTCACCTTTGTGTTTTGAAAGTCAGGTGTGTTATTAAAACAATGAATGAAATTAATCCAGTTGTTTTATAATTTATAATCACAGTGAAAACTTTGGCTCCTACAGAGACGAAAGAAACCTTGGCTGGAGAATTTACTGTTCAGTAGGACATGAAGGATGATTGATTCCTACTTGAATCTCATTTAGTCAGTTTGATGCAATTGCTCATAGTTTTCCCCAGAGGCTGCAGTACAATGTTCACATAAGACTCTCTCTCTGAAACAAACATTAAAATGGGGTGGCATTCCATTTTAACCAGAGTGGGTAGTTTTGTTGAACAAAGATTTTTTTTTACTGTGGTATCTTATAGCTGCTGCACTCTTTAGAAAATCATTGTTTCCCATCTTTCGTGATCAATGAAGTTGTTGACTAAAGCTGGATGCATGTATAAACTGCAGTTGCACCCAAACTGTTTTTACAGGGTCACATTAGGCAACCTTGGCAAATTTGGCATGCTTGCACTGTACATTTCCAAGACTTATGTCAGGGAAATCCATGGTTAAAGCAACTTAAGCCTCCTTTGCAGCAAAAGTGGTATGCTCCATGGATAAGCCTGATCCTCTTGTACCTGAAGATAGAATGTGAAAACAGCTCGTGTCATGCATTGAGTTGACATCTGTGTAGTACCAATGTAGTTCTTCACTATAATTGGGAGAATATTATGCTTTCAGTGAATATTTCACTTTTAACTGTAACCTAAGTACATTTGGCTGACAGATTTCAATGTTGACTATCTTGCTAAAACCATTTCAGTAAGTGATTCATTCATCCGCACCAGGACATCAGGGTTTATCGTTGAGAAATGACTCCCAGACCCAAGTTTCAATTACCTTAGTGTGTATTATTTGAGTGGGACATGCATATAATCTATTAAACTTGCACTTCTTTTAAAATGAGTAAAGTAGGTTGGACCAGATCTTTGATTTAGGGTGTCAATTTATTGATATTAAAATGGAGGAGGTATTGCTCTTCCCCCACAATATCCCTGCACATTGCTGCTTGTCTAAAGTAAGCTTTTGTTCACTGGGAAATCAGTCCAGATTGTCTACTTTGCAACTGCATTGACTTGTATGTTTTCTATGATGTCAAATAGAAATATATTTATAAAAGAACTTGCAATCCTCAATTTATTAATTTTCCCTAAAGAGATGTCAGTACTCCAGGTGTGGTATTCCTGGCCTGCAATTTATCTTTTGGGTGTAATTGTTCCTCTTGATGGGTCTCAATCCTGGGCCTTCTGATCATCAGTATGATAGGACTATCTTCACCAGCAGTTCATGATAATTGCACACCACCATCTTTGAGAGCCATCAGGCTTAAACAAAAATTGCTGGTATTCCCAGTGATTTTAACACCCTGGAAACTAATTAAAAATTAAAACTAAGTGCATTGAAACCCAAAGGCTCACAGTATTGTTTTGGAAATGTCCTTTATTTAATCTTTATTATTTTCTATGTAAATCTTTTATTTACAATGCATCTAAACCATTTTGGCAAATTGTTCAAACATGTGGACATCAAAGGCAAGTCAGATCATAACTTTCAGCTTTTCTTTATAATAGCCTGTGAAATGGAATTTAGAATTTATACTAAGTTTTTTTTGAAAAGGTTGAAATGCAGCTGCTTTTCAAGATTTTGGCAGATTTCCATATTTCATCTTACTCATCGGGTAAAGTAGCACACTGGTAGCTTCACTTTAAATTATTTTAGTGTGTGGGTAGAACAAATGTAATGTGACTCAACCTTGTGAGCTATAGCAGTCCAACACATTGATCTCAGCCTTAATTTGTACTATACACTTGCGTAGAAGTATATCATTCATAATGGATTGACTTATGCAGATATTTCATATCTAAGTATCTCTCTAGCATATGCAATTACTCTCTGGTTAAGTAGTTTACAACTTGTTCTGTAACTGCAGAAGCTGGGAATGTAATAAAGACTAAGGATCATGTAAACTTCAAAATTTGAACATACATGGAGCAAAATGTTTATGTAGTAACAGATTCACCAATAAAGTCATAAACTTAGAGGCTGAAATTCATTTCAAGGCTTAAAATGTGGCCAGAACTAGCTGTGTGTTCCAAGTCACGTGTCATTACTGACTTGTGTGGTACATTTATTTTTTTGATTCAACACTGGCAACTTTTTTCACTCAGCAGGAGATGGGACTCAGAGTGAGAGGCTAAAGTTTCAAGCAGGTAGGTCTTGAGACGTTGATTTCACTCAACATTGCTTGGCACATCTGCAAATTGTTAGTTAATAGTTGATTGGCCGTGTCAATTAGCTAATTAGCCAATAAAAAGTCAGGGTCAAGCAGAGCAGCCTTTGTTAGAATGGACAGTGTCATAGTGGGGAGCTGAGGTTTTGGTGTAAAGAGGCAGACTAAGTGGCCTTAAGTTTGGAGAATGAAAGCAGCTCTTTGGGTAAAAAGGCTTCAGAGAGAAGGCATGGGGTAAGAACAAGTAAGGTTTCAATTTTATTTTGTTGTTATCATTGATTCAGCTTTTGTTCAGGACGCTTCGGTGAGCGAAGGCTAAGGTGAGGTTCAGGTAAGGTTTTTGTTATTTTGCAGAGTAGTTGAATGGCAGTCAGGGCAGTGGTATGTTCTTTTAGGAAGTCCGGGAGACCTCCAGTGTCCCTGATAACTACACCTACAAGAAGTGTATCCAGCTGCAGCTCCTTACTGACCATGTTAGGGAGCTGGATGAACACTAGATCATTTGGGGAAACTGAGATGATAGACAGGAGTTACAGGGAGGCAGTCACACCTAGGTTACACGATGCAGGTAGCTGGATGACTATCAGGAGAGGGAAAGGGGATAGGCAGTCAGTTCAGGGTACCTCTGTGGCTATTCCTTTCAGTAACAAGTATATTGTTTAGGACACTGGTTGGGGGGGGAGGTGGGGGTCTACCAGAGGAAAGCCACACTGAGTCTGGCTCTGTGCCTCAGAAGGGAAAGTGGGTGGTGGGGTGGGGAAAAGAAAGAGGAGTGCAGGGATTATGGGGGATTCATTGGTTAGGGGAACTGATAGGAGATTCTGTGGACGAGAACGAGACTCCCAGGTGGTATGTTGCCTCCCAGGTATCAGGGTCAGAGACGTCTCAGAGTCCATAGCATTCTTAAGTGGGAGGGTGAGCAGCCAGAAGTCATGGTCCACGTTGGTACCGGTGACAAGGTCCTGCAAAGTGAGTTCAAGTGTTAAGTTAAAAGGTAGAACCTCCAGGGTGGTGATCTCAGGATTGCTACCTGTGCCACAAGGCAAGAAATAGGAAGATAGCGCAGTTTAACATTTGGCTAAGGACGTGGTGCAGCAGGGAGGGCTTCAAATTTTTGGATCATTGGGCTATCTTGCAGGGCAGGTGGGACTTGTACAAATGGGACAGTTTGCACCAGAACTGGAGGGGGAACTAATATCCTTGTGGGAAGGTTTGCTAGTGCTGCTCGGGGGGGGGGGGGGGGGGGGGGGGGGGGGGGATTTAAACCAGAGTTGCGGGGGTTAGGGACCACAGTGGCAGGGCAGCAGTGGAGAAAGTAGATGTAAAGCCTACAAGCAAAGACAGAAATTGGCTGGTTGACGAGCATGATGTTGTAGGTAAGGCAGATGAATTTAGACCATGGATTGGCACATGGAATTATGACTTGGTTGTAGGAGGGGCAGGACCGGCAGCTCAATTTTCCGGGGTTCTGATGTTTTAGATGTGATAGGGGGTTATTAAAGGGGGAGGGGTGGCATTACTCATCAGGGAAAATGTCACAGCAGACAAGACTGGAAGAGTACATACAGGAGGGCTCATCTATTAAGGCAATATAGGTGGAGCTGAGGAATAAGAAAGGGATGACCACATTAATGGGACTATATTATAGACCTCTCAATAGTCAGCAGGATTCAGAGTAACAAATTTGTAGAGAGATAGCAGACAGTTGCAAGAAAAGTAAGGTAATGATACTAGCTGATTTAACTTTCCACTTATTGATTGGGACTCCCATACTGTAAAGGGATTGGATGGAATAGAGTTTGTAAAATGTGTTTAGGAAAGTTCTCAATCAATATGTAGAGGTCCCAACTAGAGAGAGCGTGATACTGGATCTCCTCTTAAGGAATGAGACAGAGCAGGTGACAGAAGTGTGTGTAGGGGAACTCTTTGGAACTAGTGATCATAATTCCATTAGTTTCAAGATAATTATGGAGAAGGGTAGGACTGGTCCTTGGATTGAGATTCTAAACTGGAGTAAGGCCAATTTTGATGGCATCAGAAGGAATCTGGCAGGCGTGGATTGGGATAGGCTGTTTTCTGGCAAAGATATGCTCGGTAAGTGGGAAGCTTTCAAAAGTGGAATATTGAGAATACAGAAACTGTATGTCCCTGTTGGAATAAAAGGCAAGGCTTGAATGTTTAGAAAACCTTGGTTATCGAGGGATATTGAGGCCCTGATAAAGAAAAAGGTATAGGCAGTTAGGGTCAAATGAGGTGTTTGAGGAGTATAAGAAATGCAAGGGAACATTTAAAAGAAATCAGGAGAGCTGAAAGAGGACATGAGGTTGCTCTGGCAGACAGAGGGAAAGAGAATCCCAAGGGTTTCTACGGCTATATTAAGAGCAAAAGGGCAGCAAGGGACAAAGTTGGTCCTCTTGAAGATCAGCGTGGTCATCTATGTGTGGAGTCAAGTGAGAAAAGGGAGATCTTAAGTGAATATTCTACATCCGTATTTGCTCTGGAGGCAAACACAGAGATTATAGAACTGAGTCAAAAGAGTAGTGAGGTCATGGACTGTATCTGGATTACGGAAGAAAAGGTGCTGGTTGTCTTGAGGCAAATTAAAGTGGATAAATCCTCAGGGCCTAACAAGGTGTCCCCTCGGACCTTGTGGGAGGCTAGTACAGAAATTACAGGGGCTCTGGCAGAGATATTTAAAATGTCCTTAGCCATGGGTGAGGTGCCAGAAGACTGGAGGATAGCTAATGTTGTTCAGTTGCTCAAGAAAAGCTCTAAGTATAAGCCAGGAAATTATAGGCTGGTGAGCCTGACCTCAGTCGTGGGTAAATTATTGGAAGGCATTCTGAGGGACAGGATATACAAGTATTTGGATAGACAGGGCCTGATTAGGGATAGTCAACATGGCTTTGTGCGTGGTAGGTCGTGTCTAACCAATCTTAGTTCTTCGAGGAGTTTACCAAGAGGGTTGATGAGGGAAAGGCACTGGATGTTGTCTACATGGACTTTAGCAAGGCCTTTGACAAAGTCCAGCATGGGAGGCTGGTCCAGAAGTCTCTTGGCATTCAGGATGAAGTAGCCAATTGGATTCAACATTGGTTTAGCGGGAGAAGCCAGAGAGTGGTAGTAGATAGTGGTCTCTGACTGGAGGCCTGTGACTAGTGTGCTGCAGGGATTGGTGATGGGTTTGTTGTTGTTTGTCATCTATATTCATTCATTAGATGATAATGTAAACTGGATCAGCAAATTTGTGGATGACACCAAGATTGGGGACATAGTGGACAGAGGAAGGTTATCAAAGCTTGCAGTGTGATCTTGACCAGCTAGGAAAATGGCAGATGGAATTTAATGCTGACAAGTGAGGTGTTGCACTTTGGGAAGGTAGATCAGGGTAGGACTTACACAGTGAATGGTAGGGTTCTGAGGTGTGCGGTAGAACAGAGGAACCTGGGAATACAGGTCCATAATTCCTTGAAAGTGATGTCACAGGTAGATAAGGTTGTATTAGGGCGTCATAAATTGGGGCACTGATTACAGGAGTTGGGATGTTATGTTGAAGTTGTACAAGAGGCCAAACTTCGAGTATTGTGTGCTGTTCTGGCCACCTATCTACAAGAAAAGTATAAATAAGCTTGAAAAGGTGTGGAGAAAATTTACAAGGATGTTGCTGGGACTTGAGGACCTGAGTTATAGGGAAAGGTTGAATAGGTTAGGACTTTATTCCCTGGAATGAAGGAGATCTTATAGACGTATACAAAATTATGAGGGGGATAGATAGGGTGAATGCATGTAGGCTTTTCTCCCCCTCAGGTTTGGTGAGTCTAGAACTAGAGGTCAAAGGTTAAGGGTGAAATGTGTAAGGGGAATCTGAGGGGGAAACTTCTTCAGTCAGAGGGTGGTGCGAGTGTGGAATGAGCTGCCGGCGGAAGTGGTAGATGTGGGTTCAATTGTAACACTTAAGAGAAGTTTGGATAGGTACATGGATGGGAGGGGTTTGGAGGGATATGGTCCAGGTGCAGGTAGATGGGGGCTATGCAGAAGATCAGGTCAGCATTGACTTGATGGGTCGAAGGGCCTGTTTCTGTGCTGTGGTACTCCGACTCTTGTGCTTCCAAGCCATACAGATCTTCAAAGCTCAGGCTCTTTGTGGCAGCAAGGACTTGTGTGATATTATGCCCTAATGTGGATGTGCCCGAACAAGCTTGGCCCACAATGCAGCTGAGAGAAAAACTGACAGATGTCTATGGCCCCCAATGTAGCTGGTTGTCAAAAACTTTGATTAATCAAATTTGTAATTGATTTAATAGTTCTTAAAATGCAATCAACCTCTCAAACTCTTAAACAGTTAAAACTAACTGAATGAGCTTATCTGTTTCCTCTTAGCTGTTCCCCTCTATTCAAATGAATGGAGTCTCCAGGTGCAGGTTCAGCAAGCAGATTCCTCAGTGAAGACATGAGACTAGATGCTGGAATCTGGAGCAACAAACAATCTGCTGGTGATTCCTCAGTGCAGTTGCTGAGAAGTTCACTTTCAGAGAACAGTCTTGACATCTGTGGAAAAACAGCCAGTCAAGTGTAGAGGTTCTCCATTCACCTCATTGCTGTAAAGTACATTTGGAAATGAACTTGCAATAAATTATGAAATTAGATTCTTAAATTTTCTGTGATGAGGCCTTCCCAGTTAGATTGCATTTCTGTTCCAAATCAAGCGTATCATGTAGCTGATTCTGTACATGCAGAATCTGTAGAGGGCTGTTCATGCAATTGTGCAACAAGAATGAAAGCTCTTCAATCCAAGTTTTAATAACTTTTGGGCAAATTCCTGTTGTAAAAAATTGGATTCAGCCACTAAGAGTTGGTACTTCCTGTGCCATTGATGGGATGAGTAACTTTTGCAACTTTTATGTACCTTTGTTTGTATTCTCACTCATTAACTGCACACATTTCACAGCTTTTGTTCATTTTCCCCTTCAAATTGCAGTCATTAAACAATCCATTCCACAGTTTCCATGGCAATGCTTGCATCAGCCTGTCACAGTTCTATCTGCCCTCTCCACTTCCCCTTCAACTTAAAACTAACCTGTTTTCCCTCTTTCCAAGGGTCTTCAACCTGAAACGGTAATTGTTTCTCAGTACACAGATGCTGCCTGACCTGCTAAGTATTTCCAACGTTTTCTGTTCTTATTATAGGAGAATATCAGACCTGAAATTTATATTGATTGTAGACAATATTAGTGTTTTCTTCATTACAATAGATTAATGCAAGCCATGTTCAAATTGGAATCGTCCAATGCTTTCATTTTAAAGAGTTAAGGAGCACAGTTAACAAAGTTTGAGTTTTCCCGTTCGTATCAATACACGCAGCATTACAATTTATGATCTCTTCATTTTGACTTAACTGCTATATTGAGTTAATCTACTCTTCCACAGCAGTGAGTTTCTCCTCTGCAAATAATGCAGATTTACTAGTAATCTGTCATTTCAATTTCCAGTCATATCTGAAACATAAATTGTTAGCTTGATATTTAGAACTTAATAGCAGTTATCCATAAAGGGTATACTCCCAGTGTGTGTCATATTTAAAATCCTTGCACTGCTTCTGCTAATTCTTTAGCCCATAAACCTCTGGACTGTTCAAAGCACTGGAATTCTTTTTGCCTCTTCTCCTTTACAGTACTTTTCAAAACCTAATCCTTTGAGTTTATAGTCACCTGTTTTGATGCTTCCTTTTTTGGTTCTGTTATGATTTTGCCTCTGTGAAACATCTTGGGGAGCTATACTCTTCTTAAAGGCACTATGTAAATTTAAGTCTGTGGTTGAAATTGTATCTGTTGATTTGAAGAGCCTAGTGTGGAAAACAATAAGTAATTATAAATAGGATAAACTGAAGTCCTGGGATGCATATTTAAGCTGTTTAAATACAGAAAGTGGAGCTAGTGGATTGTTGGAGATGAAAATCCTTTTATGGGAACAGCTGTTAGACTGCAGAGAAGGAACTCCAACATCAATAACAAGCTTCACCACTAAGTGGTAATATGAAACCAAGCCTCTCCAAAAATAGATTATGTATGTGAGCCAAATACTTATTGTATGTAGTGTTTGCTTTTTGGGGTAAGAGGCCTCAGATAATGGTCATTTGTAATTAAATAAGGTAAGCCACATCACTCCTATCTGAACAAAGCACAAGTTGCACAATTTTTGTGATTCTTGAAAGGGATATCTAACTGGAATAGTGTGTTGAAATACTGCAAGGCTTCTTGAACACAAACTTGATTCAGTTAGTTTCTTTAAATTTTCAAGTCTCAGTCTTGCATTCTGCCGTGTATTTGAAACCCCTCTTTCTTGAGAAATGCAAGTTAATCATCTCATGGACTGCTTTCTTTGGTCTTCAAAAGAATTTTGACTTTTCATCTATGTTGTTCTGTTTGAGGTATTTTATTCCTTTTAAATTATTTAATATGGACGTCTTTATATAAACTATAGCAGCTCTTGCGTTGAAGCCCTTAACGGCTGACCTATCTTTTTGCAGCTAGGACACACCCATCTAGTATCTTAGCCTTGTTTCATAAATAAAATTACTGGCATCATCGCTCTTGTAATGTATAATTCTGCCTTCAGGGATAAAAAGCAACTGCACATTCCATACTTGCTAGTGGTCTTGCGCTTTTATTTTCTGCGGCACACAAATTAAAATGTTAACTGCAAAATCAATCTATTTACTATCTAATTCTTACAATACTTTTTTCTCTCTTTCAACCATTTCCAAATCTAGAATATGGGTGGATTGACTCTGCGGCAGCATTTCTGCTTGCAAAACTACTTGTTTTGTAATGTCTCTCCAGGTAGAAGGCAAAACAAAAGCTGGGCTGGTTGTCTTCCCACACCCTGCCATATCAACAATACATAAATTCAGTGGATTCCTCAACTTGTGATAGTGAAGTCAAGCTGAAAACTTGCCTGTGTATATGCAGCTTTAATTGAAGTTCATTTTAAATTTACAGACAGCTTTTCTGTAATGGTGATTTGCTTCCTGACTAACATTCGTGCTCTGCTACTTTAGAGCAACAGACAGAATGCTGGAGGAACTCAGTGGATCAGGCAGCACCTATGGAGGGAAATGGACAGTGAACATTTTGGGTTGAGACCCTTCATCAGGACTGGAAAGAAAGAGGGAAGATGGCCACTATAATGGGGGGACGGAGGGGGTGGACCAAGAGCTGGTGGGTGATAGGTGAACACAACAAATTCTGCGCCCACCATGACACCTCTGCGCCTACTTTGAAGACTTTGATGACCCCCCCCCCCCCCCCCCAACTGATGACCCCTTCTCCCACCTCAAATCTGCCTCCTCCTCTTGAACACCCCGCTTTTGGATCTTTTCATCTCAAACTGCTGACGGGACATCAACCGTCTCAACTTCACCACTCCCCTCACCTACTCCAACCTCACCCCCTCTGAACGTAGTGCCCTTCACTCTCTCTGCAGCAATCCTAACCTCACCATCAAACCTGCAGACAAGGGTGGTGCTGTTGTAGTCTGCCAGACTGAACTCTACCTTGCAGAGGCCAGACGGCAGCTCTCAGACACCTCCTTATTTACCCCCGAACCAGGACCCTACTGAGAAGCATCAGGCCACTGTCTCCCACACCATCACTGACCTCATCACCTCCGGAGATCTCCCCTCTACAGCCTCCAACCTCATTGTTCCCCAACTCTGCACTGCCCATTTCTACCTCCTACCCAATATTCACAAACCAAACTGCCCAGGTAGGCCCCGTTGTTTCTGCCTGCTTCTGCCCCACTAAACTCATATCCTCATATTGCGACTCCATCTTATCCCCCTTGGTTCAGTCCCTTCCCACCTATATTAGTGACACTTCGCGTGCTCTCCACCACTTCAACTTTCAATCCCTTGGCCTCTTTTTTTTCACCGTGGACATCCAGTCCCTATACACTTCTATCCCCCATCGCAAAGCCCTTGAGCCTCTCTGCTTCTTTCTGGATAACAGACCCAACCAGTTCCCCTCATCACCACCCTCCTTGTGTGACAGAACTGGTGCTCACCCTCAACAACTTCTCTTTTGGCTCCTCCCACTTTCTCCAGACCAAAAGTGCAGCCATGGGCACTCCCATGGGCCCCAGTTATGCCTGTCTTTTCATCGGCTACGTGGAACAATCCATGTTCCAAACCTACACCGGCAACGCCCTGCTACATTGACGACTGCATTGGTGCCACTTCCTGCACCCATTTGGAGTTCGTCAAGTTCATCAACTTCACTACGAACTTCCACCCCGCCCTCAAGTTCACTTGGTCCATCTCCGACACCTCTCTCCCCTTGATCTCTGTCTCCATCTCAGGAGACAGATTATCCACCAACATCTTCTACAAACACAGACTCCCACAGTTACCTCGACTACACGTCTTCCCACCCTGTCACGTGCAAAGATGCTATTCCCTTCTTTCAGTTCCTCTGTCTCCACTGCATCTGTTATGATGAGGCTTTCCATTCCAGGACATCAGATGTCCTTTTTTTTTCAGAAAATGTGTTTTTCTTCCCCACACTTACCAATGCAGCTCTCACCCCATGTTTTCTCTTCTTCTCCCCCCCCCCCCCCCCCCCCCAGTCATAACAGGGATAGAGTTCACGTTGTCCTCACCTATCACCCCACAAACTTCCACATACAACATCATTCTCCACAACTTCTGCCATCTCCAACTGGATCCTGCCACCAGGCACATCTTCCCCTTCCCTCTCCGCATTCCGCAGGGATCGTTCTCTCTGTGATTCCCTTGTCCGCTCGTCCCTCCGCACTGATTTCCCCTTCCAGACACTTATCGCTGCAATACAAAGTCTTACACCAGCACCTACACCACCTCCCTCACCACCATTCAGGGCCCTGAACCGTCCTTCCAGGTGAGGCAGCACTTCACATGTTAATCCACCGGTGTCAGTTATTGCATCCAGTGCTCCCAGTGCAGCCTCCTCTGCATCAATGAGACCCAACACAGATTGGGGGGATCGCTTCATCGAACATCTTTGCACTGCCCGCCGTAACAGCCAGGATCTCCCAGTGGCCAGCCATTTTAACTCCACTTCCCATTCCCACGTTGCCATCTCTGTCTGTGGACTCCTACTCCAAGTTGAGGTTAGACACAGATTAGAGGAACAGCACCTCATTCTGCCTTGGTAGTCTCCAATCTGACGACATGAACATTGATTTCTCTCTAATTTCTGGTAACCACTCCCTTCTGCCTCCCCCTTTGTTTTCCCTTATCCCACCAGCCCCATCACCCCTTCTCTTTTCCCCCTCTGTCCTCTCTATCTGCTTATCACCCACACATTACTCCCTCCAGTTCCCCACCTCACCACCTTCTCTCTATTCCATAGTCCACTGTCCCTATCAGATTCTATCTTCTTCAGCCCTTCGTCGCTTCCACCTATCGCCTCCCAGCTTCTTGTACCATTCCCACTCTCCCCCCTCCCCCACCTGCCTGTCTTCCCCTTCTCACTTGGATTCACCTATCACCTGTCAGCTCTTGCTCCTCTGCCTTCCCCTCCCCCCCCCCACTCCCCCATACTAGCTATCTCCCCTCTTACTTTCCAGTCCTGATGAAGGGTCTCGATCTGATACGTCAACTGTCCGTTAACCTCCATAGATGCTGCTTGACCTGCTGGGTTCCTTCAGCATTTTGTCTATTGCTCTAGATTTCCAGCAAATGCAATTTTTCTTGTAGCTCCCTTATCTAGTTTATCAATGCTGTTAAGTACCTTAAACTTTTTTTGCAGCATTTCCATCTCTCAGTCCATCCCTTCACCACCAATCTTCACATGGAGCCTGGCGTTGCTTCAGAAGACTATTGAACAGCATGGAAAGAGGAGAGAACATGATACTGGAGCCAAATTTCATCCTGCCAGCAGCAATATTGCTTTTATATTCCTGTCACTGGGATGTTTGTGCCAACTGCTTCTGTGTTGTGGTTCTGAATAGCTATTAGCAGTCCTTACAAATGCTCCAGTGCAAGAATCAAACTGTGGAGGGCAGGTGTATTAAGGGCATAGGTGGATACATGGATGGTTCATGTAGCTTCTCCTGCATTAAGTACTAGAGGTAGCTAATTGTTCCTAGTTAGTGCTTTTGAACAAAATAGATGGAAATTTATAAAAGAATGAAGGGACTTTGGCCTGAAACATTAACTGTTTGTCTTCCCACAGATACTCCCTGACCTGCTGAGTGTTTACAGCATTTTCAGATTCATTTTATTCCAGATCTACATTTTCTTTGATTTTCATTAGAGGAGGGATTTTTGGAAGTTTGGTTTTAAAAAAAAAACAATTGCAGGTTTAATGTGGAATTAAATAGATGGGTGGTTAAATGAAACTGGGAATGTACTATATGATCTATAGACCTGCTCCCATCCCCTGGATTATGGGAAGCCAAGGTGTGAGTTTTAGGCTTGTTCTGAGGTGAGTACAAATGGAAGGACAATAATGAGGGATTTCATGTACCCCAATGTTCACTGAGGTTCACTGAGTGCAAAAGGTATAGAATTTTCAATAATGCATTCAAGAGTTTTCTAGCAATATGCAGGAAGCCAATAAAAGAGGGCCTTAAATTAGTTTAAGGAGTGAAGCTGGGCAGATAAAAGAATTATAAATAAGATAATTTGTGGAAATGGTGATTTGGAGGGGCTCCACAAGATTTGGAAGAAGATGCTTTTTTTCGGTAATTATATGAATGATTTGGATCTCCTTTAAAGGTGATTTGGACAATGGGCTGGATCATATCCTGATGTGGATAGTGGCTCCAATATTCAGTCTGTCTTTAATGTCAGCATCTGTGGATTGCTTCTTGAAAAGTGGAAGTGTTCTGGAGGACAGATGAGTCCAATAGCAGTTCTGCATTATACTGAGGACTAAGGGTACTTTGCACCTGGCTCCTCAGGTTTACTTCAGCTGTGACTAATGTACAAGTGACAACCCTCACTCAAATAGTGAGTTCAGAGTTGAGTTTTTTGCTTTTCGTTATTTTGCTTTATGTTGATGCTTCTAATTAATTTATAGTTTGTAATTTAAAATAAATTCACTGTTTTTAGTAATATAGGAATTTTAAAACTAGTCTTTAAGCTGTTTTTAAACGTCTCCGCATATCAGAAACATTTAAAAACATTGAAATGTACAGTGAGCCAGCAAAGGCTAGCAAGTAATGCTCGGACATGGCCTTGGGATCAACCCTTTTAGGAATGCCTTCTGTTCCTGGAAGGGCTGTGGACCGAAGGCTATCACCACCCTGCAGGGCTGCAAAAGTGTTGTGTGCTGCAGGAAAGTGCATGTCAGACATGGGCAGGTCAATTATGATCTGACCCAAAAATGTCTTATTACCCACAATAACTTCATGGGTGCTGAGGACATTTTTCCTTTAAAGGAACTAGTATTTTGAATGGAAGAGCTGTGATTATTAATCCCCTTTCAAAGTCCATTACTCTGAGTTGTGGGGGACTGTGATTGGCAAACCCTGTCAGCAGTTGCTGATGTGGAAATTCATTTGTTTCTGTCCTTTTGCACTGGTTCACTCATCAATAAAAACAATCTTGCACTATTTCCTCAGAATATAATTCAGAGGTGTTGTTCATCCCTTTTCACTCTTCACACAGCTGCTGCTCGTGGGAAGTGCTGGAACCACCCGTATTGTGAAGGGTCATGACTGTCACATGACACCACTGATCACCTGGTCGAAAGACACGTCACTGTCAATCAAGGTCTGGCTCCACTCACCCATTAGTCTGCACTTGATCATTGGCTTCAGTAAACACCTTTGTACCTGGCCTTGGGCCATTGATTTGTCTGAACTACCTGGGCTGGACCACCCAGCTCTCCAGCACTACAAAGAGTGCCACGTGTGTGGTTCTTTCTCTCTTGATTGCTCTGAGGAATCGTGAAACAATGCTGAAGAGACCATTGGTAAGAGTGCACTTCCACGGGTTAGGAGCATTCTAAAGTAGATTCCCGGTAGCGTAGAGCTGTGCCTGCACTGAGCTGAGGGGTAGCAGACATCATATTGTTTCTTCCTTCATCGTTTGTACCCAGTTTGTTGTGTGTGCATGTGTATCTTACCCTCATTGCGATTTTTTCCCCCCCCCCCCGTTCGCGATTACCAGTGTGTATGTGTTGTTCCCATTATCCTGTCCCGCATTTGTCTTTTATAAATAAATCATTTTAACTCCAAAGACTGTGTCCAGAGTCCATGTCCCTCGAGACCCTCGAATCTGTTACACAACACCACCACACCCACCTGGCCCTCTCTCAACTGAGCCTCTGGTTCTTATTCCCCAAGTTTTATTTTTATAAGCCTTCATTCCCTCTTCTTCTGAGTTCCCCGTCCCTCCCCCCACCCCTTTACCATGTCATGGGTGGAACGAAAACAGCGGTTTGCAACTGGACAGGGAGAAGTTTGAATTCGAGCTTGGGAACCTTTAGGTAGTTGAGAGACTGTATTTTAATAATGCATCTAGGCAAATTGTGTTGAAAGGAGAAACTTTAAAACTCCATTTTTGAAGTTTTATTATGAATTAAAATTAGATATCTAAAGGACAAATCTGATGCCCATCAGAAAGGGAAACCTTATCCTGTCAGGCCTATCTGTGACTCCAGACCCACAGAAATGTGGTTGACTTTTAACTTCTCTAAACTGCCCAAGTAAACCATGTGGTACATGAAACTGCTTCAGTTAAACGATGGTTGGATTTTGTAGGGAAACACTTAAAAACCATCGTGAACACTGGCAGCTGCTAGCAACTTCAGAACTTCTGCACAAGTCCTGCAATTAGATTCAATTATTTGCAGCTGTGGCAAATCCCCAACACTTGCTGTGTGGAATCCCTGTGAAACGCTCTCACCAGATGTGTCCTGGCACAGGGATTGCTCCACCATTCATTTCAATGAAGGTGTCTGACTGAGAATTTTTTTATATTTTGAGTCTAACTCCAATACTTGAGAAAATCCAATTCAGCCAAGTAATGACTGATGTTTACCACTGGCACATTGCAGTTGCAGGACGTAGCATCCACAAAATGAACTAGAGCATCTTGCCAAGGATTCTTTGACAGCACTTGGCAAATACCTAAACTCTGCCTCTGAGGAAGGTAAGGACATTAGCTGCATGGTAATACCACCACCAATTATTCCTTGGCGGGGTGGTGGGAAATGAAATAGGTCAATAAAGTGGGGGAAATGGTGCTCATAACATGAAGTACTATGGAAAGGATATGGGCCACGCCAAAGTAAACATGGTTGTTTAGAGAAAAGTCAATTTAAGTGGGATGAGTACAGATCTGGTCCAGGTAAATTGGAATCTAAACTTGGCAGGCAAAATCATAATTGAAGTTGTAGATATTTCAGCTCCAGTCTTGGTGCATTCTCGTGAGGAAGAGAGATGGACATTTAAAGCTAGAGTTTGCTGGTTGATCAGAGAGAGAGAGAAAACATTAAGTATATTAAGTGGGGGAGGGGGAAGCATTGAGAAAACAATTCTGAACAAGCTGTTTAAAGATAAAAAGGGAGAAGATAAAAGTGACAGCGTAAGAGAGAATCCAACAATATTCTTTAGGTATGTGAGGGATTGCAAGAGGGAAAGGTGAGGCAAATCAGAGGCCATTAAAGGAAACCTACCCATGGAGGCAAAAGGCATGACTAAGGTACTAAATGACTACCTTGCATTAGGATTTACTAAGGAAAGAGCTGCTGGAGACTCAGCAAAGAAAGATGTGCTAAGATTCTGTATGGGCTTAAAATTGACAGAAGTACTAGAAAGGCTAGCTGTACTCAAAGTGGACGAGTTGCCTGGTCCAGATGGAATGCACCATTAGTCGCTGAAGGAAGTAAAAAAGGGAAATTGCAGAGGACCTGGCTGTAATCTTCCAAATATCTACATTCGATCGCAGTACCCAAGGATGATAAAATTGCATATGTTTAACCCTTGTTCAAAAAAATATAGGAGTAAATCCATTTACTACAGAACCACCAGTTTAGTCTCAGTGGTGGATAAATTCTAGAAACAATCAGTGACAGAAATAGCAGTCATTTGGACAAGTGTGTATTGATGAATAAGCTGGCATGGATTTATTGAACACAAATTGTGTCTAACTACATCAATTGACTTTATTTTAAAAGAAACTATGAAAGAACTGCAGTTACTGTGGTATCTGTGGACTTCCAAAAGGTACTTGTTAATTTGCCACATTTGGTTTGTCATCAAGATTGACGACAATGTTGATGACAAACCAAATGAATAAAGGAAGTTACATCATGATGTTTGGCAAAGAATCTATCAATAGTACTGTGAGAGTTAGTACTGAAGTTGTTCATTGGATTGAAGTCCATTTGAGTTCCCCAGGGCTTGGGGTCAGGACTATTGCTTTTCCTAATAATGTCTTGATTCTGGTGTACAGAATACAATCTTCAAAACTGCAGATGACAAACCTTGGAGGCACAGTGAACTGTGAGGAGGATAATAATAGATTTCAGGGTGGAGGGGGTGGATTGTTGGCAGATGAAATTTAATGCAGAGGAATGCAGTGTTACAGTCTGGTAGGAAGGATAAGAAGAAACAATTCTAAAAGGGGGACAAAGACAGATCTGGGAGTATATGTGCATAGTTTGTTGTAAGTGGTAGAGCAGGTTTAGAAAGTGGTTTCAAAAAAAAAGCATATGGGATGCTGGGCTTTATAAATAGAGGCATGGACTGAAAGAACAAGGAAGTCGTGATGAACTGTTATGAAACGGTGATTCAGCCACAATTGGAGCACAGAATCTGGTTTGAGCTGAAAAGATGTATGAGCTTGAAAGAGTGTTCAAGATTTACTCAAGTGATATTTAGGATGAGAAACTTTGGTTATGTGGATACACCAGAGAGGCAAGGGCTGTTCTCCCTTGAATGTGAGAAGTTGCAAGTGGACATGCTAGAGGCATTTGAGACCATAAGCAGAGTCGATAGAGAAATTTGCCATAGCAGAAGGATCAGAAACTAGGGGGCATATAATGAAAGTGATTGGCAAAAGAATCAGCATTGACCGCAGGAAAAAAAACTACTTTCTGTAGCAAATGGTTAGGATCTGGAGTGCACTGTCAGGGGTAGCAGCAGAGACTGATTCAGTTGCGGTGTTCAGAATGGACCCAGATAATATCTGGAAGGAAAGAATTTACATGACTGTGAGGTGAGTGCAGGGGAGCAGGACGAGCTTGGATTGCTCTTGCCTAAATCTGGTCTGGACTTGACAGGCCAACTTCAGTGTTGTAACTGGTTGCACAACCTTCCTGATTTAGAAACATCTCAGTATTCCATCATTACCAGAACTTGCCACCTGCAGCAGTACCTTCCCAACATACACTGCAGTGGTTCGAGAATGTGACTCAACACCACCTTCTCTTAACGCAGTTAGCAATGGGCATTAAATGCTTGCCTTGACGAAGACATTCATACATTCTTCATACACCCCATGTATGAAGGAAATTTCTTAATTTGTAAATTGGATAAGTGATATTATAGTTAAATTTATGAAATTTTCTGTGTACATGTATACTCAAATGTGGAACTCTAAGCAAAATAAAAAAAAGATCTGATGATTCTAGGAAACCAGTATCCAAAGTAGCAGCTGATGTTACTGGTTTCGTAAGTATTTTTTGCCAGTATGATTGCTACTAGGCATATAATGATCCAACTTGAAATTTTCCAGTGATTTGATTCCTGATTTCCCCACTTCCATTTCTCTCCCCAAAACACTTAATTTTCTGTGGTATGTAAAAATTGCAGTACTTTCTTTTGATTCCCTGCACATTATTTATTAATGTTAGATTTTAGAATATTTCTAACATTAAAGGCAGCACATTTCATTGAAAGTTTCAGTATCATGGGACTGGTCTTGACACCACATGACCAAATTGGCAAGCAGAAGACTTTCCTGAATGAGGAATCACTTTACAAATGTATTATGTTTCAGGAATACACACTTAACAAATATAGAAGCAAGTCGTGAAAGTGTTGCATGTCAATAGAATTCAATTGACAGCAAATTGATTGTGAAAGGAATCACTTATGGTTTCTGATGGGAAGTTAGTAATTTTCATGTTAACTGTTTGGTGTGATGCTAAACAGAGGCCCATTAGCAACAAGATGTAAATGAGTTGTTTGTAATGAAGAAAAATGCGAATTGTTGTTATCCCAAAGCACTTAAATGCCAATGAATTACTTTTGAAGTGTAGTCGCACAAATAACATGAAAAATCTGCGTTAGAGGTTTGCTTTTAATTTAATACCGTTCAAAATTGGAATTAGCATTATCCCATATAGTTTGAAATCAGTTATTTGGTGTGTCACTGGTTAACGTTAAAGGCATTGGACGTTTTGTAGATAGGTTTGTAGCTGTAGTAGATTTTCAGTCATGAACTTCCGATATCTGTTCCTTTACAAAGCAATATCAAATTTTACAGGGACTCTTGAAACTAATGCAGCTGCAATAGTGTGATCAATTACACAATGGCAATTACATTACTTACTGAAAGGCTGCTTCACTTTTCAGTGGCAATGATGGTCCCCTACATCTGAATATATTTCAAGTAAGCCAAGAGAAAGCAAAAGGTTAGTTTATATTTACTAAAATTTTCTCTTTTTTTATGGCTGACTGCCTACTATGTTCATTTTGCATTCTCTTCATTGGCAATGAACTTGGCTCCTTCCTCCTCCTCTGAGATTGTGATCAGGACTTTTTGCCTGTGTGTACAGTGAATTCTTCATGTGTAGGAGCCTGATGTAGTTCTCCAGAATGCTTGCTTTCACTTGAATATGAGTTTCAACCTTTCCACTTGTATCTTAGGCTTACTAAGTCTCTTGCATTCAGCAGGAGTATTATACATTTCACTCTCTCTCACCAATGAATTCCTGCAGGACAGAGATACAGAAGGCCTGAATGTTAAGCATATCACTCTTCACTGTTCTTTTGCTCTGCCATACATGTCTCTGTTTAAATCCCTATATTCTGGCCAAATTGTAACCTTGAGTAAGTCAAAACCAAGTTCAGTAGCTAAGAGTAAAAAAAGGACTGGCTAACTCTATTCCTGACCTTTCTCACTGTGGACCATCAGGGCTATTGAATTTTCTACTATCATTTCTAACCGGTTCCCTAGGGAGAATGGAAAATATTTATAGTTCATTGTTCAAATTGCATGTATTGACCACAGTCCAAAGATTGATGTTTGCTTTCATAGCATGTAACCATTGTCTTTAACAGCACAATGCTCCAGTGGATTGAGATTTTTTTTAAATGGCAAACCTAGCAAGCAGATTGAGATTTTATTTTGGCAAAAATTCTGTATAATTGGAAGGTGTTGCTGGTGCTGATTTTTAAAGTGTTCAAGCAATAGTTTGCTGCTGGAAAAATGTTTTATCACTACAAATTTTTGACTTCAAATAGTACTGTTAGTCTTCTGATAAGTGTGGTTGAAGCGCAGTGTTAAATAGTACTCCATCCCTCATTTTGCTTTTCACGTACCCTTTCCCACTCTTTGACACTGAAAAGGAACTACCTTAACAATGGCAAAAACATGTTCTGTTCAGCATAATTGTCCTGTCTTCCACAGTTCTATTGAAATCAATGACCCTTTGAAACAAAAGGTCACCATCTTCCCCATTAAGTACATTTTTACCATTACCCCAACTCAAAGTTGGGAATATCTCTGTACAGACTTAATGAAAATGCTCAACGGTGATGTATGGTGAGAGAATTAACTAAATCACGTCGACAACCAATATTGAAAGTTTTAGTTTCAATTGAAGTTATCAAATATGTGAATATCTAGGAAAGATCCTTGATCATTTAATTTTTTTTGATTAAATTTAGGCTTCTTATTGAAGGATAATGCCAAAATTATTTTTAAAAAAAACAAAAACAGTAATGCAAATGAGTTAGGCAAAAATTGTATAAAGCTCCCCAGCCTAAAATGTTAAATAAAATAAATGCTGGAACTACTCAGGAGTCCAGCAGCAACCTTGAAGAGAGCAAAAGAGATGATGTTTGAAATGTACCTTCAGAACTGGATTTTCTGGCATTCTGTTATTTAAATTTCAAATGTTCAGGTCTTTTCCTTTTATAAAACAAACACATTATTGTCTTTACTTTGTGTACTTCTTTTAAAAAAAAATTGCCCTCAATGACTATAGAATATTTTTGTTCCTAATTAACAAAAATGTTGACTTCCTATGTTATAGTAATGATACCACTGTTGTATTTTGTTTGCTGATGAATTTGAGACATCCTCAAGTCACAAAAGGTCTTCAATGTAAACTGTGCGCATACCATATTTCTTAAGTAAAACTAAAATAGAGATTTGTGATAGGTGGTACAAAAATTAGAAAATCTGAGAGCTTCAATACCAGTTTCCCTAGAAACTCTATACAAAAGAAAGTAGACTTTTGTCACTATCAATATCTATCCTGTAGAAATGTAATACATTAAAATGGAGCAGTGATCAATGGAAAGTAATAAAATCGGAGTCCTTGTATCTGGATCATTTCCAATAAGAGGCAGTTTACAGAGAACCTGGACATTGGTCCTGTGGAATGCAGACTAAAGAAATATTTAGTAACCTTTGGGGAGCTGAGTCTATGATTGAGAACAAAAATTCCCCAAGTTAATTTCTGATCATATTTAAGGCAAAGATTCCAAGGAAACAGGTACAACAAAACAAGTGAAATGCTAATCTTTATCTGAATGCTTAATATAAAGTTACTGGAGCAAGGGAGGTGTGGCAGTTAATCTGAAGAATCAGGAATAAATCTAGTGCGCATTCTAATTTTGAGGTACAATTTGGGAGCCAGTTTTAGAAATCTTGATGTTAAATCTCACCATAATCAGATTGTCCCAAGATAAGATGTCTTTATTAGTCACATGTACATCGAAACACAGTGAAATACATCTTTTGTGTAGTGTGTTCTAGGGTTAGCCCACAAGTGTCACCACGCTTCCGGGGCCAACATGGCATGCCCACAACTTCCAAACCCGTACGTCTTTTGGAATGTGGGAAGAAACTGGAGCACCCAGAGGAAACCCACGCAGACATGGGGAGAACATAGAAACTCTTTACAGACAGAGGCCAGAATTGAATCCAGGTTGCTGGTGCTGTAATAGCATTATGCTAACTGCTACACTACAGTGCCTGCTACAGTATCCATTTCTCATTAATAAACCAATACCAATAATATTCTATGTCTGTTGCACTGAGGTACAGTGAAAATTTGTCTTGCATACCATTTGTGCAGATCAATTCATTACACAGAGCATTGAGGTAGTACAAGGTAAAAACAATAACAGAATACAGAGTAAAGTGTCACAGCTACAGAGGAAGTGCAGGTAGACAATAAGGTGCAAGGTCATAAGGTAGATTGTGAGGTCAAGAGTCCATCTCATCGTATAAGGGAACCGTTCAATAGTCTTTTAACAGTAGGATAGAAGCTGTCCTTGAGGCTGGTGGTATGTATAGGCTCCTGTGTCTTCTGCCTGATGAGAAAAAGGAGAAGAGAATGTCCCAGGTGGGTGGGATCTTTGATTATGCTAGCTGCTTCAACAAGGCAGCGAGAGGTATAGACGGAGTCCATGGAGGGGAGGTTGGCTTTTGTGATGTGCTGGGCTGTGTCCACAACTCTCTGCAGTTTCTTGTGGTCTCGGGCAGAACAGTTGCCATACCAAGCTATGATGCTTCCAGATGGGATGTTTTCTATGGTGCACCGATAAAAGTTGGACTGTCAAAGGGGACTTGTCAGATTTCTTTAGCCTCCTGAGGAATTAGAGGAGCTGGTGAGCTTTCTTGGCCGTGGCATTTACGTGGTTGGACCAGGACAGGCTATTGGTGATGATCGCTCCAAGGAACTCTAAGCTCTCAACCTTCTTGACCTCGGCACTGTTTATGTAGACAGGAGTATGTACACTGTCCCCTTTCCTGAAGTCAATGACCAGCTCTTTTGTTTTACTGATATTGAGGGAAAGGTTGTTGTCATGACACCATTCCACTAAGCTCTCTATCTCCTTCCTGTACTCCAACTCATCGTTATTTGAGATACGGCCCACTACGGTGGGATCATCTGCAAACTTGTAGATGGAGTCAGAGCAGAATCTGGCCATGATGTCATGAATATGTAGGGAGTAGAGTAGCGGGCTGAGGATGCAGCCTTGTGGGGCAGCAGTGCTGAGAATAACCGTGCTGGAGGTGTTACTGCCTATTCTCACTGACTGCAGTCTGTTGGTCAGAAAGTCAAGGATCCAGTTGCAGAGAGAAGTGTTGAGTCCCAGGTCTCAGAGTTTGGTGATGAGTTTGCTTGGAATTATAGTATTGAAGGTGGAGCTGTAGTCAATAGTCTAACATAGGTGTCTTTTACTGTCCAGATGCTCCAGAGATGTGTAGGGCCAGGGAGATAGCATCCACTGTAGACTTGTTTCGGCAGTAGGTGAATTGCAGTTGGTCAAGGTTTTCTGGGAGGCTGGAGTTAACGTGTGCCATGACCAGCCTCTCAAAGCACTTCATGATGGTCGATGTCAGAGCCACTGATCAGTAGTCATTAAAGCATTTTAGGTACTGGGATGATAGTAGTGGTCTTAAACCAGGTGGGAACCTCAGATTGAAGCAGGGAGAGGTTAAGTCTGTCTGCAAATACCCCCACCAGCTGATCTGCACAATATCTGAGGACACGGCCAGGGACACCATCCAGGCCAGATGCCTTCTGCGGGTTCACTCTCCAGAAGACTGATCCTGCATCCTCAGTGGTGGCCACGGGTTCAGGTGCATTGGAGGCTGTTAGGGTGGGTGGTGACAAACCAATCCCCTTCTGTTCAAACTGTGCATAGAAGTAACAAGTACCAGATCAAGCCGAGAGCTGCATTGCCATGGCTACCTATGCATTGTTTTTTTCCCTGAGTAAAGACTTTGTTTGCACTGTAATTGCTAGAAATTCTGCTGGAATTCCTGGCCTGATTTCAACTTGCTGGCTGATACAATAGTCTCAGTAGATACTCAGTACTTGCTTGGGTGAAGTTGAAATTCTGTTCTCCACACCCTTCCTATTTCTCCAACCAGCCATGTTAATCATATAATCAGCCAGACAGCATTATTTCCAGCATCTGCAGTTTTTAAAAGCTTTCATCACCTATTGTTTGGTTGAATTTGTCAGTTCGCTTTAATATATAAGCTGTGCCACCTTTTTCTGCCCATTCTCTTCTCCATTCATTTTACATTCTTGGATATAATGTGCATGTCTCTTGGGATTCAATCATGTTTCTAATTAATGTGGTTCAGCAGCAGCAGCTTCCAAGTTGTGTTTATGCAAATACATAATCCTTCTTTCAAAGTGCACATGTTATATTTTTCATCATGTATAATTGACTGCTCTCATGTAACCTGGTTCATGTGTGCATAACTGAGTTTGAATTTCTGCTCTTTTTAGTTTAAATTGTGAATGTGATGTGGAATCCACTGATGAACAACTTGGATGTAACTTGTTGAAACTGGTTCAGCTCAAATGGAATGGAATTCAAGCTTTTGCAGGCAAATACTTTGGGAGTTGTTTTTTTTAATGAACTTGCCCTGCTTGGTTTTGTAATATCCAAATTGTAGTTTCTAAGGACTAGGGACCACTTTGTTGTAAATGCTATTGAAAGCACTGGATTTATAGCATCATAGTCATAGTATATCTTTATGAAGAGTGCAGTGGTGTATGTTGCTACTAGGTGAAAAGTCTTGAATGCATTTTGAAAGGTGGATTAGTTCTCAAAAACTGGTTGAACAGGTTACATCTGAAGAGGTTTCTGCCGATGGGGTAGCTCTCAACTCCCACACTTTAGGCCCTGCAGTTTATGCACTGAGATGAAGTAACTAATTGCCTCAACAATAGTGAAATTCTGATGATAAAAGTTTTCATTAATATACTGTAAATTACAGAATAACTTTTCAAACATGCTAAAATAGGAAGTTAAACTCATTTTTACTGAGATTTAGTTTGTCCATTGCAAGCAATTTCTATCTTAATATTTTATGTCAGACTTTGCTTTGCACCAAATCATTCCTTGTAACTTTGCCTGTTACCTTTTTATCGACCCATCAACTGTTTAGAGGTGATCCTTCCTGGTTTTCAACCAACCTAATACCAGAACATTGAAACGTGGTACATTCACATTTGAAAAGTCCATTCATATCATCTTCATTGTTGTTTATTCAGGTAAAAATGGCGAGCACTGCATGAGAAATAGCTGGCAATTCTGGTGAGCTAGCGTGCTTGTTATGTAATTTCAAGGGTTGCATTTTGCTGGATCTTGCTTTATGCTAAATCAAGACTGCTGGTTGTAGTTATGAAAAATGATAGGCAGAAGGAAAGTTCATTCTGCTTGTTCCACTTAAGTTTTTTGTGGGATATTAAAAATAAAGAAATTGAGCAATCAACAGTTTCATGGAAAAGTTAAATGAGCAGATGTTGGATCCTTTGAAAGAAGTGAGAGATTACTCACAGATGGTGAAGTAACTAGTGAGGGGACCTTTGGTGGAGAAGGAGGTGGAAAGTAACAGAGGCAGCTACATAGGCATCACTGCATTGATGTCTGAGGTTAGGGTGCAGAAAACTGTTTTAAGGAGAGCATAGTGAAGCTAAAAACCAATGAGTGCTCTCTGCTGTTTACTATTTGAATATTAGATAATATCGGGTGGGGTGAGAGACACCTGGAGAGCTTAATATGTTGTGATATGGGTAACTAAGCCATCAAGTGGGGAGAAATATGAAAGAAGAACATAGTCATATTTCTGCCTGCTAATTCCTCATGAGCTCGTGGGAGTAAATTAAATAGTACAAGCAAAGCTAGAGAGAAGAGAATAGAAATGCAAAATGACAAACAGACTTTGATAAGATGGGATAAAGGGTGTAAATCTACCAGTAAATCTGTAGATAAGGCAAGTTACAAAATAATTAGAGGACAACATAAAAGGCTTTATATCTGAATGCACGTAGCATTACAAAAAATGAACCACTGCTCCTTTATTCGCAAAGGGAGGGACACAGGAAGCAGGAAACCGTTGGCCAATTAACTTAACGCCTGCCATCAGGGAAATGCTTAAAAACTTTTTTAAAGATGCTGTCGGAAGGCCAACAGGGGATCATTTTTGACCAATTGATTGGAATTGTCTGAACTAACATGTTCCAGAAGACATTTGATAAGATGTGTCAAGTAAGTTTGTTTTGGAAAATAGAGGCTCATGGTGGAGGAGGTAGAATATTGGTGTGAATAGAAGATTGGCTGGCTCACCGAAAACAGTAGGTATAAATGTTTCCTTTTCTGGCTGGCAAGGAGTGATGAGCAGTGAGCCACACGATTGTTGTTGGGGTCTCAACATTATACAATTTACAGTGTATAAATGACTTGGAAGGCGCCAAAGATAGTTTCTAAATTTGCTGGTGATACAAAGAGGGGAAGGAAAGTTGAGTGTCAAGGAATATAGATGGGTTCGGAGTGGCATAGATTTGGCATATGGAGTATAAAGTGGAAAAGTGTGAGATTGTCTATTTTGACAGGAAATTTTTTTTTAAAAAATGTATTAATGATGAGAGATTGTAGAGCTGAGGCAGAGGCAACAAGGTGTCCTCCTGCATTATTTGGTTCAGCAAGTGATTAGAAATGCTCAAAATGCTATCTCTAATTGCTAGGACAATTGAATACAAAAGTAGGGAAGTTCAGTTATCCAGGGCAATGTGAGAACAATGTGACACTACAGTGTCGAGTATTTGGCCTCCTAAGGAAGGATATATTGGAAGCAGTTCAGAGGTGGTTTACCAGACTGAAACTTTGAGATTAGTTAATGAGGAAAGGTTGGACAGGCTAGGCTTGCATCCACTGGAATTTAGAAGAGTGAGAGTGCCCTTGACCGAAATATGAAACCTTGAAGGATTTACAGGATGGGTATGGAGAGGATGTTTCATCTTGTGGATCCCTATTAAGAATAAGGCTCCATGCATTTAAAATGGAGATGAGGTGAAGTTTTGTTCTTCAGAGGGCTGAGTCAATAATACTTTTCTTCAAAATACACTGGAGACAAACTCTCTGAATACCCTGAAGCAGAGATGGAGAGATTCTTGATAAGGAGGTGGAAGGTCAGCAGGTTGGCAGGAACGTGGAGCTGAGGATACAACCAGATCAGCCATGAGCTTATTGAAATGGAGCAGAGTTGAAAGGCCAAGTGGCCTACTCCTGCTGCTAATTTGTATGTAAATATGTAGAGGTGACATCATGTGATCTAAGCATGGATTTGCCAAATCTGTCAGTGTTTGCTGTGCCTGCTCATTTGTAAACAGTGGCCATATGGGTGTAGTATCACAGGAAGTTGACTCATCTTTATAACAATCTAGCCAGGAATCAATGTGGGCAGGAAAGAGAGGTTAAATATTGGAGCAAAGATTATGTCACCACCTAATATAAATTATTACAGATTGGCCTCGTCCAACTGTTTTCAAATCAAAAGTTAATTTCTGTGCATAATCAGCAATGCAAACTATATTCCATGCAAGGAATACTAATTGTATAACATTTTATATTCAAATACTTAATACACCCACCAAGTACCCCTGGTGTCTCTGAAAGCCATTCTCTCAGTTGCTTTGTCTTAATGTCATTTGCTCCATTGGTGAGACATTGCACACAGATTCCAACTAACTTGAATCTCTCTTTCCCAATTCTGATGAAGGGTCACACCCCAAACATACACTCTTTCTCTTTCCACAGGTGTTGCCTGGCCTGCTGATTTTTTTTTTCTCTCTGCCCCCAGCATATTCTATTTGTTTCAGAAAGCTTCCCTTTTGTAGCTAAAATTATGTTCCCAGAGATTTAAAAAAAACCTAATATACTCATTTTATGCCTACTTGTTCACAATCTTATAAGAATAAAATAAAATGTATGTGTTTCAGTGAATAACTAGGCTGCTGAGTGTTACCAAGTATGAAGCCTCTTTGATGTCTCTTTGGATGGTTACAGTGATGCTTCTGTTTTCTAGCGTCAGGTCTGCTTGTCTGGTTCACTTTTTTTATTGTGCCTTTGCTCCAAACTGTGTCACGTGTTTATGGCAATTTTGAGAGAACTTGAATTGTTTTGAAAGTATCTTTACTGGATGGATAATCTCATTGAAAACTATGAAATCCCGTGGAGGCCATAAAAAGGAAAGATGTTGAGATGTTTCCACTAGTGAGGGAGTCTTGAATGAGAGGACATAGCTACAAGATAAGGGGGTGGTCATTTAACACTGAGGTATATAGGAAATTTCAATTTACAGAGGACAGTGAATCTCTGGAATTCTCTATCCCAGAGGAATGTGAAAGTTTGATCATTGGAAGTATTTGCAGATCAAGATCAGAGAACTGAGGGCTATGGAGAACAGGCACAGAAGTGGAGACGAGGCCTGGGACAGGTCAGCCATGATCATATTGAATTGCAGGACACAACTGTGTGGTCTGGTGGCCTAGTCCAGTTCCTATTTTCTTGTGTTCTTATACCGTAAATCTGGGAGTGACAGAACATGGAATCAAAAACGAGGGGGTATTTTGACTCATCCTGCCTGAACCAATCAAAATGGATCTAACCATTTTTCCTGCATTAAGTTCATAGCCCTGCAGGTCTCTGCTCTTCAAGTACACATCCAATTTAACTGTGAGCTTTCTGTCTCTACCATTTGAGTCAAGCAGTGAATTCCGAACCCTACCACATTCTGGATGCAAAAATTATCCTCATTCCCTTTCTAACAATTATTTTATTTTTTGCCCTTGTTTTTGACTTTTCTATTAAGGAAAATAGATCCTTCCTATTTATTGTCTGCACTCGTGTTTTATATCTCTCCCTAGAGCTTCCTCTATTTCAAAGAATAACCCAAGATTGTCCTTCTTCATATTACAATTTTCTAGGCAACATTTCTGTAGATCTCCTCTGCACCCCCTCCAGTTCAATCATGACTTATCTAGGGAGGGTGCTGAAAAGTTTCACAAGGATTTGCCTGGATTGGAGGGTTTGGGGAATTAGGAGAGAGTGGATAGGCTGAGCCTGTTTTCCCTGGAGCAAAGGAAGCTGAGGTGACGTGATAGAGGTACATAAAATTTTGAGAGGCATAGATGGGGTAGATAGCCAATGTTTGTTTACCATGGTGGTGGTGTCTAAAACTAGAGGGAAAAAAGCTTAAGGTGAGAGGGATGAGCTTCAAGAGTGATCTGAGGGGTAAATCTTCCACACAGCGTAGTTGGTATCTGGAATGAGCTGCCAGAGGAGGTGGTGTAGGCAGAAACAGTACGATTTAAGAGATATATGAACAGGTATTTGAATGAACAAGGCATTGAGGGATGATGGAATTAAACAGAAATGGGATTAGAATAGATGGGCGTGATGGCTGACATAGACATGGCAAGCTGAAGGCCCTTTCTGTGCTATAAAACTCTGACTCTCTAATCGCACCTTTCCTGTATTGTCAATGGAACTGCATGCAGAATCCAAGCAGTGGTCTGACTTTCCTTGTACACAATCCATGTGGAGTCCAACAGTGGAAATCTCTTGCTGGGATTCTCCAGACCTGGCCTTGAACTGGATTCCCAGCAAGAGATTACTTATTATTTAATCTTTTGAATTACTTATTAGTTATGTAATATTTTAGTGTGATCTTTAGTTTAAATAATTTTAATCATTTACATCTATTATAACAGTTTCTAAAAAAAGATTAAAATTTCGGTCCCGGCTTTATCAGGACAAAGCTCTGCCTCCAGTTTCCCTCCTGTCAAGGGCCGTCATGCTGATCCAGGGCTGAGGCCTCCAAAAAGCAGCACGAGTCCTCTCTCGGCCTCACCAGACATCCTCCAGATTGAAGATGGTCAGTATGATTGAACCCCTGCATCTGAACAAGGGAGTAGCAGTGGTGGGTACCTGGGTTGTGAGTCCAGAAGGCCGACCAAATCCAGCTTAATTTGGATCATTGAGTTCAAATTCAGTTTACAAACATCTGAATCAAATTGAAAAATGCCATATCTATGTACAATTACAGTCCTGTCTGTCTTGTGTACCAATAGCAACATCCCCATTTATCAGTATCTTCATTAGTTTTACACTACCCATTGACAGGAGATATTTACAACTGCGTCTCACGAATTCATCTGTGGTGCTGTTGTGCCATGTGACTCAGACTGCAGTGTTGTTGTACTACATGACTCATACTGCAGTAGTAAGCCCCTTGAAAGCAACCCATATATAAGGAAGCTTGGTCAACAGTTTGTAATGCTTTATGCCATGTGTCTGCAAATTTACCACATTTAGTTTCCATATTTCTTCTTTCTTTACACTATTTTTGTAGATAATGATTAAATAGATTAGTAAAGCAGATTAAATTAGAAAATGACTTGACACACATGGTGCAATAGGTAGCAACCTCATCTCCTGAGTCAGATAGTCAAGGATTTAAGTAAAATTACAGGCATCTAAGTACATAATCCAGACTAACACTGTGGTGTGGTACTGAGGTATATCTGCAATGTTGTGTGCAGCCTTTCAGGTGACGCATTAAACCGAGGCTCCATCTACCCTTTCAGTTGAACCTATGATATTGTTCTCCTTTAATCAACTTGACAATAAAATGGATTACTTGGCCAGTCACGAAATCTCAGGATTTTCTGTTCTTCCTATCTCAAGTTCTTTCAGAGAAAAAAAAACGTGAAAGCAAAACAAAGCAGAAGACAAATAAGAGTAGACTAAAAATAAAACTCTCAGTTGTGGAAGAGACCAGGGTGGAGTTTTTGCCCCATCAGAAATCCATATACCAATTGCTCTTGAGATTTTGCTAGTTTTGCCAAGTTTTCACTCAATTACATGATTTAAACCTTTCTGGGATAATCAAGCAGTATAATAGAAGGCATTTATTTATACTTTTTTCCCTGCAAAAAATTTTTTGATATAATTGAGACCGTAGATTTTATAAGGCTGAAAATTAAATGTCACAGAAGTATTATTTATTACTGTCCAGTTCACCATCTGTGAGTAACCCAATTTTAAATAATTGCAAACCTATCATATGTAAGCATTTACTAGTTTTGTTAGTATGGTTTCCAGTCTCTTAATAAATTAAGTATTTTCTGAAGGTGGCCATTAGTCATACAGCATGGAAGCAGGCCATTTGATCTACCATGTCCACACTGACCAGTGGGCACCCATCTGTATCAATCCCTTCTTCCAGCACTTGGCCCATAGCCTTCTATGCCTAAGAAATTCAAGTGCTCATCTGGAGACGTCTTAAATGCCATCAGCTTCCACCATTCTTTCAGGTAGTGTATTCCAGATACTCTCTACTCCCTTGGCGACAAAAGTCCCTCTCATTTCCCCTCTAAGTCACTTGCCCCTTATCCTAAATCTACATACTCTGGTTTTATCTACCTGTGATATGTGGAAAAGTTTCCAGTAGTCTATGCTCTCTATACCCCACGTTATTTTATATACCTCAATCATATCCCCTCTTAATCACCTCCCCAGGGAAAACAGACCTAGCATCTTGTCTCTCCTCATAACTGCAACATCCTAGTGAATCTCCTCTGCACCCTCTAACAACAAGGGTCCCAGCACAGATCCCTGTGGGATATCACTAGTCTCAGGCATCCAATCACAAAAACAACCATCTGGTATTCCCCTGTCTCCTATTGACAAGCCGATTTTGGATACAATTTACCATCTTGCCTTGGATCTGATGATCCCTAACCTTGTGGAACTTAGTCAAGGCTTTACTGAAGTCCATGTAAACCACATCTGGCCTGCCCTCTTCATTGCAGTTTGATACCTTTTCAGAAAATTCAATCAGATTGGTCAGACAGGATCTGCCCTTGACTAAGCTATGCTGGCCATTTCTGATTACTTCCTGCCATTCCAAGTGATCATTGATCCTGTCCCTCAGAATTTTTCTAACAATTTCCCTGCTACTGATGTTATGCTCTCAGATCTGTGATTACCAGGCTTTTCCTTGCTGCAATCCTTGAAAAGGGGCAACACATTTTCTGCCCTCCAGTCATCTGGTACATCATTTGTAGCCAGTGAAGATTTCAAAATCTCAGCCAGAGCCCTAGCAATCTCTTCCTTGAGCATAATTGAATCATTTCCTCTATCCATCTGGGCACCCGTGGCCGTAACAGAACTTGGAATAGAATGTCTGTTTCATGCAAGTGAAGGATATGGCCTTCCTACTGGAGCTGACAGAGTGTAATCGGGGCCTGAATGATAGGTGTGGACGCTGGTTCACTTATCCTGCCAGTAGATTTGTTGGATTGATTAGATTTTGTAGATTGATGATATCTCTACTTTACTTTGAGGCAGCTCTAAGTAGTCCACTCCACGCAAACAGAGTGGCAGAGTTGATATTGAACTGTATGTTGCATATCAGATCTTGGTCTTCAAATACTCTTTTGCTCAGATGACCAAACTCTATGCTAGTGTATTGAGGATGACAGTGAACTTCGTCAATGTTTGCCTTCATCGAGAGGTAACTCTTGAGGTATGGAAATTGATAGGTCAGGTCAGGACCTTTTGTTTTGAGGATTTTAGGTGTAAGGTCCATTCCTTAGAATGCTTCAATGAGTTGATAATGACTTGGAGCTTGGTGTGTGCAAGCATTGTCACTGCACTACACCTGACTGAGGTTGGGATGGCCTTGGTTCTGGAATGTAAGTAACATAGGTTGAATAGTTTCTCATTATTATATAAACTCTAAATTATCTCCACTCCAGTAGGAAACTTATTGGAGGTAAAATGCAGCATTGTAGCAAGAAAAATTGAGAGAAGTGATGATGCAACCTTGCTTGACCCAGTCTGCACTGAAATGTAGTCTGTTGTGGACCCATTGGTTAAGAGTACTGAGTATTGCATATTTGAAGATTTTGTCAAGTGGACAAGACTTTAAACTTTCTATCTAAAGACAAAATATAAGCACGTTTGGCATTACATCAAAGAAGATTGGGTGTGCCTTCCCTAATATCTTTACTGACATTTCTTAGTCAGCATCTCTAAAACTAATTTCTCCCATTGCTAACTTGTGAAAGCTTCTCACAAGCTTATTGACAGACTACACTTAAAAAGCATTGGCAATGACACACTTTGGGATGTCCTAAGGCTGCGAAAGGGGTTTATTCTTTTTTCCTCCAGTATTCGATGGGATTGTCTTACATACTTGCAGAAAGATTTCACAGTGAGACAAGTTGCTACCGTCTTCCGTGGGGATCCTGTAATTGGTGTAGATAAAACCCTTTCATAATATGGAATGCATGTGTCACTGGCAAGTAATTCAAACAATTAGATTTACTTAAACATGAAGCACTTCAGTGTCGTTTACATGGGAAAATTAAAATGCAGCTGCATCTACAAATGCAGTCGATGCCCTTGTTAATTTAATGTAAATTTATCACTTCCTGTTGCTGACATATTATCAAGCTTTCCAATTAATAAGCTCCTATCACTGATGTGTATTAAAATGTGCCAACATAGTGATTATTGATTAAGGAAAATAAGGTCTGAAAACGGATGGGGGTTGGTGGGTGGGGGGGGGGGGGGGGGGGGGGGTGGGGGGGGGGGGGGGGGGGGGGGAGTGCAGATCCAGTTCTGACTTGTCTCTTATGCTCAGCTATGACACAATCAGTGAGCTTAGTCAGGTTCAGAGGTTGGGTGTGAATGCTTTCCATGCTGCCCCAGGTGAGTTAAGTCATCAGTTTTGTTCTACACTAGGGTGGGGATCGGATTTTGAAACACTGGTTAAGCTTGCTTTGCAACACTGCAGCAAAGCTGATTTCCCTAACAACAAGGTACAATCTGAAACATTAACACTCCCATTTTGTGTTTTTAATTCCACCTCATTTCCCCATCAACCCAGGATATTAGTAAACAAATTGTTCTTCTCCTCTTAAGTAGGATTAAAACAAAGTTAAGATTGTTTGTCATTTTAAAACCAAGCTGTACGCATTTTAATGCTTTTCAAGGGAAACCACAAAGCTCACTCCTGATCTACCTAACCATGAGAAAATGGCATCATTATAATTTGTTCCTTGTGATATTACTCATTTCTCAGCAAACCTAAGAACTGACGCCACCTGGAGGGCTGAAGGTGAAAATGTTGAAGATCATCTGAATTCTGCTTACAAAGCATTTGAAAGCTGTGTTTAGTATTTTCCCAAAAAATATTCATCTGAAATCAAGGACATTTTTCCTGCTGTGCTGATAATTTTTGAAAATTGTCAGGTTGGTTGCTTTTATATTCATGGACACAGCATATTCATGGATGTTAACACTACACTACATGTCTGTTGCATGAGACTATATAGTCTCGAGTATGATTTTGAACTTCTGTAGTGAATTTGATCAATAATGAGTAATCAAGCCCAACAGAATTATCTATCAACTTTATGTGATATGAGATCACAGTGTGCCTAATTCATTCTTGGAGAGTGAAGGCTAGTGGATAAGGAGACAAGTACTGTAAAGCTTAGCAGAGTCAAGAGTAACAAAATTGGCTTTCTTGGTCAGATCATTAGACCTTTTCCTGCATTGCAGCCAGATCCTTGGTGTGACGTTCTTAGGTGTTCTAGTTGTACCTGTTTGGTCCATCAGTTCCAACTAATGCCAAGTACTTGTCTGCAGATGCTTCTGCTCTCCATTGGGACTTACTCTTCAGGTTGACTAAATTGTCCCCACTGGCATTTAAAATTCTTCGGTCCCTTTCAACCCCAATCCTTGTCATTTTCAGTAATGAAAATTGCTTTAAGTTGAATCCAAGCAAACTGGTCCTTTCCTTGTGAGGTGTTGGCTGTCTTTAGATAAGATCACTGATGTTTGATTGCCTCCTTTCTCCCAAGTACAAGTTACCAGTGAATAAGGTGAGCAGATTTAGCAGCTTCAAGCAAATGAGGCTCATGTCTCTCACCCACATCGTCAGGCACACAAAGCAATGTCCCAATGGATAAAATTCTTTAACAATTTTTTCCAGTAGTTGGCTTTGAACTGCACTTCTGTCACAAGACACTCTATTTTCTCCAGTGACTGGACGAAAGTTTCTTAACATTTTGTTGTTTACTGTCCTAAAAGTTGGTATGCTTTCCCCAGGGCACTTCAGGCTTAATGAACAAAATTAAGAGTTAGGAATATCTGAAGGTACAATGGCTCTTTTGTAATTGAGCATGTTAGCTATTATTGAAGCAGCTTTCAGAGCCAAATAATTGCTTATAAAAGAACAATGATAGCAATAATAATAAGGGGACCGAAAGGATTAGAAAAACAATCTTTTGTCCTGGTCCTCCTTCCCTCCGTTCTGAAGGAGTTGGTTTTGTATCTGGTTATATTTCAACAGAGGCTAGTCAATGTCACCTCAGCTATTCTACATGTGTAAACTTAAACTGTCAATGTGTTTACAGGTTATCTAACCAAATGGGGTGTATCCCATCCTGAGCCCAATTCTTTCCCTTTCACAAATATCTGCAAATGTACTCCTGCAATAATCTGTTTGGGTGGGAAAAGCTTGAATTAGGGGTCACAATAGAGGGCCACCCTTTCAAGACTGAGATGGGTGAATTTTTTTTGTGGAGGCTTTTGAAATTTTGGAACTCTACCTCAAAGCACGGTGACAACAGTCTTAGAAGATTAGTCAGGAGGAGGTAGATTCTTGATAAACATGAGGATGAAAGGTTATCCGGGTATTTGGGAATGAACACTAGGTTACAATCATGCGCTGTGATTTTATTGAATGGTGTAGGCTCCAATGGCAGAGTGGCTTTCTTCTGCTTCTGGCTTGAATGTTTACTGGTAGATCTCCAGTGACTGAGGGGAATAACAAATGATCTGAGAGATCAGGATGTAAACAAGGATTAGCATTATGCTGTCTAGGGGAATGCATCACTACAAATCAAACGCAGGTATCCATTAGGATCTCTAGCTGGAGACCCAAGTAAGAGCTAAGATCTAACCTGATTGGCTCAAAGTTTGTGAAGTGAACAGTAGTAAATCTATCAGCACAGTCTTGTAATGAAGGCAGTATTTGGCATCTGTTCTTGCTCAGTTAAATGCAAAGGTTTGCTATCCATGAATTCCCCTCCTCTTCCTCTGGACAATGTGCTGCTGCAGTCAATTCCATTATAATCTGCAGAAATCAATGAATTGATGACAGCATCATCTACTAATTGACTGTTGTAAGCCATATAAATAAAGCCTTGAGAATATTATGTCAAGGTGAAAGAGGTATAACTGAGTTTTAATGTTTACAAAACCATAATCAGTGCTTAAATCTCCCTGACCCTAAAAAATAATTTTGTTTGCATCATCTGATTTATTTAGATAATTTCAAAATTAAGGCTTTTAAATTGTTATTTTGTATTTTAACATCTGTTTGACACTTCAGATTTTCCTTAATCTTGTGTCTGTCCTAATTTTTAATTAGCTCTTCATAAAGCATTTAAGAAGTGGTTTAAGAATTTATCAAAGATACAGACTGCTGGAGGACAGAAGTCCCCTTGAGATGATGTTGATGCTGGTTCCTCATGAACCTTTTTCCTCTTCCCACATCCCAAAGATTAGAGCATAGATCAAATGGAATTACTATGTTGTGGCCATTACAGAGACTTGACTGTCGCAAGGTCAGGATTGGCTGCTTGATGTTCTGGGGTTTAGATGTTTCAAAAGGGGTAGAGAGGGAGGTAAAAGGGGCGGGAGTGGCATTGCTAACCAGGGATAGTATCACAGCTGAAGAAAGGGATGATGTTGTGGAGGGATCATCTACTGAGTCGGTGTGGGTGGTAGTCAGAAACAGGAAGGGAGCGATCACTCTATTGGGTGTATTCCATAGGCCCCTCAGTAGCCACCAGGACACTGAGGAGCAGATAAGTAGGCAGATTTTAGAGAAGTGCAAAAATAACAGGGTTTTATCATGGGTGATTTCAACTTCCCTAATATTGATTGGCACCTCCTCAGTGCAAAAGGTTTAGATGGGGCAGAATTTGTTAGGTGTGTCTAGGAAGGATTCCTGACACAGTATGTGGACAGAGGCCATACTGGATCTAGTGAACCTGATCAGGTGACAGACCTCTTGGTGGGTGAGCATTTCTAAGATAGTGACCACAACTCCCTGATCTTTAGCATAGCCATGGACAAAGATAGGAGCAGACAATAAGGGAAAGTTTTTAATTGGAGGAGGGCTAATTATGATGGTATTAGGCAGGAACTTGGGAGAGTAAACTGGGGACAGATGTTCTCAGGGAAATGCACAGCAGAAATGTGGAGGTTGTTTAGGGACTACTTGCATGGGGTTCTGGATAGGTTTATTGTACTGAAATGGAAAGGATAGTAGGGTGAAAGGATGATGGTTGACAAGAGGTGAAACAGCGGAGGAGGAGGAAGCATACTCAAGATTTAGGAAGCAAAAATCAGACAGGGCTCCTGTGAATTATAAGGTAGCTAGGAAGGAGTTTGAGGGACTTGGATGAGCTAGAAGGGGACATGAGAAGGCCTTGGAGAGTAGGATTAAGGAAAACCCCCAAGGCATTCTACACGTACATGAAGAACAGGAGGATGACAAGAGTGAAGGTAGGTCCATTCAGAGATAAAGGGTGGGGGATGGTGGAATGTGCTTGGAGGAGATAGGGGAAGTCCTTAATGAATACTTTGCTTCAGTGTTCACCAGGGAGAGGGACTTTAACGAGTGTGAGGTCAACATAGAACAGGCTAATATGCTGGAGCATGTTGAGGTTAAGAAAGAGGTAGTGTTGGAGTTTCTGAAAAACATTAGGATAGACAAGTTCCCAGGGCTGGATGGGATATACTGCAGGTTACTACAGGAAGTGAGGGAAGAGATTGCTGGGGCATTGACAATGCTCTTTGCGTCCTCCCTGACCACAGGAGTGGTACCAGAGGATTGGAAGATGGCAAATGTTGTTCCCTTGTTCAAGAAAGGTAATAGGGATAATCCTGGAAATTATAGGCCAGTGAGTTTTACGTCAGTGGTGGGCAAACTATTGGAGAGGATTCCGAGGGACAGGATTTACGAGCATTTGGAGGAGCATAGTCTTATTAGGGATAGTCAGCATGGCTTTGTGAGGGGAAGTTTGTGCCTCATGATTCTAATTGAGTTTTTTGAGGAGGTGACAGAAATTGATGACAATAGAGCTGTGGATGTGGTATATATGGATTTTAATAAGGCATTTGACAAGGTTCCACACGGTAGGCTCATCCAGAAAGTCATGAGGCATGAGATCCATGGAAACTTGGCTGCGTGGATTTGGAATTGGCTTGCCCACAAGACAGAGAGAGGGTGGTAGTAGATGGAGAGTATTGTTCCTGGAGGGTGATGACTAGTGGTGTTCTGCAGGGATCTGTTCTGGGACCCCTGCTGTTTGTGATTTTTATAAATGACTTTGGATGATGAAGTGGAAGGGTAGGTTTGTAAATTTGCAGATGACACAAAGGTTGGAGGTGTTGTGGATAGAGTAGAAGGTTGTTGTAGGTAACAATAGGATATAAACAGGATGCAGAGTTGGGTGGAAAAATGGCAGATGGAGTCCAATCCAGAAAAGTGTGTAGTGATACACTTTGGAAGAATGAACATGAAGGCGGAGTACAAGGTTAATGGGAGGATTCTTAGCAGTGTGGAGGAAGTCCATAGATCCCTCAAAGTTGCATGCAAGTTGATAGGGTGGCTAAGAAGGCATATAGTGTGTCGGCTTTCATTAGTTGGGGGATTGAATTCAAGAGCCGCAAAGTAATGTTGCAGCTCTATAAAACTCTGGTGAGACCACACTTGGAGTATTGTGTTCAGTTCTAGTCACCTCATTAGAGGAAGGATGTGGAAACTTTAGAGAGTGTGCAGAGGAGATTTACGAGGCAGCATCCTGGATTAGAGAACATGCCTAATGAGGAAAGGCTGAGCGAGCTGGGGCTTTTCTCTTTGGAGTGACAGGATGAAAGGCAACTTGATAGAGGTGTATAAGATTGAGGGACATAGAGTGGACAGCCAGCACCTTTTTCCCAGGGCAGCAATGGCCAACACCAGAGGACATCAGTTTAAGGTCAGAGGAGGAAAATTTAGGGGAGATGGCAGAGGTAGGTTTTTCACACAGTGGTGGGTGCCTCGAACACACTGCTGGGGGTCGTGGTAGAGGCTGATACAATTGGGACATTTGAAAGACTCTTAGATGGGCACATGAACATCAGAAAAATGGAGGGTTATGGGCTGTGTAGTAGGGAAGGTTTAGATTGATCATGGAGTAGGTTTATATAGGTCGGCACAATATCATGGGCTGAAAGGCCTGTACTGTACTGTTCTAAGTCCTGGATGGTAGGTTAATTGGTTCCAGTAAAGTAGCAGAATTGGGATGAAGTTTATGAGCATGTGTGAGTATGTTATGAGGAAATAGGTGGGGGAGTTGGACCAATAGGAGTGCTCTGGGAGCTAGTGTACACCTGATGGACTGAATGGCCTCCTTCTACATCACCACACAACATGGCAGCTTGATTTTAAAAAAGATCATCCACCATCATTGACAGCATTGTAAATCTTAATACTCCATTAAATAAAACACCTAAAGCCTGTACTGTGGCATAACTCTGCTTCTCTTCCTTCCTCGTATCAAATTCTTCTAATATGGTATATAGTTGCTAATTTGTTTTTATGAAAAAAAATCTATAGCTTTGGATTTGAGTGCCTGAGCAACTGAAAGTGATCACCAGTAGCTTCAAAAATGTGAATCGTGGTGCTTGAGTGGCACTATGGGTATTGTAATAGCACTTGAAGCAACATGCTAATTAAATTGACCAGACAATGCAACGCAAAATGTAATCTTGTATGAGAGAGTAGAGTGGTTCTGTGTGGCCCTGCAGCAGTCTATTATGCAATGCATATGTACCTGCATTTGAGGCTGATCTCCATTCATTCAGGGGATTCAACCAAGGCATGCAGACTCTAACTGGTTTACTCTTTCACTGTCAGATCTGTCTGGACCACAATGTGCTGCCAGTTCCTCATCTGCTAAATCTACTTGAGATTCAAAGATTATCTGGGATGCACAGATAATTCCCGGATTCTCTTGTGTATTGTAAACTATTTCCTCTAACACTCCTTCCTTGGCTGTCACTAATTTTATCTTGAACAACAACATGCAGTGAGTTGATGAAATTGGTTTTACCTGTACTACATCAATGCACTCTGTACTAACCCAATGTAACTGCACTGTAATGAATTGATCTGTACAATCGGTATGCAAGATGAGTTTTTCACTGTACCTCAGTACAAGTAACAATAATAAACCAATACCAATACCCAAATGCACTCTTTGAAATGAATTCATTCATGAGGCCCTCCTGTTCTTTGAGTTGCATTTTAGTGAATGGGTGACACCCAACTTCCCTTCCTAGCTGCCAAATTAGCTAATTTTGTTCTCCTCAGTACTGTCATCTTCACCTTGAAAAGCAATTGTTGAATTCTGTCTTTGCAAACTTATAGTCCCATCTCCAAACCCCTTTCCTCCAAAGTCCTTTAACTTCATGCATTTCACATTAAATATATATAAAATTGGAAAATTCTGGATATTATCCATGGATATCTTTAGGTGATGGGATATGCTGAGTGTAACAAATGGATATTAGTTCTGCTCATTCCATCTGCCCTGATGTGTATTTCCTCCACATTCCTACATAATTAACACTCATCCCAGTGCTGGTGTTGGAAAGGAGTGACCCTCACTACGCAACTAATCTTTCTCTCCAGATGTGCAGTGAAATAAAGAATCTGTTTCCACAGTTATGCCTTCAGTTTTGAGTTTGAGAGCACATGCATGGCTATCATGGTCCCACATGGGAGATTGATCCAAAAAGTAAGAGCCCTTTTGACAAGTTCGTCAAAAAAGTGACAAATTGTCAAAATAGTGAAAATTGTCACTATTTGGCAAGTTGGATCAAAAACTGAGTTGGTCATAAATGGAAGAGGGTGATGGTTGACAGCTGTTTTTTGCAACTGAATGCCTGGGGCTCTTGCTATTTGTTATATACATTTACGATCTGGATTTGAATGTAGGCAGTACGATTACGTTTGCAGCTGACATGAAAATTAGTGGTGGTGATGATAGTGAGGAAGGTGATCTTTAGCGGCAGAATTACATTGATCAGTTGCTAAAATGGGCAGATATTTTTATTGGTCATATGTACATTGAAACACAGTGAAATGCATCTTTTGTGTACAGTGTTTTGGGACCAGCCTGCAAGTGTCACCATACTTCTAGTGCCAACATAACATGCCCACAACTTCCTAACCCATACGTCTTTGGAATGTGGGAGGAAACCCACACAGACACGGGGAGAACGTAGAAACTCCTTACAGGCAGCAGCCGGAATTGAACCCGGGTCGTGGGCACTGTAATAGCGTTGCACTAACTGCTACACTACTGTGCCTACTGGAATTTCATCCTGAAAAATGTGAAGTGATGCTGTCTTGGATATGCACAATGAATGAAAAGGCCCTCGTAAGTACCGAGGAACAAAGAGACCTTGGTGTACGTATCCAGGTATCCCTGAAGGCGGACAGTACAGATAAGTAAGGGAGTTAAGAAGTCATATGGAATACTTGCTTTCATTAGCTAGGACATTGATTATAAGAGTAGGAAAATTATGATACGATATAACATACTTGTTAGGTGACAGCTGGAATACTGTCTGCATTTCTGGTCACAACAATAGTAAGAAGGATATGACTGCACTGGAGAGGATGTGAAGGAAATTCACCAGGATGTTGCTTTGGATGGAATATTCCAGCTCCAGGAGAGCTGATGGACTGGATTTGTTTTCTTTGGAGCGGAGGAGGCTGAGGGGTGACCTGATAAGAGGCACCGAGAGGGTAGATGGTAGAAAATATTCCCCTTAGCAGAAGAGTCTATGAGGTGAGTGTATAGTTTACAATATGGGGTGGGAGATTTTGAGTACACAGAACACTTCAGCACAGGAACAGGCCTTTTGGCCCATGATGTTGCACTGAACTAATTAAACTAACTAAAATAAATAAAGTAATTAAACCTAACTGAAATAGTCCCTTCTGCCAATAAAAGTCCATATCCCTCCATTCTCTGCATATTCATGTGCCTACCTCAGAGCCCCTTAAACACCTCTGTCGTATTTGCCTCCACTACCATCCCTGGAAGCGTATTCCAGGCACCCACCATTCTGTGTAAAACAAAACTTATCCCGCACATCTCCTTTGAACTTACCCCCTCTCACCTTAAAGGCATGCCCTTTAGTATTAGATATTTTGATCCTAGGAAAATGATACCGGCTATCTACTCTATCTATGCCCCTCATAAACTGACCAGGAGAAGGCCTTCGACAGGGTATCACACACTTACATGCTGGATGTGCTCTCCAAAATGGGCTTTGGGGAGGGAATCAGGAATTGGATCCAACTGCTCTACACAGACATCTGTAGCGCAGTCCAAATCAATGGGTGGGAAACAGGCAGCTTCCCTATCAAGCCTGGAGTCAGGCAGGGCTGCCCCCTCTCCCCTGTCTTGTTCGTGTGCTGTATAGAACCCTTTGCCGAGTCCATCAAGAAGGACGAGAGCATCAGGGGGGTGACGTTGCCAGGCAGTGAGGTCACCCAGGTGAAAACCTCCCTGTACATAGATGACGTCACCGTCTTCTGCTCGGACCCGAGGTCAGTTCGCAGATTGATCAGCATCTGCGACCAGTTTGAGTTGGCATCAGGGGCCAGAGTCAATTGCGCGAAGAGCGAGGCCATGGTCTTCGGCAAATGGCCCGACCGATCCATCGTCCCCTTCACCGTCAGGCCTGACTATCTGAAGGTATTGGGGATCTGGTTCGGAGGGGCTGGGGCGTGCAAAAAAAAAATTGGTGGGAACGGATTGGGAAGGTGAAGCAGAGACTGGGACAGTGGGAACGGCGCTCCCTCTCGATAACTGGGAAGAACTTGGTCATCAGGTGTGAGGCGCTCTCAGGGCTGCTGTACTTGGCGCAGGTGTGGCCTGTTCCTCGCTCCTCTGGCTTGGGAATCACCCGCGCCGTCTTCTGGTTCATCTGGGGATCCAAGATGGAGCTGGTCTGACAGGCCACCATGCACAAGTCCCTGGACAATGGGGGTAAAGGTGTCCTCAGTGTCGCTCTCCTCCTGATGACCACCTTCATCTGTGGCTGTATCCAAGTACGTGGGCACCAAGTGTTACTACGTACCAAGGTTCTACCTGTCCCTGTTGTTGCGAAGGATAGGCCTGGCCACACGGCGTCCCAGTCAGCTGGACGCTGCCGCGCTACCTGTCCTTCATGGAAAAGTTCTTCCAGACCAATACCTTTGACCACAAGTCCATCAGGCAGTGGTCAGCACGGAACATCCTGCAGGCACTGCAGGAGAAGGACTCAATGGATACTGTGGGGTGGTTCCCTGAGCAGACTGTCCAGACCATCCGGCAAAATGTCTCATCGCCAGAACTCACCAACAAGCACCAAGACCTCGCTTGGCTGACGGTGAGATAGTCACCCACCTCTTTGTGGGCTGTGGATTTGCGAGGAGGGTGTGGCAGAAGATGCAAGGGTCCTTGTCATGGTTCATCCCCAGCAGCAGCATAACAGAGGATTCTCTGATCTACGGGCTGTTCCCGGGGACACACACAGAGACGGACATCAACTGCTGCTGGAAGGTCATCAACTCGGTGAAAGACGCTCTTTGGTCTGCCTGAAACTTGTTGGTCTTCCAGCACTGCGAGACGTCCGTAGGGGAATGCTGCCGGCTGGCACATTCCAGGCTGCAGGAGTACGTGCTGAGGGACGCACTGAAGCTGGGCGCAGCCAACGCAAAGGCTCGGTGGGGAAGGACTACAGTTTAGGGTTCTTCTGCCACTGGAGAGGGAGGGGCAAGGTCAGGCGAGAAAGCCCCTTAAATATTGTAAACATGGGACCGGGTAGTTTCCAGGGAGCCACATGTGTGGCATCGGTGCTGTTTTTCTATATAAAAAGGTAACACTAATGAATGATCTGTACAAGAATGTAAAGGCTTGCACTGTTTTGTAATTGTATATAGTTTGTCTTTTATTATGAATAAAGTTTATTCTGTAAAAAAAAAACTTTCCCGGGACTGGGGAGCCCCCAGGGAGCCACACATGTGGCATTGGTGCTGTTTTTTTATATAAAAAGTTAACACTAATGAATGTAAAGGCTTGCACTGTTTTATAATTGTAAATAGTTTTTCTTTTATTATGAATAAAGTTTATTTTGGAATAAAGAAATAAAATAAACTTCAATCAGGTCTCCCCTCAGCCTCCACTGCTCTAGAGAAAACACATAATGTCCTCATAGCACATGCCCTCTAATCCAGGCAGCATCCTGGTAAATCTCTTTGGCACCCTCTCTAAAGCCCCCACCTCCTTACCATAATAGGGTGACCAGAATTGAATGCAATACTCCGGATACTCCTAAACAGATTTCTATAAAGCTACAACATAATTGAGATTTGAGGGCATAAATTTCACCCAGGAGGTAGTTAGGAAGTATTTCTTAAATGGATAATGGAGGTAGGTATTGTCACAACATTTAAGAAGTATTCAGAGGAGTATTAGAAAAACTGTGGCATAGAAAGCTAGAGGTCAAGTGCCAGGAAATGGGGTTAGGATAGATAGGAGACACGAGAGTTTCTGCAGATGCTGGAATCTGGAGCAACACACACAAAATGCTGGAGGAATTCAGCAGGTCAGGCAGCATCTGTCGAGGGAAATAAACAGTCAACATTTCGGGTCGGGATGAAGGGTCTCAACCTGAAACGTCAACTGTTTATTTCCCTCCACAGATGCTGCCTGACCTGCTGAGTTCCTCCAGCATTTTGTGTATGTTGCTTAGGATAGATACGTACCCGATGGCTGGCATGGACGTGGTCTGTTTCCATGCTTATGACTCCATAACTGGGCAATTGCCAAGTGGGGGCCTTGCACTCAGAAGAGTGCCAGCCACAGGACATCTGCACTATCCAGTTTGGCATGGAGTCCAATGTGGCAATATCAACCTCCACAGACTTCCCAGTTCTCAGTCCAAGAAAGCTGCCTGCTGAACCTGGTGTAAGTACAGTGAGCCCATTGAAATAGCGTCTGGGAGGAAGCCAGGTAAAGGTTTTTATTCGATCCAATCAAGTTAGTTTAAATATTATAACCATTTTAAGTATTTAATTGTATGTGTTTTTACTCTCATTTTGAGTCATTTCACATTTTGTTAGAATACTTTAACATTTTTTGATAGGTTCTAATTTACACAGCAGGTTTGAGAGTCAGCAAGCCAGGACCTTACTGCTGTAAATGCCATTGTATCAATGCGCCCAGAGAAGAGTGGTCCAGGGAGTGTACGACCAGCAAGCTTTGGACAGAGGAAGAACTGTTCCACTTTCTTCGACATATCCTGTTGTAGCGGCTGCTACTGCGATGTGAAAGCAAGACACTAGTCGGGGGGCTGCGGAACAAAAAACTGATTTATTTTCCCGCCTTGCGCGGGCCTTTTAAGAGGAACGGTTCCCGCCCACTGAAAACGGAAATGACGTATGCACTACGTCATCAAACTTTTCCTGTGCGCGGGTTCTCCCTGTTGCTCTGGGAAGACGAAGGCCCAACGTCATCTTGGGCCTCGCCGCTCCGATGATGCTCAACCCAACCCCTGAGCCGGTTCGCTTGCTCGGACGGTGAGTCGCTACACTGTTAATTTTTTCACACAATAGGAAAAAAGAATTAATTTTAATTTTTCATGTCAAGGAAGAAATTTTGAGGATCAAATCAGCTGCTCATTTTAGAATATGTCCAGTGAGAGTGATACCAGGGCTAACAGTTGAGTTATGGAATGAGGTTGCATTGTTTAGGTTTTTATTCCTTTGAGTATAAAAGATTAAGTGGTGATCTTAGCAATGCGTTTAAGATTATGAAAGGATCTGGTAGAATAGATAAGAGTGAAACTATTTGGTTGGGGTGAGTCCAGAACAAGGCACATTATGCTAAACTTGAGTGGATACTGTTCAAAAGGGCACTGAGCCTAGTTTATTTAATAATTTACCAACAAAGATTTATTTGTTATCCATCAGGTAAAACTATTAAGGTATATGATGGATTACTACCATAAACCATGTTCCAATTCAGTGACAGAATGAGTAGGAGAGGCTGAATGGCTACTAAAATGGGCACTTAATTCCATATGGTCTTCCACAGACTTCCCTGTTCACAGGCTGGCAAATCTGCCTCCAGATCCCATGAGTTAATTTTAACATCCATTTTGTTTCCACAATGGAAATTAACTGCACATTTCCTAGTCAATCATTTTTAATGTTGTAACTCATCATGACACAGTGCAGGCAAAAGCAAATATTAATCCATCAACAAAATTATCATTCACTGAATAAGTGTCACATTATTAGATATGCTATGGATTTAGAAAAATACAACATTTCAAGAGTTCTGAGAATTAACTCCAGTGGCAAATTTGCCTGATGATGCAATGGATTCTGCACTGCAAAAAAAGAGGTCAGGAGGAGACAGAATTATTCTTTACCGAAATCTGTCCATGCACTTGTAACTTAATACTCCATCAATTATTAAACTGATAGCTCAGGCATTCCTTTCAGTAACCACTGCTCATAAGTGAAATGCCTTTGTGTATGAGATCATTGATTATTTAAAAACAGAAAACTAAAAGAAACACTATTATCATTTTGGTAATAAATGCAAGACACAGTTTCTTTAATAATTGTCTTAGCAAAATGGTTTATACTTATGCTTCCTCTGCTTTTTTTATGTCAACATATTCCTGCACTGATTGCTGAAAGCATATTTGACCACAAGATGGTACGAGTGAGTCTCCACACGTTCATGTTTTTCCTGCCTTTAACATTTGGTATTTGGTTTGCTAATGAATCTTAGCGCTAAAATATTTTGTTATACATTACCTTTTTCTGTAACAAAATTTTGATGAGCAGATCAAGCAAATAGATAATAAGATTGTTGTGTTGGAGGAATTATGATCTATGAATCAACATGATGTAGTTTATTTTACTTCTGTTGTGCATGGTCTCATTTGGTACAAGTAATTAAAAGAATGCTGACTGCTGTTCCTTTATCATTTTTCAGGTCCATCAGCACTTACTGATTATGAAGAGGACTATACTCATGCCTGATGCGTGGACATTACTTGACTTTGTCTTTGCATTTTAACCATGAATATTCTGAAATTCACTGAAATTGGTTGCTGGATTTTTAACTTGCTCTAATATCCAGAGATCCACTTAGTATTGATAATATTGAATAATGTGGGAAGATTGGCTTAAACGATGGAGGTGTATTGCAATATACTAGGTATCTTATTTTGATCTAAAGGGCAGCAATCATTGCTAACTATTTCACTGGTTTGCATCATCTCTTGCTAACTCAAGTTTGTATGGAAGCTGCTTCATAGAATGGTTAAACAGGTATCCTAAGACTTTCACCATACTTATTTTGCTTTTTAACAAATTCCTATTAGTTTAGGAATTAGATTAACACCAGATACTTTCAGCCAAGGTACTGTACAATTTCCTGACTGCTCATGTTTAACATACCCAATGAAAGCCAAGATTTTCCTATTTAAGTTCATTACTATTTTTAATACATCATGCCAATGAATTCTTCATTTGGTTACATAAATTATGAAGCACAACATTCAGAAAAAAAACCATAACAGATGAAAATTATACCAGCAATTAAGCCATGAATTGAAGCTGTTTGAATTCTTCCTTTTAGTCACAATTAAAAATAGAAAAACCTCACTTAGACATTTCCACTAAAATTAGTAACTACTTGGAAGAGCAGCTGGTCAGTGTCTATTATAGTACAGCTTTCTTAGCAATTGTAGTTTCCTTATTGGGATGGAATGGAGTTTAAGATGCACATCAGCTCACCATTTGACAGGTGTTAGCTGAACAAGGAAGGCGTCTTATTTCCACATTTCCTGATGATGCTCAACTCAGAGGCTTTTATTTTGTATAACTCCTGGGAAAGTAAGGGAAACTGACCCAATTACTGGATAAATATCCTTTATTAATGTATTCTAGTTGAAAAGAAATTAAATTAGCATCAACCTCATCCATTTTGACTAAACATATAAAACTAAAGTTAAGTGCACATTATGGCACAAAAAGAACAATGAATGTGTGAACTCTAGCTACTGTTGAATTTTAGACTTCCGCAACATGTAGCTTATGAAGTCGGGTTGCCATTCCCACCAGTCATTGATATATTGTCTCCTTTCTACTGTATTAGTGAGCTTTCATTCTGATTTGATTCTCTTTGTGTGTTTTTTTCCATCCCCAGACTTCCTCCCCAGTCCTTAATATTTTACTTTAATCACATGCATCTCAGACAGTAACCTCATTTTACAACTCGGGGACAAAGCCTGTACATTTCAAAATTTCTTTTCTTTGTCTTTGTTTGCTGAGGGATCACCAGTCTTGTTCTAACCACATCAGGATATCCAAACTCTGAATAGAATTAATTAGTTGCTTTGCAGACTGATTCACCTCTGCTTTATAGCCTCCTATTTTGTATTTGATTAATTTTCTGAAGCATTAATATATGATTGCTTCAAAAATCTTCAATATCTGATTACGGTGTCATATTCCCAATGAATGCCTATAGACTGTGTGTTTCAAATTGGCCATTCCATGCTTCTGTACTCTGAACTTGAGAACTCCCTCATGTTATGTATTTGCAGATTTACTTTAATTACGAATTTATCACAGATGTTCCTTAACAAAAATTTAAGAACTACAACCTACTGATTAAAGCTCACACCTTGATATATATTGCTTCTCCATACTGGTTTATCAAGTACATGACTCTTGTAGAGAAACATGCTCCTTGCCACTGGTCCTTTTCATGTTACTATTTTTTTGTCTAATGCTTTGATCATGTTTGATACATTGCCTTGACTATTTGACCAAGCCCAAAATCACTCTCTCAATTATTTTCACTTTCTTCAAGTCATGAGAGTAATTACGGTGGAAGAGGATCCAGTGCAATTCTGGCTCCTGGAACCGCTAATGCAATCCATTTCCATTGTACAATTTACACTCATAGCTTGGCCACAAGCAGAAAATTACCTTGTTCACTGTTGTCAAAATTCTGTGATACCAAAAAAGTGTAGCAAGCCAAACTGGGGTAAAAAAAACAATCTTTGTGTCTTCCCAGTAAGTCTATTTTCTGCATGAGCTGCAATTGTCCTCTTAAAGTGCTTGCACTTCCTTTAATTTTCCCTCATTTCATATGGCATTTCATACCTTCCACCTACACCCTCCACTTGTCAAATTTCATGCTTCTGAAGCACCCTGAATATTTTGCTCTCCAACCACAAAGAACAACTGCTGCAGACTTCTCTCCTAAGTGATGAATTTCCAATTCTTTTTGACTTAAATTTATTCTTTGACAATTCATCAACTCTTCAAACCTTTCTGGTAATCCATTAGTTCATATATTGCAGCTATAACACTATCAGGTCATCCATGAATGCCTACAGTATTGCAAGTTCCTTCTATTCTGTCATTAGAACAATCCTGCTATAAAATATCCACTTCATCATACTTTTGACAGTCTTTCAGATTACATTAGCTTGTTTTGGATAACTAGAAAACCAGGGTATTTTTGCTTTCTGCACAAGGATATTGAATGATTTTCTTAATATTAAAATATCTGCTTTGTTAAAATGAGTTTAAAACGATGTAATTTTAGCATCTTGAATGATGGAAAGTTCATGACTAGGATAGTCCAATAAGGACTGTGGCAAGATGCAACTCAATGGGTCATTTTTGATGACGTTCCACATCCATTCCTCATTACTGTTATGATGTTTCCCCTGATAACATCTTTGTACTTGTTTCTGATGTCAAGTTCCTTCAATTTGTCCTTGTTTAAATAGTATTGCAGTGGCAATCATTCACAGCACTGCTGAAACCAAAATGATTTGTCAAATCTGACATTGGCCACTAAGGATTTGCAACATTTTCTGATGGACCACTTTATGTTGACTTCTTCTTCCTTTCACAAATGTAAAGAAGAAACAAGATATGGAGGCTGTATTAAAAGACAATGGAACTAATTGAATATTTCAAATTTAAGTAAAATACCAATACAGTCAATTAGCTGAGGAGGAACAAAGAAATGAAAGCATATTTTGAAGGACTTTGCAATGGCCAGGGCATTGTGGCTGAATTAATTCTGAAAAAAAATATTACCCTGTACATATTGAAGGAAATTCATGCTGTTTTTTTGAAAGACAAAGTAAACTTTTCCAAAAATAGTCCGATGAAGTGCAAGACTCTTCGTATCATTAATACAAGTGGAGAGGAGTAGCAGGTGACTAAATGAAGCACCTGAAGACTGGGAAAAGACAACAATATCAGTTCTCAGAGGGATCAGATTGTTGAGCATGGCTATTTACAGGATGGTTCAAAACAGAATAAAAAGCTACATGGAAATGGTGTGGAATGAAGAGCGGGCTTGTTTTACTCTAGCACAAGCTGTGATCAATGAAATATTTCTGCTGAAAGTGATTGTATGAAAGCATAAGAGACATTGTTGAAACAAATCGGTAGGTTTTAAGTAGTCCTTTAATAGAATGAAAGGGATCTTTTTTGGTGGTGGGGATCTCAGGGGGAAGTTGAAATGGATCAGCCACTTGGCACATCTGGCTGAACAAGTCCTGTGAATGTCTCGACCATGTCTTTTCACACTCACGTGCTGGACAAGTCATCACTGAGGATGGGGATGTTCTTGGACCTTCCGTTTTCTATTTACTGTTTAATTGTGCACCACCATTCATGACTAGACGTGGTAGGACTGACCATTGGGTGTATGCTCTGTCTATTGCGTGCTGTTTTTGATGTTTAGGACATACAAGTAGTGTTGTATTGCAATCTCACTCAGTGGACACCCCATAATTTTTAGGTGTGTCGGCTGCTGCAACCAGAATGCCCTTCTGCAATCCTAGTTGGACCTGGGCTGATCTCCTTGCCTGATGGAAATGATGAGGGAGGGATATGCCAGGCCATGTGATTGCAAATTGTGGTAGTGTACAATTCTGCTGCTGATGATTAACCACAGCATGACATGGATGCCCAGTTTGAACTACCAGATCTGCTTTGAGTCTATTCTCTTTAGTACATTTATAGTGTCACACAACACAGTGGACAAAGATGTTGTCCTTGAGTTCAAGACAGGACTTGCTGTTCATGTGCACCATGCAGTGGTCACTTCCATCAATGCAGTCATGGACAAATGCAATTGCCACAGGCCGATTGGTGAGAAACAGGTCGATTACGTTCATCCTTTATGTTAGTTCACTTACTACCTGCTTCCTAACCAGTCTGGCACCGATGTCCTTCAGAACTTGCCAGCTCAGTCTATGGTGGTGTTACCAAGCCACTCTTGGTGATGGACATTGAAGTTTCCCATCTAGACTACTTTGGATGCTTCCTCCAAATGTTGTTCAATGTGATATGAAGAAAGACATTAGGAGATACTCATAAGGTAATCTGGAGTCAATGTTGAGAACTCTGAGGTTAATTACTTTCTGCTTTTATAGTTTTGTGCTGTCATATCTGGTGGGTCTGTCCTGTTGGTGGGCCAAGACGTACTCTGGAATTGTGATGGAGGAATCTGGCACACTGTCTGTAACGTTTGATTCTGTGAGTACAACTATGTCATTCAGTTGCTGAACAGTTTGTGGAGTAGCTCACCCAATTTAGACACCAGTCCCCAGGTGTTCGTGAGGAGGACTTTTTAAGATGGCAGAGCTGGGATTAACTTTGCTGTGTCCAAATTCAGTGCCTAGATCCTGCTGCCCAGTAGCCCATCCAGTTTTATTTCTTCTCTGTTTAAATGTAATGCCAATGGGACGACTGAGTGGCTTGCTAGGCCACTTGAGAGGGCATTTAAAAGTCAGCCACACAGCAGCACTTTGGCATAGCCAGTAGAGCTTCTGCCTCACAGCTCAAATAGCCTGGGTTAAATCCTGACTCTGATGCTGTCTGTATGGAGATTCCATATTCTCTCTGTGACTACATGGGTTTCCTCCAGGTGCTCCCATTTCCTCCCACATCTCAAAAATACGCAGGTTGGTAGGTTAATTGACCTTTGAAAATTTCTTCTAATGTGTAGATGAGTGGTAGAATCTGGGGAAGGAGGGCATTTGATGGGAAAGTAGGGAAAACAAAATGGATTGGAGTAGGATCAGTATAAAAATGGGTGCACGATGGTAGGTGCAGACTCAATGGGCCAAAGGACATGCTTCTGCTCTGTATCTTTCTATGACACACAGGGCAGATCAAGAGTTACCTCCAGGCCCAAGCAGGTAAGGATGTCAGATTTCCTCTCCTGAAGGACAGTAATGAACCAAATGGTTTTTAATGACAATCTGATAGCTTTTCCATGATCAGCAATACTAAGATGAGTTGTTTTTTGTCCCCAAAATTCCAGATTATTAACTGAATTTAAATTCCACAGCTGTTTTCTGCTAATGCTGACTTATGATGTCTCTCTCTCCGTAGTTAATATTTTTCTCACATGCATGAAATCATTGTCATCACCACAGATATTTCACCACTGAAATAAATGTATCCAAATGAAAATAAAAGAAAGACTGAAAGTCTTAAACTAAAATAGAAAATGCCCGAAACACTGAGCAGGTCAGGCAGCATCTGTGGAAAGGCAACCAGGCTGAAGACTTTAATTTGATGACAAATCTTTGACCTGAAGCATTAACTCGGTTTCTCTTTCCACAGATACTGCCTGACTTGCTAAGTGTTTCAGTCATTTTCTGCTTTTGTTACAAAAGTATCCAATTTGGCCCATATTATTAACATAAAATTAATGATGACAGCACTCTCCAATTCTGCAGTTTTCAATGAACTATCTGATCCATTGTGGAAGTGCATTAAATATTATGAAGTTGATGCAATTAGGCCGTAGGTAAAAACCAGCATACCACAGAAAATTAAGTCATATCCTTCAGTCAAAATACCCTGGTAACTAAGTATAAGGTCTGGCAGTTAATTGTGCATTATACTTACATTTACCCTTAAATTTTCTTTGGGTTTCTGTGCAGCAACCTGCCTGTGATTAACATACTATCCTCTGCAGGGATCTGGAACCTGAGTGACAGAGAAAACAACTGTGTATCTTCTAAACCAATCAGATTGAAGAATTATTAATGAGCCACAGGGAGTCTGAAACAGGAAGTGGCAGTTGGAATAGGTTGATTGGAGGACACAAGTTTTAACATTTTCTGGTGAGTTTGGTGGGTTTTTCTTATAACTTTAGACCACTATATTTCAATGCCAAATCTCTTGACAATATATCAGTAATGATTAGGTTTGAGTGAAAATGAGCCATGTACATAGATGGAAAAAATAAGGCATTAGGCAAAAAATATCTTTATTTCTGGCAGTTATTTTTAAAAATAAATCAGATTAAATATTTGTCAATTCACAGGATTATGTATATAGCTTGTTTTTAAATCTTTTATTAGTATTTAAATTGTTAGGTAACTAAGTATCCCTTGCTCCTTCTTGCCAATAAAGGGCTCAATTTTTACAAAGTCCCAAGTGATTGGACCAAGCAAAACTGTGTCAGCATAACTTCTAGTGGACTTTAACATACATCTTTACAAAACATATTATGTTATTCTAGGTGTATTTTTTTTGCAAATGGGGGAGTATAATTAAATGTCTAACATTAAATTAAGTGATACTGATGTGATATCTGGCATAAAATTTATGATTGATTTGATCACTGTGTTTTGTTTTTCAGCAGAAGCCTTGGTGACATCAAAACAGATGTAGTAAAAGGTTTGATCTGCTTTTCATCTGGTACTTGGGGAACAAGTATCTTCAAATTTAATAGATTGCCTTTCACATTGTTTATGAACATTGAAAATGTCATATTCAGAACAAAGCCTTGAATAACTCCATTTAAGGTAAGAATTCATTCAGGAGCTTGGCCATCTGCCCTGACATTAATTCTAAAATTAGTACTTCAGTGGAGTTTACAATAATACAGAGATGGCTGCTTATAATTCTGACAGGCTTCAGTGCCTCTTAAATTTATATCAAAGTGATCTCAATGTAAATTCTCCTGAGATCTGAAGCTGTGTGGTATAATTTAGTAATGGAATTCATGAATATTAATTAAAGATAACTAGCAACAACTAAATCTGCTTGTGAATGGGTGTCAAATACACTCATGTAAAATAATTAAATATAGCACAACAGATGGTCAAGGATCAATGTTAAAAAATGTGTATGGATTCACATTTGAATTGATGTTAGTATCAGAGGCACAAGTACCCATATGAAAACAGAATTTCAAAAGAGAGTTCTGATAAGACTAATGCTTAACTATTGAATATCTCTGAGATATTTTAATACATGCAAAGCATACATTAATCTCAGAAATAACATGTTGAGAGCAAGGCAGAGTTCCCTGGTATTGCATGACAATATTATGTAACAATGAGTTAAAGACAGCAGATGGTATTTCTGCTTCAAATTTACTCTTCGGTATGTCCTGACAGATTTAGGAGTTCATTACTAAGACCATTTTGCATTATTGTTTAATATAAGCAAGGCATATTCATGAAACTAAAGTTGTTATATAACAATGCTACAGAGATAAACTCATGATGTCTGCCAGAAATGAACAATGAACATGTTATCTATTTTATCTCTGTAAAGCAGATGTATTTGACTGCAGTAAAGTTGCTGTATAAATGCAATATTTTTGATGCACTTGGGTATATGAAATCAACAGTGAATATTTATAGTGATAATGTGCGTAAGTACATTTCTTTTTGTATTATTTTCCAAAACTTTTCATTTGTGTTTATGTGGCTGAAACACAGTTCTAAATTCAGCCTGTATTGTTATTAATGGAATCAGAAATTTACCTGAGTTTAAAGATGGATAGTCAGAGCTTTTGAGAATTATTCTCTAGTCAGCTATGTGCTTTGGGATAAGACTTTTTTTTCTTCTTGTACTCCCTCTTGTTGGGCATTAAAGTTCAAAAGAAGAGGATGGCAAACTTATAAACCTCAACTATAATGATTGGTAATTTTTTCCAGTGCTGCCAGTGGGAATGTTTTAATGCTGTCTGGAACATTTCATACATTCATTGCACTTGGCAAAAGCACTGCATAGTCTGTAAAGTGCTTTTGAATATCCTGAAATCATGAAAAAATTTATAACAATGTAAGTTTCTTCTTTCCTTGCTTATGTGGCACTGAGCAAGGAACAAAATATTACTGGTTAAAACCAGAAGAAAGCAATACCAATAAGATGTGTCTACACAGCAAAATGTTCAAGGGTGCTTCACAGGAGTATTGCCAACTAAAGATTGATACTGTGCCACATAGAGAGACATTAGGGCAGATAATCAAAAGTTTGGTTAAAGAGTTATGCTTTCTTGAGCTGCTTAAAATTGGAAAGATTGGTAGGGTTGTGGGGGAATTCTGGAGATTAGGAATTTGGCTACTAATCTGGCAATTAACTTTGGGAAATTAAGAAGTGAGGTTAGTGTGGATGACATGGAGATTATAGTGATAGAGAGGAGAAAGATTGTGCAGAGTTCTGAAAACAAGGGTAAGAACTTTAAAACTGAGTATTGTTTAACTTGGAACTAATGTAGGTTAGCAAAGACGTATGGATGAATAAGGAATTATGAGTTAAGATACGAGCAATAGAATTTTGGATGACCTGACATTTGTGGAGCATAGAATGGAAGATAAAGGCTCACCAGGAATACATTAGTTAAATATTGAGGTGACAAAGACTTGGGTTTCAGCAACAGTTAAGCTGTGACAGAGCTGGTTACAGAGGTAGAAGTGGCTGTCAAATCTGAGCTGGGTTGTAAGCAGTCTGATTCATTTTCATTCATTTGGGAGGGAAAAGAATGGAGCTGGTAACAGTGGAGCAGATTTTGTGATGGGGCTTTGACCTTTCCAGTATTTAGTTGGAGTGAGATTTTGTTCAGCTGGTACACAATGTCAGATAAGGAGTTTGACAATTTAGAAATGTGGAGAGATCAAGAGTGGCGGTGGTGGTGAAGTGGAACTGGATGTGTCTGCATTTCATAGAACAGTACAACACAGGCCCATGATGTTGTGCCGAACTAATTAACCTAGTAATTAAATGCCAAATTAAACTAGGCTCTTCTGCCTACATGTCTATATTAAATACACATTTAATAGCCTATCCAAGAGCCTCTTAAACGCCTCTATCGTATTTGCCTCCACTACCGCCCCTGGCAGCGCCTTCCAGGTATCCACCACTCCTTATGTAATAAAAAGCAATGCTCTGCACATCTCCTTTGAACTTTCCCTCTCTTACCTTAAATCCATGCCCTCTAGTATTAGCCGTTTCAACCCTGGGGAAAAGATACTGGCTGTCTACTCTGTCAATGCCTCTCATAGTCTTATAAACTTCTATCAGGTCTCCCCTCAGCCTCCACTGCTCCAGAGAAAACAACCCAAGTTTGTCCAACTTCTCTTCACAGCACATGCCCTCTAATCCAGGCAGCATCCTGGTAAACCTCTTCTGCACCCTCTCCAAAGCCTCCACAGCCATCCTATAATAGGGCGACCAGAATTGAATGCAATACTCCAAATGTAGCCTAACCAGAGTTTTATAAAGCTACAACATAACTTCCTGACTCTTGAACTCAATGCCTCGATTAAGGTGGCTCTAAAGGCAAGCATGTTGTATGCCTTCTTTACTACCCTATCAACTTGTGCAACCACTTTCAGGGAGCTATGGATTTGGACCCCAAAATCCCTCTGTACATCAGTGCTGTTAAGGGTCCTGCCATTAACTGTGTACTGTCCCTTAATGTTTGATATCCCAAAGTGCAGCACTTCACACGACTGGATTAAACTCCATCTGCCATTTCTCTGCACATATCTGCAACTGATCTATATCCTGCTGTATCCTTTGGTAATCTTGTAAACTATCCACAATGCCACCAATTTCTGTATCATCTGCGAATTTACTAACCCACCCATTCACATTTTCATCCAAATCATTTATATGTATCACAAACAGCAGAGATCCCAGTACAGACCCCTGCGGATCGCTTCTAGTCACAGACCTCCAGCCAGACTAAGTTCCATCGATCACTACCCTCTGTCTTCTATGGGTAAGCCAATTCCGAATCCAAATGACAAAGTCACCATGGATCCCATGCATCTCAATCTTCTGGATGAGCCTACCATGTGGGACCTTGTCAAACGCCTTACTAAAATCCATGCAGACAACATACACAGCTCTACCTTCATCAATCACCTATGTCGCCTCCTCAGAAAAACTCAGTCAAGTTAGTAAGACGTGACTTGCCCAGCACAAAGCCATGCTGACTGTCCCTTATTAGGCCAGTGCTCATAAATCCTATCCCTGAGAATCCTCTCCAGCAACTTCCCTACCACTGATGTGGGTCTCACTGGTCTATAGTTACCAGGATTGTCCCTATTTCCCTTCTTAAACAACAGAACAACAACTTGCCAGTCCTCGGGGACCTCGCCTATAGCTAGAGAGGGCATGAAGATCTTGATCTTGCCTCTTTAAATAACCTGGGGTATATCCCATCAGGCCTTGGGGACTTATTCACCTTAATGTTCTTCAAGAGGCCCAACACTACCTCTTTCTTAATCTCAAAATGCACTAGCATATTAGCACGCTCCACACTGATCTCACTATCCTCCACATCCTTCTCCTTGGTTAATCCCGACACAAAGTACTTATTTAGGACCTCGCCTATGTCTACCTCTAAGTTCCTGGAATGGGCTGCCGGAAGTGGTGGTGGAGGCGGATACGATAGGGTCTTTCAAGAGTCTGTTAGATAGGTACATGGAGCTGAATAAATTAGAGGGTTATGGGTAAGCCTAGTAATTTCTAGGGTAGGGACATGTTCGGCACAGCTTTGTGGGCCGAAGGGCCTGAATTGTGCTGTAGTTTTTCTATGTTCCTATGTTCATCTCCTTTGCCCTTAACATTCCTAGCATTAAAGTAAACACACTTCAGCCCGTCTGTCCCATCTTGTCTGTTACCTTGCTCCTGCCCATCTTTCATTACACACTTACTGGTCATGATATTTACCTTCTTCTCAATCCCTCCACTTACTGACCTGTGGCTCTGGTTCCCATTGCCCTGCTAAACTAGTTAAAACCCTCCCGAGTAGCACTGTGGAGAATTATGTCGTGTTTTTAGATGAGAATGTTGAGGATCTGCATGTAGTTTTAAAATGGGATAGGTGAGCAGGTAATATAGTCCATTAGTTCTGGTGATCTACTACTACAAGACAAATATTAAAAACACAATGATGGAGCTGCCAGGTTAATGCCTCATGGAGTTTCAAGCATTACTTCTAGTGGATCTGTGGTTATTTAATTGTCCTCCTTATTGAGACTGTTCATGCAGTGCATGTATAATAGATGTGAGAAGACACAAATTAAATATGAAAGCAGTCACACAGATATTGCGGCTGGTTAATAGGATTAATTGTTTTGTTACCTTTTGGGGATAACTCTGCAAATATCTGGAAGGCTTTGGAGATTGACAGGCCTAAATCCTGGAACTGGATTTTCAGCGGCTTCAACTCTGTCATGTTGGAGTGCAAGAATGGCATTTAGAATGATAGTGTGACAATTCGTTGTATGGAGTATTTTTCATATAAACTTTACAAAAATGAGCATGGTCTGCAGAAATCAATATTATGAAATATTGATTCCCATGAAATGAATAATTACAGGCATTGTAATTGATTTCATATTCTTACACCAGAATATACAACAGAGATTTATAACTTAGTACATCAGCCACAGAAAACTGCACATTTAAGATTAGTAGAAAATGACAAACTTAATATGCACATCAATGTTAAGGGGAATACTTGCTGTATAAAGTAAGATTACTTTAGAGAATTAAAATAAAGAATCATCAGATGTTCCTTGTTGTCAAATCCACTAGGCCATACAGTTTGGCCACTGAGTTTTCTACTTTGCCTGTGGTAGTTTACCACATTTCAACTGCTAGCTTCAGGTTTGCTACAATTTGATTTAGCGGCCTTAGATCTGAAAAGGAGAGCAAGTATTAGCCCCAGCAACAAAATTAGCCCACTGTCCTTGTATACTACCAATGTTGCTGCAGAAGCTATGTGCTGGTATTCCTGAGGAACAGGTTTGAGATGAGGCATGATGCAACAAACTTGCTGATATTCACCATCGAGGCTAATAAATGAAAATGACCACTTGAATGAAATGTTGGAGAGCCGTCTCTGCTTCGCTACATTGGAAGGCAAGGTGAAATCTGGGGAGGAGGGACCCTTCTTGTTTCATTTTGTTTAGTAGGGGTTCTGTTTCGAAAACAGCCTGTTAAAAAATCTCTCCAATTTCTGTAGATGTTTGGAAGAGTTTTGCACAGTTGATATTTAAGTAAGAAACAGCTGAAGTTACTTGAGGATTGTGATCACTCAGCCCCCAGGTTCACTGTATCAGATTGGATTATGCCTACAGTTCCAAACTTCTTAAGCTGGTGGGCTGAGTCAGTTCCTTTCCTTCCCCATTTCTTAAGCCTTTTATTGCATTTAGTCGTCAAGATTTTCCACCTGCCAATGTTGTTGAAATGCTGTTTCTCCACAACACTATGCACTCCAGGGTCAGGATTTGTTGACCAAAAATGTAATATGTACAGTATCTTCGCGTTGTATTTAAAGGAAAAGTAGATGATGGTGATTAGTAAGTGGAATTTTGTTGGAATTTAAAGCTTATTTTAACAGCCTTTGTAAACAAAAAGGGATCTCTATCCTGTTACTGTAAAAGCAAAGATTTCCTGTGTACTCAAGAACCAATGTCTTTGTTTGCAAACTGACTGAGTGTGCATCTCTTGTCTGGGGCCACCACAGGATCCAAATAAGATTACTACAGTCCTACTACTTTGTGCCTTATCTGATGAAACTATTCTGTTTCTCATGCTGCTGGCCTTGCAGTCTTGAGAATGCTGAATTACTGTTAATAAAGAATGGTGTAAAATAAAGTACATAATGAAATAATATCTTGTTAGATCAATGACAAATGTGGCATTAAAATTAAAAATATTAATTGATTGTCTACTCAGCCAGTTTGATGACCACCAGCAACATTTAAACTGAAGGCTGAAAAGGGGAACCCCACATCACAGATCTCTCCATCTTTATAACGACCTTTCTTCAAGGCCAGCAACGGGCACCATTGCTTTGCCACTGACTGCAAATTCTGGGCCAGAATACTATAGGGAGTTACATACAACGTATCTAATAGCATTGTGTTTTTTATGCTCGTGAAATTGAATGTTGGACATCAAGGCCAATTTCAATTACAACCCTATAGGGTTGACTGAAGTAACTTTGTTTCCTATTTTCTCTTCTTTCCTGCTCTTTTTCCAAATTACACAGTTGAAAACTTAAAGCAAATTCTTCAAACTTCTTGCCTTTTCTTGGAATTTCAGTGCACTGAGCATTATGGCCTAGAAATTTGTTATCATAGCATATATTTAAGTAGTCTGGGACTAAAGTGATTGCTAATTATGATCAATATGTTATAAGGTATAGTGTTCATAATGAAACCTTTGATTGTGTAGTTCATAGATACACGCAAAGGATACTGGTTATGCAGTTGTGACTTCAATTGCCATGCAATGTATGTTTAATGATATATTGATCCTCACAAGTTATAATGGTATGATGTGAGTCATGCACAGAAAGGGTCTTAAGAAAGAAACAGCCCCACTTATGTGTTTCTTAAAAAGCACACAGTTACTTAGATCTTTGTTGGGGAGCCCTCCATAGTGCAGTAACTTGCAGCAGCACTCACGATTGAGCACTATCGCCTTAAGATTTCCAGATATTATGTCAAGCATAGGTTTGCTTACCGTGATTTGGGTGACTTTAATATTATGCATGACCACAAAATATACCACTAACCCTGTGCATGATGCATGAGGTGTGCCAAAACATTCCTTGATGGGACCTGTACAAATGGGACTCCTGCCACAGTGCTGTTTTAGGGAGTTTTTCATGCCTAAGTGTGCAAATGTATTTCAAGCCTCACAGAATATCGAAGCAGGAGGAGGTTATTCAGTCCTTTGCACCTGCTCTGCCCAGGACCGCAAGAAACTGCAGAGAGTTGTGGACACAGCCCAGCATGTCATGGAAATCAGCCTCCCCTCCATGGACTCTGTCTGTACCTCTCGCTGCCTTGGTGAAGCAGCCAGCATAATCAAAGAATCCACCCACCTGGGTCATTCTCTCTTCTCTCCCCTCCCATCAGGCAGAAGATACAGGAGCCTGAGGGCACATACCACCAGGCTCAAGGACAGCTTCTATCCCACTGTGATAAGACTATTGAACGGTTCCCTCATACAATGAGATGGACTCTTGACCTCACAATCTATCTTGTTTGACCTTGCACCTTATTGTCCACCTGTAATGCACTTCCCTGTAGCTGTGGCACTTTACTCTGTATTCTGTTATTGTTTTTACCCTGTACTACCTCAATGCTCTTTGTACTACTTCAATGCACTGTGTAATAAATTGCTCTGTACGAACAGTATGCAAGATAAGTTTTTCCACTGTACCTCAGTACAAGTGACAATAATATACAAATATGATCAGCATGAACCTGTATCTCAATACCATTCCCATACTCTTCCAATCCTGCTTGATACCTTTTATGTCTCACTAGATGTCTATCTCATTGTTAAATCTTCAGTGACTTGACCTCCACCTCTTTCTGTGATAGAGAATTCCACAGGTCTCCATCACCCCCTGAATTTTTTTTCTCATCTCAATCAGAAATGTCTTGGGCCAATCCTGGAGTAAGACCCTCCCAACCAGGAGAATCCTCCTCCTTCATCCAGTCTCTCTATACCCATCAGAATTTTGTTCATTTCTGTAACTTTGCATATTTATTCTGAAATAGTCAAACCTTGACTGAGTGTACTTCTCTTTTGTCTGGGACCAACACAAGGTCCAAAGAAGATGAATAACCATTTACTGAAACTCTGCTTCAACAGATAATTGCACTTTCTGGGTCTGATGGGGTTTAACTAACTTTAGCTTGGGAATGCTTTGTGGAAATAAGCCACTGTTTATTCTGTGAACTTTGCTTAAAAATACCTTGATATGGGCAGTGGATGAGAAGGACATCAAGTAGCATCATAATGGTCCTCATGGGGGTGATAAAGAAGCTTTGTTCCTATTCCGCACTTAGACTGAAGTATAAATAATAGCTTCTTGTTTAATGTATCACAGGGCATCTGGGTACATTGGTTTTTTATCATTGAAGCTGCTTCAAGGAAATTTCTTTATATGTATGTTTCTATGTATTCAAAAAATAACTCCTAGTTTGATATAATTTTTCTCTCCAGAAGGGGGTGCTAAATCCTCTTCCCAAACCCTAGAATAACAGATTATCTTTTTTTAATTCACTTTTGCTGAAAACTCGTTTTGTTTTTGTACAAATAGACAAGTTTGCATGGAATATAGCTATTTGCCATTTCTAATAAGATTACTACCTGTGCAGAGAAAAGGAAGATTTACCAGAGTTGACAATGTTGATGGCCCAACATGGCAGTAGACAGTGATGCACATCTGCCTCTGAATGTAAACCTGCAGCAAACAATGGCACAGGAAAAAAATGGAGGAGGAAGTTTGCAAGGAACCAGCAGAGTAGAGCAGCCACTTTGGGATGCCATTGGATCCTGATTGAAGAATCCCCTCTTATTCTCTGGATTTTATTTTCCCTTCTACAAAAAGGCTTGACTGGAAGTCAAAAAGTAATGGCTGACATGTGAGAAATTGTGGAATTGTCTAACTGTTTCTCTGGTTGTGTCTGGAAGTGTTGCTGGAGACCGAGTCCTTAGTCCAGCACTGATTTGCTCAAGCATAATCTTATTTCCTGCTACCAGATCTTGCAATTTCTTTTTGATGTGCATTTCCCAAAATATACTTTCTTCAGAATCTATTCAGTAAATACAATAAGGAAGTGTCATTTTCATTCATTGTACCAAGCAATTCAACACATTCCCTTAAAATATATCAATGCCACTAATGTTTCATCCTTAAGCTTTACAGCAATGAAACATCTAAGTGGTTGTTACACAGGGCTGAGTCCCTCGGTGTCCATTGGGTCAGAACTCTGGACTGTGTTCCTGTGTGTTACTGATGCTGTGCAGAAAGAAATCCTCCATAATAAGAATAATTTCAACCAGAGTGTTGGCAGAGTAAAAGCGCCAGGCAAGATTACTGCATTTTATCTGTGGTAGGTCATGACAGAGTAGCTAATTACTCAATAATCAATCGCTGATGGTCCAAATTATTCACTTGATGCAATGAGCACAGTCTGCCAGAGAGCAAGGGAAGAAAGGCCATGATTCGAAGCATGTAGGATTTTTTAAATCTATGCCCTGTAAATTTTTAGCTTGCTTTTCCTTGACTCGAGGAGGATAATGAGTTTGTTTTCGTAGCCGCAGCTTGTCCAGTTTATTATTATTAATCTGCAAGCCTAAACCATGGTCATCAATTAACATTGTTCTCTGTGGTTAACTGGTTATGGGAAATGTAGGATAGTAATCAGAAATGGTAGGACTGCCTGTTTTTCATTTCTCCCTCCCACTTCCTCCAAAAGGTTTTGGCACAATTTCAAGAACCCTCCCATGCCAGAATCTAATGTGGGTCTGTACTAATTAATATGCACCAGACAAAATACACTATTAAGTTGCTAATAACTTAATTATATCAAATTTATGCTAATTTTACAAAACTACCTTGGCATTCAATGTAATGAGATAGAAACAAAATTAAAGTGCTAAATGGAGAATGAGATTCGGTTCTTCCCATTACAACAGAGTTGAGGAGCACTTACATCATTGTTTTATAAAAGTTAAGGGTAAATTAAAAGAAAACACTTTCAAGACATTGTAAACTTTCCCAGCAGTTATGAAGCCAGCTCTAGAGCAGATGTTCTGCAACAGACTGCCCCTAACGGTTTCCAGGATCAAAGCCTTCTTGAATTGGTCCCAAACTGTGCCTGTTATTCATCAGTATTGAACTATTTAAGTAAAGAAGCAATGGTCTGCTTACTAAAATGCCAAAAGTTTTGTGATGAACTGTGAGGATTTCCCCACAAAATTTGGGACTTCATTGGCAATATAGTCTACACAGAAAAATATACATATAAAAAGTAATGTATGGGTAAAACCATTGCACTGAAGTGGGGAGGGTCAAAGATAAGGGGTTATAGCAATAAAATCAGAGCAAGGAGAAGTTGATGAATACCTCTTTGTGCAAAGGGTGGTAGAAATGTAGAACTTACTTCCACAAGAAGCAAGAGATGCTAGCTCAATTCTCCCTTTCTGAGGACCCATTTTAGGAAAGCACATTTCTGGGGTTCAAAATATGTTAGCTTCTTCCCCTTGTTTTATGTCAATAATGTAGAAAACAAAACTGAGTCAAGTTTTGAAGCACTGTGTGTTCCATTAATAACATAGCAACTTGGCATATGTCTGATTTCTTTTAGACCAACTGGTGTACAAGTCATGTTGGTGTACAAGTTGCTGCCTTCCCTTCCCTTGCACATTGCCGCTATCAGAAAAACTCAACTCACTTCTGTTTTTATAGTAATAGTTCAAAACCTGAGATTGCCACATTTTTGCTTGAGAATAATATAAAAGGATGTGGTACCAGGGAAAGTGGAATTAAGAAAAAGATAGTGGAAGAACTTACTGAATATTGGAACGAGGTTGGAGGGGTAGGGTGAAAGCCTTGCACCCATTCTTGTGTCTTTTGTGAGTTTTGAATAAATGAGTACATGAGTTGTGTCTTTTGAACAAATGTGTTTATTGGGTATAACATTATGAGGCTCCAACTTGTATTTTGAAATCTGTGATAGCTTTTCAGTTGTAAAATACAAACTAAATTAAGCTGAAATTATTCCTACCACATCATGAATTTAAGTAGCATGCTTTTTTTCTGTGTACTTCATTTATTGTTTGTTGTACATTTATAATTTTTTTATGATCAAACATTTTATGAAATATTGTGCTGCGTGCTTTGGAAGTGCTTATTTTAGCTCTCCAGGGTATTCATCATCTCAGTGCATCTTCTCTACAGCTGGTTCACTTGGCAGTTGCAGTGGTCCAACCGTGCATTGTAAGTTTGACTGTCTAACCAAATGGAATCGTACCCAAACATCTTTTTTTAATTTTGTTCCCATGCTGTCCAAACTGATATAAAAGACTGAAGAACTTCAACTGAAGATCATGTCCAGTGCAAACCAAGTTTCTGACTCCTTTCATGTAGGTCATAAACATTGTGGTGGAAACTGGTCCTCGGTTTCTGAGCACGTTCTTGAATTTAATGAATAAGCTTCTGCTAATTCCAGCCATTTGCAGCTCAGTTAAGTTGTTTATTTTTGCTGCTAAGGTGCTGTTAGGCATCTTTTGAAGTTTAAAGATGATTCTGTATGTGGCTGTAGGTTTAGACTATCTTCACCGCAAAGGCTGGCTCACAACCACTGAAGGACAATTAGGGAAGAATATTAAACACGTAACTTATTACTGTTGCCTACATTCCAAAAGCAGATGAAAAGTACTTAATTATCTCTGCAACCAAATAAGGGATATAAATTAAACCAGAAAATTGTTCATTTTCAGTCACTTAAATTTGTTCTTCATGGGTGATGGTGTAAGCATGGTTAAAAATCTTAGTTTGTATTATGCTGTGTTTTTGTTTTTTCAGCTGTATTAAGAAAATTGCACCAGGTTAACATGCAATTATATGAAGAAGTATTGGTTGGTGCAAAGGAAAAATAAATAATTGTTTCCAGTAGTCTGAAAATTTGTTAGATAGCATGATTTTATGGAAGATTTTGTGTTAACAGTTATGTAAATGAGTTTCCACAGAAAATTGAACCACAGCTTCACTATGGAAAGCCAATGCAATTTGCACTCAGAAAGGAAATGCTGCCTTATTTACTGTTGCAGAGCTGTGTTGGCTGTTGTTATGTATGTTTGTATTTCAGTGTGATGGGATAGAATGCCTCAGAACTCTCAATATGTGAACTTGCCATCCCTTTGGTCTGCTGCCCAAATGGCATCTGACTTGACAGGGCAATGGGATGCTGGCGATTGACAGCATGGGCCAGAGGATATCAAAGATGTGCCAGAGAAAATCCTTGCATCTCTTTTGCTCAGTCGCTCATGGCTTACAATACTGACACATTTATTCCCTATATTTGCCTTGAATACTAATGAGTCTGTTGTCAGTCTTAAGCACTGTGTTATGTTGTGTAGAAGAATTATTTCATCATAGTTTTTTTTGTCTTTTTGTACGGTTTATTGGATTTTACAAATTTTAAATTTAATCCTGAGCAAAACTCTTTACTTTTTTTCCTTCCTTTCTTTCTATTCCAAAATGTGTGTTTGTGTTTCATTGTGTCAAACCGTTTAACCGGAGGGTAAAAGTCAGGCATGTCTGTTAACGGTTTTGGTACAAATAACACGGTAGTTTGGAGACCAGAGGCTTGCAGCATGCAATTGCAACATTGAATTTTCTAATTTCAGATAACCCTTACATCCCGCGTTTGCCCCCTACACCCTACCCTGCCTCCTTCCGATTTTCTGAAGCCCTTAGTTTTGTCCGCACCCAGCCCCCACCCGATCTGGTTCTAACCATCTACCTACACATTTCACCCACCAACCCCTCCACTATCTGAATCCATCTGCCCTTTACCTCTCCCCTTTGGTTCCCATTATCACCTTCCTTACTTATCAGATTCCAGCACAAGTAGCCTTTATGTTCCCACTTACCACCCTTCTAGCTGGCATCACCTTCATCCTCTCCTACCCCCGCCTGGCTCCATTTGCTTCCACCTATCACCCACCTGCCTCAGTCTCCCAACTCCACCCCTCCCCCACCCGGCTCCATTCCGCCTGTCATCTTTCGCCCCTCTATGGTCCTCCAATCACCTACCGACCCTGTGTGCCCCCTTCTCTTTGTACTGGCTATCTTCACACTCACTCTCAGTCCTGATGCAAGGTCTCAACCCAAAACCTCGGCAATTCCTACACCCACCCACCCCCACCAACCCACCCAGTTGCTGCTCACAGATTTCTACCTCTGCTGTCTCGTGTCCCCCTTAGGAGCATTGATGTACTGAGTAATCTTGGGGTGCAAGTCCATAGCTCCCTGCAAAGGGTAACTCAAGTAGAAAGGGTGACGAAGAACATGTACAGCATACTTCCTTCATTAGTTGGGGTGTTGAGTATAAAAGTCAGGGAGTCATGTAGCAGCTGGATTTTACAGTGGTTAGGTCACATTTGGAGTATTGCGTGCGGTTCTGGTCACCGCATTACAGGCAGGACGTGGAGGCTTTGGAGACGGTGCAGAAGAGGTTCACCAGGATGTTGCCTGGAGTAGAGAGTATTAGCTATAAGGAGACGTTGAACATACTGGATTATTTTCTCTGGAACATCAGAGGCTGAGAGGCAACCTGATAGAAATCTATACAAGAATATAGAAGTAGATAGAGAATTTTTCCCAGGGTGGAAATGTCACATACTAGAGGGCATATCTTTAAGTTGAGAGTGGGGAAAATGTAAGGATTTATAAGGCAAGTTTTTTCACACAGAGAGTGGCAGGTGCTTGGAATGTTCTGTCAGGGGAAGTGGTGGAAGCGGACACAATAGCACATTTAAGAGGAATTTAGATGGGCACATGAATAGGCAGGGAATGGAGGGATATGGAGCACATGCAGGCAGACGGGATTAGTTTGGATTGGCATCATGGTTGGCAGAGACATGGGCTGAAGGGCCTGTTCCTGTGTTGTATTGTTCTGTGTTCTATGTTTGAATGTAAGTTTTTCATTTGGACTTTAATCCTGTGTATTTATTACAGTCTTTATTGTGCTCTCTGTAAAATGCTTCGGATGTTACATGAAATTAACTGATTTTAACTTCATAATTTGCTGTCTCTAAAGATTCCTAAATGAGATGGTTATCTGCTTTCTTGATGGCATCATAGTTGCTGGACACTAGAGATTTCCTTTGGTTGATCCCAGAATGAGATTAATGTTGGCAAAGGACACATCCACAGCAGAGTTTGTGAGATCTTTGTGAAGATCTCTTTCTGAAATCAATGATGGATGCCATCATTTTGACACCAACAGCAAAATCCCGGCCAATATGTTAATTTTCTTTTTCACAGTCTCAGCTGTGAGGAGAAATTTATCACTTGACATCTAAATAAATAAGACTGACAAGTGAGTAATGTGACTGAAGGGCAAATCTTTCCATTCTGATAACACAACCTGGAATTTTCATGCAATACCAAGTCACAGAGGATGAGAATGTTGGTGGCATTACTAACATTTATAGTCACTAAAAATGATGACTTGTTGGGCAATTTCAGAGGGCAGTTAATAGTCAACCATGTTGATGGGTCTGGCGTCATATCTAGTGCAGATTGGGTCTGAGTAGCAGATTCTCTTAGTAAGAACAATAGAAATCTAGTCACAACCATTTTATTCCAGATTTCTTTTAGTTTCTTAAACTTAAATTCTCAACTGTCATGGTAGGATTTGAATTAGCGTTTGAACTTGCATCTCTCTGACTAATAGTCCAGTAATTAAACCACAGCTCTAAGTAAACCTCAATCTACTTGCTCATACCTTGTGATCATTCAATACACCACATACTTGGAAATGATAAATAGTGGCCAATAGCAATATAATGTGCTCTATAAGCAATTAAAGCCCTCGTTAGGGGTCTCACACTCATAAAATAAATGTGACGGGGAGTGACAACCATTTTTCATTCTTGCAAAAGACTTTTATGAAATGCCATTGTAACATTCTTTATTAGCTTTGGGTCTTTCAGGCTCCGGGAAGGCCTGCCATAATCTTTCTCTCTCTCTGGAGACTTGTTTCCTGCCAAAAAGTATTCATTTCATTAAAATATTTTCTGTTGAGGCAGATTGCTCCATAAAACACGAATGCAGAATATTATAACTTGAAACATGTCATTAAGAATAGACACAGTTTGAGCAAACCAAAATAAAATTGTGATAGTCCCTTCTCAAATGTACCTAAACATCAGGAAGAAATATTCCACTTCCTTTAATATATGGATCTTTATTGAAAAGCATATAAAAATGGAAAATTAACAGGAACCTCAAGGTCACCCATAAGTCATATTTTGACATGAAATAAGTGAAGAGGAAGGGAAAGAGATAGGCCAGTTTTTAGTGGTAGATGTCAGTGCATTATAATTCCATGCATAAAATATTCATCTACGTTACTCTTATGCCAGATGTTCTGTAAGTATTTTAATAATGGTTTAAACTTGCACTCCAACCTTGCCCCCCCCCACCCCCCGCATCTGAATAGAAAGCAGAACCCACCATGTGGAAACATAAATGGATACCATGGCTATTTTCATTGTTGTGACACTTAATCAAGCATCTGCATCTGCTTTTAATTTTCATCCTTTACTTTGCCTGAAGTTAATTGCATATGTTCAAATGTGGGGTAAATTACCTGTGAATGAGAGCATGAATCAGTCCCATTAATGGAATACACTCCATGCCATTAGATTGCAGAATAAGAATAATTTTGGACTGGTATTGTACCACTGAAAATTGGATTAATACTGACTGGTGGACACATGGCTGGGGATGTTACTGGAGACACCAATTAATCTGATTCCATTTTATTCTGAACAACAAACAAATAAGAAAACCAAGGTAATTTATTCCTAATAATTCTCAATGAAAGGTTTTAAACCCCTGTAAAATGAATTAACGGGATGCAAAATAAATTTTTAAAAACTCCAATCATAAGCTTAGCCTGATTCCAAATGTAGCACATTCCACAATGGGGAAGAAGAAACTTCCATGTCACAGGAAGTGGGTTTGTCTTTTAAATGTTGAAATTATACAAGAACATAGAAGCAGGGGTAGAACCTGACCCCTCAAGCCTGCCTGCCATTCAATTTGATCATGGCTGATCTGCCGTAGGTCTCAACTTCTTTTCTGTGCCAATTCAACATTGATTTCATTTTCCCCAATCTTTCAAAAATGTATCTACCTCATTGTTAGATACCTCCAATAATCTAGCCTAACAATCCTGCAGTTAAATAATTCCAGAAACTCACCACTCTCTGAGAGATGAAACTCCTAGGCATTTTTAAATGACTGCACCGTTATCTTGTAACTATGTCCCCTCATCTGAGATTCCGATGCTGGTGGAAACATCTCAACATCTGCCCTATCATGCCCCTTAGGATTTTGTATTTTTCAATAAGATTGCCCACCATTCTTCTAAAAGAATACAAATAAACCTTTGGAGTTGTCCTGGATAAAACAATCCTCCTCCCCCAGCACCTAGCCTAGTGAATCTCCTCTAGACTTCCTCCAATGCTAGTGTATCTTCTGTCCTAAATAAGGGGACAAACCATGTTGTGGCCTTGCCAAAATAGAAACAATGCTTCTCCATTTCTAAACTCCAACTCAAAGCCTTCCCCCCCTCCCCCCCCCCCCCCCACACCCACACACACACACACACACACACACAAAAGGCAAATTTGCATCACAGAAGAGGCAGGCAATGGCCATCTCCAACAAAAGAGACTTTGACCTACCACTCTTGACTTTTAGAGGCATTACCATTGCTGACAACCCACTCCATCAACAATCTGGGCATCGACATTGACCAGAAACTTAAGTGGACCAGCCATATAATTACTGTGGTGACAAGAGCAGATCAAAATCTTTGTATCCTGTGGTGAGTAATTGACTTCCAGACACTTCAAGGCCTTTCCACCATTTACAAGGCACAAGTCAAGAATATTCTCCACTTGCCTGGTTATGCGCTTTGTCAAAAAATGGTCAAGGGCAATCATCCAGGGCAAAGCCTTCCATTTGATTGGTTTCCTTTCCTCCATTCCTGAATGTTCATTTCTTTCACAACTGGTGGACTGTGGCTGCAGTGTGTACCACCTATAAAGTGCACTGTGATCACTCACCTGGGCTACACAAACAACATTTCCCAATCCCATAACGTCAACAACCATAAAAGACGGAAGCAGATGAATGGAAATCCACCAGCTGTAGGGTCCCCTATCAGTCACACACCATCCTGATTTGGAAAAACATTACTGTTATCATTCGTTATCATTGCATCTAAGTTCTGGAACTTCCTCCACAACAGTACTGAGGGAGCACCTTCACCAGAAGGACTACAATGTTATTAAGACCACCTCTCTCAAGGGCAATCAAGGATGAGCAATAATTCTGGCCTTGCCAGAGATACCCAGTTTCCTGAAAATAGTTAGAAAAATAATTCCATTCCCCTCAATGCCATTGTAACTCTTCCCATCTCACCTACTACCCTCCATGACACTTTGGTTCTCTCCCATCTCCTGATCCCTCCATTCCTTCTGATTCCCACTCCCGCATCCTTCTCCTTCTCTCCGTTCTTCCTCTTTGCTTTTCAGTCTGGTACCACACATTTATTAACAAAAATCTAGTCAGTTTCTCAACCTTGCTGACTGTGGTTGTGAAGCGGAGCAAAAATAATATTAGTCAGCTCCTGCTGTTAAATTCAACAGGGCCTGAGGTATACTCAGGTTTCCTGTTTCCAAGTTAATATCAGGAAATGTATTGATGTCGATACTGAAAACATTTTTTTTAGATCCACTAATTGTTTCAAATGGGAATTTCTGGGCATTAAGTCTACAGACAATATGTCGGTGCATGAAGTGTCCAAGAGAAACACTTCCATGAATATGCTTTAATGCATTTCTTCAATTCTTGACACAATATTTGAGTACAAATAAAAGCATTCTTGGCAGATATCTTAATGTCGAAACTCGGCAGTATTTAAAATTTACAATTCTAAAAATTGATCATTATTGTCAACCATATTCATATATTATTGTATTTAAAATCTTCTGTTGGAGAAGGGTTGATAATAAACTAGATTTAGGGAAGTGTGAGAGTAAAATAAAGAAAGATACTTGCAATTATTCTAGCTCCTTCCACATCCCTTTCAGGAGCTCACAAAGTTCTTCACTGTCAACAAGGAAAGCAGTCACTGTTGTAATAATACAGGAACACAGCAGCCAATTTACCCAGAGGAAGGTTGTAGGAAAAGCAATGACCAAGCGTCTTTTTTTAATGTTAGCAATGTTGTGTTCTATTGTCTAGGACGTTGGGTCCCTTACCTCACTTTGATCTGACAGAACAGGTGGAGCCTTGGCCTGACATTTGAAAAACAGCACCTCCAACTGTGCAGCACTCCTTCAGTACTTGTTTCTTACTATTATTTTTGCTCCTGTCTCCATGGATTCAAAAGTAAGTGTGTGACCAGTTGAATCATCCTTGATACCACACACCCAGCCATGATTGGGGACTCACCAGTAAACCTTGATCAATGTGGTCTTGAGGATGGTGGATATGGACAGTAAAAGTACTCATTCTGATGTCATTGTTTCCTTCTAATATTATATTTGCATAAACCAATTAGTTCCTGCATGTAATGTGGGGAATCAGTCCATTTAAGTGGGCTGTTAGCTTTTATAGCATCAGACAATATAAGCAATTTTCTTTTTGAAGCTGCTCCTTACAATATCCCTGGAGTACTAAAGGTTCTTGCTGAAACAAGACATTCTAAGAGATATCGCACTGGGGTGGTTATTCTCCGTAATTTTCCATGCATGGGGGAATTGCAGATTTACAAACAGGAAATCCTGGTATGTATTGGTAACATTATGGGTTGGGTCACAATTTAATTAAAAGTGCTGGGAGATGCTCATCCAAGAGTCTCACAAACTCATTGCATTCTTGCCTACTGATTATTTCCAGCATTAGATTTGTGGAATGTTGAAAGACAAATCCATTTCTCCAATACAAGCTTCCAAGAAAAAATATTACAAAGGTGTACCTGATATTATTCATAGGTAATTTTAAAAATATTTTCTTGTGATTTTATTGAAATACATTGTCATCTCAGAAATCACTGCCTTTGGCAGTTACATGGAAAGATGATATCCAAAATGAGCATTAATAATTATTTTAGCCTTAATTCATAATTTACATTGGTTGGCTTTCTTTCAAATAAATATACTTCAATCAGGCCTTTTCAGGAACCTCAGATCATCTCCTCCAGAAACCTTCATCCTAGCAATTATTCTGAAACTCTCCTGGCTGGCCCCTCATCTTCCCATCTTCCATTTTTCATAAACTTAAGCGCATCTAAAACTCTGCTCCTGTCTTGACTGGTGTCCAATGCTTTGGACTTTGCTATCCTACATTGCCTCTGAATCCATTATCATTTTGTAACTCTCTTCTTTGTTTTCAAATTCCACCCTCCCCATGCTGCCCCTTCCCCACCACCTCACTGCCTTGCCGTCACTGTGCAAGTAACCATCTGCAGCCCCCAGAGATCCTTGCATTCTTCTATTTCTGGCCTCTCACCCATTCCCATTTCAGTTGTTTTACCTTTGGTGACTGTGCATTCAGTGCCTTGATCCTGAAACTCTGAAATACTTTTCTTAAATCATTCTGTCTCTCTCACTGTTTAAGATGGACTTTGAAACCTCTACTCTGACCTATGTCACCAATACCACCATGTGTTGCTGGGTGTCAAAGTATATTCAGTTACAGTCCTACAGATATCTTGGAGATATTTCATTGCAGTAAAGGCAGAATATAAATACAGGTTGATGTTTTCCTTTGTCTTTGCATGCTAAGTTGTTACTTCCTTGTCATATTCCTCATTTTTGATTTGTATGTGCCCCTGCCACATATATTATGACTTTTTCATTTCAAGCATAAGATGTTGTTAGCCAATGAATGGACGAGAAATCAGAGTTCTAGACAATTGATCTAGAGACATGAGTTCCAATCCCACCATTATCCTTGGGGAATTTAAGTTCGGGTAACTAAACAAATCTGGATTTAAATCTAACATTGGTTTCATTAGTTATGAAACTACTGTATTATGAAAACCCATTTGGTTCACTAATATCCTTCTGGAAAGGAAATCTGCCAGTCTTGCCTATGGACTCCAGGCCCATCAATGTAGTTGACCTTGCAATTCAGGGCAATTGGAGATGAACAATGGATGCTACCATCTCCAGTGAAATGCAGGTCCTGTGAATGAATAAATAAGATAAATGCCAGTGTATAAGTAATGCCATTGTGACATAAGAGCTGTGGTAGGAATGTGACAGAGATTAAATTGTTCATACTAAACCCGCCATCACCTGAGAACTTTAAAATCACAAAATCAGCTTGGAGGCTAGTACAGTTTTGCCTCTTCAAACTACTTTGGTTTACTTGTGACAAAGATAACTTAGAATTTTAAAATTAATGGTGCATATTAAAGAATTCTTTCCCCTGTTTGGAAATTTAGTCCTATACACATGATTTTTTTTGAAAATAGAATCAGACGCTATGAGTTCAGTGATTCATAATTTAATTTTATTTATATTTATTGCATTAAGGTTTCACATTTGGGGAATGTTCTCACAAGTATAACTTAAAGAATCCATTTTCTCACAGTAATCCAGAGGCTTTTATGAACTTGTAGCTTTGGTGGTCTCCTCATTGGATAGCTGCCAAGCCTTGCCCCCAAGAACAGTATTTCCAGGAATCCCCTTATCAGTATAGAAGGGATTCCTGGGAAAACTGGACCCTGAGGAGAAGGTCAATGGAAGAATGGAAGTGAAGGCCTGTGAATAAAGAAAACATTTCCAAGAGAAGCATTATGCTACATTCCTTCTCTCGTCACCTGTAGAACAAAATATCTGGAAATGCTTTGTAGATTTATTATGGAAATGTATAAACAAAACTAACTTAAAATGTTGATACAATGTGCAAGCTGTGCTTTAGGATTTGTGTAAAAAATATATTAATGATTTTAGGCTCACTTCTGATTATGTATGATTGGAAACATAAGGACACCAGAAATATACTACCCACTGAAACATTTTGTGAACTATACTGAGTTCTACATTCTAATATATGGCGCAAATTTTCTGGGGCTTGACTTGATCAGAGAATCAGGCATAAGGATCAAGTTAATGACAGGAAAATTGCAAGTAGAATGCATCAAACACACTGAATTGCATACCCAGTACTTTCACTCCTATTTACTGAAGCTTCTTCCTCAGGATTTGTGCCCCATAAAATATACCTTCTTATCCTTAAAATAAAATGGAAAACCCATTGCTGATCTGTGTCGATCAATAAATCAATCAACATCTGAAAGAATTCAGTTGCTTTGGGTTCTTATAATCAGCTTCATCGAAGATATTACCCAAAATTTCCCTTTCAGGTGCTAAGTAAATTGCTTTACACTTCCAACTATCCTACTTCTATTTCATATTACCAATATTCATAGCTTTGACCTGAATGGTCATTCCTCTAATTTTCCTTTGTAAAATCTGATATTATTTCATTCATAAGATGTAGATTTGAATTTGATCATTTCCTTAATACAAATTAAAAGTGTGTTCAGCTACAAATTAATCTGAGTCTGAGGACTAAAGGTTCTCTTGCTACCTCAAATGACCATTATCTAGAATCCTGTTCCGGCACACAAATGCAGCATGCGCCCACCTGACCTGACAGTGAAGGTTCATAGCCCCCTTTGTCTATTTGTCCAACTTTTGGAACTTGTTCCCCAATCCTTAAACACAAACTGCTAGCCTGGTCCAATTTGACCTGAACCTGGAGAACCTGCAAATGTTTTTGGAGCCAATTGACTTGAACCCAATGCTTACAGTAGGTTCCTCTGTGTTCCTGTTGAGGACACTAGCTCTAGCACAAAGTAACAAAAGCAACAATTAAATGATTTTATTTGCTCCTTTATTTTGCACATTGGAAATTGAGTATAAAGAGGAAATATTGTTATTACTATTACTGTTGTTACTGCTTATCTACCTGGATTTTACCAAATTGAAACATATAACTACTTCAATGAAAATTTTGTAAATCAGACTATTCTTTCTTAAACTCATTTTTTTAATCTCAAACTAAACCTTGTACAATTACATGCCCTGGTAGATAGAACTAAAGGCACTGTATAATAGTAGCTGCTCATTCTATTAAGCTTCTGAAATTTGGTTCTGTGGAAGCTGATGGAAGCAAATTTCAGAATTAGAGTAGAACATGCAGCTGCTGCTATATAAGTGCATTAAGGACTGGGGGGTGAACTTCTAGACCATTGTGCATTACTGGAATCTGTTGTTTTCTTTGCAACTATATTGAGAATACTTCTGTGAATTGTTAGTTTAGAGTTAGTCTCACGGAAGGAGGGCAGGAAATGGATTGGGAGTTGCCTCCTTAGAAAAGGGATCTCTTATAGTTGAGTATTTACCCATAAACTCTCTCTACCAACTACTTGAAGTCTCTAACTGATACTCCTGATTGGATAAGAATCTTGCAATTATGTTTGAATTCTGAAATATTACATTAACAATTAAAGAGATGAAAAACATGCAATCTAATGGCACTGTGGGAAGAATAACATTGAGGATTAATTGTTGCTAATTGCCAATACCCTGTGACAGTAACAAATGGCATCCTTTTCAAGTTAAACAGACGTTTTTTTAGCATGAAATTACCATAGGCCATAACATATTTGCATTGATATACTTTTCACTAGAACAACTGTTAAGTACAATGCACAATGTGATGTTGTTCTTGCATTTTTATTAAACACTTCTTGTAGCAAATATTTTCTCCATTCTTAGTAGGGCTCAATTATGGACAGGAAAAGAGCCTGAACCATGAGAAGATGACCTCCTGATAAGGACCATTTTGTACGTTCCCATGGGTTTGGAGGACTGAAGTCTGACTGTCGTTGAAATATATTTTAATGAGTTTGTATGTAACGAGAATAGCAACACCTCTTCCTTAGCACAAATCTATCTAGAACCCAATTCACAGAGGTTTTAGAAGCTGGAAATCTAAGCAATATATTGCTTTCATCACAATCTTTTCTTTTTAAATGCAATTTTTATGTGTGCTTATTGCCATTACTGCCCAAATTTTATGATAAGGTTTTCTTTTAGTATCTAAAATTCATCTCAAAACTTTGAAAAGATTATAACCTTAAAAATACATTTTAATTTACTATACAACAATAAATATATCATTGGTATTTGCATCAAATTCTTTTGCAAAAAAAGGAAAACTCACCAACAATATCTTTATTGATGCAACAAAGAACTTGCAGGTAATATTATCTCCATGTTGTGGGGTGCTGTCCTGTTCTTCTTTCAAGGCCATTGCTGCAGTGTCCATCCTCCAGAGCTACAGTGCTTCATCTCAGACTCACAACTGACCAGAGATGCAGCACTGCACCTCAGGCTGATTCACATGTCAGGCCTCAAGCTTCATTGTTCGTTCTGGAAGCCCACAAAAGGGAAGCCTATGGCCTTTGTTGTTGAGTAAGATCACTGTTGAGGAAGGATCAGATGGTGGGAGGAGAAATTTAGACAAGAATAAACTGTTGTCAGAATCCACTATTAGCTTCAGGGTGAATTGGATTTTCCAGTGTCTGGTACGAGCTATTCAATATTCATTCTTATTGATTTTCCCTTCAAGTTTGGTGATTGTGAAAGTGCAGATTTGTTCCAGTAACTAGAAAAGATGATTTACCTTCTGAAGGATGAGGAATTCTTTTTGCCTCTCAACAACAAACAGGTCTGCAGGCAGATAAAGTTGCCCAGGACACCTACCTGCACTGGATCTAGTGGGTCCTCCTTACTTGTATGCTGGTTTCTGAAAATGACATCTAGACCCAGTTGCAGTTTTTTGGGAACTAGAACTGGTTGGTGACAGTGAATGGGACTGATTATGCTTGCCCTGGCCTACGCCTAGGGTTTACTTTGTATTTCCCCTGCCTGCTCTGCTAGGTGGACCAAATAAACTTGTGGCCTTGCAGCCAGAGCCCTTCCCCAACATGACTGTTACCTAGATATTGGGTGACGAAAACAGAGGCCTACCCCAGCCAACCTTGATGGCATATTGTTGTCAAGGTTCTTTTCATCTGTTTTTAAATAATTAGCAACATGTAGATTTGAATAATTATAAAAATAAGATAAATATTATATGCAAATTTTCCAATTTAAACTAATAAGAACATTTAATATTAATTTAAATAAATAAATAAAACTCCTTTTCCATCCATGTCAGTGATGCCATTAAGTTAAAAGCGGATATACTACGTGGCCAAAGTAAAGCTAAGGGGCCAGATATGATACGTTTCTGGTGCCTCAACACAGTGCAATCCAGAACAGCACCTGAACTAAATGAGGAGTCCAAAGGTGAGTGTGAATGATCAGCATCTGACCTCCAGCATGTTCCTGACAGCAATGTGCGGACACCAACATCTGGATTGTGTTGATTCACTGGTCAGAGCCTCCCTACGAAACTGCTAGCCAGTCATCAGTATGACCTGGTCCATTAAAATTTTCTTTTCATATTTTTCTGGATAGTGATGAACAGGAGTATTTCTTTGCCACAAAGAACTTGTTGCTTCCACTTGTGCCTTTCAGAGATGATAACCATAAATCATAAATCTTTCTTAGGGTAGAATATTTTCAGACCATTTCTCCTTTCTGCTAATCTTTTTGGCCAAGATATTTGTACAGTTAAATGAGTGATTTATCAAACTACTAAATCAAATAAATTCCGATACAATCAAATTTCAATGAGAATGTGTAAATGTAAAACACTACTATGATTGAAGAAGACTTGTAATATCTCTTGATCGTGTGGTTATTGTATATGAATTAGCTTTATTATAAAGTGCTACAGTAAGTTCCCTTGTTTCTCAAGAACTTTGTGAACTATGGAATATTTGAAACAAAAGCAGCATGTTGTCAACTCTATGATTCTCCTTTAATTTAAATGAGCAAATGAAGAAAACCCTGAGGTAATGTGTATGATTCACTCAGTGCAATCTGGCCTGTATTATATTATTTTCAAAACTTTACTTCCTGTTTAAATGTAAATAACAAAAGTAAATTGTGGAAATAATGAAATTAGCTTCTAGTCGGATTCTCTTTCCCAGTGTTTCACAGTCGATGACCTCTTGCCTTTGTATTTGCGTTGGCTGCCCACTGAGAATGTCTTGGCTCCTTGCCCATTAGTGCACAATCGTGGGTGGTCACACCTTCATAAAACGAAAGGGGAAACATTTAAATTTCTACTCCTAATGAAATTAGGAAAAATACATACTTAATTTGAATGGAAAATAATTTAAGTTTACCATGTTAAGGGATTCAGCCTTTTCAACTGAATATTAGTAATTGCAACGTCAAATTAGTTCAATTAAAACATTTGGGAGTGAATAAAAGTCAGTCAAATTGATTCCACTTTGTTCATTCATTTAGTGTAACTGCAAAATGCAGTTAGGGTTAAATATCGATAATGTAAAAAGAAGTTAAAACAATGTATTATTCTGAAAATAATATGATGTATAATAGTCTATTTCAGAACAATCAAATATTCCTCAACAATCTGATAATGAAATAATCAAATAATCAAATAATCACATTTACAAAAGTTACCATGAGAGCCTCAGCTATAGCTCTTCCTTTTCAAATATATACAATATGTCCTTTTACATCCTGTTTAAGTTCCTATTTCTCTCCATTTACTGTTGTGCTGCAGTTTTTTTCCTTCCATTCCCACACTCCTGCATCATGATCTTTTTTTGACTTGCAGGAGCAAAGCACCAGTTTCCCATGTAAGATTTAGCATTTCTCCCAGGAGTTAGCTAGTTTGTTGACCAGATGGTTTAGGCTAAGTTATCAACCCTTAAGAAGCAATTTTTTCCATGTTCATATCTAAATAGAAAGAACAAGATTCTCATGACATAAGAAATAAGGAATTGGAATATGATTAAGCCACTGCTTTGTGATTTAATGAGATCTTGACTACACCTCTGCATCAATTCCATTTTCCCACCCTATGCCATTTCCCTCAGTTCTTTTGTAGTAATAATCAGTCTCAGTCTTGAATGTACTGGAGTATTCTGAGGTAGAGAATTTTGAAGATATGCTGAAGGATGTATAAGTTTAAGTTTACCTTTAGCTAGATTCAGCCACCTAATGCTGCTGTTAGTTGAGAGTTTATACTATGAAGCATGTTCTGTTGAAAGCTCTACATCTTTTACTTGACTGCAAGCTGTAATGTCAAGGAGCCAATGAACTGTGAATAAAGAGACTTTTTTTTGTCATATTAGTCCCAACTGACCAAGCTCTTGTCCTAAAATCTGTGATGTACAAATTTGCATATTCTAAAAGCACAGTACAAAAGTGACTGCATTGCACTCCAATCTTGACATTTTCTTCCTTTGAAGAACCCCTGCTGTTGTACTGGGGGTGTTTCATTCGCAGCTGCGAAGGAATTCTGCCTCCTTTTGACTCCAGGTTCTAGGCTGTCCAGTTGAGGGAAATAGCCTCTCAGCACCTTCCTGGTCAAATTCCTTAAGAATTTTATATATTTCAATGAGAATATTTCTCCTTTTAACTTCAGAGACAAAATAAAACATTCTGCTCAATCTGTCTCGTAGAGCAGCCTTTTCATCCCAGGAATCAATTTACTAAACTTTTTAATTCGGTCGCTTACTTAACTTTGGTAAGGAGATCAAATCTATACTTGTATCTGTACTTCAACTGAGGTATCAAAACCTCTATTTAACTATAGCAAGAATTTCTTGCTCTTCTACTCCAATCCTTTTGCAAAAAAGACAAATATGTTGCTTGCCTTCCAAATTACTTGAATTATCTACATTACTTTTCAGCTATTGATGAACAAGGACTGCAACATCTTCTAAACAGCACCTTTTTATTAGTTCCTCACCTTTTAATAAAATATTCTGTATTTTTGTACTTCCTAGAGGATTATATTGTTTACAGTTTGAGCTATGTTTGATTATTTGATTCATGAATTGAAAATCGAAACATCCATTTTACATTAAATAATTTATTTTTCATTAAATATTCTGAAGAGAACACCCAGCTACAGAGGACTAAATGCATTATATATCAGGGAATGCAAATGCTTATGTAGAGAAGAGTCTGATCATGCACAATCATTCAGCACAAGAGGTCATTCACCTGACCATTTCTTTGCCATCTCTCTAAATGAACTACCCATTTAGTCCCACTTGCCTGCTTTATCCCTTAACTTAGCAAATATTTCCTTTTCAAGCATTGATCTATGTTCCTAAAGCAAGTCTTTATTAAATCTGCTTTTACCAACCTTTCAAGCAGTGAATTCCAGATCATAACGACTCACTACATAATTATTTTCCCTCTGGCTGTCTCTGATCCTTTAGCCTGTTAAGTCTGTTAACTATTAAGTCTGTTACTTTGTTATCGAATCTTTTGTCTTAAGAAACATTTTGTGCTTGCTCTATCAAAACCTTCTAGATTTTAAACAACTCTTTCAAAAATCACCCTTAATGTTTTCTGCTCCAAGGAGAAAGAGCTCAGTTTCTCTGGTAATCTTCTAGTGGAATGAGAAGGAGAATTAATATTTTTGGTTGCTGACCTTTCATCAGAATGGAGAAAAGTTAGGGATGAACACGTTTTGAGGTTGCAGAGAAAAGGTAAGGGATGGCAAAGCATGAGGTGGGGGGAGATGGAGAGAACAAAGGGAAAGATTCAGATAGTGGGTTGTAGAAGGGATTAAATGAAAATGGGATGGTGATGCTAGGCAAAAAAGAGTTGTCCTGGGACAAGTAAAACAAACAATATGTTGTTCCAGGGGGAGATGTAAATGACAGCAGTAGATTCATTAATGAAACTGTTGAAGGCTGCGTTGTGCTGAGGTGAAAAATGAGGTGCTGTTTCTCAAGCTTAATGCAACGAAAAGGATGAAGCTAATTTAACATTTTGCAACTGAGGGGAAGTGAAACTCTGCAAAACTAAACTTTTACCACAGGCTTCAGTGGGGTATAACTCCTAATCACTTTCTTCAGTTGGAGACAAGCTTTAGTCATTCAGTGGTTATAATCTGACCTCTGTAAGAATTACCTCATATTTACCTGGTATCTGTTTCTTGTATGTCTCAAGATTCTGCTACCGTGGGAGCACTCAAAGAATATTGAAGGGGTTTGGTTGCTTTTTAGGTGGGTGTAAAGCTTCTTCCTTGGACTATTAAACTGGTAGCTTGGTAATTGTAACATTAATCCAACATTCTAACTTGTAAAATTTGAACAGGAACTATTTTATGAGTTATTTTATTTATCATACAGCATATGTTTAACTCAATAGTAAAAATATTTGTTATTAAACACATACCATACTGAAGCTCACCGCTGATCAAGAAAAATACGCAATGATAAACAGAAGATTTCATATAAAATAAGCTGAAGCTATTTTAGAAGACTCAAGTGATTGTTCTTTAAACATTTGTGTCAGTGGATAATATATACAATTTATTAAAGTAGTTATAAACCAGTCTGATTTGTTTAGAATGATGGAGAAACAGGACCCCTTATTGAACTAGCCAAGTCTTTGAACTTGGTAAAGGCAGACTCTGTATGCAATTATCATTGTAGTTATTTAAAGGTTATATATTGTAGTTTTGACAAATGTCCTTTAAATAGTTATGTAAATTAAAATATACGCATTTTGGAAGAAGAAGATTAAATACTTGAACCAAGAAGTTCCTTTTTTGGTTGTTTTAGAGCCCACTTACATCACCACTCAATTACTTACCTGTTTCAAGGATATTGAATACTCTTTGATTCTACACTGCTTTTCCTAATTCTTAATCTGCATCTCTTTATGTTTGAAATATTGACATTTAAGGTAGTGATTTGCCATCCTTCTGGGAGGAAGCAAGCCATTATACAAAATGCTGAGTGAAATTCCAGGTATTATGGCCTAGTGTTGTACTGCATGCAAATGTACCTGGAAAATTGTTGCTACATTGCTGACCCATTCCTGTTTCATCCAGGGACAAGGAAGTGGTTTTCATGCACTGAAAACCAGTGCATGAAAAGTACTGGTATTTTGTATTTTAATTTTGTTTGTAAAGTACAGAAGTATTTTGTTTGTAACCGGTCTGATCGTTGGCAGTTTGTATGGTTGCATTGACTAACTACATGCAAACTTAACTGCAAGGGGCAGCAGGGGGGTGCAATAGTTAGAGCTGCCTCTGCACAACTTCAGTGACACAGATTTGATTCCTTTGGGTGCTGTCCCTGTGGAGTTTGCACATTTTTCTTCAACCTGTGTGGATTTCCTCCGGCTTCCTCTTGCATCCCAAAAGACATGCTGGTAGATTAATTGGCTGCTGGAATTTGCCCCCATGTGGGTGGGTGGCAGGAGAATCAGGGTGCTGTTGATGAGCATGTGAGAGAAAATGTGATGGGATAATAGACGGGTGAATAGGACTGATGGGAATGTTCTCAGAACTGGCGTCAATGGGCCGAAGTGCAGCCTCCTGTGTCATAAGGGAATATGGAACTTAAATTGCATGATGTGCCAGTAGGTTGGAATGCTTCGGGCAGCAGTTCTCAATGGGACTTGCTGCTGGAAATAGTGAAGAGTGTCAGGTCTGATATGGCAGTGAGTACTTTGCCACTCCAACCTTGGTTGGATAGCAGAAAAAAAGCCAGAAGACTCTGTTGCCAAACGCTAAGCAATCTGGTCCCATTATTTCTTCTGTCGTCAACAATGCCGGCAAGGAGTTCTCAAGCCAACCTACTTTCTTCTATTGTGGTCTGCTTTCATGATCAAGACTCAAGATATTTCCATTTGTGGGTTCCACATCATTTGATGTCAGGATTGCATGTCTGGAGTTATCTTGTGTAGATATGTCATTGTCATGGAAGCGTGTGATTCAAGGTCACCTTACTTGCGCTAGGACATGTTGCTCGTATTTCTTGACCTGTTTGACACTTCAATTGCATATTCCAAAAAAAAAAGCTAGTCTTTTTAATTTCTTGCTGACAAATCAGGTTCTTCATATTAATCTGGTGGAAAGGAGACGTTGGGAAACAGATGGCTTTGTGACTAATAGCATTGCATATTTATTAAGGGCAATTCTTCAACCTCAAGCCATAAGAACAGCTTACAAGCTGACCTTTTAATAGCATAATCTAAATGTTAGAAACTTATCTAAAAAACCTAAATCCCTTTTTCTTTTATATTATAAACTACACAGTTGTTTTGAAATTGCAGCCTGGACTATGGTTAATAACTTTAACCCTTTTCTTTCTTATCTTGTCCTTCTTTGGTTGTTCTGATGTAGCCAAATTCAAAACCAATGGTAGTCATTCTGGTTGATTCTTTTTATCTAGAATTTATATAATTTCCTTTTGCTACCATGAGCTATTTCTCTTCTGGCGTTAAAATATGTTACAAAGTCTTGCTGTTCAAGCATGTCACCTAACTCTTCCAACAGTGTTGCATTCACACAAAACCAGACATTAAATATTTGCCCACATAAAAGGGTCTGCAAGTAAAAAGCCAGGCTGTGGACTCTGCATATTGTATTTATATAATAACTGCTAGAATATTTTGACAGGTCGGGCTATTGTGTCTCAGCTAGACCTGTAGAATCAATTGCTGTCCTTTTCACATGTTATTACTTGGCTATTAAATACTGGTGCTCATTATACAAATATATGATGACAAACAGCCATTTTAGTTATACTGTACATTGTGTTTCATGAAACCTATGTGTTGGAATCACATTGCAATCAAAGTTATCCTGTGTTTACATTCAGTGTTGATATATCTGTAATAACAAAATAGCAATGTAGTTGAGTAATTTACCACATCTATGCCTTAAAACACAGGAAGGTCCATCTATTATCATTTTGCCAATTTGATGTTATCTTTAAAGACTATTTTGAATCATTTGATCAAAAAGAATGTACTTTATATGCAGAAAATGATAAGCTAGATAAATGGGTTTAAATCCTAGAACTCTCCATTCAATACCATGGGAGTCTCTTCTCTGGGACTGCATCGATACCAGGAGATGGGTTTCCACCAGTTTCTCAGGGAAAATAGAGGATTAGTAATAAATGCTAACCTTACCAGTGACCCCAGGCTCCCAAAAATATATATGGATAAAGAGATCCCTGGTTTCATCCATGTATATAGGACACATTATTTTGAAAATCAAAATAAAACTGCTGATGTTGGAAATCCAAAATAAAACGGAAACATTTGACCAGGTCCTTGACCTGAAAGATTTTCCTTTTTCCACACCTACTGCCTGGCCATCTAAATGTTTCCATCCTTTTCTGTTTTATTCCAAATGTTTTCCTCTCCTGTATCAACTCACAGAATAGGTGAACAATAGACAAGGAGGATGATTGAATATAATGTATCATTCATTTTATTACATGAAATCTTGAGTTGGGGTGGGGACTCAATGGAATAAATACTGACCATTTAACTTTCCCGATTTACAGACTATTGTTTGTGTAATTGTTCCTAACAATTTAAGACCATCAGTTGTGATGACCATCTCCCCGGGATGGCATGAGTTATCAAATATGTATTTCACATTGATCCATCTTTGAAGGAGAAGAAATTGACCCTGAATGTGCTCCCTTGTGTTTTACTGTCTGTTTTAGTTGAGCTTCACAGGCTGAAAATACCTACCAGTTAAAAATGAGACATCATTTTATTTTAATATATTAGTGCCTTTTAATGAATATACAAAAAAAGACTTGTATTAATATTCAAAAATCTATAAAACTGCAATGCTGGAAATCGGAAATGAGAACAGAAAATGTTGGAAATACTCAGCAGGTGAGGCCACATCTGTGAAAAAAAAAATAAATTTAAAGTTTTGGGCTGAAGAGCCTTCTTCAGAACTGGTAGATAGAGGGGAAAAAAAGTTAGTAGCAATGTTTCTTTTTCTCTCATTCCAGTTCTGACAAAGGGTCTTTGACCTGAAACATTAACTCTATTTCTCTTTCCACAGAAGCTGCCTGATCCGCTGAATGTTTCCAGCATTTTCTATGTGTATCTTTATTCACCTGGCACATTCTTTTCAGAACATCCCAAAGCAAATTATAGCTAAGAAAGTACTTTTGAAGTGTAGTCACAGCCCTAATGTAGGAAATTGAGTAACCAATTTGTGCACTGAAAGCTCCAAAAACAAAAATATGAAAACCGAATATCAATTGACAGGAATGGTGAATGCATTTCCATATCAGGATAGCGTTTTATTTGGCAGAGAACCTGTAAGTGGTGGTGCTTCCATTTGTTTGTTGCTTCCTTGTAGAACTGATCAGTTTGTTCTGTCAGACAGTAAGCAGATTTTGAGGTTGTTACAACACTTACCAGCATTAATCACGCAAGGACATGATTGAAAGTATTATGAATTTAAGCCAACTAGGTCTTTGATTTGTCAGCTGTTTGGCCAAATTAGCATATCCTTTTAATGTAAAGTTCTTGACAGATGGAAGGGGAACTGAAGGAAAGAATAGTGGGGCAGAGGAGGTTTTCAGGAGATGGGTGCTGAGGAAAAGGACACAGGCAAGAATTTGCAACCATGTATCTACCCTGTATATGTGTATGTGCTAATTCTGTGCAGCAAAACTTGGCCTCCTGTCATCTTGGTTCTCCTTAAAATTGGGCCAAGACCTCAGTCTCTCAAACTTATTGGGTAGCTGCTACCCAATTAAGAGAATTCAAGCACATCATAAGATTTCCTCTCCTCAGAACTTGGTGAAAGCAAGTCATTCTCAGTCCCAGGGCAGAAGAGAAGGAGAGGAAAATCATATTAATATGTCAGATATATTTTATTCAGAAACTAAGGATAGATCTTAGTTTCAAAGGATTTGCAAATCATACAGGATATTTCACAGCAAGGTGGATAATAGGCTGTTAATCTGATATTGGTCTGATTGGAAAAGTTGCACATTATTATATAGGCATCAGTGACAATGCACAAAAAAAACTGGAATGCATTACAATTGTAAGAGGATTATACATGTGTTCCTACTGGCACATGAGACTCAAGCCAGGAAAGATGATGAATGGTTTTCAATATTAAATAGATGTCATGCTGTTAGTACAATGTCAAGGAAATAAAGGCAAGATAATGTGATGGTGTTGTTCATACATGTTTTATGAGAGACTTTTTCTTTGATTGTATAATCTATACAATGAGTTTCAACATGTTGTGGCAAATAATGGCATGCAAATTGAAGAATTTGCCTTTTCTAATACACTTTGTGTCTTCTCATCTGAATGCAGCTCAGCATGACACCAAAAAATTATACCTTTTCATATTTTGCCCACTCGCAAAATGCTTGCAGAAAACAGATGGTGACAATCCCATTTGTGAGTTAAACTAGAGGGTAAAAGAGTGATTCTTTCCTCCCCAAGTCATAAAGAATGTACGTTCTGAAATCATAGAACAGCAGAATGTTATAATAGATCCTTAATTTATATTACGAGAAGTTGGGAAAATTTGGATCAGGCACGTTTTTTAAAAAAAAAAGTTCTTGCTAAAATGTATTTCTTCAATTCCAAAAATGACCACTAATGAAATTCAAAAGAAAGCACTGTCAATTTGTTTTGAACTTTTAAAAGACAAAGACAATGCAAAAGGAAGGTAATTTATCTTGGAGATTTGTTGAGGTTTGTGGAACTAAGGATTTATGAACCCTCCGCAGTGAGAAAAAACAGCAGCTGTCAGTAAAGCCCAACCCTTTTTCATATATAAACCCAGACATAGTAAATTTCAACACCATGAAAGGAAACACTTTCCTCTTCAACTGCCTAAGAGTTCATGTTATTCTTAATTCCAGTCTCCCATTCCAGACATCTTTTCTGCTTTCCCACAGTTGAATCGTGTATCCTGTCTGTAAAAAGTGTGCTGGGATGTGTCATATCTTTGTTGTACTAAGGACAGTATGCAGATAATGTGTGGAGCTTTCAATTCAAGAGTGCCCTGCACTTGTGGTCATTTAACTCCTGGATCTCCTTGTCATTGTTATCAAACCAGTTCTGGTGCTTTCTGGCAGAGAAGCCAAGAGTCTCTTCATAGGTGTTAATTATGGTGAACTTCATGGCAGTTCACAGGCTATGGATACCCTGTGTCTCCTCTTGGAACAGGGTTATCTGTTTTGAAGCTGTATGTGTGGAGCCCATTTGTAGGGTCATTGAGATCTTCAGCATTAGGGTCATACAGCACAGAAAAAAGCCCTTTGGCTCACCATGTCCGTATTAACCATCAAGTACTCATCTGTACTAATCCCATTGTTTTGTATTTGGCCCATTGTCTTCTATGCCTTAGCGATTGAAATGCTTAAATACTTAAATTTTGCAAGTACCTGCCTTCACCAGCCCCTTAGGCAGTGCATTCCATGTTCCAACCATCCTCTGGGTGAAGAAAGTTCTTCCTCAGATCCCTTTTAAATATCTTAGTCCTTACCATAAATCTATGCTTTCTTATTTTAGACACCTCTGCTATAGTGAAAGGTCAAGAATGGAGCACTAATCTTCTCACAAGAATATTCATGTTGATGCAGATATATAGGAACCAAATTGATGGAAATCCAGTACCAGTGATGTGGATATCCTTCCAGTCTTTTACCACTTGGACTGGAATCTTCACCAAGCCTCGGGAAAGAAATGACTCTATTGGCACCTGAAGGCAGAGAAAAACCCGTGACCTGAAGGACAGGTGGTGGATGGAGAGAGCACAGGAGATCCATAAACTCACTGATAACCATAATGTGCATAGATTCTTCAGTGGTGTTCAGGCCATCTATAGCTCAACTTCCAAGATCCCACCCCAAAGAGTGCTTAAAAAAAAGAGATGAACTTATCAAGGATAAGAAGGCAGTTGGTGCATCCTCGAAGGAACAATTCAAAGAAATCCTCAGCTCAGATGATATCCCTTGACTCCATCCCACAGAGAATACTCAGGTCCAATCTCACCACCACCCCTACTGACAAGAATTTAAAACGACCATGGGCTAGCAATAAGGCCTTGGGGACAGTGTCCTATCAATGAAAAGGAACTTCAATCATAAATTTCTCACATCTGGGAAGAGGAGGACATGCCAGGGGAAATTAACTATGACCATCTTCAAGACAGGAGGCAGACCGGATTATGGTAATTACAGAATGGCTTCACTGCTGTCTGACACAGGAAACGTCATCACTAGGGTCCTGCTCAACTATGCTTTTCCAATGGCTGAACATCTGCTTACTGAACTCCAGTAAGGATTCCATTCATCTAGAGGTACAGTGGACATGAGCTTCATCACACATCAACTCCAAGAGAAATGCAGGGAGCAGCACGATGCAATATCTTTTTAAATTGCAAAAGACTGTTTATTTGCCCATAGAAATTCATTTCCATCTTTCATCAGATTCACGATGGCATGCAAACTATGATTTTAACCAATAGGTCCACAACAGACCTAATTGTACAGCAGTCTATTGTCAACTAAGGATGCTTCATTACACCAACAGTTTTCTGAATCTTTCTCAGGACAAATGGGAAACTATTCAATCCGTATCATCTCCATTCCAGAAGTAAGGTCACCCCAATTTCAGTCATCAAGCTACAAAATGTAGCAGGGACATATTACTACAAAAAATACATATCTGTCTGCCCCATCAGTCATCTCCTGTCCCATCTTTGGAAGAGACTTAGGTTCCAACATTAGCCGCCTTAGAACCCACAAAACTGGAATGACAACATACCATCCTTGATTCTGAGGGTCTGCCTAAGAAGAATCTGGATAAAGTCCTCAAATAATTGGAAGAAATTTGAAATATAACCATTTAAAAATACTCTTTCTATTGGATGACTTTTGTCCTTTGGAAAAGACTTTATTAGTTACTCGAAGACATAGCAAAAGAACAACATATTTTGATTATTTTGTTACATCATAGTTATTTTCCAGCTGCGAAAGGATTGAAATTTTACGATTAAGCTAGTGATGCTTAACTTCATTGGATTTATTTACTTGCTGAGCAGTGAAAATGAAAAGCAATGCATATACTCTATGATGCTGTTATTGAATTGGTTCAATCACTTCTGTTGCTGAACAATGAATCCAATTTCTGTTTTGTGGTGCATTGTCACCATCTATCTGGTAATTGGTAATAGGTTTATTATTACCATCTGGACCAATATCAGTGAAAAGCTTTGCTTTGCATGCCATCCAGATAGATCATTCCAAATGTAAGTACATCGAGGTAGTACAAAAAGAAAAAAGAACAATAGCAGAATTCAGAAAATAGTATTACACTTACAGAGAGTGCAGTGCAGGTAGACAAATAAGTTGTAAGGGCCATGGCAAGATAGATTGAGAGATCAAAAATTCACCTTCCTCATGCAAGAGGTCTTTTCTAGAGTCTTATAACAGTGGAATAGAAGCTGTCCTTGAGCCTGGTGGTGTGTGTTTTCAAGCTTTTGTATCTTCTGCCAGATGGAAGTGGGGAGAAGAAAGAATGACTGGGGTGGGAGGGGTCTTTGATTATGTTGGTTGCTTTCCTAAGGTAGTGGGAAGTATAGGCAGAATCCACGGAGGGGAGGCTGGTTTTCGTGATAAGTTGGGCTGTGTTCACAACCGTCTGCGATTTCTTGCGGTCTTGGGCAGAGTAGTTGCCATACCAAGCAGTGATGCATCCAGAAAGGATGCTTTCTATGGTGCATCTGTTGAAATTGGTGAGGGTCACTGGGGACGTGTCAAATTTCCTTAGCCTGCTGAAGAGGTAGAGGTGCTGATGTGCTTTCTTGGCCATAGCATCTATATGGTTGGACCAGGGCAAGCTATTGGTGATATTTATATCTAGGAACTTGAAGCTCTGAACCATCTCCACCTCATTCATATCTACAAAGTATCTAGAAATATTTCTTTCCTTAATAATCATGACACTGGAAGTTGATAACAAGATTTTCAAAAAAATGATTTACTTACAAGGTTTAAAAAAGATTTACTTACTTTGTTTAAAAATAATTTTTAGATGATGAATGATTTTTTATGCCAGGCCCAGTTTGTCAGGAAGGATGTTTGGAGATACATTTTTACATTTGATAAACTTTCTATAATATGTCATTATGTACCAATTACTGTAAAGTTTCTTAATTAAATGCAATCATCTTTGGTAAGTAGGATTCCTGTTTCCCAGAGGAAACTGTTAAAAATCTTTTGCACGATCACTGCAAAATGGGTTGGTCACACCCAACAAAGCTGTAGCATATAAACCACATACAAACAGGGACACGTATTCATTGCTGACATTGCCTTTGAAGAGCATGTCATTGCTATGATTAATGTCACACTATTTTTTAATCTAGGATCATTGATTTCTCTGAGAAATAAATGGGGACATCGTAATTTAGAACTTCAGTCCTGTGACAATCAAGGTGGATTTTGCTTTGTTTATCAAGAATGCCTGTATGCCTCATGCAGGAAGGAGCTCATTTGATATTGAGTGAGAATTGAATGAATATGAATGATGTCATAAATCATGAGCTAAACAGCTAAATAACTTTTCTGGCCTGTTACACTAAATGAATGTTGTATTTTTCCAACAAAAGCAAGGATTTAAAATGTGAATACTTTGAATCAAATATTAACAAGAAATGTTAACGTCTTAATGAAATTTAATTCAATTGAAAGTAAACAAAAAAGGAGGGGAAGATATTTTCACACTTTTGGGTTTGAAATCATCAACACCTAAATTGTTGCTTTATTAGGATTAGGAACCAAGTATTTTACGTGGATTGTTTAAAATCTAGTTCATCATAAGCCTTCTCAGCCTTACTATTCTTACAGCCTTACTGCCCTTAAATTCCTCTTTTTTTTATTATTTTATTCTGCCGACCATTATCTACAGCTCCAGTCCCAAAGGAGAAAGCACAAAAATGTTGAGACAGCAACCGATCAAAGTTCATTTTTGTTGCAAACAATTTCAAAGTCTAATTTACTCACTGGAGATGAACTATTTCTTAAAATTCTCTAACTTTTTTATTGAAAGGCTTGTAGAGTATTTAGCTGCATGGATGAAAATTGACTCCTTGCTATTTGTTTTCTTCCTCATTAACTCAACATCTTGTACTGTGGAGGCTTTCAGGCTCCCTGTGTGATCTTCAGTATTTACATAAAAAACAAAGTTCTGGAAATCTTCAGATCAGGCAGCAATGAAGAGAAAGAAGCAGTATTATCATTTCAGGTCACTGCTTCTCCCCCCTTTTCTCATGTATATATTCCCTGCATCCTCTGTTTTTAATTTCAGATTTCCAGCTTCTGTAGTACTTTTGCCTGTTGTAGGAATAGTTCTCTAAGTGGACATTTATTATCACATATTTAGTAATTATTTGGTTGTCACTCAGCTGTTTCTGAATAATTCCGAATGGGTGTGATTGTCATCCTGCATATCTTTTGCCACAATTCCCCCTCTCTTGAAAATACATGTATTTTACTGAGGGAATATCACATCTTCAAGAAAGAAGTTTGTCACATTGCTGGGTTTTTGAGTAGAGAAAAGATACTGCTTCAAAGAATGCACGATGTGGAACATTAACATCTATAATTGGTATTGTCTAATCTTGCAGCATACCTGGTGAGCTAGTGATAAACTTTCATAACGACATTGTTAGTTTACAGTTCTGATTTTATTGCTGATCTACTGCTTCTCACATCAAAGTTGGACATGATTGTGATTCTACTCTGCCAACTGGATTTGAAATTGAGACTGGAATAGGGTGTCGTATAATTTTGCAATAAAGGGGAGAGCTCTCTTGTCCACTGTAAAGGGCAATGCATTAGTAAATGAAACTGACTGCTTTTCTTATTACAACAAATGTGTACACTCGGTATTAAAGAGGGCCTCTAAACAATGAGCATCACTAATGCAACTGAATGCATCAGGTAGCAATCTGGAATCTCTTCTTTATATCAACAAGGTAGGAGATTCAGTTGAATGGATGCTTATTTCCCCACAAATAAGATTTACAGTTCTAGCAAGATAAAAGTGAAAGTCTCATAATTCATGTGATACATCACATGATTTCTAACTGATTAAGGAAACTAACTGCCCACCTTCCCCAAAAAAGTGTTTGGTACCCTTGGATAGAACTGAAGTTTCTCTAAGTTTTGAAGTATCACACACTATAACCAGTACTCAAATCAATTACTTGTTAGATATGATTTATTTTCATTGCCCTTGGAATTGTTATTTTATGACAGTCATGCAATTCGCTTAGTGTTGTTCCTCATCAATCCTGCAAGGATGCAAAGGTAGTTTTGCCTGCAACATTTTAATGGTGCTGAAAAATGAGGCTTTGACTATTGGCTTGACTGAAAATGAGATCGAAATAGTGAACAACAAGTGATCTAAAAGAGGCAAGTGTGTATAGGGAGAGATGGAAAATTATATTTGGGCAGGGGAAGGGAATTCAGAAACAGTAAAACTAAAGTTTTACCTCAGAGTGCATCTTGAGACTACAGGACTTTGCTGTAATTCCATCTTGTTATACATAAGTACTTTTTCCTATATGGACTAAAGACAAGGCTAAAGTGGCCAGGCTAACTTTTGTAATGCATTTGGCTAGCTGAACCCATTAGAAACAAATCTCCATCTAGGTTGTCAATTTAGACCCAATACCTCTATCTCTCCATGCCAAGATGCCTGGAGTGGGATGTATGCTTGGAGATGGGAATGTGATCACTGAGTCAGACGTTTCTCCGTCCGCATGCAAGTATTCCACAAGAACATGAGACTTTTTTGCAAATATATCATGAAGTGTATGAAATAAATCAAATCCATGAATATGGGCATAATATTAATTATGTTCCTTTGAATGTTAAAGCAATTTATACAGTGTAATCCCATTGTTGCAAATAGTTGAATACACACCAGACGGAATTTAAGATAAAGTAAGCTTTAGATGAAATGATTTTTTACAATAGTTTCATAGTAAAAGTTTAATGATAGCTTTTCCACCTCTATGTCAAAACGTAGATGGTTCAGACCCCACCCTGGATAGCCCCAAGTGAAGGATAGAGTGCAGATGCTAATTACATCTTGTGGAATACTTGCATGCGGACGGAGAAATGTCTGACTCAGTGATCACATTCCCATCTCCAAGCATACATCCCACTCCAGGCATCTTGGCATGGAGAGATAGAGGTATTGGGTCTAAATTGACAACCTAGATGGAGATTTGTTTCTAATGGGTTCAGCTAGCCAAATGCATTACAAAAGTTCACTTTAGCCTTGTCTTTAGTCCATATAGGAAAAAGTACTCAAAACTGAGAGTGGCGATAGATATCCACATTAACCACTTTATCATAGTAGATGGTTCAAAAATCTTTGAGTTGGGACTTGCCCTTATGTTTACAAACGACAGGCAGAAAAACAAGTTGTTAGAAGGGAATTGAATGTCACAATCTCCTAATGTAAAAATTTGTAATCACTGAGTGTGTTTCAGGCACATATTGTATACGTAGGATCCTCACGTCTGAAAAAAATGACATTTTTTGAACATTTGATCTTAAAGCACAGTTTATCATATATATTAAGGGATATATAAACATACATAAGATGCACATTTTTGTGAGGTAAACTATTATTAACATTCTGTATTCCAAGATTGCAGAATTTTTCTCCTGATATATTCAATAGGAAACAACTTCTTTCTTTTAAATTGTAGTTTAAATTTGAGCCCAAAAGACTCCAGTTTCCTTTGCTACATACCAAGTTTATTAACAGTTTGACCAATCATCCGTTGAATCTTGAAACTTTCTGCGTAGCTTGCAGAATATGTTTTCTATTGTATAACATCTGTAAAGTATTTTGTTTTGAAACTAATACCAACACTGAACATTACAAAGTCATATTTTAAGCCAAATAGTTTGTGTTCAAAGCCTTCAACTTCTTTTAAAAAATGTGTTACTTATTGTGTTCATTTACTAGTTTCCCAATCAAAGTTAATCAGTCAACTTGAAATCTACACATGGAACTTACTGTGAAATAATTTTATTAAACCTGTAATTATTCGTTCTGCATGCAATTAAGATACAGTAAAATCAAAATGCACCCTATCAAGTTTTGATCCTAGATAAACAAATTCCTTTTCATTTACAAATTCTTTCCAAGCCTCAGTTTCTCTTCCTTAAATAGTAATTATATTGGCAGTCTTGTCTTTTAATATACATGTATGCGTGTAAGTAATATTTTGCCGAACAAGGCTGTGCAGTTTATGTATGTTTATATATCCCTTAATGGGTGAAAGAACAGATTTAATTTGCTTTTATGTTCATTAGAAAGGATGAAAAGCATTTATAGTCCAAGTTTATTAAGTATGCAGTGTAAGCTATGTTGCAACAAAAATGGACAAGTTGTACAAAAATGCAATAAAAATGAGTCTGGTTCCGATATCAAGGCAGATTATTGATGATCTCATACAAAGCTTAATGTTAACTAAAAATACCATAACATTTTCCATTCTCTGAAAGAAAATCAATTCCATAAATGGTAAAAGCCCGATTCTAGCACCCATGATTCAGAGTGCCTTAATCATGTTATTGGAAAGTTACCAAAGGATCTAGGAATTTGTGGTTTTTACAGGGATAAATTAGAATACCACAACTTGTAAAGCATACAACATGTTAAACTTACAAAACTCAGTGTGACTTTGAAAAGTTTCTGTGCATGGGGTCCGAACAATACCTTTCCTCTGGACATTTTTTTCCCTTTAAATTCTGTCTTCTTTGAAATTGTTGGAGTGAATGCAGAACAATTTTGAATGAATTCAGACAATTTGGTTAGAAAATATTTAGCCCTTGGAACTGTAAAAAGAACAACAAAATACTAAGTTTCTTTGTCCATTCCAGGGCTTTAGTGTTATGTATGGATCTCATTCAAATACAAATGGAATGTTTGTTTCTGATGACTTGCATGGTACCATTGTTTTTTTTCTCTGTGGGATTAACTGGAAATGTAATTTTCTCAGGGAACAAAAGATAGAGCAGGATGTATCTTAACAGTATGTAATTGTAGAAAATGTTGAAAGCCAATTATCCTTGGATATTAAAAATTAGGAGAGATGTAAAACAGACTGCTGATTTGCTATAATTGAATTTACTTTATCTCAAGAGTCATATTCTACCAAATATGCCATACCAATGGAAATGATTCTTTAATACCTGTTACACATTTAATGGATGTTGATCTGATGTAAATGTAGAAAAACCTGTTAATGATTCCATGGTGCAAGGAAAATTAACAAGTCTGAGAAGTCCAGTTTACTAATCAGCCCAAGATATGTTGGTAGGTGCTATTTTATTAAGGTAGAGTAACTCCCATTGGAATAAGGATAAAGTCAGCAAAATGCCATTAACTGGAGGCACTCATGGGGCATCCAGAAGGAATTCTGTGATATATAAAAGCCAAGGCATGAATAATGCAGTAAAGTAGCAATAACTAATGTGATTGAATGTGTGTTTTTCATTAAAAAGTAACATTGATATTGTGAAATGTTATGATGAACATGACAAGCAAGATAATGAAAGCAGCAATAGCAACGATATGCAAATTGTATGACAAAAAACATAATGCTAGGTAAAATAGAGTCAATGTTTCCCAAACAAAAATTTTCACAAGCCAAATTAGTTGCACCATCATTAATCCCAATGTCCTGATATTTAAAGGCTAGCAGAGAAAAATGGTGTTCCAATATCCAATAATGAATACACTATGAGGCAGGATTTGTTGACATTTAAGCAGAAATGTCTGAATGACACTGGCGATTCGAGGAGATATTTGCATGTACCACATTTGAACATGCCAGAGGTAGATAAAACTAGAGAACATAGATTTAGGGTAACGGATAAGAGATTTAGAGATCTGAGGGGGACTTTTTTCACCCAGAGGCTGGTGAGTACGGAATACACTGCCTAAGAGAGTCATGGAAGCACTGACAGCATTTAGGAAGTGTCTAGATGAGTACTTGAATTGCCTTGGCATAGAAGGCTCTGGGCCAAGTGCAGGAAAGTGGGATTAATATAGATGGGTTCCCATGGGCTGTTTCCATGCTGTATGACTGTATGATTGAATCAGAAAAATTCTGATTAATAGAGTCAGAAGTTGCATATTACATTAATATGTCCTTGTATGAAATTTATGAACAAATTTTTGCAATAACAAGGACACAGCCAGTGTTAGTGTAAAATATCATAGAGTCATAAAGCAATACAGCATGAATACAGGCCCTTTGGCCCAACAAGTCCATGCCAACCACTTTGTCCACCTAGCTAGCCCCAATTTCCTGCATTCAGCCCATATCCCTCCAGGCCCCTCCCCTCCATGTACCTATTGAAGTGCTTCTTAAATGATACAAGCATACCTGCCTCAATCACTTCCTCTGGCAGCTTATTCCATATAATCAACACCCGCTGCATGAAAAAGTTGCCCCTCAGGTCCCTTTTAAATCTTGCACCTTTCATCCCATATCTACACCCCCCTCATTTTGGACTTACCTACCCTGGAGAAAAGACTGTTACCATCCACCTTATCTATGCCTCTCATAATTTAAACATTTCTATACTATCACCCCTCATTCTCCTACATTCCAAGGAATAAAGACCTAGCCTGGCCAACCTCCCCCTGTAACTCTAGCCCTCTAGTCCTGGTAACATCCTCGTAAACTGGAAAGAGTGCAGAAAAGATTTACCAATTTACCAATTTATAAATCTTTTCTGCACTCTTTCCAGTTTAACCCCATCTTTCCTATAACAGGGTGACCAAAACTGCACACAGTACTCCAAGCGCAGCCTCACCAATGACTTATACAACTGCAACGTAATGTCCCAACTCCTATACTCAAAGCGCTGACTGATGAAGGCCAGCATGCTAAATGCCTTTTAAACCACCCTGTCTACCTGTGATGCTGCTTTCAAAGTGCACTTTTGTAATCCTTATTTCTTTACAAAGTATGCTCCCATGATCTAAAAAAACACTTCTAAAACTATTAACCTTCATGACCATCTCCTATGAACTCGACTTTGACTTTATAGGTAACTGTTCATAATGGGATGTGGTGGTGAAGAGCACTGGAGGAATTCCAGCATAATGATAGTACTCCTGAGTTAAATTGAGATCTTTGAGGGTCTGGTTTCACAAGGACACTATACAGCGTCATGTAACAGTAATAAGTTCTTACCTGAAACACTGGACTTTGGTGCAATGATCTACCCGGCACAATGGAGGATTGAGGCCTGGGTAAAAATAACTTAAATTATCGATATTGATGTGTAAATCTCTTACTGGTACTGTCATATAGCAAACATTGCTTCAGACACCATCTTATTGGTATATCATATTGACCCATATTGGCTTATTTTCACCTTTGATTGGGGTTCTAACTTCAACACACATAATGGCTAAATTCATTGCTTGGTAAACAGTTACAGACAAATATGAGGAGTATTCCAATGACTCAGCCTTACTTATTGTGAGATGAGGTGGCCTTTCACAGAGAAGCTGATTGACATTTGTATGAACGTTATCATCTAAAGAACTTCAGTAAAGGAAATGCTTGCATTGATTACATGTTATTTATCAGTTTTTGATTCCTTTGTAACCTACCAATTGTAATGGATTCATATATGGATACAACACCATCAATTTGATGATTACTGTGTGGTAACATATTGGCAGTTTAAATTTACTGGCTAAATAAGTTATGTGCATATTTAAGCATAAAATATGTTAATTAATACTTTAAAAAAATATCTTGTCATACCAATCTTTTATTGTAAAGAAAACACATCAACTGCACGCTGATTGATATTATGGTGACCCTTGTAGAAATGTGACAAGTATCTGCAGTACAAAGACTGATGGCTCTGGTGATCTTCAGCACGAATGATGGTGTTTGGTAGATGATTGCCTGTCACTTAGTTTCATTGGCCAAGAGTGTACCTCAAGCACTTGTAGTCTCAATGAGTCTGTGCCCCATCATGCAGTCTTGACTGTTCTGCCATGATAATTGCTGCTACATATTTTGTTTTCTTAAATTTCTCTATGCCCTTGGAAGCTTTTTCTTTCTCTCCTATACTGTACTAATAAAACTGCCAGTGGCAAATATTCCAATGTTTTTGAATAGCACGGAGCAATTTCTATCCACTTTAGCTACTTACAATGCTGTTTCAATATATTCCCTTCCTTAACCTGGTGAAAATTTATTTTCCCATTTATTACCAATTAAATAACAAAAGTCTGAATGTTCAGGAAATAGGTCAATTAAGCAAATTTTACAAAATAACCTTATAGGAAAGCCTTTGGAATGTCTCAGTCTGTGCACTGGGCTTCTAGTTGGGGATAGTTCCAGCTAAAAAACAAAGTAAACTTTTAACAAGAGAACATAGAAGAGTATAGCACAGGAACATGCCCTTTGGGCCACAGTATCTGCACTGAACACAATGCTGAATTAAACTAATTATCTTCTGCCTGCACATGAACCATATCGCTCCATTCCCTGCATATTCTTGTGCCTGTCTAACAGCCTCTTAAACACCACTGTCGTATCTGCTTCCACTACTCCACCCCAGTAGCCCATTCCAGGCACCTACCACTCTTTGTGTAGAAAAACAATACTTGCCCCACACATGTCCTTTTGAACTTTCCCCCTCTCACGTTAAATGCTCATCCTCTAGTACTTGACATTTCTATCCTGGGGAAAAAAAAATTGACTGTTTACCCTATCTATGCCTATCAATCTTCTAACAGGTCTCCCTCAGCCTCCGATGCTCCAGAGAAAACAACCCAAGTTTGTCCAACCCCTCCTTATAGCTTATACACTCTAATCCAGGCAGCATCCTGGTAAACTTCTTTTGCACCTTCTCTAAAGCTTTCACATCCTTCTTATAATGACGTGACCAGAACTGAACACAATACTCCAATTGTGGTCTAACCAGAGTTCCATAGAGCTGCAACATCACCTCGCGGCTCTTGAACTCAATACCCTGACTAATGAAGGCCAACACACCATACGCCTTCTTAACAACCCTTTCAACCCGTGTGGCAACCTTGAAGGATCTATGGACATGGACTCCAAGATCCCTCTGTTCCTCCATCAATAGTATTAAGGGCCCTGCCATTAACTGTACACTTTTCCCCTACATTAGATCTCCCAAAGTATAACACATCCCACTTTTAATATGCAAACCTCCACAAAAAGTAATGAAATCAATAGATATTAAAACAAAATAAAATGTGATAATCAACATGAAAAAAACTGAGAATGCTGGAAATACTCAGAAGGTTGGGCAGCATCTGTGGTAAAAGAAAATGTTAAAGTTTCAGGTTAAAGATTTCCAGCATTTCAGTGTTTTTTTATTTTCAAGAAAGAATGATTATCATAATGAGTATTTTTGAAAGGCCTATCCATAGTAGAAACTTGGAATAAAATCATTCCAGTATTTCAGAAAAGCATTTTATCACAATCAACAATTTCAGAATTTTAGGATTGGTTGTAAAATGCATTTCTAGCAACAGATCAACAACTCCATGACCAGCTATGAAAAGTATTTCAGAGAATAAGTGCAGTAAACCAGATGGTTTAAATCTTCCTAAACTAAATTGTTTTGATGAACTTGAAGGTCAAATATCTGGAATGTAGCTGCTCTTTTTCGGTTAAATTTAAAAGAGAACAGTACATTTTTCTTCTGAAAATGGCTTCAGATCATACAGTTCTTGTGATCAAATAAAATGATGTTTAATTTGGATTTGAAAAATTATATTTACCAATTATATCTACTATACAGCCAAAAACACAGACATAGCACATCGTTACGCTGAAGGATAAATAGGCAATATTGATTTCTAGGTGTGAGGAGTATTCAGTCTTTTTCATAAGAGTAGACCTTCTCAGAACAAAATAACATTCCATAATATATGGATTTATCAATGCATTACCAGAGAAAACTAAAACAACAGTGTATCCACAATGCTATTTAAAAACCCAGATACTTTAAAGAAAGAATTTAGCCTAACTTCTAATACCCTCCCCACTAGAGTTGCTAAGAAATAAGATGTGTAGGGTATCAGTTTCAGTCTAGTCATTCCAGCTATGGTCTGTTATTTGAACTCCAAGTTTAATCTGTAATATGAGACAACATCTGCATGAAGTAATTGGATTTGTGACTGGAAAATAGTTCACTGGTGATAAAAGTGAAGAACATGGGTCAGCATTCCTTTGGAATTTGGATTTACTGACATAAAAAGCTGATGTCCTTTTACTGAATTATTAAAGTCATTGAACTTGAATTTCATTAAGTATTTTGTAATGTAAAATATAAAATTAAAATTAATGTACAATATTATTACATTTCAAGGAAATCACAGATATTGCTCATGTGCACATACATGCCATTTAATATATGGATTTTAGAGAGAATTTGATGATATGCATGAAAATTAAAGGGAATGTAACTTCATGGATAGAAAGATGACTTGGCTATATTAAATTGGTTGTGTCCTGGAATTAGCGACTGATGGTACTTGGATTGATGGTTTGGATTTAGTTATCAAGACTAAAGATATAGAAGTTTGCTGATAATGCCTTAAATAGTGTGACAAACTTAAGGACAAAGGCAGAAGACTGTAGAGAGGCACTGGCAAGTCAGCAAGGTAGACAGATGAGTGTTGATGCATTTCAATGTAGATAATTGTGAAGTATTGCCACTACAACAAATGGAAATATTTACCAATGGAAAACGTCACAGCAGAGTGGAGAGAAAGATGGAGAGAAACAAGTGAGGGCAGAGGGATGAGAAAAGGAGTGGGGAGAAAGGGCGCAAAAAAGAGAGAAGGAGAAAGTACTGGAAATGCTCAATGGATCAGGCAGCCTCTTTTGAGAAAAAAACAGACAATGTTTCAGGTCAATGACCCTTCATTGGTAATCTTTGAAGGTGAGAATGCGGGTAGGCAACATCATAAAATGATAAATGAGATTAAGTAGTTTACGGGCAGATGCATTGAATGGAAATGGACGGAAGTGGTACAGAATTGGATATAGTTATAGGAACCCCGTTATAAGAAAGATATTAGAGCGCTGGAAAAGTAAAGGAAGAGTTTAGAAAATTATAGCAGAATGAGATTAATATATATCGTTACCTAGAATATTGTGACTTTTTCATTTTGTATAATATAGGTTAAAGAATAATTAGAGTTCAAAGCACACTAAAAATATATCAATATTATCACCCACAGTTTACCAAAACAGAAGATTTTCATATTTAACTGGCCATAAAAAAAAGCTATAATTGAACAGAGAGTGAATCAACAAACCACATTTTAGACACAACTTGACATTTGTAAAGTTACTTTACCAGTGTTGGAGCTTTTCCCCAGAAAGGATCCCAGAAGATTGAATATGTATACTTAATATAGACTATTTTAAATTGCTTCCCACAGTATAAATGAGCTGTTAGTTTATGTTCCAACTGTTATTTTGAGAAGGGTTGATAGATTCATGGGGTCTATGTCATGTGGGAGGCCACTTATGATATTTAAATTCCGGTCTAATGATGTAAACCAGACAATAATTGCAAATTTGAGGTACTAAAGGGTGATGATTTGCACATTTGTATCAGGTACTCAGTGGTCTGGCAGAATTTTAAAATGACCACTAGAAACTCCTTACAAAGCAGCCAGCAACTGCCAGTCGAATATTCCTGCCCTTGTTCTCCCTGGGGCCACACCCTCACCGCCCCCACCCATGTCTGCCTGCTCAGCATGGGACTCGAGTGATTTCCTATACTCCCAGAACCTTTTAATTAGTTTCAAAATGGCTTGTGATGTTAAGCAGCAAGGCTAGTTAGACAGAATCTTCTACCTGCCTGTTCTCTGCTTCTGGTTAAGATCAGACCTAATGTCAATGAATTGTTAATAAATGAAAATATTATTTCAGTCCAAGTATTTATTTGAAACTGGCACTGCTAAAAATGACAAAACAAAAATTGGTGAGAATACTCAGTGGGCAGTTAGTAATTTCTTTAATGCAACGGAAGGTTACATCTAAGACGTCAGTTTGTCTATTTACTGAATCTGACTGATACGTCATGTTTCCAGTATTTATTATTTTTGGTTTAAGTTTCCAGCATTTAGAGTTCACTTATGTTGCTTTTTTATAGAACATTAAATGTAACAAAGTTAACAGAACTGACATGTACTTTTGGATTTTATGTTGCACTCTGACCTGGGGAACAAAGCTGTCAATGCTCATATGTGTAATTATCTGTTTGTCAATTGCATTTTAATGATAATGGGAAGCCGGTTCTTTAAAGACATACAATGATTTAAAATTTAGTTTCAAGAGTGAGATTCAAGAAGGTGCCATTGTACTATTTGTCTTCATGTATTGGAGTGATTTTCTTAAGAATTTACAATGCATGTTTCCTTTGAATCAAAGCTTAAACTGCTTATTCAATACAAACTGTATTATATACAGTTTTATATTGTTTTTGCCTCGCATTTCCAATGGGAGTAACCCTATATGTTAAAGTGGAGAGAAGGGGAGACTAAAGGATTTAATTTTTCATTGATTTACAAATGTTAGCTTTGGACATGTATTAGACAATCATGTTATGGATATATATAGAACTGTAGAGATTTGCTCCAAACAATGTACAGCAAATACTGATTGGTAATCTTTTAAAACAAAACAATTAAGACCAAGGGATGTGATTTCCCTTCAGGAAGCCCCACACTATAGAAAACGTTGTAGCATTTTATGTGAATTTTACTGCAGTTTAAGGTTAATTGTTCATTGTTCTTTTGCATGCAACTATGCAGTAAAGAACAAAAAGGAAGTCTGCATGGAGAGAGTTTAATAGAGTACAGAGTTTCTAAATGGCGCTACATTTTCAAATTAGCTTAGTTAGAGTAGGAGTGTGCTTGGGCAATGTCAATAGGTTAAGGGTTGGGCAACAGCAGGGTAAAGGTTACAGCTGATTTTTCAATGATCTATGTTGTGAAGTAACTATGTTCCAGACCAAATGTGTAACCAGTTAGACTAAAACCATTCATTCTAATATTAACCAAGAATTATTCTCAAGGATCTAGCAGTTAGAAATATTGATCTTTATAAAGCATTTTTATTTTAGTTTTTATAAACTAACATTGAACTTCTTGTGCCTGTCTACACTTCTTACTGTTTTGTGAATGTTACAGGAGAAGTTTCATCATTCACAGCAATCAACCTTGTTCTTTGATTAGATGTAGAGGATGTACAATTTTAAGTGGATTCTCATTGGCCTTTTGTGCTTTTAGAATGGTTAAAATAAGAATGTTCTTTTGGTACTGTGAAATACAATAGATTTCTTAGAAATAGGGAAATGATAAGCAGTATAAATTAAACTGAACAGAGAAGAAAATGTATCATTTCCTTTAATGGTACCAGAAAGGAATAGCTGCTTACAGTTGTGCAAGTCACAGGGCCATTTTCTCCATATATTTATTGAATTTATAGTAATTAATTTTAAAACAATTTTTTTGATTGCAAAGTATCATTTTTTTTCAGAACCAAAAATGCATTCTTATTTTAACCATTCAAAAATCCAATGAAATTAAAAAAAAATGTACACTGTCTACAAAGAACAAGGTTATTGCTGTGAAGGATGACATTTCTCCTGTAACATTCACAGAGCAGTGGAAAAGTGTAATGGTTGCATGCACAAAAAGTTCAATGTTACTTCAAAACAAAACAAAAATCTTTTTTTCCTTGGTAGAAATTAGTATAATAAAACTAGATCATTAGAGATTAAGATGTAATTCTGTGACTCCCGAATACAGATTCGAAATTATGTTTATCGAGAGATTGTACTTTGCTATGCTGTAATTTAGAGAAGAATATAAATACCAAAAAATAATATGTGAAAAATTTCATCCAAACAATTAAATTGAAAACAAATTCAAATATGAAAATGAATCAGGTTTATTTTAACACAGCTATTTTTTTTCCAAACATTTTTTAAAAAATGCTCACGCAATTGAATATAATTTAAAACCTTTGATAACAGAAATGGTTTTGGTACCAGGGCTTTGTTAAAGTTGAGCTATTAGTTTCCATGCAAGATTAATTCCAACAATAAAATCTTACTTGTCTTCTTTTTTTAAATCAAAATCAAAATTTGTTGTGAAAAACAAAGTGTTCATTATGTTGGCAAAACATTACAGAGAGATATGTAGACAGAAGTTTGAGCTTATCTGTATTTGTTTTTTGACTGTTCTGAGTACCGATATGTGTTTCTAATGATAAGAACACTATAGTGCAAAGAGTGACCATCCACTAGAAACAGGTAATATAGAAACTGATGTAACTGATGTACAGTGTTAATTGATGGCAATGCTTCCAGACTGCAGCTTAACTTTGCACAGCTGACCACACATGTAGCAAGAAGAAAGATACTGCACCAACATCAGTTAAGGGGATTTTCAGCAAATTACACCTTGGTTGCTACTTGATTTCTTGATATGATCAGATGAGTGTTTATGCTTTATATGATAATTTCAGGTTGCAAAAGTCAACAAAGAATAGTGTGGCAGGCACTGAAGGAATTTTTACCCTTTTCAAAACTTCTGCACAAACCAGTTTTTCTCAGACATGAAGGAATTAGCAGGCATTCCTCTTGAAATACAGTGCAGCTAGGAGAATAAGAGGAGGTGCACTGTTGAATAGGCTCCTGGAAGAGGGAGAAGGAGAAAAGAAAGGTGTGTATGATCAGGAGGTCATATCCAAATAGATATCTCATTCCTGAACTTAAGTGGAAAAACAATGAATGAGATGTCTGTGCTTTACTAAGGACATTCTCACAGAAATTAGCCATCTTTCGCAGACGCTGTTCTATTCTTGGAGCAGGGCAAACACTGAAAAGCAACAATAACAGTGATTTTTCTATATATGTGTTTGACTTTGCCCCAGCTAAATTTGGAGAGATTTGCAGTATCCCTTAACTTACCTTCTGGTCAATGAGGCTGTCTTTCCTGAAAGAAACAATTATATATCATCCCCTCATACCAGAAACCAGTAAGGGAAGAGAGAAAGCAGCTTTGTGGATCTGCAGGAATGTGCCCAATGCAGGGCCCCACTGACTTCATGATGTGTGAGCAATGCTTGTCAACTCTGTCATGTCCCACAAGTGAAAGTGATTAGTTTTCCTCTATGTCTACCTCCGTATAATACCATAGATAGTCAATCATCCAGGTCAGTATCCAGCATCATGTCTTTGTTCTGTAGAAGTCTGCTCTGACAGCTGCAGTAGTCAAACTGAAGGGTAATAAGGGCAATCCACTGTTGTCAAAGCTGACAAATCAAGTGTGTAACCTAATGTGCAGGATGAAAGCCATGTGATCACATACATTTGATTGATTTGCTGCGTGGACTGGTCTGCAGTACTTGGTTGATGGGGTGTGAAGATTCCCAGCAGCCTGCTCAATCCTTGCCACCAGTGTAAAGAGCACATAGCTGGAGGCAAAGTACAGAGTCCATCATGGACTCTCTAACATGTATAATTGCTGTGATCTCAATCCCAATACTCCATTCACCAGGAGTTTTGCAATTTACCTCCTCTCTAATGTTAGACATCACAATGTTTATCTGCCCTCAATGCATAAGTAAAGGCCAAGAGAAAATAAACATTCTCAACCAAAGTTATATATCTAACCATGCCAAACACAATATAAAAGTCCACCAATTACCATTCTGCAACCTCTTTGTGCCTGTCTTCTGACTGTCTTTACAAATGCTAATAATCTTAAGCAATGCTATCCCAATGGCTGCATAAAGTTTAGTGGAAGCTGTTGACTTTAAGTGTAGGTGATTTCAAATGTGACCTTGGACATTGATTGCAAGCAGTTCTTCCTAAAAGGCACAGCCAGAGTTGTCTCATCTCAACCTGGGTGGTAGCAGTCTCATCTGGCCTGCCTGATGGGCAGGAAGTTGGCAGAGTATTGGCGGAGGTGGACAGCCAGTATTACCCCGTGGAGGACAGCAAATTGCCTCTTTCCCAGAACATTACCAGATCAATCTTAGTAATATATTGGAAGATGTGCTGCTGCAGCAACAGCAAGCTGCTTGTTTAAGTGGCCCAAAGTCTGAACTTCCACATTAGCACTGAGACATTAGAAGCTGCTGCTTGTGTTGTGATAGAAGCTATAACTTCATGTAAGACATCTCTATACTCTTCAAGATTGAACGTGGACTCTTTCTCAGGTTTCTCAATGTAAACATTGCATTGTGCCTACAGTGGTCTGCACCATGGAAGTACTGATCTGCAGAACTCTAGTGCTGTGTAACAGAGCTATAGTTTCCCCTCCCTTTGCTGCAGACTACTTGTGGCCAGAGTCTCCTTGCTGGCAGAATCTTGCTCCACACTTTCCTCCATGAAATGTCAATATCTGAGCTGATGCCTGCAAATGTGAAAATCAAGTTGTTGGTATGTTTTCTTCATCTCTATCTTTCCATTCCCATACTGCCTGGCTGGGTTGCTCTCGGAGCATCTAAAGGCACAGGATAAGAGTGTGTTGTGCTAATGGGAGGGAAGGAAGGAGGTGCATTCATATCATTCATTCCTACTTTCAACTTCTTTCACCAAGGTCACAGAGTAATGACTGAAAATCTTGGAGTAATTTCTTTCCCATATCACTTTACAGTATTTCGTGGATCAGATTCCCTTCTGGAATTAATGCCAACTTCTGTCTTGTTGCAATGAAGCTCCACCTTAAGGTGTCCAGGCCTAGCTTCAAGCACTGCAGATTGACTTTAACAAGAGCGAGACAACCATGATATTGGCCCCTGCTGATGTGTACTTCCATTAGACAGCATGGTTAGCATCGACAGGACACCAAATATGGTCACTTACATGTCAGTGTTTTTACTGGTGAGGGACCATAGAGCTTTGAGCTGGTCCATCAGCCAACTCCCATAGCTGTCTGTATACTGTCATTCCCCATTTCCAGCACCTTCTCCCACAACACCAGCCCACCAAAGTACACAATGGATAATCTAGCACGTAATCAAAACAAATTCCATATCTGTAGACCAGTATTTTTACACCTGCAATTAATCTTCTTAAAGTGAAAAGGTGCTAGCAAGGTTGAATACAAAGTTTTAGAATTTAATGAGAGAATGCCAAAATTGCCCCTTGAATGCAGTAGGTCATTAAATCTTCAACAAAAAAAGTATGTCAAACCATAAAAAATAAACTTTCTAGAGATGAGAATCATTCCTCATTTACAATGTGAAATAAAATATGGTAGAAAAAAATAAGTGATCTTAAATGGGTGAGACAATGAAATCAAAATAAATATTCAGGTAATAGGTAAGTTTCTTGTAATCTTATCACTTTTTGCAAGTTTTACTGTCAAACATTATCACGGTGGCTACATTTGACATTGACAAGGTCAGCGGGGAAAAATAAACTTATTTAAATTTATGTGGAAAGTGTCAACAAACTGGATTAGTAATTATAAATCACAATTAACTAAGGAAGGCAAATTAATCTGTGTTTAAACACATTGCCCAGCATAGAGATGCAAATAAAAGCAAATCTACTGCATAGATCTAACCATTGCCTTTTAAGGTATAACTTGCCATTTGATCTGTTGTATTCATCAAGACAGGAATCGGGCTAAATCAGAAGGAGGCCTCTTCGGTTTCCCAGCACATTTCCTGCTTTTACAACAGCATTCTTTGGAATTCAGCTCATTTCCCACTGAAGCTAAAAATGACAAATAAGCCCGCAGTTTTCCAAAGCTATATTTTTTAAGCCTTTTTTGAATCACATAGATGTCAATATCAAATGATAGTCTTTCTTTTGGATAAAGATCAGGAGCACCTAATGTTAAATTGCCTCTAACTGTTACAGTATTTCTTTGTTGTTTCACATCAGTATTGTAACAAAGGATCTTGGCGTTGGAACTAAATAGACTGTGTATAGATTGTATGCTGCCTTCTGAAGTTTCATGAATATTGTTATGAATAACTTCATCTGGCATAACATAACCAAGTTGCCTATTAATGGAATATGTGACTTTTTCATCTTGGCATGTAGTTTAGATTGTGGGAGCAAACATCAATTTACATATTTAAACTGCAGAACAATATGAATTTACAGATTGTGCACAGAAGGATTTTTACTGACCTAATACTTGCCTCCAAAATACTGTCAGTGATCCTGTACTCCCAGATCAAGGAAAGGTACTTAAAGCCATTATCATTCAAGTTCATTCCCATGAAAACATGCATTTTCTTGGAAAGAAAATCAGAATAACTGGAAATCTGAAATAAATACAGAAAGTGCGGGAAGTACTCAGCAAGTGAAACAACATCTGTAGAAAGAGAAATGGCATTCAAGTTTCAGGTCGAGCACCATTCATTAAGACTGGAAAAGAGAAAATTAGTTTTAAGTTGCAAGGAAGGTAGGGGAAGAATAGACGGAACAAAGGGAATGTTCCAGGTTTGCCGTGGGGATAGGTTGTACAGGTCACTGGTAGATATGTTAATGGGGACAGTTAGAGAGAAAATGAACGCAAGCTCTCTGAGATGGCACAGCAACCCTGACCTCACCCTATCAGAGATATTCCCTTTGTCCTATCCATCCCTCCCTATCTTCCCTGTAACTCGTTTTCTCTTTCCCAGTTCTGGCCAAGCATTCCTTTTGTCAGAGATGTTCCCTGACCTGCAGAATAGTTCTGGCATTCTGCTTTTATTTTATTTTGAATTCTTCATAATATTGATCTTATTTTTTTTAATGTATAATTAACTTCCTTCATAGTTTTGTCTATAAACCAAAACAAATCCCATATTCATCCCTACTTTAGATGAGTTAGATGTACAGATACATGGGCTGGCCACATTCCCTGTGGGTTGGAGAAGGCAACGATGAGTGTTTGGCATGATCGAAGTGTTCATCAACCTGGAGTCAACATTTTTGGGCTGGGAAACAATTAACATTAAAATCTTATCAGGACTTTCAAACAAATAATAGTGCAATGGCCTTTGAGCTGATAAGGTGGAAATCCAAGTTAAATAAATTTCTCCCTGTTTTAATATATTATTTATGAAAGTTTATTTCACTTAAAAGTTACAGACAAAGGCACAATTATAAGGATATATTTCATGTATTTGTCCTTTACATGAGTTGCATGGTAATAATTTCAAACTAGTATTGTCACCAAATTTGAAATAGCACATATACCGACTAATTGATTACTTATTTGCCAGTTGAAATGATTTTGAAAACTGAAGTGTTTAATAATATAACAAAAAGAATAGTTTTTATTCTTACTCTCTATGCTATTATAGAGTCAGTCTCTATGTTACCCTCTTCAAGACAAATGAGCAGGATATGAATGTATACCTCAGTGGTATTGTTCTGAGAAGAACACAAGATGATATGGATGGTTAAGTATGTGGCAAGAACATGGCAAATAGAATATTAAAAGGCAATATATGATGTAATTCACTTTTTCAACAAAGAATTTATTTTAAATGATGAGAAATGAAATTTAAATCAAACCAGAATGTCTTCAGCAAGCAATTAGCAAATTAAGTGGTATGTTATCTTTTATCACAAAATGATTGCGGTATAGGAGCTAAGAATTCTCATGGCAATTACATAGAGCTCTGTGAGAACGTACCCGGGATACTGTGTACAATTTTACTTTCCTCACCGAAGGAAATAAGTTCTTGCCATAGAGCAAGTGCACAGAAGGTCGACAAGACAGATTCCTGAAATATGAGATTGAGTAGATGAGGATTGTGTTCCCTCGAGTTAAGAAAAATGAAGGGTGGTCTTATACAAAAACATAACGTTCTTAAGAAGCTTGACAGAATAGACACTAGAAGGTTGTTTTACCTGGCTTGGAGAGTCTAGGATCAGTGTCTCAGAATTAAAAGACAATACAAGGAGAAATCTCTTCATTCAAAATGTTTTGAATTTTTAAAACTTTCTTCTTCAAAAGAATATTAATGTTCTGAGGTTGCATATATTTGAGAGAGAAAGAGAGAGAGACAGTTAAAAGTTTGTAAATAAAAGGGATTGATGGATATGAAGATATTGAAAAAAGGTAGGAATGAGTTAGTTGATCAGTCAAGATCAGAAGCAATGGTGGATTAGGCCTGAAGGTCAGAATATCCTATTAGTGGTCCTGTTTCTTAAGTTCACAGATTTTTATATATTCCATATTGAACAGACGAGCAGTTCTAATTTTTGGTTTCCATAAGATCTAATGTTCTGATGTTCTGGTAAGTTCCACCGAATGTAAGCAGTACCATTTTGATTTGAGGTGAATGCCTTCAATTCTATGGTCCTCGTCTATCCTTCATCTTTTGGGGTTTATTTTTGAGTCTCTGGTTATTGTTAGATATTAATCAATTTATGGGAGTATTTTCAAGTTAAAAATAAAACACTTTTTAATTACCATCCAGTAGAAGTAATGAGAGCTTTCAGTTGCTTGTGTTCACAACAATGCCAGATGCCAAAAGCACCCCTTTGATAATACAGCCTTAACTGCAAGTTTAAAAACTTGTGACCCTGATAACATACCCAGTATTCATCTGTACTGGCTTGGCATCCTTGAAGCAAGACTGATACAAATGTGGCAGCAAAAGAATGAACAACTTGGTTACAAAAAATTAGGCAACCTGAACTAGCTTTACTCTGGATAGGTTTACTGCTAATTTGAGTTATTAAATTTAACCTAAATGCACAACAGTTAAAAGGTAATAGTTATTCAGATTGCAAATGAATTTATGGCCAGTGCATAATCATAACAATCTTCAATCTGGAAGCACATTTTGAGTAAATTCTATAACCTTCATGAGCTCACTAATTTCAGAAAATAAATTCATTTTCCAGTCAAGGATACCCATGTTTAAATGTGTTACTATTTTGTATGCTTGGAGATATTTGCTAACAGTTTTAAACAGGGCTATTTATTTTGTTTCCATTTGACTTTAATATAATTTAACTATTGGCAATAAATTCATTCATTTTTAGCAGGTCAGCTGGCATGCATCTATTAACATATCACGCTTATTAAGCAATTTGTTTTTCACTGACATACGAGAGTAAGCTGCATGGCTTTGCTGAAAATCCAAAATCGTTTCTGCAGACAGCTAGAACCATCTGGAATTAGTATTCTGTTCCAGAGACAACCACCCCTGTGTATTGCATTCTTTGTTAACATAAAAGTTTGCAATAATCACTGAGTGTAAAGATCTTATTTCAGCTAAAACATTACTTTTCCAGATTTTGGGGCTCATTTCGTGTCAACCTATTCATTATCACAAAGCTCTATGTAGGTTTAAATCTAAATTTCTCTAGTATCATAACATAAAGCTGTGCATTAAAGTGTACAATAGTCTGCCTGGTCTGGTTCTGAAAAGCACTTCTGCACTATGCATGTGATGCATAAAACAGATGGGAATCATCAGAGGATTTTTTTGCAGTTCTCAAGTGCTAAACCAGAGGAAAATATGACTCCACATTGGCTAGGAACTAAAGCTGCAATAAAAGCTTGTGGGTATGTGAAATTTGAAAAGGGCTGAATTATTCATTGCTGTAGACATATTGTAAGATTGCATCATCCGACAGAAGTGAGAGAAGAAAATCACTATTTTCTTCATCATCAGTTCAGTAAAAATAGTTTAAAGTTCTTAACACAATTTGCACAGTTTATAAGATTTATTAGTTAAAATTTAAATTTAACAATTTCCTAGATATGACACCATTCAAGAGCACAGATACAAGGATTAATGGTACATACCTCTTGTTGTTGCTGTACTTTGGAGTCACACCTGTTGGAGCTGTTGATAGAGTCTGAATTTCTCTCTTCCCGAATATAAATACAGTCACTGAGGACCAAACAACACTAGAAATTTTTACATGTTGTGGGCCTTTTGAATACTTTTCTGTGCTGCTTCCTTTGGAAAACCCTTTTCTATTACCTTATATGAACTGAAAAGGAGTTAATACTGCTACATGCCACAACTGACAGACCACTGAATGAATCCTATTGGCTGCACTAAGTCATATGAACCCTGCTGTGACCTGTGGCAGTTGAGCACAGGACTTCTTTTACCCACTAAGGAAGCCGTATTTGGCAATTTTCATATTTCTTCTAAATTTGGAGTTTTTGACGATATCGTAGGCTTGGCTTGAGACTCCCCTCATCCATGTGGAAATCATTAAAATTGAGAGGCTCAGTAACCAGTGCCAGCTTTATGCCTGGGAACATGAGTGAACTGCCTGAGAGATTGTTTATAACAACTAACTTCCTCCATCTCCCTGTGGACAATCTCTGGATCTAAAGATTATAGCCACAAAAAGGGAAAGCAGACTGACAAGCTTTAAATTACTTAAGTACATAGAATTCCAATTTGCTTTGGAATCTTACACAGTCAAAATGGTTTCTTTTTGTTACAATACCTTCTCATTATATGTATTGAATTTTCTTTGTGCAACACACAAGAAACAGATTTAAACCCGCAGTTTCTGAAACTGACATTGTTTAGAAAATTAAGTTAAGGCAGAAATCCCGAGCTCCATTGCAGATGTTAGATGCTAGAGCAGTGCCATTTCATGATCCGAAGGATAATATATATTATGCATAATAGAAAAAAAATGCTTTGATGAGATCGGCATTGAAAATCTCTTTAAATAACTATGTCATAAATGTTATCCTTGTGTCTGAGAAAATATCTGAGAAATTAGTAATTCTGGCTTGCTTTGCCCCTTCACATTTGTACGCTATACATGATAACTTTTATTGTGAATTGAGATTTTGGAAATCCGTCAGATTATTTTATTCCTATTGTTTTATTTATATACCTAACGCTGAGTGTTATGAACTAAATTGAAAATAACAAAATATAAATTATATTTTCTAATTGTAAAATATATCCCATTGTATTTTCAGCAGAATGCATAAATAACATTTAATGGGTCATGAGGATCTAATAGTAATCAAATAATCCTCAATGCAGAATTTGTACTGACAATCAAAAATATGTATTTGCTTTTCTAAAACTGTTACAAGAGCAATTGAGCGCAGAAAGAATGCAGAAGTTATGTGTATTTCTTAAACAATAATTATAATTTGTTGCTCATTTTATTGAAGGAAATGGCTGAGAGTTTTTCTGGGTATGGGAATGGGAATCTGAATTAACCATCCATACAGATACATAAAGGGCATCAAATATCTAGTATAAAAAGGTGCACTGAGGTCACTTGGAAGGTGTAATTTTACAGTCATCAGTAGGGGTAGTGTAAAGACGGTCAGAACAAAACCAAAAAAAAAGAAATTCACAACTTCCTCCCCCTTCCTGTATCTCTACCCACACATTTAATGACAGCAAAGAGCTAACCATATCCTGATCTTTTCTGAATCAATAAACACTACTCTGGACAATAATATGAAGAGAACTTTCTAATCTTTCTGCCACTTTCAAAGTAAGTTTCTTACTGCTTCCTTCATTATAGCACAAATATATATTTTTCTTTAGCATCATCTTTATCTCCCATTTCTTCTTTTGTTATTTTCCCTGTTTCCTTAAATTTGTTATCTCTCTTTTTGCTACACAGATCACCTAGCTAGATTTCAATTTTGCAATATTTCATTTTCATTCATTCATAAGCAGTAGCACAAATCAGCAAGCTGTGGAGCTAGGTAGCATTCGGAAACCATCGTGCAAACCCAAAGATTTGGAAGTACATCTTGGCTGTTGGGTTAGTCACTCCTCCGTGGTATTTCCTGCTTTCCAGCAAGAGCAGGAAATGAAAAATTGCATTTACCTGTCAAAGCTGGTATTACTGTAGTTCATTGATGATCAACATTGCATGTTCTAAATAAATTGGAACATTTCAGGTGCAGATCTCTAGACTAATGGCCTCAACCATATTTATACCAGGTCCAACGACCTTCTTTGGTAATTCTGTTTCCCTATTATCCAATGAGTTATTTATATATTCAACCCTTCTTGTCTTTTAATCTGCGTTCCCAAGTGTGAAAGAATTTTCCTCACAACTTAAGCTTTTCCTGCTTGGAATTGGTACTATGTTCACTTCTACAGCCTCCTTTGCCTACTGATTAGAATGATAAGGATACCTCAGATAATTCTGGATAGGGCTGGTTCAGTGCTTTACAACAGCAGTTTGACTGTGAAGGGCATCACTGTCTAACTAGATTAATGTCTTGCTTGCTGTTCTCACAAAATCATTAGCCCTCACCTGTTGAACGAGTTGGATAAACATTATAATCAGGAAATTTGGCCAACTTTTCTCAGTATCATCCAAGGTATTGAGGCCAGTTGTAAATGCACCTTTCTGTGTCTTAAATGGGATCAGTTTATATTGCAGACCGATTTTTAAGCTTAATCCACGTAGCTCAATTTTCTACTGGATAATCATACTGTGTCATCTAGAAACCCTCACACAATCTTCTATGAGCTTGACTTCAGTCTTTGATTGTACCAGAAATTCAAAGTTAGCACAGGGCAATTAATGTCAGGGTATTCCTGCCTTGAAATTATCCAAATATTGTGACTTTGGTGAGGGCTAATGATTTTGTTTTTTTTTATTAGAAACAAGTTAAAGATAATTTGCCAAAATTTATTGTAACATTGTCAGCAGACTAAATTTATTTCATTAGTTTTACACTTTACCATCAAAAGAATAGATTCTGCTTGAAATTTGTTTATGACAGAATTTTATATATTTCTTGGAAATGCTACAATAGTGGGAATCACTGCATACACTTAAAATAATGTTTACCATCTCAGAACAATTACAAAACTGGGTGGTGACAGCAATTCAAACATGCTCTTTTCACCTCTGGGACATGGGTTTGAATGGAGCCCAGTGCAATGGGATGAAAGGCTATATTTTTGATTAGATAAGTGAAAGAAAATATGTTACAGAGTTGATTCTCAGTGTGTTGACAGCACAAGCTGCAATTTGGAATGAATTAGTACTAAATTAGCAAATGCCTTAACCAGAAACTCCTCAGGAAGGCTCAGGTAGAAATGATTTTAAGCACCAAAGATCAGAATTCTGTGCCAAATGTAACAGACGCTTCTACAACACATGAACAACTGTTTCTGAACTGCAGTTTTACAGAATTATGACCTGCTGTACTTGTGCAGCATTTTGATTTCTAGAACATTGAGCTGTTTCACCTTGATAAATAAGCACAAAAATAAATCAGTGCAAGTTTACATGATCTTTGCAGTTGTAACAATGGTGGAGGGAATGTTAATGAAGAGATGGTATTGTAATATTAATCAATCCATTACTGAAATGAGAAGGAAGGATATCTAAGAAAGTTCTTCAAATATGGCTAAATGGGTGAAGCTTAGAAATAAGAAGGGGAAGGCGATCACTTTGCTAGTCCCCAAATGGGCAGCAGGATATAAAGGGACAGACACACTGGGAAATTAGAGAGGATTGTAAAAATATTAGGGTAATAGCAGTAGATTTCAATTTCCCCAATATTAATTGCTTTTGCCTCAGTGTGAAAGGCTTTAAGGGGTCATAATTTTTAAAATGTATCCAGGAGAGCTTTCTAAGCCAGTATGTAGATAGTCCTGCTAAATTAGGGGCAGTAATGGACCTAATCTTTGGAAACATAACTGGACAAGTAGTGGGTGTGTCAGTGGGAAAGCAGGTCAGAAATAGTGACTAGAACTCTAAGTTTTAAGAAGTTTCAATCTGATTACATTCTATTTGGTTAAGTTTCAATTTGGAGAAGGAAAAGGTTAAATTGGAAATTAATGTCATGTATTGGGGGGGGTGGGGGGTATCTGGTGGGAGGAGTCGGTTGATTTCAATCTGATATCAGGACTTGGCAGAAGTAGACTGGGAGCAGCTACTTACAGGCAAGTCTACAGGTCAGTAGAAAGAGGCTTTCAAAAAACTGATAAATTCAGGGCTAACATATCCCTGTGATAGTGAAAGGCAAGGCTGATCAATACAAAGAATCCTGGAGGTCAAGGAATGTTAAGCATTGGATAAAGAAATAGCACAAATGCACAAGATTGAGGAAGACCCTAAACCATTTTATGAGTATGCTAAAGGACAGGAAGGTAGTTAGAGAAAGAGTTGGACCAAAGTGGTAATCTGTCTGTAGAGCCAGAAGAGGTATGAAAGGTCATCTGTATTCACTACAAAAAAGAACATTGGAGAATTTAGGGAGGAAGACACAAAATTCTAGAACAAATTACCATCAAAGAGGTGGTGGTATGTCTTAGCAGGCTTATAAGTGTAAAAAATCTCCAGGACTTGATGAGCTATATCCCAGACAGCTATGGAAGGCAAACGAGGAGGTTGTTGAGACTCTGACAATAAATTTCAAATCTCTGCTGGCCACAGAAGAGGTGCCAAATGACTGGAAGACAATGAATGTGGTTCCCTTACTCAAGAAGGGCAGTAGGGATAAAGAATGTAATTATAAAACAGTGAGTTTAACATCAGGGAAAGGGAAACTAATCCTGTTTTTCCAATAAACTTCAGTTGGACAGACCGGGATTATTCAGCATGGCTTTAGCATGGGGAATTTTGTCTGACTAATTTGACTGAATTTTTTGAAGAAGTAGCCAAGTGTGTCAGTGTGGTTGATGTATTCAGGCCTTTGACAAGGTCCTACACAGGAGTCTTGTTCAAAAGGTAAGAGGCCATGGGATCCAGAGCAATATGGCAAATTGGATCCAAAGTTGCTTGTTGATGGGAGACGGATGCAATGGTTGAGAGTTGTTTTTATGATTGAAAGCCTCTGACCAGTGGTGTAACATAGGTATCAGTGCTATGACTCTTGTCTGTTGTATACATTTTTAATCTGCATGTGAACATGAGGTATGATTAGTAAACTTGCAGGTTACATAAAGAGTGTGGGTGTTGTTGATTGTGAGGGACTAATCTTCAGCTACAGAATGACATTGATGAGTTGATAAGATGGGCAGAGCAATGGCAAATGAAATTTAATCCTGAAAAATAAGAGGTCTAATAATTTGGGAGGACTAATGCGGCTGGGATATACACAATAGGACCCTAGGAAGTATATAAGAACCATCCGAGGATTCCTGAGAGCAGCAGAATGGGTAGATAAGATGGTTAAAAAAGCCTTCGTTAGCCGGGGAATAAAATATAACATCATAGAGGAATGGTATAATACAAAACATTTAATGAAAATTGAAAATGCTGTAAATCTGAAGCAAAAATAGAAAATGCTGAAAACACTCAGTAGATCAGGCAGCATCTGTGGAAAGGGAAATGTGTTATTTCTTGAGCTCGCATTGGGCCTTGCTGAACAGTGCAGGAGGCCACGCAAGGTCAGAATGGGAAGGAGAAAGGATTGAAACTTTTTGATGGGTTAGTTGTGGTTAGAAAGAGAGGGTGTGGAGGTCAGAGGAGCAAGAATTAAGGGCAGGGTCTGAGAGAGGATTAAGACCTGGTTACGTGGGGGTGGTGTTGGAGAGGATTCAGAGAGACAGAATGAAGATCTGAGGTAGGGTCAGAGAAAAGATCAAGAGGTGAGGCAGATTATCTGATGGGATACTTTGACAATTAAGTGAGGGGAAGGTTGGGTTGGATTGGCTTGAAGACACTGGCAGTGATAGGTTTGAAATAACTTCTATGGAGGAAAAGTTAATGAAGGCATTTACCTTGGAATTCCTTGCAGCTGATCAGATAGGGACTGACCCTTTAACCAACATGAACAAGGCTTCAACTCTCTGGCCAAGGGCTGCTTTGATGTTGGAGACTCACATAGTTCATAGGCCTCAATTTCAGAGCAGAGTTTTGCAAAAGTGATGGCCAGTGGGCTTTGTACATCATTTGATGTCACTGCATATGCCCAGCAGCCATTGACATAGAATTGGCAGGAAATATTTTGGCTCGCATTCACCTGCTCTGATCTCAGTATGGCCCAAAGCTTTGGACACCCTCACTGCAGACAAATATCAATAAAATGAGTTTTTTGAAAAAACACATAGTAGGCTGTCCACTGACTGGTTTTTAATTTTGAACCTAAGGGATTTCAAGCCATCCAGTTCACTTATGTCCTTGAGGGAAGGATATATACAACTGTTACACAATTTGGCCCACATGTGTATCTCTCTATGAATTAAATGGTAGGTGACCGAATGAGCTAGCATATTGATTCCCTCAAATATGCCATTTGTGGAAACACTAATTGGACCAAATATGATGGTTTTATACACCCTAATTTGCTTTCTAATTTATTTATATTTTAAGTATATTTGGAAATTCAGCATGCAGTAAATGTTTAAACACGTAAAGATGAAACACATAATATTCTTTGAAGTAACATGATGCAAGAACATATCTAGAGCAAAGTGGTTTGAGGTTTCTCTCTGTATACTAGTGCAAGGATTTTTCCTGTTTTATGTCATGGATATGCACTTGACTTGGTGAGTCTGAGTTTTGTAATAACTGGAATCGTAATCATTAGGCACTGAAATAATGCCATATGGATATTAACATATAAATATTTAATGTCAGTTTCCACTTAGTTTCTGATGGGATTTTTAGAGTTAATATAAATGGCTTAACATCTCAAAACACTAAATTTATTAATTGATCAAGGTTCCAGCTGTACGAGTTTCTCTGTATTGCAAAAATCAAGTGGTTGGTGCCATCAATAAGTTGACACTTTCATGTTCATGATATCATTTTAAGTGAACTGGTCTACTGACAAGTGACAATTAGTGCATTGCAACATACAGCATTTTTAAAATTTCCAGTGAGAATTACTCCTCAAATCCAATTGCAAAAATGAAGAATATTGACAAATCATTAAATAATGCAGTGACTGCTAGTCACGTCTGTAAAATCTCACAATGAATGTGTCATTCTTGCATGTATCCAAGACCTACCCATGACCTCTTTTGGATATTTGTCATGGTTGTAGGCAGATGGAGAATTTGAAAGTGTTTAAAACTTGTTTTGTCTAACTTGGCCATCTTTCACATAATTTCCCATTTTACCAAAAATGTTCAAAACTGCATAATTTGCTGCATTCTCAAAATATCTCAATTTTTCTAATGTATACGTAAAAATTCCTAATCTATTTAAAAAATCCAGAATAGGACATTAGGAATTATGCTATGAATTTTTAAACAAAACATGGAAGATAGAATTTGTGACAAAAATGAAATCTTTCAGTAGTTCAGACTTTACTCTTATTCATGCATTTATTTGTACGTAAATAAGTTCTATACCCATTGCATCTTAAACATTTTGTTGTCCAGGATAATTACATTTAAAGATACTGTTTTTTTGTTTTGCTCTTTCACAAAGTTTCACAGAATGAGCAACAACAGCTTCCACTTGTATAACATCTTCAACACAGTAAAACGTCTAAAGGCTCTTCACGAGAATGATGTCAGAAATATTAGCATAGATGAACAATGAATAGGCAAAGAGACAGGTTTTAAGATGAGCTTTAAAGGGAGAGAGATTCAGAGTGGGAATTATATATTACTTGCAGCTGACCAAGGTCTTTTAGCCCATCATGCCTTTGTCCACTTTAGGAATGAGTATCTAATTAGTCCTATTCTCTTGTTCCTTTCTCATGGCTCTCCAAATGTCTTTCTAAGTATATACAAATTCCCCTTTTGAAAGCTAATTTTCAGGCAATACATTCCATTTAATTAAAAACTCACTATATGGAAAAAAAACCTAAATTCCTCTGTAATTATTTCCCAGTTGTCTTAAATCTGTACCTTTTTTAACCAGATACATTCTCTCAAACTACTTTTCCAAAATCACAATTTTGAACATCTCATAAATTTCCCCTTAAACTCAATACACTGAGGACAATGTGGGCTATTCTAGTCTCCCAACAGAACTGAAATCTCTCGGTCTTGATATCATTATGGAAGCAGTTTGGAACAGACTTACTAAGTTTTTGACGTCTTTGCTACATCAGTTGCAGTGATTTCAACAACTTGCTGTCATTGCTAACTTCTGTAAATAACTGTGACTGATTTAATCTGTGTGAAAGTGCACTGGATCTGTATCATCATTCGAGGGGTATGTACATGTGCATCTGAGGCTATCAAACAATATTATTTCCTTATTTTTGTACATAAATATACACTTCAGTTTAGGGGAACTACTGGTGTGACTTTCAGAGCAGAGATTTATTTTAGACATAAGTGTAAAGAAAAACCACAATCATAACAAAGTTGTTTGAATCAAATTTTAATTTTATTTTCACTTGATTTCTCTAAAAGGGGAAAATATCTAAGAGGAAGTTGTATAAAAATGACCAAAAAAAGCTGAAGTTCTGTATTGTGCTTTGTTAACATCTTCTCATAAGAATAAAATAATTCACTCTATGTGAAATGTTTTGAAAGATTTCTGAAATAATCCACATAAGTATAGGTAGCCCTCTGTTTTGACATGCGATCCCTTTAGGTTTAAGAAATTTGGGTGAAGAGACAACAATTAGGACTAAAATGTTCTGTATAAAGCCTGTGTTTGAAATATCATTCTTGAATAGTAATAGGAAAATAGGTTTTAAACAGGAAGCAATAATCATCAGCCTTATCACTTCACCCACCACTTAAGGGATGTCAAAGCAATTAAGACTAAACAAGTGATTATCGCATATGTTGCTTACAAGGAAAACAAACACAACTTAGTTTTAATTTTCCACCCTTCAAGAAAGGATCTTCAGATTGAAAATTATTTCTGTATTATTCTAAGTTCTGGGATAGAATTTTGTCCTTGCCTTTCAGGTTATCTTACCTTGTAACAATATAGAGAGAAGGTTAAAGAGAGTGATCCCGTTATTCCTATTCTCTCCTTTATTTCTCAATACTCCTGCAACCCAGCCTCCCTCACGTGTGCCCATCAACCCCCCTTTGATTCTTTTAACCTACATGAAGGAATAATTTACAGTAGCTAGTTGATCTACCAGCATGTCTTTGGGATGTGGGAGGAAATCAAAGCACTTGGAGGAAAATGATATGATCATGAAGAGAATATACAAACTTCACACAGACAACGCTAGAGGTCAAGTAGAAACCCAGGTTCCAGGAGCTATGAGGCAGCTGAACTAAATGGTGTTCCATTATGCTGCCCAAGTGCACCCAGGCAGAGTTCCAAAAGGAAAACCAAACTCCTGAAACATTAATTGTTTCTCTCCCTGGAGACGCTGTCTGACCTTCTGCGTAATTCTAGTATCCTCTGCCGCATTTCAGATTACTGTCACTTAGTCTTTCCTGCCTTCCACTTATCAAAGACCTTTCCTTTTGTTGTCACCACACCCACCCCACTACCTGGTGTAAGAAATAGGCAGGTTGAGGATGGATGGACTGTTGAATTAATTCATTTATGATCCTGACTTTCAATCTTCCAGTTTATCTGCAATTTGACATGGCAATCTATGCTTTGCTTTTCTCTCCAGAATCAGTTTAACTGAAGGCTGTTACATATTGAGACTCCATCTTGTGATCTGACATGTTTTAACCATTATGTGAATAGCCTGCTAATTGGGAATATCATTTCAAAAATCTCTAACAATGCATGGGTCTAGTGTTGGGTGAACAGTAAACATGAATGACAGAGTTCAGTGAGACAGAAATTTGACCTTGATCATTTGCTATTGTTAATGTTATTGAAGCCAATGGGACTATATCCTGGATTTGGAAAATAATGCACAGCTGTTCCTTTATTGCACATTTAGCTCAAGTGATAGAGATTGAATTTCTACCCCTAACAGATTAAACTGGATTGTAATTATTTCCCCAATGTTATTTAAATCTAAAGGCCCTGGGTTGATGTCTCATTATGGGGTTTCAGCACATAATCTAGATGAACACCTTAGTCTGGATCTGATGGTATGCTATTTTTCAGATGAAATGTTAAACTTAGGCCTGCTTAGCCTGATTGGAGGGAACATAAATGTTAGGCTTGGTCTGCCTGCTTTGACAGATGTGTAACATCTCTTGGCACTCTTTGAGGAAAAACAGAATTTCTTTTGGTGTCCAAGTTCATGTTTATTTCTGCACTGAAAATATTTAGCTCAGTCCTGTTTGTGTGAATTATATGCCACATTTGTCTACATAACTGAGTATGGTTTAAAAATAATTCACAATCCATAAATTGGTTTGAGGATGTGAAAGATGCTGTTGGGACATTTTTTGCTTATTGCAACCTTCTGAAAATATGAATGCAGGTAGCCTAAGCCACAATCTAGTACAGTATCATCTGGGATTTTGTGTGTAAGGTAAAAACCACAAAAGTAAAAATAAACAAAATATTAGTTTGACCAAAGTATAGTGCTGTGAAGTTTTGGCATCAAACTATTAAAGGAATATTTTAGAAGTTAAATTAGGCCATTCAGGAAATAAAATCAGATTTATTTTAAAATTCATTTACCAATTTTTGCAAGTTTAGTGTCTTCTGGTAACTGCAGGTTCCCCTACTAATTAACCCCTTCCAATCTGGTGCAATTTGCAAATTTATAATAACATAAATTGTGAATAACTGAGAGCCAACATGGCTCCTCATGGGGCAGTAGTTTCTATCTACCATTCTGAACAATTTTTATAACTTCTGTTTTCTATATGGCAGTAATCTAACTATCCACTTTGCTCCTTCTCCCATGTATCTGCATGCTTTAATATTATTCATTAATTTATTATGCAGTGCTTTAGATTTCCAAAAGGCCTTGGGTAGATAAATTATAACTACTCATGCCTACCTTCCTTGTTACAACTTCAAAGCTTTCAAAATGGATTGGTCAAAATCTAATATTGAGTAGTCAACCTGGACTTCAAAAAATGTTTTTTGTTTTTGCTGTTTTATTTTGTTTTCATTACTTTTCTTACCACTGCTGTTAAGTAAAATGGTCTAGAGTTCCCTAAATGTTTTTTTTGCTCTCTTCTTAAATATTGGTATTGGCTTAGCTAAACACCAGTCCAAAAGCACAACAGATTGTTCTCCAAAGTAAAATTATGCATCTGCATTCTCTTCCCCAGAAATCTCTAAATTATTTCATGAGGAACAAAGATTTTATCCTCTTTAACTATGATTAATTTATTTGATATTTTGCACCCTTAAAGATTGGAGTTGATTTCCTTAAATAAGTCTTGTGATGTGTCCAAATGTATTCGCTAAACAAAGAAACAAAAAAAATTACTTTATTTCTGTAATTTCACTATTCCTGCCCATCCTCCCTTCCCTTTCATAAAATGTTCTTGTACAATATTTTATGCTTTTATTTTTTTCCCCTTGATAATTCAATTCCATGTTTCCTCTCTGTCTCCTAATTTTTTGATTTCTCCTACCGTTTTCGATTTCTCTCACTGCCCCTGCTTGCCAAGTACTTAATGTACAACATGTTCTATCCCCTCAACTTTTCCCTTTTGTATTGATGTGTTAATGGTGTCTCATAAGTATTTTGTTTTTTTTCTCATTTTAAAATCAGGAATGTGTTTTTCCTGGACTTCGAACATTGTTTGAAATATTTGCCAATTGCTGTTCCATTGTGTTGTTTGTTGGAATTGTTTACCATTATATTTTCCCAAGTTTTATCCTAGGTCCCCATCAGCGTTTTAACAATCTATTATCCCAAACTTCATTACTATACCCTTCTCATTATCTTAAAGCATTATGTTATTGTCACTGCTGCCTAAATGTTCCCCTATTTTTACTTTTCTAATATCCTCTGGTTCCTTCATTTTCCACACTGCATGTTCATCTATCATAGTCATAGATCTTTTCATTCAGTTTATGGTGACAGTAAGACTGGCCGTCAGAAAGACTCCAAGCGGTGTGCTAAATAGAAACAAAGTGCTGTAATTATTTAGCAGGTAAGCAACTTCTGTGCAGAAAGAAAAAGAGCGAGTTTCAGGTCAATGGTGATGCAGAACTAGGTAAACGAGACTTGCCTCTTCTGGAATTCTAACATTACCCCCATAGAGAATAGCCATGTACTATCAGGACCCATAGGCTCCCTATTTAATATTAGGATATACTAATTCAACATATAATCTTACTAATCTTGTATCTGTTACAAATGTCTTCCAAAAATTAATGCATAAAAAATAATGTGCATAAAAATGGATCCATTTGCACGTTTAGTGTAACTTGTGCGTAAAAATAATTTTGTGGATGTTTGGATGGTGTTTGCACCCATTTCCTGCTTCTGCCCTTTTCATCAGGAAGTTAGTAAATTATAATTGGGACATGATTCACCCAATTATAATTTACATAGTTGTTGATGTCATTGACACGAGGGATAATCATTTGAAAGAAGGTCGCAACCTACAACCTCTATCCTTGAAACAAACTGTAAACAGCAGGGAACCATGGATGAATGAAGGGTTCCCCAGTGCATGTTTTTATAAGTACCAAACTCCCCAGCAAACACTTTTATTTACTTATTTTTTTCACCACAGTAGCACTATCACAATGGCTCTGCACCGTGGCCCATGAGCCCATTGCTTGGGGTCATTCACAGCATGGGCAAAATCAGAGTCCTCCACAGGATAGGAGGGATCTCTGTGAAATTACACCTTCATTAGCCTATGGCTGAATTCTCTCATCATCAGGGAAGCTGCAAACTCAGCCATTTGTACATGCACTGGTCACATGCTACACTTCAAAATATGAGAGAGTCACATTAAACATTTCTTGCAGTGCTGAAGTCCCAATTTTGAGATTTTTTTTTGTTTTGTTTGAATGGCTCCTGCTTTGATCTAAATGCCAGGTACAAAACAACTTTGGATTTTACCTTTATTTGGTGTGCCAATTTTTAGGTAATTATGTACCAGTTAATGTGATTGCCTTTGAACTAGCTGATATTTAAAAATGGAAGGTACATAAATTTTGTTTTGTTTCTATGGATGCCCTGGAATCTGATCCATATTCAATTATGGCATTTCTTTATCCATGATTACGAACTCTAATTCCTAAAGTCTTAAAAATCAAAGAGAAACTATGGAAACTAGTGTACTAACAGACATACAGACTATATTTGGAATTAGATGTTCAGGGATAGGATCCAATCTTTAGTGAAAGAAGCTTGAGGGCCAAACTTCATGTTCCCAGTCTTTCCACTAGAACTATGCAACTAAATCATCCCAAATGGACAAATAAACATGGAACATTCCAGAAAAGTTTGTTAAAAGTCAAAACCAAAAAAAGAGATTGACCAAGAGTTAGACATAACCATCTAGGAATTGTTTACGTAAATCAAACATAATATTATTTATATTGTAAGCAATTTAAGAATAGTATGTCATGTTTCAGAACTGCCTACACTCATGACACCAAGGATTTCTACTTTGCTTTTTGCTGCCCTCTTCTGTCACTTTCTCACAACCCCTTGTGTGAAGAATAGAGCAGGATAATAGGCTCTCCTCCACCAAACCCTGAAGACCTAAGGAGAGCCTCAAAAATGAAGATTTCTTTACCTCGTCTCAATTAATGATGCATGCAAACAAATTTAGGATGCTCCTTGACATACCCGATGTCAGTTCTTAGCCAATTTGAACTCCTCCTGGGGTAGAAGTTTACCTCATTCACAATAAGGTGGCATATTTGGCTTTGATTTAAATTGAATTTCAGAAGCAAGGCCTTATTTCACATGTTTAGTGTTTGCAACAGAAGCTGAATTTCTAAGCCATAATTTTTTTTTACAAACACCAACTTGCATTTTTAATTTGCAGTGCTCTGTGCTTCCATTTTCCTTCAGGCACCTCAGCAGATAAGATCCATTTCTGCTCTGCTTTTTGACTTCGTCCACATCCTCAGAACTCTCAAAACCTGCAATCTTTCAACAGACCGCTGATTTCTCCATATCCACACCATTGAGGCTCTCTTTTTTGCAGATTCCATTCCTATTAAGTCTTTGATGAGCCTAATCATCTCCTGCACCTTGAGATACAAGTTCCCACAGCTCAGAGCTTCATACACTTAGTTCCTACAGCACTCCCTCCACTCCCAGTGACTTTCAAAAACACAAGTTCAAGACCAAAATGGCCCAATGCTCTGTTCTTACTCCAAAGCACAATACTCCTTATATCCATTTTATTTCAGCTTGCAGCTCAATATGCACACTGTAATATCAATCACTATGCTTTTCCTTCCCCATTCTGCAGCCATCATTCCAGCCTCTTAATATCTCTTGTTTCTTCTACATGCACTTCCATTCTGCAAAAGGATCTAGCTACAGTAGAATTGCCCTGTATCCTTTTTGCAGGCACGTTGAGTAGTTGCCAAAAATGAACATAGGTCTCATTTCAATACAGAAACAAGACTTCTAGGTCCACTTCTGACCCAAAAAGCTAACTTTACTGACACTAGTCAGAACTTGACTATTACTGCCAATCCAGTGGGGGAAGAGGTAAAAGCAAGCCAGTACTTTGTACCGCAAACAACATGGCCAATGCAATCAGTACAAATGCGTTAAATTGGCAATGATAGCGATGTGAATGTACTGGTAAGAAATTTGAAACTTTCAGCAATGATAATTAAAGGGATGTCTCAAAAGGAGAAAAATGCATTTTGTTCCTGTCAGACCACCTTCGGCCCCCTCCTATTAACTCCCGTTTCCAGCTTTTCTTTGTGCTAACTGGGTGCCACAGATCAGAGTAGCAAAGGGGACTCAGCTGAAAGTGCCCAGCTGAACTTTCTGATTGGCATGATTTGACTCAAATGTTTGCAAACGTGATTTATTTCATTTTAAGTTGATTTTCAATAACATAATATTGAAGGAAAACAACACTCTGATGAGATTTCAAGGCAGCTCCCTAAAAGTGAAAACACAAGTAGATAAGTTGGTATACTTGCCTTCATCGGTCAGAGTGCTGGGTATAAAGATTGGGAAGCCGTGTTACAGATGTATAAAATTTTGCTTAGGCCACATTTGGAGTGTTGTATGCAGTTCTGGTCACCACATTTGCAGGAAGGATGTGGAGGGTTTGGAGAAGGTGCAGAAAAATTTCACTGGAATGTTGCCTAGATTAGACAGTATTAGCTATAAGGAGGTTGGACCAACTTGGATTGTTTTCTCTGGAGTGTTGGAGGCTGAGGGGAGACCTTATAAAATTATGAGCAGCATCGATAGGATAGATTGTCAGAGTCTTTTTCCCAGGATGGAAATATCAAACGCTGGAGGGAAGAGCTTTAAGTTGAGAGGAGAAAAGTTTAAAGATTTATGAGGCAAGTTTTTCTTAAATAGAGTGGTAGGTGCTTAGAACACGCTCCCGGGGGAGGTAGTGAAACCAAACATAATAGCAACATTTAAGAGGTATTTAGACAGGCACATGAACAAGCAGGGAATGATGGGATATAGACCATGTGCAGGCAGATTAGATTAGTTTAAATTGGCATCACAGTCAGCACAGACATCATTGGCTGAAGGACCTATTCCTGTGCTATTACTGTTCTACAGTTTATTATATAAAGAACATCTTGAATAATTTGTCAGTAATGACCAAGGTCTGCTAATAAAATATTTTTATAATGGTGGCTTCAAATGATAAGGACTGCAAAAGACTAGTTTTCCCAACAAGAGTTTTCATCCAAATAGGGCCTTTGACGTAATAAAAAGTTCTGAATATTTCAAGGGAATGTAATCAGAAAAAAATCTTACATGTGAAGGAATGAGAGATTAGGACAGGAAATTTCAAGCTTGGTCAAAAAGTTTGGTCTTGTAGAAGGATCATAAAGGATCCAAGGGAGGAGGTGAATGGAAGAGTTTCCAGACCTCAGATCACAGATTGTCAAAGGTGCTCAACTGTATTAGAGTTAAAGAATTGGGGGAAGGAAGAGCGGTAATGGAGACACATTGAATTCTTGAAACATTGGAGGGCTGAAGGAGGATACAGAGTCAGGGAAGGTTGAGCCGATTGATCAATCTGAAAATTAGAACTATAAAACAAGATATTCATTCCAGAGCAGCAAACTACAAGTTAAAGGAGAGTGGAAGATTTGAGGCTGGCTAGGACAAACAAGTTTGGAGAAATCAGATGTATGGACATTGTTTTTGCTGTTGAGACCTCTGAGTTATGAAGTCATACACCATGGAAACAGGCCAGTTGGCCCAACTCGTCCATGGTGACCAGTGGGCACCAATCCATCTCAATCTCATCTCCCAGCAATTCAAGTGCTCAACTAGACAATTCTGAAATGCTGCCAGCAACCCAGCTTCAACCATTCTCAGACAGTGCATTCCAGGTACTTGCCACTCTCTGGACGAAGATCCCCCTCATATCCACTCTTTCCCCCTTAACTTGAATCTGTTTTAGCTACGTCTGAAATGGGTAAAGTTTCTTGCAGTCTAACCTATCCATAACCTTCTCCACACCAGGAAAAACAGACTTGACTTCTCCAGTCTCACCTCATAACTGAACTGCTCCATCCTAGTGTCCCCTCTGAACCCTCTCCAGTGCTACTGCATCCTTCCTATACCTTGGTGACCAGAATTGCATGTAGTATTCGACTTGAAGTCTGACCAAGTAGCATAATCTCCCTACTTTTGTATTCAATCCCACAACTAATGAAGGCCAATATCTCATTTGCCTTCCTAATCACATTATCCATCTTTAAACTAAGGCATTGAGTACATCCTCTTTGTTGAAGACCTGCACTAGACTTTCACCTACCCCTTCACTGGATTCTCCAACTACAATGTCTGTTCCCTTTGTGAACACTGATGAGGGATAGTAAATTAAAGCCACAACATCTTTTGCAAACATAATTAGTTTTGTTGGGGAGAAGATTGATGAGGTACATTTTTAAATACTTGTACAACTGAACAATCAATTGAAATCTTGATAAAATGATGCCTTACACTGACTGTTCTGATAAGGTTGTAAATTTACCATTTGTTATTTTTGTGGGTGTACTACAGTTTGTTAATCTGTACTTTAGGTCAAGCTGCTGCAGGAAATCACAGCAGCAGCAAATGTGATTCACCTTCATCAAACTTCCTGCTGGAATGGAGTTAATTCTACAGGACTACTGGGAAATTGTTCAGTCAATGTTGCTTCCGTTCCAAAATAAAGGGCACTCCAACCTCAGTTGTCATGTTGCAGTGAGCAGTTGACACTTGTGCATGCATGTGTTCAGAGACCAATTTAAGGTCACCCATTGTTATATTTGAGAGAATATGGATTGCACTTAGCACGCACAAAAGGTCCACTACCACACAACAATAAAGATCTATAACAAGACACAGGAAAACACCTTTCCACATCTCAGGAGCTACCTCTCATTGCAAGCACACATTGATGCTGAAAATCACTATTTTGAAGGGAATTTGCCAGCACACCCTTTGGCCATCTGAGGAAGAGGGGTTAAAGATTAAGACCTCAAACCCAGCATACAGCTTATGATTTACTAAACAGTGATCTCTGCTCTCCTGTAATGCTTCTGAGACATGGACTATGTACAATTTTTAAGATGGCAATAAAATCCTCAAAACCATTTATGAGGACACAGGAATCCAGTGAAAACAGAAGGAACAGAGTACCTTCCAAACTACCCACCCAGTTAAGAACCTCCTGCCCCAGCTGTGGGAGATTTTGTGGGTTCCCACATCAACCTCATCAGCCAACTCGGGTAGAAATGAGTTTTTTTAAAAAAAATATTATGTAAAATTAATTTGTGTTGTGTTTCTGATTGTAACAAACTTAACTCTCTTAATTCTGTTTCTTTAACTAGTTTATTCACTATAAACTGATCAGCCCGATTAAGAAAGGCATCTACCATATTAGGAATCTTGCTACTGGTGACTACCAGTCCAAAGGAGGAATTAAGTAAAACCACATTCATTAAATCTTACTGAACTGAGATCAGACTTTAATCTTATTTATCAATCAGCTAGAATATCTCCATTTAAATGCAATACCACCTTATACTGGTACATAACGTTTTCTTTCCAGTGTGCTTTCTTTACGAAATGAACAAATGCAAGCGAGGAATCCCAGAAATGTAATAAATTCACAGCACTTGAGTGCAAATTATTAACTGACACCAGACATGTCCTAAATAACCAAGAAATATGCATGTTCTTAAACAGCCCAACTAGCTTTTGCTAGGGTGGTAGACTACAGTCAGCTCTGACACACCAATCACTGTAGTGCTATTCCTGCTCTCAAGATCAGTTGCGTTTCTAAAATTGCTATTTCTGGTGACTGATTACTTACCCATTTCCAAATGATGTTCATTTTTCATGGAAGACTATGTTTAAGAAGTATTAATGAATTACTGCATTCAAGAAAAACTGTCAGGTTTATGAAAACGTAGAAAAACATGCCCAACTTTTGCATTCCAATATTACAGACAAAACCCATTTCTTTCAACAAATTTTAATCTATTACTTACTTTTCTTTGAATAAAAAGGTTTCAGTCATCATTTTGACAATGAAATCTGTTGTCAGATACAAGAAAACAAATGTTAAAATATTACATTTAACTGCAAAAATGAAAAGTGATTTTTCTTCATTTTCAAGGTTGTAATAGACAAAAAAATCTTGTTGATTGGGGAAAAAGACTGTGACCATCCACTATCTACTCCCCTAGTGATTTTATATACCTCTAGAAGGTCATTTCTCAACCTCCAATGCTCCAGTGAAAAAAGGCCTAGCCTATCGAGCCTCTCCTTGTAACTCATGCTCTGCAGTCATGGTAACACCCTTGTGAATCTCTTCTGCACCCTTTCCAGCTTAATGACAGCCTTCCTATAATTGGGCAATCAGAACTGCACTCAATACTTCAAGTGTGGTCTTGCCAAAGATTTGTACAGATGCAAATCTTCATAAGTGAACTTCAACAACTTTGCCGTAAAATCTTACAAGGATGAAATAAATAAGGATTATCAGGGCATATAAATGAATGTAACATTTCTACCGTTCTCAGAATCCACTGGAGAAGGAAAGATGATCAGCCTCCCTGGGGGTCTTAGATTTTCTAATAGGCTATTCCAGCACTACCTCCTTTTGAAATTTGAAGTACAGTTTGTTGCTACAGTAAAAATTCCATTCCACTCTCTTAAACACAACACTGAAGACATGACTGTACCCTGGAAATCTGTGGTGTTACACAAAGTTGGCTCCAATCATGACATGTATGGAGGTTATTAGCAATACTCTTTGGATGTGAAAACACTGTTTTCACTAGAATTAAGCAAAAAGCAGAATGCAGTATTTCCTTTTCCCAAATCATGCTTTGAGAGGAAAAGCAAGTCACAAATAGTTTGATGGAAGGCCAAGAACAGATTGTGGGTGTTAAGGCAAATGTAGAGTGAGATAAAATGTGGCACAGGAGGGGACATTAATGGACAAGATAGAGGTGGTAGTTGATGAAATCCATGGTAATTAAGTGGGGAGGTTGGGTGGAAAGACCAGATGACTAGCACAAAGAGGACAAGGATCAGATGGAAAAGCAGTAGTGGGAGTGGACATAATTAGCATATCCCAGTGTTAAATAAACTGGTCTTCAATCATTTTGGATCTTCATACCATTGGACCAAGACATCTCTGGCAAAATCATATTAGCTGGAGTGCAATTGCCAACCCACATTAAAAATTCAAACTTGTGTGAATTCTCAATCCTGAGTTGCTGCCTGAAACAAGCGCTGGCCAATGTCTGCTCATGTTTTTCATACTCTTAATTCTTGCCACTGCCATAAGCATTCTCTTGTTAAAATGTCCCTTGCACTATGTTCAGCTGAAATTTTCATAGCTGCTTGGCATCCATGATTGCCTACCTGCTAAAGTCACTCTTATCACCCAGTACAAGTGTCTGCAAAGAACCTGGCTCCAATATGTTCAGCAATTCTGAGCCTCTCTGATTGTTAAATCTCACAGAACGTAGAACAGTACAGCACAGGAAAAGGCCCTTCAGCCTACAATGTTGTGCCGCACTAATTAAACTAGTAATTAAATGCATAACTAAACTAGTCCCTCCTTCCTACACAAGGTCCAAATCCCTTCATTCTCTGCATATTCATGTGCTTATCTAAGAGCCTCTTAAATGCCTCTATCATATTTGCCTCCACTACCATTCCTGGCAGCACATTCCAGGCACCCACCACTCTCTGTGTAAAAAAAAACTTGCATCGCACATCTCCTTTGAACTTAGCCCCTCTCACCTTAAATGCATGTCCTCTAATATTAGACATTTCAACCCTGGGAAAAAAGATACCGGCTCTCTTCTCTACGCCTCTCATAATCCTATAAACTTCTATCAGGGCACTCCCCAACCTCCATTGCTCCGGGGAAAACAATCCAAGTTTGTCCAACCTCTCCTCATAGCACATGCCCTCGAATCCAGGCAGCATCATGGTAAACCTCTTCTGCACTCTCCCCAAAGCCTCCACATCCTTCCTATAATAGGGCAGCCAGAATCTCAATAAAATTCTCTAAGAATTGGTTAAACTGCTTCCGCAACTGTCAAAAACAGTGAATATTTAACAAATGTTTCATAACTTAATAACAATTACATTTAAATTAACTCAAATAAAAACATTAAATTACCTGTAACTTGGCTATTTTCTTTACAGCAGTCTCTCTGAAATGGAATTATTAAAGCAGGTTCTGTAGGCAACTTCCAGGCTGTTGGAAGTTCACGCATTATTGGTGAGCTCCTTGGTGCTCGAGATAAAAGCTGATAGCTCCATGCAAATTTTGGGCCACTGCAATGGGTATGGCTTTTCCCATTCACCCTTCCCTTTAATTTTCTCCTGTGACTTTGCACCTTTCTCACGTCTCTTTTCTCCCAAACGATCTGATGCTTATCGAGCATTAAACAAAGAAATAAGATTTATTCTTAACAGGATACATGAACATTAATTAACAATGGTTTTGAGGTGGGAAAATCTATGGGACTAACACTACGATGAGGGAGTAAGAAAGAAAACTTTATGTCTGTATAATAAATATTTACACAGCAGTCTGAAAAACACTTTCTTCAGAAGCTTCACAACATCATGACCCTAACAGTAGGCCCAGCCTTAAAATACGTCATGAGGTACAGAACAAAGGACACGAGAAAAATATTACTGCTTGTCTATTAGTTGAGAGATTTTAACACCAATGTTAGATGCCAAACTTTTGACAATAGAATTTTTTTTTTAGAGAATATGGTATCATTCCTTCAGATTTTAAAGTTGGGTATTAAAATAATAGAACTTTTCTATTTTATCTTGGCTTCTCAATTCCATTTTTATTTGCTTTCTGTATGTAGTTTTACATTTAATTACATATTCCTACTCTCACTTCCCTGGCTTACACTCTAAATTTCAATCAAGATTCTGCCATCTGATTAGTTAGCCCTTGCTTGACCTGTTCACACAGGATCCAGTACCCCATAATAGGGTGTTGCATGAAGTGACTCTTACACAAGATCAAGCAAATGGCAACAAAGTGGGCACCTTCAAGCCTACTGAACAGCAAGTACTATTCATTTACTGTTGACTGTAAATTCCAGGTCATTTATTTAATTCTAAAAGATAATGAGTATTACAAAGGTACAAGCCCTTTCACAAAATAAAGCACTATTGTAGTGCTGGAAAGTTGGAGGAGGATTAATAAAGGCACCAGGCTGTTGAAGTGTGCTAAGTATTCGGAAGTCAGAGTGCACCTGCCTAGAATGAAATAGAAGTAGCCACTGTGGGAATCGAGGCTTAGAGTTGTTCAAAGCAAGAGAAGCATTATCAAATATAATTTGACTAAGTCCTGTAAAATGTAATCAGAAGATAAGCAACAATGGTTTTTCAGGTTAAATATACTGAAAAGCATCTATTTTAGACTAAAAATACCACACATTTAGTCATTTAGCTCCAATAGCAAAATACTATAGCAGTTAAGTGTTTAGCAATATTTAAGTGGTAGTTAAGTATTGTAGCTGGGGTTATTTAATAAAAACTCAGTGTCAAAACTCATGTATGTAAAGGCACTGAATTGTTCCACCATTTTCCATTCATTGCCTCTGTTTATGGCAGCTAATCACAAAAGGGCTGCAAAAATCCATCTAACTGTTATGAAGTGTTTATGGATGCCTGTATCCCAACACTTCAATTGTTTCTATGCCCCCTGATACCAAGGTTTATCAATAGATGAAAACTCAAAGGAAGTTGGACAGGAAATTACATTCTTGTGAATTAATACAATGGAGTTAAGATCGCATTCCATTTGAGTTGTACATCAAGCAGAGTTACTTTTCCTGTACAGGCAACCCCCGTGTTACAGCCGTACAGGTAACAGAATTCATGAATCACTACCCAAAGATTTCAGATATGGAATAAAATTCATTCTTACTGAATCTGTGTGAAAAGGCAGCCAATAAATCAACACAAAATTTATTTTTTTCAACTCATGGTTTCGCGTTACAGAAAATCGCGATATGGACCGTTTGCTTGGAACCCAACATGGGGGTCGCCTGTACTGTTTCTTTCATATATACTTCTGAGAAATGATTTAATTTGTGGATAGAAAGAAGATGGAATAAACAATGTCTGGGAAACACCCATGTAACGTAGAATGTGAAGCCTAACATGAGAATAGAGATGCTGTTATTTAGCGGTAATAAATGCAAAATTGTGATAATACCTAGAGTGAGTTGGCATTTTAAGCTTACTTGCACTTTAAAAGATCTACAATCTGAGAGCTATCATCTTTTGTTGACCTAAAAAGCACCATAAACTAGCTGCAGAACCACAAATATAGAATTGACCACTCCCGGGATTACTCAAAGATCAGGAGTGAAAGGTGGCTAATGACCGGAGGGAAAAAACATGGATCAGTAAACAGCTACAACTCTTGTACAACAATTTGCGATCATCAATTTCAAGGCACTTCACTGAAGCATTGTCAAAAAGCATTTGATGCAGCCGAATAAAGACATATTAGGTCAGGTGGCCAAAAGCTTGGCTGGAGGTAGTTTTGGAGAGCACCTTGAGAGATGTAGATACACGGTGAAAAAATTCCAGAGCTTAGGGTCTGAACAGATTGCCCCCAGCATAGGGAAATTAAAGTCAAGGATATAATAGGCCTGAAGAGGAGGATCTTGGAAGTGTGGGGGTGGTTTGTTTAGAGGTCAGGATAAGATTATATATAACAAGGGGCAAAACTATTGAGGATGAAAATTTAAATGGTTAGGCTGCAGATCACAAGTGGAAGCGTGTGCGAATGGAAAGAAGACATGTTGGTCAAATGCCTTAGGTTACTACAGACTATTCCTCAATGATATTAAAACTGTGAAGTATCTGACATCCATTCTAATAGTGCATTACTATAATGATGAAACAGCCAAACATTTACAAACTGTTGTAGATATGAGAGGTTTGGCAGGTTGAAAACAAACTACAATTGGCATGAACTAAAACTGTGATATCAGCCATAAAGATAATAGATGTGGATAGAAAAATATTTGTTTCTAATCTGTATTCACAATGGGTGTTCACTGCATTGGACATGTTATATAAAACAGATGATACTAGTCAGCACTGGATACCATGATTAGGCCTGGTTTCCTTGACAACTATGATCACTACAGGCTAGTCCTGAAACTATTGTGTTTGCAGTTCAAATGCTCATTCTTAGTTAAATCTCTGGTAGCGGGCTGAAGAGTGAAGAGCGCAGGGGCCAAAAATTAAATTGCCTTTCACCAAATGTGAAAAGTTAGTTAAGGTGCTTGATTAAAATAAGTCAAGCGATACTTTTATCTTTCAGAAAAAAAAATAAAGCATTTTGGTTAATTATAAACCAGAAATTCCAAACAACATATTGGAAAGAGAATAAACCTAATGAAATGTGTATTCAGAAAATGCTTTTTATATTTAAATATTTTATTTATAATAGAATTTCCCTGCCACTTGTTCCTTGGAAGCAGTGCACAACAAAATGCATGTCATTGTATAATAAAAAGCTATTTTTAGTTATTAGACTATTCCCAATCAGGGCAAATGCCTCATAACAAGGCATGAATATAATGTTCAAATTAGATATATATGTATATATATAGTATAAAAGGAAATCCACACAAAGTTCTTGTTTTTCCTCTTTTCTTCATTAACACATTCAAAAGTGTAATTTAAGGGGAAAAGGCACATAGTACCAAAGAAAATTCATTGAGTTAAGTCACTTCTTTACTGGGCTATGAAATATGCCAAAGAATATGGCGTTGGTTAAATTTTTTTTTAAACATTTGCACCTGTTTTGTAACAAAATATCAAAAATGTTCATCTTAGTAATTGTATAAGTTGGGGATATAAATAGCTTCTTTTTAAATTCTATTTATATTCCCTATCAATAACATTAAATGAATTCAATTGTATAAACATATGAAATGATACTGCTTCAGGAAGCTAATTCTTTTAAGAGCATCTCTATACAGAAACCATTTGTACACAAATTTTTTTTTTATATACACAATTATATAATTTCTTCCAAAAGTATTTGGGATATAGTGCAGCTACACAGTGCTGATAATTCAAATCTTGCAGGCTGTCGTCTCTGGCCTTTCAACAGTCATGTGCAAGGAAGGCATAGTCAGATATAATCATCATGAACGGGCTCTCCACTGACATCACAGTAATGTATGAAAATAGCTACAACTCGTGGAAACACACCACTTCTCATCTGCCGACGTTCAGAGATCACCTCACCAATTGTTTCCATACAAATGTCAGCTGACAGTTGTCCTTTTCTCCGTGGAGCATAGATTGTAGCTGCAGAAAAAAATTGCAAAGCAATTACTTATGAAATGGATCAAAACTATTCAACATAACTTGGTTAAATTATATTCTCTCTTTTTTAGGTCCAAAGTGTTATTTTTCCACAACTATACACTGGCTGTGCTTGGATAGTGAAAGGAGTAGGAACCTTAGCTAACATTCCCCTCACTACTGAAGATGGATGACTCAATGTTAAAATTTCAAAGCACATATATATGTTTGACTTCACCCCTGCCTACCTAATACATACAGTATCTAAGTTAACTCCCAGGAATGGCTTTTCCAATGTATTCATGGTTAGCCTGCTTCCTCCCAGCTTGTTTTATTGACTGGAGGCCTTCCAAAACTCTGCTGCCCATGTCCCATCTCTGCAAAGAAATGGTTTAACTTTAAATTTCTCATTTTTGTTTTCAAATCTCTCCAGGGGTTTGTCCTTCCACACTTCAAATCATCTCCAGCCCTATAAGCCTTCAAAATATCGGTATTCTTCCAATCCTGGCCTCCATCATCCCCAAGTTCAAAATGCTCCACCAATGACAGCTGTGCTTCCAGCTGCCAAACCACAAAGCCCTGAATTCCTCTCCCGAATATCCATTTCTCAATCTCTTTTCCTTCAAGACACTCTTTAAAGCCTAACTATTAGAGCTGCTGTCGCACAGTTCCAGTGACCAGGGTTCAATCCTGACCTCTAGTGCTGGCTCTGTAGAGTTTGCACTTCTTCCTGTGACTGCGTGGGTTTCCTCCCACATCCCAAAGATGTGGAGGTTGATGGGTTAATTGCCCATTTTAAATTGCCCACATTTAGGTGACTGGTAGAATCGGAGGAGAGTTAATGGAAAAGTGAGATGAATGATGATTGGTGAAGGCTTGATATAACTATGTTGGACATCTTCTCAAACATGCCATGTGGCTGTGTCGGGTTTAGCCAGAAAGATTCCTGTGAAATCCCTTTCGACTTTTTGCCACATTAAAAAGTACTACATAAATACATGTTGCCATTGCCCTTCTTAAAGAGTTGGAGAAACAGTGCATACTTTATACAGCAACAACAGCTGGAACAAGTATCACAAACCCTGAATAAAGACAACACCATACTCCATGAAGACAGTGGCTTAAAAAAAATTCTTTAAAATAAAGCTTTTGCCTGCTAAGGATGATATTTACTGCACAGCACAGGAGAAGCAGTTATTTGGTAAGCTGGGAGAGTGGGGGTACTAGGTTTAGAAGGTGGCATGCTTTTCTTTTGACTTTTGTTTAAATGGACAAGGTTAGGGTAATGTTCTAATTCTCATTTTATGTGAGACTGTGCTATGGATAGAACTATTGACATCAGGATGACCAGATTATGGGAGAGAAGATTATTTCCCCTGACGTTGATTAATGGACAGCATTTGTCACATCTCACTACGAAGATAAGGAATGAATACTGGATAGAAAAGTGCAGAGCCAGAATAAAGGCATCTATTGTAATTTCATGGATCCTTGGGTGTTAAGTATATCATATAATAGTGAAAATGTACAGAGAGAATACCTACTTCTTTCATCATCTTCAAAGTCATATCTTGCATAGCTGTTTGGTTCTGCAGTACGCAGTGAACGAAGCCATGGGAAATCAGTGATCATAAAGTAAGGGGCTCCATCTACTGTTCCTGTCAAAACAAAACTGTGAGTAGGACATCTCGCACAATTGAGAAAATCTATTTTCTCATAGTGTTAAGATGAAGACACTAAACCTCAATCTATTTGTGAAACTATATTGTACTCCCAATGTATTTATCAAATAAATTTTAAATGAAAATGAAATATTCTGAGTCCTAGGGGCTAAAAGCATGATCATGATACAGCAACCTTTGTTGGAAAGTATACACGTGGAAGGTGAGGGTACCACTATGCTCAAATACAACACATAACTGCATATTCATAAGCACTGTCTGGATTCAAAGTGTGGCATCCATGAAACAAATTTATAGTGGCAAGAAAGGGAAGTACAGTCAATTAGTAAATAGATGTGTGCCTGTGCACATGTGGGTGTACACAAGGAATAGACAAGGTAGCAAGAAATGGCAAGAGAAAAGAAATTAAACAGACAGCCTTAAAATGAAATTTATAGATGGAACAATTGCAGAATTTTACAGCAAAAGTAGGCCAAGTACTTCTTAATTTCATTTCTGTGATTAACATTTCTTCCAATTGTTTTTTTCCTTATTTACATAAGCTCACCCTCTTTACCTCATTTATTCCTAAACAGTAGAGAATTTTCTCATGAATTCTTTTGCTATTTGTGATCGTGTTATACTTTTGGTCTCAGATTTTAGACTGGCAACAAGCATTATCCTCTCTTCTGATACCCCATTAGAGTTCAAAGGGGATCTCTTGGTCCTCCTTTTTTCTAGGACTATTCAGTCTTTACAATTTATCCAGAGTTTTAATCTATGCAGACTATGCTGGATGGTCACAGGGTTCATTGGCTGCCTCACGCTAACTTGCTGAAGGTCATGCTGTATGACCAACATAAGAATTACTCATGACACAGAGAAAAATCAAGGCTCCAATACAGCAAAAGAGTCTCAAGGTTTTCTGTATTCCCTTTAACTGGGAGAACCTTGCCCACAATTTTGCTCTGGGAAAGCCAGGTTAAAACTGGTTCACTTACTGTAGAGTGCAAAGACACAAGTTTTAAGCAGGTGGATTTTCTCTCATAACCCTGCCAATGCTCCAATAACTGACTTCTTCCATCTCTGACCTTGAAAAATGATTAATACCTTGTGCAAATTACTTCTCGCACAGCACAGTCACAACACAGGTAATTCTCTCAAATTCTACATTATATGAAGCAGGATACTCCATCACGTGGAGTTGGAGCACAGGAATGGATATAAATGATTGGCAAGGAGGAGACCAGAATTAAACGTTCAATAACCACAGAGTGCAAGGCCTAACATCATTACACCCAGTCCCTGAACATTGAAACCTCACTTTTGAAGATAATAACTTGCCCTCACTGCTATCCCATTAGCTGAAAATCAGTAAAGTGAATAATTAACTGTATTTAGTCCACGTTCAAAATTTTCCCACAATGGGACCTTCTGGCTCTTTTAAGTGTGAAAATCCCTACTTGAAGAAGAAACAATAAAAAAAATCACTAAATTTTTCCAACACTTACCCTCTAACGTGTAGATATCCCTCCCCCATGGGTACTTCGGATATTTCTTTACATCATCTTCAGTCCGAGTGGCTTCTGGAAAGAACTCATACTTGATCAATTCCCTAGTAAAAAAAAAATTCCTTAAGTTCAAAATCAGCAATCATTGATAAATCTCAAGTTTTACTTCTCAAACAAATTCTAATTTGTATGTCATTCTTTGTAAACTACAAAATATAATTCACCTTTAAGCACATTTTCACATGATAAGAGTACGTTTATAATTTAGCCAGTGGAGCCTTTTGTCATTAAGATCATGACTGATCTGTAACTCGACTCCATTTTCCTGTTCTGAAGGCTTAAAATTATCTATCCATTCTCTCAACTGTCCAAACCCAAAGGAATACAATTCAATTTTGTTCAACTGGTAGTCATTATGGCTTAGATTTGAATTATATATCAGTCAACTGAGCTGCAACAGTCAATATACTCATAATGTAATACCCAAAAGTGAATGCAGCATTCCAGATGGTGACAGACCAAGTTTACTGTACATCTAAATGCATATTTTTCCTCTTCTCTGCATTATAGTCAAGGATAACTCTTGTGATTAGTGAATGTCTGATGTCTGACATGAAAAAGAAAACATTCCCAATTGTCTTTCCTGGATCCAAAATGGATGATCTCATGCTTCCCTAACTGAACTTCATTTGCCATGGTGATGCCCATCTTGTCTATATTCCTCTGCAAGTTCCTGCTCACATCTGCACAAATTGTCTGTGCCTCAATATCTGGATATTACATACAATCTTGGACACTTTTTCCACATCCAATCAGAAGACACAGAGCAAATGTGTTGCTGTTACCTTCACGCACATGGAACGTCACCACAGGACGACCGCTGGGGTTGCATACTCCAATTATAAAGGGATTATGTTCCAGGAAAACATTTTGTTAAGTGAGAATTTGTAAATTGAAAAATATTTCCCATTAGTTTAAGCTCTGGTTGGGTTTGAGAGCTCAAGAATCTCAGTCAAAAAAACTAAACACTTAAAAATACATCAACCCTGCTGATCCCATTGTGTTCGCCTTCTGCTCTCTCTCCCCCTCAGTCTGCGAACTTATTCCCAGTCACATCAAGCTTAAACCCAGGTCATTGCAATGATCAAATTCTTTAAGGTTAATTTCTCCATCTAACTTACAGTATGTGTATTTGGAATATAACACATGTAAATCTCCAGAATTCACATGTGATTAACTATGCATGTATTCCCTGGTACTCTTCCTCACATTCTGAGTGAAGACAGTATTTGTTGGAAATATTTTATACTTTCGTACAAAGGCAATTTAAATATTATTTTTTATTATTCTGGCTTTTTTTTTAAAAAAACAAACAGGGATTTTATTTCTTCTTACAACTTTTGTACCCTGTCCTTTCCCTTTATATTTAAATAATTTCCATCTGATTCCTTCTCCACTGTAACTGGTTCAAATAACTTTTTGCAGTTGTTCTTACTCTTGGTCCCTGCTCACTTCAGATGCAACCTCTCCCAGTGGTATAGCTTTTCCCTGTTGGAGCACTGAGGTCGGTACCCCATGAAATGGAACTCTTTTCCACAACACATTCAACCATGTTTTCCTGACTTCTTTATGTCCAGGCCTACTAATATGTGACTCAAGTAGTAACCTGGAGATTAGCTCTATTGAACTCATGCTTTCTAAGTTTAGCTCCTGACATTCCCCACCACCCCACAAGTTATTATTTTTAAACTGCCTTGAGATATCCTGAACTTAATCCAGACAGACAATTTAGCCTCAACCCTCATTCATAGAGTAATACAGCATGGCCTTTCAGCCCAAGACATCCTTGCTGACCATAGTGCCCACCAAGCTAATCCCATATGTCCGCGTTTGACCCATATCCCTCTAAACCCCTCCTATCCACATACTTAATAAAATATCTTTCCAATCCAAATTCATGACAGGAGTGGATATGCTCAATCTCCTTAATTAACAAATGTCTTAAAATAACACCATTTAGATTCGCATCCTATTCCCCCTTTCTCCACCATTTCAATCTAACTTACTGAATCTGAGATAGAGCGGCACAATGGACACTTCCAAAAGGTAGAATCCTGCAGGACTATGTGCCTCGCTATTGATGTTAACCCCACACTTCCATTAAATAAATTCACTTATCAAACAGAAGTTACTATCTGTCAATTCTTAATGCTAATTAACTCACATTTAACACCATCTTTGCATACAAACAAAAACTGACATTTTTTCGTTTGATTAATTTGGTTTATTTAGAGTATTCCATATAATAGTGACAACATTTCAAAAAGTAATCTATTGGCAAAGTATCATGAAATGTCCTATGGAAGAGAAAGGCACTATAAAACACAATTTACTTTATTTCTTCATAGAACCACAGAACAGTACAGCACAATACAGGTCTTTTATCCCACCATGTTGTGCCGACCTTCAAAGCACACCTAAGACTATCTAACCCCTTCCTCCCACATATCCCCCTATTTTAAATTCCTCCACATGCTTATCTAACAATCTCTTGAATTTGACCAACATACCTGCCTCTACCACTACCCCAGGCAGCGCATTCCATGCACCAATCACTATCTGGGTAAAAAACCTCCCTCTGATATCTCCCTTGAACTTCCCACCCATTACTTTAAAGCCATGCCCTCTTGTTTTGAGCATTGGTGCCCTGGGAAAGAGGCGCTGGCTGTCCACTCTATCTATTCCTCTTAATATCTTGTATACCTCTATCACGTCTCCCCTCATCCTCCTTCTCTCCAAGGAGTAAAGCCCTAGCTCCCTTAGTCTCTCTTCATAATCCATACTCTCCAAACCAGGCAGCATCCTAGTAAATCTCCTCTGCACCCTTTCCAACACTTCCACATCCTTCCTATAATGAGGTGACCAGAACTGGACACAGTACTCCAAGTGTGGTCTAACCAGAGATTTATATAGCTGCATCATTAACTCACGGCTCTTAAACTCGATCCCACGACTAATGAAATCTAACATCCCATAAGCTTTCTTAACTACCCTATCCACCTGTGAGGCAACTTTCAGTGATCTGTGGATATGAACCCCCAGATCCCTCTGCTCCTCCACACTACCCAGAATCCTGCCATTAACCTTGTACTCCGCCTTGGAGTTTGTACTTCAAAAGTGTACCACCTCACACTTCTCCAGATTGAACTCCACCTGCCACTTCTCAGCCCAGCTCTGCATCCTATCGATATCTCTCTGCAATCTTTCACAGTCCTCCACACTATCCACAACACCACCAACCTTTGTGTCGTCTGCACCCTTCTACCCCCTCATCCAAGTCATTAATGAATATCACAAAAAGTAGAGGTCCCAGAACCGATCCTTGTGGGACACCGCTAGTCACAGCCCTCCAATCTGAATGCACTCCCTCCACCACAACCCTCTGCTTTCTACAGGCAAGCCAATTTTGAATCCACACAGCCAAGCCTCCCTGGATCCCATACCCTCTGACCTTCTGAAGAAGCCTACCATGTGGAACCTTGTCAAACGCCTTACTAAAATCCATGTAGACCACATCTACTGCACTACCCTCATCAATCTTCCTGGTCACCTCCTCAAAGAATCCTATCAGGCCTGTGAGACATGATCTTCCCTTCACAAAGCCATGCTGGCTGTCTCTCATCAGTCCATGATTCTTTAAATGCTCATAGATCCTATCTCTAAAATTCCTTTCCAACAGCTTGCCCACCACAGACGTAAGGCTCACTGGTCTATAATTCCCTGGACTATCCCTACTACCTTTTTTGAATAAGGGGACAACATTTGCCACCCTCCAATCCTCCGGTACCATTCCCGTGGACAACGAGGACTCAAAGATCCTAGCCAATGGTTCAGCAATCTCCTCCCTTGCCTCACGGAGCAGCCTGGGGAATATTCTGTCAGGTCCCGAGAACTTATCTGTCCTAATATTTTCTAACAGCTCCAACACATCCTCTCTCTTGATATCTATATGCTCTAGAACATTAACCTTACCAACACTGTCCTCAGCATCATCAAGGCCCCTCTCCTTGGTGAATAATGAAAAGAAGTATTCATTGAGAACCTCACCCACTTCCACAGCTTCCAGGCACATCTTCCCACATTTGTCTCTAATCGGTCCTACCTTTACTCTCGTCATCCTTCTGCTCTTCACATAAGTGAAAAAAGCCATGGGATTTTCCTTAACCCTACTCGCCAAGACCTTTTCATGTCCCCTTCTTGCTCTCCTCAGCTTCTTCTTAAGCTCCTTCCTTGCTACCCTATATTCCTCATAAGACCTATCTGATCCTTGCTGCTTACACCTTATGTATGCTGCCTTCTTCCTCCTAACTAGCTGTTCCACCTCTCGTCACCCATGGTTCCTTCACCCTGCCATTCTTTCTCTGCCTCACCAAGACAAATTTATCTCTAACATCCTGCAAGAGATCCTTGAACAACGACCACATCCCCATAGTACATTTCCCTTCAAAAATGTCATCCCAATTTACTCTCGCAAGTTCTAGCCTTATAGCTTCATAATTTGCCCTTCCCCAATTAAATATCTTCCAGTCCTCTCTGCTCCTATCCTTTTCCATGACAATATTAAAGGTTAGGGAGCGGTGGTCAATGTCCCCCAAATGCTCATCCACCGAGAGATCTGTTACCTGACCTGGTTCATTACCTAATACTAGATCTAATATGGCATTCCCTCTAGTCGGCCTGTCAACATACTGTGACAGGAATCTGTCCGGGACACACTTAACAAACTCTGCCCTGTCTAAACCTTTGGTACTAAGCAGGTGCCAATCGATATTTGGGAAGTTGAAGTCTCCCATGATAACCATAGAACCATAGAACAATACAGCACAATACAGGCCCTTCGGCCCACCATGTTGTGCCGCCCTTCAAACCACACCTAAGACTATTTAACCTCTTCTTCCCACATATCCCTCTATCTTAAATTCCTCCATATGCTTATCTAACAATCTCTTGAACTTGACCAACGTATCAGCCTCCACCACCACCCCAAGGCAGCGCATTCCATGCACCAACCACTCTCTGGGTGAAAAACCTCCCTCTGACATCTTCCTTGAACTTCCCATCCATTATCTTAAAGCCATGTCCTCTTGTTTTGAGCATTGGTGCCCTGGGAAAGAGGCGCTGGCTGTCCGCTCTATCTATTCCTCTTAATATCTCGTATACCTCTATCATGTCTCCCCGCATCCTCCTCCTCTCCAATGAGAACAGCCCCAGCTCCTTTAGTCTCTCCTCATAATCCATACTCTCTAATCCAGGCAGCATCCTGGTAAATCTCCTCTGCACCCTTTCCAACGCCTCCACATCCTTCCTATAATGAGGTGACCAGAACTGGACACAGTACTCTAAGTGTGGTCTAACCAGAGTTTTGTAAAGCTGCATCATTACTTCGCGGCTCTTAAACTCCATCCCACAACTTATGAAAGCTAACATCCCATAAGCTTTCTTAACTACCCTATCCACCTGTGTGGCAACTTTCAGTGATCTGTGGATACGAACCCCCAGATCCCTCTGCTCCTCTACACCGCCCAGAATCCTGCCATTTACCTTGTACTCCGCCTTGGAGTTTGTCCTCACACTTGTGTACTACCTCACACTTCTCTGGATTGAACTCCATCTGCAACTTGTCAGCCCAGCTCTGTATCCTATTAATATCCCTCTGTAAGCTTCGACAGCCCTCCACACTATCCACAACACCGCTGATCTTTGTGTCATCTGCAAACTTGCTAACCCACCCTTCCACCCCCTCAACTAAGTCACTAATAAATCTCACAAAAAGTAGAGGTCCCAGAATCGATCCCTGTGGGAGACCACCAGCCACAGCCCTCCAATCCGAATGCACTCCTTCCACCACAACCCTCTGCTTTCTACAGGCAAGCCAATTCTGAATCCACACGGCCAAGCCTCCCTGGATCCCTTGGACTCTGACCTTCTGAAGAAGCCTACCATGCGGAACCTTATCAAATACCTTACTAAAATCCATGTAGACCACATCCATTGCACTACCCTCATCTATCTTCCTGGTCACCTCCTCAAAGAACCCTATCAGGCTTGTGAGGCAAGATCTCCCCTTCACAAAGCTATGCTGGCTGTCCCTGACCCTGTTATTTTTGCACCTTTCCAAAATCTGCCTCCCAATCCGCTCCTCAGTATCCCTGCTGCTACCTGGGGGCCTATAGAATACTCCCAGTAAAGTAACTGCTCCTTTCTTGTTCCTATCTTCCACCCATACTGACTCTAGAGAGGATCCTTCTACATTATCCACCTTTTTTGCAGCTGTAATAGTATCTCTGACCAGTAGCGCCACCTCCCCCTCCTCTTCTCCCCCCCTTCCTATACCTTTTAAAACAGTGAAATCCAGGAATATTCAATATCCATTCCTGTCCTGGTGACAGCCAAGTCTCTGCAAGATCCACAATATCATAGTCCCATGTACTTATCCAAGCTCTCAGTTCATCACTCTTATTCCTGATACTTCTTGCATTTAAGTAAATGCACTTTAGCCTATCCCCCTTTCTAGTTTTATACCCTATACTCTGCTTCTCCTTCCTCAAAGCCTCTCTACATGTTAGATCTAACTTTTCCCCATCCACTTCTTCCTCTGACCTACCCCTCTGGTTCCCATCCCCCTTGCAAACTAATTTAAACCCTCCCGAACCACACCAGCAAACCTGCCTGCAGGGATATTGGTCCCCCTCGGGTTCAGGTGTAACCCGTCCACTCTGTACAGGTCCCACCTTCCCCAGAAGAGATCCCAATGATCCAAAAATTTAAATCTTTGCCCCCTGCATCAACTCCTCAGCCACACATTCATCTGCCATCTCCTCCTATTCTTACCTTCACTATCACGTGGCACTGGCAGCAATCCTGAGATTGCTACCCTTGAGGTCCCATTCTTCAGCCTTCTGCCTAGCTCCCGAAACTCACTTTTCAGGACCTCAGCCCTCTTCCTATGTTGTTGGTACCAACATGTACCACGACTTCTGGCTTTTGTCCCTCCCGCTCAAGAATGCTGTGGACCCCATCAGAGACATTCTGGACCCTGGCACCTGGGAGGCAACATACCATCCGGGATTCATGCTCACTTCCACAGAAGTCCTCACTAATTTACTCTCCTGTGACCATAGTTCAAGGTGATGGGACCAATGGACCAAATAATCATCTCCTGTACCATAAATTTCTATCATATACTCTGAAGTAATATTTTATGTACCTTTCAGATACAATCCAATGTCAGTAAGTTCCACCCACACACTAATTACCCTCTGACTAGTTGCATGTGACTAATATGGCAAGCTGCCAAATGATTTGAATTTTTATCAAAAAGCAGGTTAAACTGTACCAAAACAACTTCTGTAATAATTATTCATCATCTACCCAACATATAAACAAATTATTTTTTAAAAATTGTGTGATTTTACTCAAGTAATCCCAACTTTGTGAAACAGAAATACTTACTGATTAATATTTGCTATTGTGTCCATCCAACTACGAATGCGAACCTTGTTTCGCACATTTGGTGGGTTGCTAAACTCATGAATAATACAAATGTGATAAGGATATGGTCCACTAAATATGTTCCTTTCCAGTTTTAAAGTATCGATCTGTAATACAATATGAAAAGTAGACAAATGATTGCATTTTTAATATTATTTTCAATAATTGCTTAAAAATCTACAATAAGTAAAATCAAAGTTCTTTCTTAAGTGCATAACTTTCAATTTAAACTGTTTTTCGTAGTTACACGGATTTTCTGTATCTTAGCATTTCCTTAAGGGACCTGCGGTTGAAACTGGTAGAGATAAGGGCTAATGATCTTTAGGCATTATTAAAATACTAAAGTGGAAACATTAATTTACAAGCAAAAATATCTTCAATCCATGAAGAATTCAGCACCAAACTTTGAAATTGCAAAAACCAATCAGCAACATCAAGCAAATATTGCTTGGCATGCTGAGTCCTTTTGGAATATTCATTTCCAATTTTAGATTTCCAAGAGTTGCATGATTTTGTTTTTATTTATTATTCATTCTAGAGATGGGAGCATCAATCGCAGACAACTTTTATTACCATTCCCAAATGCCCGCAAGCTGGTGATGGTGATATTAGTAAGCTGCCATCTTGAACTACTGTAGGCCATGTGGTGAAGGTACTCCCACAGTCCTGTTGTAGAAGTCCAGAATTTTCAGGGAAAGAGCAGGGAAGTTAAACTAATTTGATAAATCTTTCAAAAGATTAGTAAAGACATGACAGTTCCATTTTTCACTATAGGATTCTGTGCTTGCATGTACCACTTCTCAGCTGCAAGTGGAACAAACAAGGTATTATAAGATGTCTTCCTCAGTTCCATGATCTCACCAGTATGGCCACAGAAGACAAACCACATTAGATAGGTCACAAAGACAATGTATATACATGCTCCAAATATCATTGAAGAGGACAACTCTCAATTCATAAACTAAATCTGCTTAAAATACAAATAATAGTTTGACAATCTATCCATTCCACTGTGAGACCATAAGAAATGACCCCAGGAGTAGGGCATTCTGCCGCTCGAGCCTGCACTGCCTTTCAATGTCACAGCTCATTCAACTTTCCCCAAGTCCCTTTTCTTTCCCTATTCCGATAACCCTCAATTCCCTTACTGATTAAAAATCTACATCAGCTTCAAATATATTCAAGGATTCAGCCTCTGTAGCTTCCTGGGCAAGGAATTCCAAAGACTCCCATATACCTTTGAGTGAAGAAATTCTTCCTCATCTCAGTCATAACTAGGCACCCCCTTCCTCTAGAGACTATTTAGCCATGAATGAATGGTGGAGCAGACTCAGTGGGCCGAATGGCCTAATTCTATTCCTATATCTTATGGTCTTACTATGCCCTTTTTGCTAGGCTCTCCTGTGAAGGGAACTATTCTCCCAGCATTAATGGTGTCAAGCTACCTAGGAATGTTATATGTTTAAATTAGAATGCTTTTCATTCTTCTAAACTCCAATGAATACATACCCAATCTGTTCAACCTTTCATAACATAACCCCATGGCTCAGGATCATCTCAGTAAACGTTCTCTGAACTGCCTTCAATGATAAAGTATCTTTCCTTAAAAAAAAGGGGGACCAAAACAATACTCCAGATATAGTCTCAGAAGTGCTTTGTACAGTTACAACTTACCACTTATAAATTCCAATCCCCTTGCAATAAAAGCCAGCATTCCATTAGCCTCCCTAATTACCTGCTGCACCTCCATGCTGGCTGTGCTAACTTAGCTAACTCTATTCCCATTCCTTTATAATTCCCTTATTTAAGTTTAACAATGTTGCTTCAAATCTGAGTTTTTCTTAAGATGTCAACACTGCATACAGTCAAGTCTGTTTATAATTGGTGCAGTTTCCACCTTTAAATGTTTCAGTACCTGGCATCATGTGGCTTAAAAAGAAACACTCATTTACACTTTGAATTTGTGTAATAGATTGTAATAAATAAATTGTTTGGGCTGGATATAAGTACAAAAACAGTTTAGTTCAGAGTACACTACATTTCTGGTTCAATTCAACTTTAGCACATCACCTGTGATGCTTGTCTTCTTTTAGTCATATGAATAACAACCAAACTTAAGGAATAACACATCATCTTACTGGGCACAGCACATCACTGTCTTCTGGACTCAATCTGAGATGAGCATTTCCAGATTTTTCCACTTTCACTTTAGATGGTCAGCATCCACAGTAATTTCCTACTTTAATTTCAGCTCTACCGTCCTGCACTTTCCCCTTTGTTATTTAACCTTTCTATTCAATCTACTCTTTAATGAACCTTTCCTTTTGTTCTCTCTTCCCCCTGCACCTCAAAATTTATTTCTAGCCTTTCCTGGATTCGATGAAAGGGCATTGACCCAAGTCAGGCTGTATTTCTCCACAGATAGAGTCTGACCTGAGTACCTCAGTATTTTCTGTTTTTATTTCATAACAGTTTAATTCAGTGTACAACACATTTCTAGTTCATTCAACTTTAGCAAAATGACCCACGTACCTCAGCAGTTTCCTTTTTTATTAATTAACAGTTTAATAAGAAAAGAAATGCCTGAAGATTCTGAAGATGAATGTTAAATTCTATCAAGGTGTTTTTACTACTTGCAAGGGGATCTTTTACTCTGAGATCATTGATTAAAAGTGCCATATTACATATTACTGGATCCAAAGTAGCCTGTTCCCTGGTTGGCTCCGTAAGATAATACCTGAGGAATCTATCTTGAATGCACTTTATGAATTTCTCTGTGCTAGTATTTCCAATTTGATTAATCTAATTTATATGAAGGTTAAAATCAGCCACGATTAATGTACTATTCTTTTTACATTGTTGCATTATTTCTTGATTCACAGTCTTTCCTAAAGTGTGGCTATTGTTTGACAGGGGAGAGTGGGCATATACTACTCCTACTACTCTTTCTCTTGCTTTTTTTTAAAAAAATCCTTCACCCAAATGAACACCAACCAACATCAAATACATCCATGAAAAGTTGAAACATGTTACCTTGAAGAGATGTACTTATATTAAAACCACTTTAAGATGAAATACTGTATATTTGGAAATATCAAGAGAATTAAAGATAACATTCATTTTAAGGGTATTAAAAGTTAACTGCATTTGCAAGGAAACTCTGTTCATTCACCTGTTGCATTGGCCGGAGATAAATGATACGGTTCCTTTCTGGAGGCATTCGTAAAATCTGGTCAAGAACTTGTTCAATATTGAGCTTCCGACACTGCACGTAGTCAAATCTGTTTACAATTGGTGCATTCTCCACCTTTAAATGTTTCAGTACCCTGCATCGCGTAGCTTAAAAAGAAATACTTATTTACACATTGGATTTATATAACAGATTTTAATAAATGAATCATTTGGGCTAGGTAGCAAGGTGAACACAAAAACAGTTTTGTTCGGTGTACACTACATTTGTGGTTCAATTCAACTTTAGCAACATCACTTGTGATGCTTCTCTTCTTTTAGTAATATCAAATAACAACAAAATCTAAGGAACACACCTCATCTTTCTGGATAAAGCACATCACAGTCTTCAGGACTCAATCCAAGATGATGAGCATTTCCAGAATTTTCTGATTTCACTTCAGATGCTCAGCATCCATGGTATTTTCCCACTGTAATTTCAAATCTACTTTTCTGATTTACACCTCTTCGAGACCAATCATTGTGGATTTACTTGTCCTGAACTTCCCCTTTGCTATTTAACCTCACTCTTCAATCTCTCCTCTCCATGTACCTCAAGGTTTCTAGTCTTTCCTGGATCTGATAAAAGGTCATTGACCTGAAATGTCAGGCTGTGTTTCTTTCTCCACAGATGCAGTATGACCCAAGTACCTCAGTATTTTCTGTTTTTATTACATTAACATTTTAATAAGGAAAAAATCTGAAATTTTTCCTCCAGGGCCCAATGAATAAAATAGCCAGAGGAGGAGATATTAAGACTTGATGAAAGAGTGGGTTTAAAGACTATTTTAGAGAGAGGGGAAGCTGAAGACACTGTGGAGTGAGAGATGGGGTGAGGGGTGATTTAGGAGCTAACGTCCCAGGATTAGGCTACATAGCTTAAGTGGCAGTTACTGACAGTAGAATGAAACAATAATTGGGTGAAAATGTGATTTTTGGAGTCTACAAATTTGATGGCTAATTCCTGTCACTTAAACAGGCAGATAAGAACTTTACTGAGAATGAGAGAGTGCAGTAGATTAGCCAGGGCTCAATACATACAACTTTAAGTACTAAGTAAATAATGAAATCACCTGCTGCTCCGGATGGTGGGCAACAGGTCATTAACAAACGAAAAAGAGGAACTATGAAATTAAATTAACAAGCAACTAAAATATTTTACAGACACTTCAATTCAATAATTTAAATAATAAATTATTTACTTCATTAGTTACTAGGGAGATAGAACAGGTGAATGTAACATTGGAATGATGAGTGAAGTAACAAAATTACGTATTTAAAATAGAAAAATGGAATACATTAAATGATCTCCAAAGATAAAAACCTGTGGTCCAGATAGATTGCATCCATGCATTTTAAAAGAATCCACAGAAGAAAAGCAGAGGGATTGCTACACATTTACTAATTTGTTTGAAAAACAGTTAGTGCCAGAAGATAGATAGCTAACAATGTATCTATACTTGAGAGAGAACACATCCTGGGAATTACCAACAAATTTAACATTGGCAGTAAGAAAAATAATGCAATTCTGCTGAAGGTGAGAACAGAAGAACATCCAGAGACAAAGAGCATAATAATAGAGATATCATGGAATTCAATAGGAAAGTCCTGATTGACCAATGTTATAGTATATTTTTGAGGCAGTAACTGGAGAGTAGATAATGATAGTATTATTAAATGTATTTTATCAATAATTTTTAAAGTCCTTCAATAGAGTACTACACAATAGACAAGATCAGAGAATGCAGAGTCAGAGAACAAGCAGCAGAATGGATTGCTTGCTGGCTTCAGGATAGAGAGAATGGTAGAAGATGGGCAGTGGTAGGACCACTGGTGTTCACAATATACGTTAATGATTTAGAGTCTGGAATCAAAAAACTTCTAAATCTATGGGTGATACCAAATTATGAGGGATAGTAAAAACTGAAAAAGATTGCAACAAATTGCAGAAGGACATTAATAAACCTGTATACTAGGTAAGTAACTGGCAAAAGAAGTTCAGCAATGGTAAATGTGATGCAGTACATTTTGGGAGGAAGAAGATCACTTTATTTGGAAGGTGCAAGTCTGGATGGAGCAGAGGAATAATGGATCTTGGATTATAATGCGCCACTTTGTAAAAGCTGTGCCTCAGGTTAACAAGGCAACTGAAAAGCAACTAAGCACTTGGGTTTCTTTGAGAGATAAAATTGAAAAGTAGGCAAGTTATGCTAATTCTGCATCAAACTTTGGTTAGACCACGCTTAAGATTATTGCATACAATTCTGGTCACCATATTATAATAAAAGACAAAGACAATGGAGAGAGAGCAGAGAAGATATGCAAGGATTATACTCAATATGAGAACATTATCCGAACAGGATGGACAGATTGGGTCTCTTTCCTCTCAAAAAAGGCAGTTGCAGGGTGACTCAGAAGTTTTTAAAATGATAAACAGTTTTGATAGAATGGATGCAGAAAGAATAATTGCACTTGTAAAGAGGATAATAGCAGGCTATCATCATAAGATAAGCCATATGAAATCCTGTAGGAAATTCAGAAGAAAACTTTTAACCCAATTGTAGTAGAAACATGAAACTCATTACCTGAGACCATTTGAATCAAACAAGATACATTTAAAAGGGAGACTGAGCAAGCATACAAGAATAGATGATTATACAGATAGAATTAAACGTGGAAGGATAAAAGATTCCAGTAGAGCATAAGCAACAGTTTCAATTGGTTGAGCTAAATCTCCTCTTTCTGTACCATCAAGTAACCCCATGTAAAACATTGAGCAATGGGTGACTGAGGCTATGTGAAATAGGATACCAACAGCAAAGATGTGAAATGCCTCAAAAGGTAAAATACTACAGAGGCTGGAAATCTGAAATAGAAGGTTCTGATAAAAAAAATCGCTAACCTGACACATCAATTCTGCTTCTCTCTCCACAGATGCTGGCAAACTTGCTCATTATTTTCAAAATTTTTGTCAGAGATTTGCAGAGTGAGAATATGGGAGCTTGTCATATTAAATAACTGAATCTGGAAGAGACTTCAATTTCCACATTAGATACCAGTGCTGGGACAAGTGGACAATGTGTGAAGATGACGTTATGGGGCTAGAAGTTTAGCATTGGATGATATATATGGCAAAACTTCTAAACAAAACTCACTGAACAGAGAAACCGATTTGAAATGGTGACAAATTTGGTGAAAAGAGAATAAAGTTTTTTCCCCCACAGGGTGTGAGGTACCACTACTTGGTGATTGGATCAAATCTTAATTTGTTAGTATTAACAATTCTTGATACAAAGAGATGAAAATGAACACATGAAATTTTGGGTTCTATCAACAAAATTTTTGGAACTTTCATTTAGGCTACTCCTTCCTTGTGCAGAGGAAAAGAATTTCAACTTCACAATTTGTAAGATTTGATAACAGACAAATTAATTCCTTTACTTGTTCTCCTAATCAAGTGCAAACTGGCTGCTGTGCTTCCGTGCAACAATGGCTGCATTCCAAAATAGTTCACTAGCTGTAAAACAATGCCATTGGAATCGATAAAATTGTTACCTCCTTCCCATTTCTTTTCTTACGGTACATTATTGTAAATTACTTCTTTGAGCAAGAAATTAAGTATTTTGGAGTTTCACTGTGAAAACTTGCAAGACAAAAGTTTATAATGTTCGTGAGTTTAGAGACTGATCTGCAATGTATTCTTTCTCTACTTGTTGAACAGCAATTTGGAATGCACTTTGATGCAAATTCAACAAATTGCTGAAAGCTGAAAACTGAAACCAAAAGCGCTCACCATCATACAATTATACAGGGTGGCAATAGTGGTGCAGCAGTAAGCCCTGCTACTTCATTCCTGAGACGTGGATTTAACTCCGACCTCCAGTGTAGTTTGCATGCTCTCCCCATGACTGCATGGATTTATGGTAGTCCTGTTTCCTCCCAAATCCTAAATATATGCTGGTTGATAGGTTAATTGGTGACTGTAGATTACCCCTAATGTGTTTGGGTGGTAGAAAATTCAGGGTAAAGCTGATGGCCATGTACGAGACATGAGGTAATAGGGAAGTATGTGGGAGAATGAGATTGATAAGATTGCTCTGAGAGCTGGCATAGACTCAAAGGGTTGAATGACTTTGTTCTATGTCATGAAAAATATAAAAGTATAAAAAGTGTAATATTAGGAAGAGTGCCACTTGCTTATATTAAAGTTTTCACTTTTGCTTGGATTACAATATCCATAGATGTAAGCTGGATCAGAATACCCATATCTTCACAACATTTTGCTTCTGTTTTGCTATGGATTGTGCTAATCCTCGGTATCAATTTTTACTTCTTAATACTGCTTCATTGTCATTATATATCAATTTCTTTACCTCAATTGTAAAGCTAGCCTTCAAACGCTAAGCATCATTTTGCAAAGAGCACTGATGTTTGGTCTCTGGTTACTCATTCTGAAAAGTGTCTCTTAGGTATAAGCCCAATCTATTCACATTGTGACTTACTCATCTGTCATAAAGTACACTTGCCTTGGATCTGAAGGCTTCCACAGCCACTTCCAAGAAGGACCATAATCTACAATTCCAACTGTCAATGCATTCCCGATTACTTAACCCAAGGATGTTATATCAATTTCTGCCCATTTAGATATCTAATGTGATTGATTAATAAGTGCAAGTACCAATGCAATGTGAATCAGGGATTTAGACTATCAAAAAGGTGCCATGATACAAAACAAAATTCAGTGCACGTTATCAAGGAGCAAGATCAAATTTTTGTAAATGGTGTAACTTGCTAAAAAGCAAAACTTGTTTAACGGTACAACACATAGACCTCACCACTTTTGCCAACTTAGGGATCCGAAAGACTCAGATCAAGTCCAGATGAGTGCAGTCACTTTTGCAGGCAAATACAGCAGCTAATTTACATGCAGAAATGTCTCACAATCACTTGCAACATGGTAAGCATACTTAAATGCTGCCCGTTGAGGATGAAGCAGAAACACCCTTATTCCTTCAGTATTTTCATAAAGCCTTTTGCTTTAATTTAACCAAACAGTCTAAAGAGAATGGAACACTATCAGTACTAAAGTGGAAATTCAAATACAAGTAATTAAATTTGGAATAAGTAGCTGGTATAAGCAGTGGTAGCCATTGCCTTAAAATTGCACCGAGTTCATCAATATTCTTCAGAAGTAAAGATATGTCATCACTACACAGTCTGGCCTATAAGTGACTCCAGATCTACCAAAGTCATTGACTCTTAGCAAATTCATCCGTTTCAGAGGCAATTAGGGATGGGCAATAAATGTAACCCATGAAAAAAAAATTAAAAACTGAAGATTAAGTGTTTAATTCTCTGAGAGAGGAAAAATTGAAGCAAGAGGAGGTTGGGCCTGTGAGCCTACTCAGCCATTCAATACAATCATGGCTGATCTTCTATCTCAATACTATATTACCATTCTCTCCCAATACTCCTTGATGCCTTTTGTGTCTAGAAAGCTGTCTCCTTAGATATGCTCAAAGAGTTGGCCTCCAGTCTACTAGGGTACAGAGTTCCACTGGTTTACCTTCCTCTGATTGACTGTAGATGGCCTCGAACCATTGTACCACTAGACAGACAACTTCATGGATAGAAATTGTACAGAATATATCAATGCATTTACCCAATTAGGTATAATATATTTTATGTATATACTATATACATAAATATTTTGTAAAATTAGTAAATTTATGAAATTTTGTTACACAACAAAATGAATACCAGCAATACTGTTTCATCGCAATGGTCATCATTGATGCCACAGTTCTCAAGTATGGTTATGTCATTAAGCACTACAGGGGAGACTAGAATTCTTTCTGTATGATTTTAAAAAAAAATCATTTTTAGGAATATGGACATTGCTGGCCATAGCAAATTGTCTATCTAATTTTGTTCCTCAGAAAGTGATTATGGGCAGTCTTGAACAGATGCAATTTGAGATATCAGAAATACAAGACAATGACTTAAAATTAAATAAGTGATTTGGAAGAAACTTCATTATTCAATCATTAGAATGTGGAACTAGGCATATAGGGGTTGAGATGAAGATTGTGTATGAATTTGAGAGTTAAGTACTAAGTACACAAAGAAAAGACAATCAAAAGAGGGGATAAGATGCCATAAAGTAGAAGAAAGCTTGTATGGAAATCTAAACATTGGCATTTACCTACTGGGTCAAATGGCCTGTTTCTTTTCTGTAAGTATAATTTTATGTTTGGTTTACCCACAATGGTGTTATCATGATTATGACCCAGTGACATCCAAAATAAAAACAGACTGAAACACTGTGCACCTCGTGACAGCATTGTTTAAATCCATTGTTTAAAGTTTCAAACCATTTATAATGGTGTATCCAGGTTCTGTATATTTGCATATACTTCAGCCATGCTATCAACTGCTTTCCCATTTCTTGTCAGTGAACACTGCCCTCAAGAGGATCTCATATAATGTTGGAGAGACTATGCATATGATATTTTAAAAACTGTCCCAATGTATCATTATAATGAACTAGCCAAAAATAATTAAAGTACTTACCATGGATAAACATCATCTTGGGACAATCTCTGAGCAGTAAATCTGTAATTCCGCAATTAGTAAGTGTAATCCCAACCAAATTTTTGGATTTCAGATTAAGAACCTGTAATACATATTACTTATTAATTACTCAAGATGCAAAAATGGCAGCTATGTAATTTTTAAAAAATATACTCAAAAGTTGACCATAACAAAGGTCAATTTGATCAATGCATTCTCATCCATAGTTTAAGTGGAAGCTGAACTGCACATCGTTGGAAGATTCCAGGTCTGTGCCATCACCGCAACCGAAGTGGTAGCATGGTTATATCTCCTGTTAGCTATGTGCTTGAGAATGGTGAGTGCCAATTTTCCACATTATTACATTGTTTCTGACATTCATTGTTAAGGCTCACACATGAGAAATGGCCTCTTAACCTTGCTGTCAAGGGGCGCCCACAAAAGGCTCAAAATAGAGGCAAAATATTTAGATGAACTTTAAAAAGGAAAATTTATTTAAAAAGATGCAAAAAACAACTGGGAGTTCTTTGCACTAATAATATTATTTTTATATTCAAGGAATGTGGGCTTTGCAGGCTGAGCCAGCACTTAATTGCCATTCCTAGTTGCTCAAGAAGGTGGTGGTGAGCTGCCTTCTTGAACCGCTACATTCCTTGAGGTGTGGGCATGCCCACAATGCTGTTAGGGAGAGAGTTCCAGGATTTTGACTCAGTGACAGTGAAGGAACTGAAATATTTCCAAATCAGGATGGCGTGTGGCTTAGAGGGCAACTTCCAGATTATTGCGTGCCCATGCTTTTGTTGTCCTTGTCCTTCTAGCTGGTAGAGATCATGGGTTTGGAAGGTGCTGTCTAAGTAGTCTTGGTGAGTGGCTGCAGTGCATCTGTAGATAGTACAAACTACTGCTACTGTGTATTACTGGTGGAGTGAGTGAATGGTTGTGATGGGGTGCCTGTCAAGCAGGCCGCTATGTCCTGTATGGTGTTAAGCTTCTTGAGTGTTGTTCAAGCTGTACCAGTTGTTCCAGGCAAGTGGAGAGTATTCCGTCACATTCCTGACTTGAGCCTTGTATAAGGTAGACAGGTTTTGGGGAGTTAGGATGCGAGTTCACAGGATTCCTCACCTTTGACCTGCTCTTGTAGCAATATTGGGTATATGGCTACTGCAGCTCACTTTCTGGTCAATAATACCCCCAGGATATTGATAGTGGGGGATTCAGTGATGTTAATGCCACTGAGTGTCAGTGGGCGATAGCTGGATTTTTTCTTTTTGGATATATTAAATAAACAGCAAGCAATTTTTAAGAACTAATCTCATATTTCACCTGAACATGATCATCCTCAATGACGGGATCACTGGTGCTTGTGGATTTATCTGCAGTTCGTTTCCGTTTGACAGTTTGCCTGGGCTTAGGTTTAGAAATATCTGGAAAAAAAGTTAGTTCATCAAAATAAGAAGACTGGAACCTTAAGCAAGGCAAAGTAAGTGAATAGGAATAAATTTAATAACTGCATTTTGGAGAATCTAAGAGGGAATCAGGGTAGTTGCAACATATCACATGACCTACATCTGGGCCACTGAAAATTTACAGTTATCACAAGAGAAATACTCTTCCAAATTAAGGCAGTGTCAGGCCTTCTCCCTATTTTTACACAAGGAATGATCTGCTTTCAGTAGCAAAACCCTGTGTTCTGAATTTGTGGACTATTTATTCACAATTCTGCACAAATTAAAGTATGTGAGCTACAAGTTCATCCATGGAACCAGAAGTACTGTTAACGATGCAAAAAATTTAGCAATGAAATAGTAGCCTTGTGCAAAAGAAAAATAGTCTTCACCTATCACAATTAAAGTTTCTGCCAAAACATGAAATAGCTAGCTGAAAACAAAATTCACCATTCAACCAAGACTGGCAATTTGGTCTGAACTATAGTTAACGAGTCCAGGGTCAAAAAGTACAGCTGGCATAGCACACCACTGCTTGGGGCAGCATAAGCATCTACCCACCTCACTTCCTCTGCTGCATGTGCTTAGAAGGTGCAAGACTAAGACTTAAAGAATTGATGAGCTAAATTCAATTTTAGATTTTGGAGTTGTTAAGGTTTGCAAAATGGATTTCCACCATCGTAAATTTACATGTCTAAATCAATACTGCCATCAGTGGGAATATATAAGTGGATGATAGATGAGGCTGAATAATCTTTTCCTTTGCTCCACTGGAGTACTCACAGCATCAAAGAACATGTTTTCTTTCACTGAAAGGTATTGTTTGATGGTTTCACATTGTCAAGTTTTGTCCTGGCTTTCTCAAGATCACACCTGGGGTCTCTTAAATTCTTCTTTAAAAAAATCAGCTATAATTCTCTAACATTTGAGTTGTTTTACATCTAATGATATACACAAATTAATGCCGAGTTTAGTTCATTACAATTTGGAAAACAATGTTATCTTGTTGATTAAATTTTCATTAATGCATATTGGATATCTTTCATATCCTCATTCAGTTAAACGAAGAGTCACTTGAAATTCCATCCTTTATTCTCATTCTTGGGTCATGACAAACATTACTGCAGAGATAATTTTAAAACTTTGGCTGACACGTCACCTGCATGCTGTACAATCACAGATATTCAATACATTTTACTAAACAGCAAAAATGCAATAAAGAAAAGGCCACCTTGCCCTAAACGCATGCTTTGTTCCATCAGGACAAACACAATTTGAAGCATCATGGATTCTCTGCAATTACAACATTTTATGAAAAGTAATATTGCCATGAATTGAAAATATTTATAGGGTCGAATTGTCTCTCTCTGTGCCATAATGTTTCTGAGATTCTATTTTTACAGCCTTGTAATTTCTAGTAAATGAAGTGCACTGAATAAATTAAAAGCTATTAAATAATACATTCAAAAGGGGAGATGTCGCTGTGGTCACTGGTCAGTTTCCTAGTGTGCTTTGGAATTTTGAGTTGGGCCACAATGAAGAAATTCATTGCAATGGACAGTATTCAGGATCCAATATCATACCAATGGTGCATACAGGTTTTTTTTTAAGATTTGAAAACAGGTGAATTCATAAAGGGCAACAAAAGTTGAAAGATTGAGTTGATCAGTGCAGAGGGCGAAAAGAAGTGAGGGTATGTGGGGCATGCAATAGTGAACAATTTAGAAAGGGAAAAGCAAAAGAAACTGCAAATGTTGGAGATGTGAATGAAAAACAGACAATGCTGGAGTTATTCATGCTTCAGACACCCTTTCAGGATGATGATGATCATTTATCAGTTCTGATTAAGATCATCAATCTGAAACATTCTTTCTCTCTCCACAAATGCTGCCTGACCTGCTGTACATCTCCAGAATTTTCTGTCTTTATTTTAGAAAAGGGAAGGGGTCTGGAACTAAAGGAAGTACTTGCAAGTGAATATTTCAATTATCTCTACATCTGTCTTGAAGTCAAAACTATTAGTTCTCCAACAATAGAGAAATATACTCAGTAAAATACTTCTGACGCTATAACAAGTTTCTTTTTCCCCTACTAGCAGTTCTTGAAGAATTAAGCTCTGTTAGCCACAAAGCTGTTCTATTTAATACTATTTGATGAATTTTTGTCCTTAGCATTTACAGAACCTGACAGTAAAGAACAAAGTTTATAAGTGGCACAGCAAGGTTAACTACTTAGCCCTCAAAGTGAGTGAAAACAAGACAACATTATCTACTTCTGTTACTGATGGTCAGATGATGGGAACAAGAACAAGTTGAACATCACAATGAACAGCAATAAATTTCATATAGGATGTTGTAGCCAAAATGAATTAGCTGTCTTCTAAGTGCAACTGATTTCAGAACACATGCCAACTTATTCAAAGCTACTCCTGAATTTCTTCTTGATTGTCTTCAACAATATTCAATGATAATTAGGGCTAATGGTACTTAAGACTTTGGGTCAGAAGACCATCAAAAGCATCAGCTTTGCCTTTGAAAGAACTTCCAGTAACACAACATGAAAATGCTTTATTTAAAAGTCATCGAAGTTTTTTCCTGTACATTAGGCTTGTTCAAAACTTATCTTTATTTGGAGTAAAGGTATTATCAACCCTGCCTGAAAATAACTGAGAATACAAGTGCTGATCACTGTTGAAAAGATGACAGGCCAGATCATGCTTGTTCTAACCCACTCCGCTCCCTAAGTGCACTATTTCCTGTGGCTGGGCTTACTTTTTGTGGTCCACATCCCCCCAGGCCTCATACTGTGATAATGCCACAAAGCAGACACAGGCCCAAGGGTGGTGATTAAGTCTCAGGCAGTGAACTCAATCCCCAGATTGCTCTTTTGGCCCTTTGACAGCTGAATACTGCAAAGGTCTTAAGAACAACCATTTAGAAACTGCTGATATAGAATTGAATCATTAAAACTGGAAAAAAAAATCCTTAAAAACACAAGCAATAGAAATTTTTTAAAAATGTTAAATAAAAACAACTACTTGCCTGCACAATTTTCCATCCAAGCTGGCAACTCCATTCAAATGAATGGGGCTATGCTAGAAATGCCAGTCATGGGTGGCATAAAGCCTAGGAGCCAGACGTGATATGAATTTGGCCACTCAGCTTAGCATGTATAAACCTAGCATCAGAGTGGGACCATCAGACACTCCAATATCTGATCTTCAGCTTGTTCCTGAATTCCATGTGGCAACGTACAGTCAAATTAGGCAGAAACAAACGGATCCGTACACTTCAGCTAGTAAGTGGAACACTATGGAACCACCAGTGTAGTGATCAGAATTATCAGGCTCAGTGGCATAAATCATGCTGGAAGATATCAGTAGCTCTGGCCATTTAGCTATTTTAAACTAGGTCTGAGATTTTCATGCGGGTGCTGTTGAGTATGTTATCTATCAAGTCCCAAGTAACAGATAGCATCTAAGTTCTGTCACTCAACTCTATATTGTCTCTAGCACCAGGACCAAGCATTACAGGAAGTCAGGTCAAATTCAAGATATCATTAATTAGGAGGCAAAGGAGACATTTATTTAATAAGATAATTATTGTTTTAAATGTAAATGTTTTAAAATCATTTATATCCATTTTAGTAGTTTTAAATGCCTAAAAATCACAGGCATTAGAAAATATTAAAACCTGTAACAGCTTTGACAGAAGGCAAAGACCCTCACCAAGCTTTGGGGACATCACAAGAGTTGGGCACGTGGCATTTCATCACTTGAGGCCCAGTCACTGCCAAGACCCAAGAATGTAGATTGCAGAGAGTTAAAGAGATTGGCCTTCTGCATCCAGCCATGAAAGGACCAGTGACTCCAGGTAGCAAACTGTGGCTGCCATTTTCAAATCAAAATGTTTAGGCAAATTATTTGGGTACTAGGGATGGGTGGGAAAGAGGCTTATTTTCCAATAGTTCAGCAGAGTGAACCTCAATGTACCGATGTGATGAAATGATCTATATGGATGGCCTACGAAACAAAGATTTTCACTATACCTCAGTACATGTGACAATAACAAACCAATTTACTTTTACATGTACAGAGCAGAAATACATGGACCAAGAATCAACTGGCATGACTGTTGCAATATTATGTAAAACAATAATTTCAGTTAATAACTCTTCTAAGCTCCATTTCAAGTTTGAAACTCTAATCCAAGACCGACAATTTATTGCAATACCAAGTGTGCACTAACAGGCCTATCATCTTTAACCAGATAAAACTGAGGCCCACTTGCTCTGAACAGTTCAAGCTTGAACAGGAAATCCTTCTACTTTTCAGTCACAAAAATAGGTGATCCGATAATTCAATCGTTTGCCATTTGTAGAACACTATTAAATCGGTGGCAGGTTTATCTGAATAATAATCAAGCACAACTTCAAAATTCATCACTTGAATTTAAAGCACTTTGGGATCTTCTGAACCTCTGAAAAACCCTATTAAAACAGCGGTACCTTTGTCAAGCTTAACACTAGTAAGGCAGCAAGGGGCAATGTTTCATACAGACAAATAGCGATCAGCAACACAGAAATAGACTGGTGTGGGGGAAGGGAGGTGACAAGGATGAACTAAGTTGCTTTCTTATTCCAAATTTATCTTGCAGAAAAGATTCTCAACAGTTGGTACCATTTAGTACAAAGCATTGTAAAAGATTTACAGTTATATTTGCTTTACCTGGCTCTGCGATCAATGGAATCTGGCTAAATTTGCTGCTCGATCTTGTCACAGGTCTACGTGGATAGTCTTCATGCTGGGCTCCTTTGGAGCACATGGGATGATGATTCATATTCTCTGTGTCTCTGGCAACACCACACTCACCATTAGTCCTCCCATTATCAATATTCTGTTGTTCTTGGGTGCAAACTGAAGATTTCCTCTGTGAAGATTCTGATGCAGTTGAAGCTGTTTTACAGCGTCCCTTTAAGTCACAATTCTCAGAAGATGCCCTACTTGTGGAAGGTTCTTCAGGCTCTGAGCATCCACATGTCCTCCTTTCATTTACCTGAGTTGTGCTGCACATGCAGCAAGTAGGAACCGAGCCATTCCTTGAGTTTTGCTCATTGCTATTAGATGAATCTCCAATACTACGTGTAGAACATGAACAGGTATGAATTCCACTATCAAATTGTGATGAATATGTTGCATTATAATGTCTGCAGCCTCCATTCATAGTGTCTGTCCCCTTAGATTCCATACTCTGAGAAGATGTAACAATGTTTGAGTTGGCAGCTTCTGATGGACTAGAACAAATTCCAGTTGTGGAAGAAACATCTTTGCCTTTATTCCTCTCTGGGATATCACTGGCTGCTTTCATATCAGCTTTTATTTGTTCACTGGTCACTTGACAGCTTTTCTCGCAACTGCTTTCATCCACTAGGGATGGTCTTGGCAAACCGGACTGATTAACTGGGCTTTTTTTCCGTAATGGGGCCTTGCCTTTACCACAAATGCCTGCAAATAAAAACTGCATTAATCTAGCATCAAATGTATAACTTCACATTATGCCCAAGTTGTTTCAAATTGTGCGTATTATTTACAATTGTACAAAACATATTAGTTTAACAAAATAAGCTGTTACCTTCTGCAATTGAGAAAACGGCAAAAGATGAAAATAACATTCAAAAGACAAAAGTAGCTTCAAATGAATGTATATTGCATCAAAAGAATTGACTTGGATCAAATACCTCCAGTTATGCTTTGGAAAAAATGGAATGAAACAGGCCACCAGATATTAGGAAAAACAGTGATAAATAAAGTTAACATTCTTAAGACAGATTCACACGTGATTTTCCTCATGTGCTTAAATGGGCTTTTCTGCAAAAAGCAGAATACTTCTAGAAATACAGCATGAATAATTATCAGAGAGCTGGAAAAACTGGGGAAAACTGAATTTTAATGTGCGGAGGGAAAATTTTAATTGAAAACTCCAGTCAGAAACATTAGTCCCAATTAGTTTGAGAACACACAATCTTACTGGCCCATATAGCAAACAATAAAAATTAGATACTCATTTTAAACTGGGAATCATTTTTGAATTACTAAATGTAATTTAATGTTCAACGCATCATATCACTCAACACAAAATGTTCAAGTGACAATTAAAATCCTGATGATGTTCAGATAATTTTCAAATAAGAGCTTATGAGAAAAAAAATACAAGCACAGTTCTGTACACCAACTTCAATACTCACCAGTTCCTTCACAAAGTACATGTGCACTTTTTCTCCCCTCATCTGAAAAATTATCCCCATCATCACGTCCATTCCAATTCCCAGAAGTATCTATATTATATTCATCGTCATCTTCACTATCTGAATCATGTACAATTACTGGATTTACTTTGACAGTTGGCTGCAGTCCACTTGGTCCTAAATAAACAAGGTTTCACATTGCTCACAGTAAATGTAATGCTCAAAGGAAGTAAATACCAAAATATTTATGGGATTAAAATGTACAAAGCAAATCTACAATTACTGGAAACAAAAGGACTTGCATTTATTAAGAAAATTAGTCATCTCTTGATGGTTTAACATACATTTGCAATTTATTAACAACACAAAATCTTAGCGCTTTTAACAGAGATAATTCTTAAGAGCATTAAACAAAATTTGACAAGCCACGCAAGATATTAGGCCAGGTGACCAAAAGCTTTGTTAACATAATTGATGCATGTTAAAGGAAGAAAGTAGGGGGATAGAAGTTCAGTGACTGAATTTCAGAATGATAGAGCCCAGGGAGCTGAACACAGCAGATAATAGTGGAGTAATTAAGATGTGCAAGGGGTCAAAATCGAGGGAGTGCAGAAATCTTGGAAGGGTAGTGCATTCCTACAGCACCATATTGAACTGTCAACCTAAATTATAAGTTCAAATCCCAGAATTAAACTACTCCAATTCAAAAATCCTCAAACCCAGTCTGATTGGATGTCTTGAAATCAGGGCTCCACTTTATATCAAATAACCAATAAACTTAAGTGAAGCTGGTAATTCCTGTAGAAAATATCTGGTATCCTGACAACAAAAGTGTCACAAGCTTATATTGCAGATCTGTTTTAAGAGTTATTAAGTATTAACTTGGATGTCTGACTGCCATCAAAACTGGCTGATGTTGGTAGAGAACTAAAGAACATTACAGCTGAAAAACAGTTATGCAACAAATGTTGCATGCAATCGTTAGTCACAATTCAGCAATGTACTAGGACCTTCAAACAATAATGAGGAAAGGATGGTGAGCAGCCAACAAGCTAAAATCATAACACTAGCATATGTAACTAAGCTAAAACACTGAAGTCCATCCACATTCAGAAAAGATTTGGCTTTTTGGCTCAAGTGATAATAACAACTTGTTAGTGCCTCTGGAAGTGCTATAGAATAATAGTCTCCATTGGTGTCAATTTACAGATTCAGTTCTTTCACTTTATCCATCTTATAAAGCTCCAAAATAAAAGTAGCAAATTGTTAATTTAGCATACAGGGAACTCCACACGCAAACCTGCATTTTAATCACATTGCAGCATGCAGAGCAATAAAATACTGAATTTTAAGATCTTTCTTAACTGAAATGCCAACACTACAGGGCAGGTGAGTCTTGCACTTACAGATAGGGAAATTATTGGTGAATATCCTTAGGTATAGGATTTATGTACATTTGGAAAGTCAGGGGCTGATCAAGGATAGTCTGCATGGTGGAAGAGGATTTCAGCAGAAGACCTGAGGTTGATGGTGTTAAGGACTGTAACAACAGGGGAAATAGGTGGTCTTCACATGGGCTGAATACATGGTCCAAAATTCATCATGGGGCCAAATTTTACCCTAAGGTTATGGACAGTCCAGTTCAGTTTTAAACAGATGGACAATGTCTTGGCTCTTCCTAAAATTTAATTGAAAGAAATTCTGCTCATCCAAGCCTTAGATTGAACCTCCTATCACTACAGTGCCCTCATTTTCTGCATTGAGCTTGACTTCAATGACAACTTTCAACCAAACAATCTACTGACCACTAAATGCAGAATCCACCAGCCAAACTTGGCAAGTACCTCTGTTGAGTTCAAATGAGTCAAACTATCATTCCAAACAAAATATTCTTTGATTGTCATTGTTTATTTTGACATCCCATCCAAGCTTTAATCCATAGCTTCCAGCTTTGTGAATTTGACCCATGGACACTCTCTGACCAATGTCCAAACACCTAAAACTTGACTGATGTATAAAGTGTGTAATTTTCACTTTGTCCAGTAATAATCAGTCATAATTATAGGAAATACTAATAAAAACTACACTTGAGCGAAACTTCACCCAATAGCTTATTACAATCATTTCCTCTAACATGACTGAAAGACTAGTATTTACAATTTGCAAATTGCAGTTTCCTATCAAGGTTGCATTAATGTAACCTCAAGCCAAAATCTCTTGCCAGGAGGGGAGCTGCAGGTGCAGGGAGACACCAAAGGCTTCAACTTGCACATTTTCCTTATGTGGACATTCAATCATTACTTCACTGCTGGGTCAAAGGCTTGGAACATTCCACTCTTCATTGTAGGAGCGCTTTCACCTCAAGAAGGAAGCCCATCACTACATCAAGGTAAACAGGTGCTGGGCAATAAACACTAGTTCATCTGTAGAACTGCATACTAAAAAAAAGTACAACAAGATCACACCAAAACAATGGTAATTAATCTACGATGGTTTCCTTGTGTCAAAGGCACCCCAGATCCAACATCATTTCTTTTAAAAAAAAGTACAACACTAAAATTATTTTTACCACTGAGCTTCGTCAGTAGATATTTTATGACAAAGGGTATTGGTTGAGGTTAAACTACTTATTATTCAACATCAAGAGGAACTAAGGTGGCAAGTGCAAGAGGCATAAACAAAGAACTAAAGTGACAGGGCTGTCCTCTGTCGACCATCCTACATTCTCATACCTGCTTGCTCTTCATCAACATCCATGGAAGTCACAGACTGTTCACCATTCTGGTTAGAATTACAATCAGCACCATCTGGCCTGCTATCCTCTACTGCCTCCTGAAGTCCGTGTTCTGAAACAACAGAAGACCTCAAATGAACTAACATATAGAAAGCAAAATTACACGCAGCACTGTGTATTACTAATTGATAAGCGGTACAAAGAAAATGTCACCACAACATCTGAAAATGCCTGTGAAATGAGCATCTCTTATTTATTTAAATGATGTTAAGGATCAATACTTGGTCTAACTGCAGCAACACACCAACCTCAAACAATCGCCATACCACAATGATCCAGATTTTGAGAAGAGCTGCTCATGCTCTCCATTGATCTCTGGACCAAATTCAACATTTCTTCATTTGCATACTACTGAGAGAACTTGAGAGGAAGCCAACCACAAATTTACAAGTGGTATCTGGCGCACCAGCATAGTGTAAATCCCATCATAGGGCAGAGAGGTGGTGGGCAGAATAAGCTGAAGATACTACTGAAAAATTGTCATCTGGCAAAACCATGCCCCTGGTTTAGCCATGCATGGTGGTCTAGCTAGTAGAGGTGGTGGTTCACAGCTCCAGTGCCACAGGTTTAAGTCCTGAGCTCTGATGCTGTGTGAAGTTTGCATGTTCTCATGACTGTGTGGGTTTCCTTCAGGTGCCCCAGTTTCATCCCACATCCCAAAGATGTACTGGTTGGTTGGTTAATTGGCCACCGTAAATTGTCCCAAGTGTGTGTGTGTGAGTGGAAGAATTGGGATGAGTTGATGGGAATGTGCAGAGAATAAAAGATAGGCTCAGTCTAAATGAATATTTGATGCTCTGTGTGGAGTCTATATATGAAGGACCTGTTGCCGTACCATATGTGCAAATGAATCTTATATTTCAAAACATTCAGAATAAAATTCCAAATTAAATCAAAATATAAAGTAAACAGATAATCGCTTAAAACATTCCAATACAGTCAAACAACTAGAACAAAAAAACAAAACAGTAACACTTTAACCCAATACACCCTAATACTTTTTTTCTATTGAATTCAACATGGAGAACTCCCCATGCCAGGTACAATCTACTGCAGGATCATCCAGTGACAAATTAGTGCTCTGATATTGGACTACTCGTGAAGAGCAGTCAGTGAACAACTGTCAGCAACTTCAGAACTTCTCCATTCATGTATATCTGTGTGGAAATCCCAAACTTTCTGATGCATGGGGAAAATGCAAAATTCAGCCAAATTTTTTTTTGAAAACATAAGTTTCACATCATCTAAACTTACAAAAATAAACACTAAAACCGCACAACCTGCATACAACATTCACAAACAAGAGAAATGCTAGCAGAACCCTGAAGGAATTACTAAAAGTGAAAAATGACAATAGAAACATATTAACATCAATATTTACCATACAATATAGAATGAGCTTCCATGCATCAGGCAAATCTACCCTTCATGCAATGCTTTTTTTGATAACTTCCAGAATATTGCCAAACAAGTTACCATCCTGGGTGTCTCCATCTAAAACAACTGCCATAACTCAATTGAGTTTCTCCTAAGCAGCTAGAAATATTTTTTAAACAGTGAACTGTCAATATGAGAAAGCTGAACAAGTCCATTAGTTTGGACAACATATAGAAAACATATCCAGTTGTTTCAGATGCTAAATAACCGTTTTTTTTAAAGAAATGAAATACATGATGTAAATCCAGCACCCAAGATTGATAATTAAATATCTGATAATATGGATCTTACAAGTTCAGTATAAGTTTGTTAAAAACTTACCATTCACTGGGTTCGGGAGGTCGGCTGCTACTCTCTCTTGTTGGGCATCATTTTCCTCATTATTGTTGTTATTGATATTAGCATGATTATTTTGGTGGTTTTCATCATTGTTGGAGTTTTGATTGCTAACAAGAGCAGAAGAAACACCGATTCCTGTGCCAGCACTCAACCCTACACGAGCACAGCCCTGAAGCGATGGATAAGAAAAACAGTAACTTACAATTTCATTCTAAGCTTTCTTTCTTGCACTAGACAATTTGCAGAAACATGAGCAAAACTTGAGTGACAGAAATTGATATACTCAGCTGACTATAGTCAGGAAAAACATTTTTCTTCTATCCTTCAAATATATTACATAAAATGTATGGAAAGTTGGATGCTGGTTCAGCAAGCTCATTAGAGACAATTTTTTCAGGATGGCAAGCAAACTAATAGGGTGCCACAGGGAACAGTACAGAAACCTCATGTACTTACAAATCCATACCAGTGATTTAGACATGGGGACTGGGTGTATTGTATTGAAGTTTGCTGATGATACAAAGGTGAGTGGGAGAGTAAATTCTAAGAAGGGGACAAAGTTTGTAAAGGGATATAGACAGGTTAAGTGAGTGCACAAAATTATGGTATAGTGTGGAGAAATGTGATATTATTTATCGTATGCAAACAGTGGAAGACTATTGAATGAATACACTTAGATCTTGGGAGTCCTCATACAATAAACACAAATTTGGCAAATAGGTGCAGAAAGCCATTAAGAAAACACATGGAATGCTGGCTTTTATTAAAAAGGGAATGGAACACAAAAGTAGGGAAGTTCTGCTACTGGATTTAAGAGATTGAAGTACAATTGTAATCTCATTACTTAGTGAGGTTACACATATATTGAGGCAGTGAAACAAAGGATTGCTGGATTTCTTCCATGTATGCAAGGATTGTCTTATGATTAAACATATTGGGCCTCTACTCTCTGGAATGTAAAAGAGTGAGTGGTGATCTATTGAAACATATTTAAAGAAAGCTTCTTAAATGATGTTGTCACTGGTGTGGGAATCTGGAATATGCTAGCTTGGAAATCAGTTCCATAAATCTCAGAATACTGCATGTGAATGGAAATTCAGAAAAAAAATAGTGCATATTAAGGTTGGAGACCACACAGTCAAGCCAGCAGTTTACAAGAAGTATCCATTGATTCCTTTGCTCTTATAAAATCAATAATCACACCTTTGGAGGTTCCCGGAACATTTGATCCAATGAAATAAACTCCAAACTTGGTAACATTTCTACAAATTGACTGAATGATTCCAATTTAATGGCATGGCAACGAACAAGTGTAAGATCCACTAAGCGACTCCACCTTGAATGATCTATAAAATATCAAAAGATTACATGTACAATGAGTTCCTTTTTTTTTTAAAACATAATTTAAACAAATAAACATGATAAATGCTATTCTGTACATGCAATATAAATTTCAGTAATTAGCCAACATTAAAGCACCATAGTGTAATTGGTGCTATAATTTGAATTCCTATTTGCATGAGACTATACAATTAAGAAAAATAAATCAATCATTAAAGAAAAGTGGTTAAAGTCATGCTCCTTCATTTACAATCTTCAAATTTATTTATCAGTGTTACAGTATTTTAAACTAATTCAGTGTAAATGAAATCCCCTGAATATGTCATTTGAGGCACTTGCAGCCTAGACCTTCTTTATTATGATCCAACTTATCATCTTTTCAGATACTGTTTGAAAGGAAGCAGCTACATGATTTGGGAGCTATCATATACAAATTATACCAATTTAACAGTAAATATTCTTTTTAAAAAATGACATCCTACTGGTATCACTAGCCCTTTTGTATACCACTTTCTGACAACTATTCAATGATACCATTAACTTAGTGAATTTAGTGAACTAAAGAAGAGGTATATTGACATTTTTTCTGCTTTCAAAGTTACTTTAGTATAATGAAATTGTGCCTATTGTGCTATATTATTTGGAAAATTAGCCACAATGACCAGTTATCATTGAAATTGGCAGCCTTAGCTTTTTTGATTACCTTAAACCATTTTTATCTTAATTCCAAATGGCAATTTCATACAACTGGAGTATCCTCAGTCAATTTATGTTCTGATAATTATAGTCTAAGTCACTTATCCAAAATAAAATATTATCAATAATATAATTGCAGACCTTATAAAATTTCAATCTACCTGTTATCCAGTTGTGTGCATTGTGGAGATGTGGACAGTTATAAATAAGTAAATATTTGATGCATGGAAATACTTCATTTACTGCTTTCATCCCAATATCTGTAATGATACCAGGATTTTCTACCACATCTGCCAAACCGTGCTTCACTAATTCGGCATTGTTCATTTTACCTAGTAAAAATAGAATAATACCTTGTAAATCATACATCATAGTTCTAGTATACAGAAATAATTAAAATTTTCTTTCCAAACAAGCAGTCATATCTCTTTTATCAAACAAACGTTATATACTAGCAACAAATCAGCACGTTTAAGAAAACGAAAGAGAATGTTAGCTTCTTACACTGCAATAAAAATTCATCAACATATCCAAGGTGTAGAGTTTCAAACTGGGGAAATTCCAGCTCTGCCATCTTTAGTGCTGAGAAAACACCATCTTTGGTTAGTGAAGGTTGAATGCGAACTTCGTGTAACCTGAAGTACAACAAACAGAACAATTCTTCCATTAGTAAATTTAATAGTTTGTTAAAACATAAATATTTTTAGCTCCCACTATACCAATAGCTCACAGCACAAAGTGAAACAGTATTGCCTTGTTGTACAAGGTATTTTGTTAGTTCTTTTTGCTTTGGCAGTAAAGCTATTTCTTTTATTTCTATTGTATTTGTCTTTGCTTATTGGTGCACTGCACATCCAAGATGAATATTTGAGGACTCCTCATTTCTTTAAAAAAAAGTTTAGCTAAGTTTTTATTTTATTTCACTGTGTATTTACATTTTGTACTTAATTAACAGTAGTTTCCTGTGTTAACTAAATGCTGTGCTAAATGGATTGGCTGGATCTGACAGTTATTGCTACGAGTGACTGCCATGCTTGAAGAACAACTGCAGAATAGAAGCATCAAGGTCATTGGCAGATGTGCAGTCCTCAAAGAGCTGCACTGCTGCAGGGCTAGTATGGGCCAGATAAAGCACTACCTGTGCCACTGTGTCAATCAGCAAAAGCTGACCAACCTGCCACATTAGTGTGCAATATGCAGCTTTAGGCGCCCCTTAACAGAAAAATAGTCAAGCTATGGAAATAATACAATGCAGAATCACTAGAATAAAACTGTAGGTTATAGTAATTAGTCACAAGCATTAAAAATTTGGGCAGGATTCACTACTGTAGCACTTAAGGGGAACACTTGGAAGCATTCAAAACTGAAAAAGTTTGAGAAATTTATGTAAAAATAGAAATAAATTTTGCAAATAGATTTGGGATACGAGGTCTGGAAGAGGAGGTTATTGGTATAGCAAGAGATTAAGTAAAGGAAGTTGAGAATGAGAATTTTAAACGAGGCAACTTTGGACTGCAAATGAGTGAAAAGAAGAGAGCAAGATAGATCAATATGGTCCAGGACAAGCTTAAATTCATGAAGTGCAAAAAGTCAGATGTCAAAACTAAAGGCCAACTACATCGTGGATGGAGGTTTTCGGTAAAGATATTAAGGAGACCAATCTTTCCAATACTAAATCAAAGGAAGTTTCTATTGCAATACAGGATCTTGAACCACCAGTCTGAGGGGAAAATTATGATAATGTCACTTGGTAACTCTACCTCTTCCCATGTGTTGGAATGATGTTTGACTAACGAATATATTAATGACATGAAAGATTCTTCCATTTACTCATAAATTAGTAATATAGCCCATAAGTTTAGAACCCATAGTATACGGTGTGCAGAAAAAATTTCCAATTAATTTTTCATGCAAAGCAATAAAATGTGAGCATATTACTTTTCAGTAGCAAGTTAACAGTGCAATACACATTAGAAGTGGACTTGATAAATACCCAAATACAACATGAAAGAGACAATGGCAAAAAACAAGATTAGACCAAGATTTCTGTGATTTTATGATGCACCAATATTTCCTAATTCCTAAAGCTACATTTTACCCAAACTCAAAGAGACAGCACAAGAAGCTCAATTTATACTTTGTATCCAAATATTATTATTATATGCACTGAATTTTCATGAACTTTTTAATCCCATCAGGTTTATAGGTATTTTTTTCCCAAATCTGTTTGTCCTACAAATTTATGTTACAAATGTACTACTTTCATTTTCTTTTGCCTTTTGTTAACCATCTGACAAGATCACAAGACAAGGGAGCAGAAGCAGGCCATTCGGCCCATCGAGTCTGCTCCAAGGAAAGGGAAATAGAAATGAGAAATGGGGAATGGGGGAAGAAGAAAAAAACTATTCTAATCCCAATTTCCGGCCTTGTCCCCATATCCCTTGATATCCTGACTATTTAGATATCTATCTATCTCCTCCTTGAACGCCCCCACTGATCTGGCCTCCGCTGCTGTACGTGGCAAGGAGTTCCACAAATTCACCACCCTCTGGCTAAAGAAATTTTTCCTCATCTCTGTTTTGAAACTGTACCCTCTAATTCTAAAATTGTGCCCTCTGGTCCTGGACTCACCCACCAAGGGAAACAGCCTAGCCACATTTACTCTGTCCTTTCCTATCAATATTTTAAATGTCGCTATGAGGTCCCCTCTCATTCTTCTGTACTCCAGTGAGTACAGTCCAAGAGCCGACAAACGCTCCTCATATGTAAGCCCTTTCATTCCTGGAATCATCCTTGTAAATCTCCTCTGAACCCTCTCCAACGTCAACACATCCTTCCTAAGATGTGGGGCCCAAAACTGCGCACAATATTCCAAATGAGGCCTCACTAGTGCCCTGTAGAGCCTCATCAACATTTCCTTACTTTTATACACTATACCTCTCGAAATGAATGCCAACATAGCATTCGCTTTCTTTACCACTGATCCGACCTGGTGGTTAACCTTTAAGGTATCCTGCACGAGTACCCCCAAGTCCCTTTGTACTTCCGTGCTTTGGATTTTCTCTCCTCCTAGATAATAATCTGCCTGCTTATTTCTGCTTCCAAAGTGTACAACTGCACATTTCCCTACATTGAATCTCATCTGCCATTTCCTTGCCCATTCTCCTAAACTGTCTAGGTCCCTCTGCAACCTTCCTATCTCTTCACTACTCCCTACTCCTCCCCCTATCTTGGTGTCATCCGCAAACTTAGCCACGAAACCATTTATTCCATCATCCAAATCGTTAATGTACAAGGTAAAAAGGAGCAGTCCCAACACCGACCCCTGCGGCACACCACTAGTAACCGGTAAACAACCAGAACGAGATCCTTTTATTTCCACTCTTTGCTTTCTGTCAACCAGCCAATGCTCCACCCATTCTGTTATCCTACCCGTAATTCCATGACCTCTCATCTTATTAATCAGTCTCTTGTGAGGCACCTTATCAAAGGCCTTTTGAAAGTCTAAATACACAACATCTACCGCCTCTCCCTTATCCACTTTACCTGTGATTTCTTCAAAAATCTCCAATAGGTTGGTCAGGCAGGATCTTCCCTTCACAAAACCATGTTGGCTAGGACCTATCTTGCCTTGTGCCTCTAGGTATTCCGTAACCCCGTCTTTGAGGATAGATTCCAATAACTTTCCCACCACTGACGTCAGACTAATAGGTCTGTAATTTCCTTTATGCTGCCTCTCACCTTTCTTATACAACGGAACTACATTTGCGACTCTCCAGTCCTCCGGAACCACGCCGGAATCTATCGATTTCTGGAAAATTATCGCCAATGCCTCCGCTATCTCTAAAGCCACCTCTTTCAGAACCCGGGGATGCACTTCATCCGGTCCGGGAGACTTATCAGTCTTTAGCCCATTTAGTTTTCCTAGCACCTTCTCTCTAGTAATCTTAACTGAACTCAATTCCATTTCGTGAGACTCCTGACTAACCGGCACATTGCTGATGTCCTCCACGGTGAAGACCGATGCAAAATATTCATTCAATTCCTCTGTCATCTCTCTATCGTCCATTATAATAGCTCCCGCACCGTTATCAATTGGTCCTATATCAACCCGTGTCTCTCTTTTACACCTTATGTATTTAAAAAAACTCTTAGTATCCTTTCGAATGTTATCTGCCAACTTCCTTTCATAATCCATCTTTTCTTTCCTAATGACCTTCTTAGTTTCTCTCTGCAGGTTTTTAAAAGCTTCCCAGTCTTCTGTTTTCCTACTAATTTTTGCTTCTTTGTACGCCGCCCCTTTTGCTTTTATTTTAGCCTTCATCTCTCTCGTTATCCACATTTGTGCCTTTTTTCCATTAAAAACCTTTTTTCTTGGAATATATCTATCCTGCAATTTACTTATTTCCTGTAGAAATTCCTTCCATTTCTCCTCTGCCGTCCCTCCAGCCAGCTTACTCTTCCAATCAATTAGGGCCAACTCCTCTCTCATACCATTGTAATTTCCTTTGTTCCACTGAAATATCGATACACCAGTTATCAATTTCTCCTTCTCAAACTTGAAACTGAACTCAATCATATTGTGATCACTGGTTCCCAGTGGTTCCTTTACCTTTTGTTCCCTAATCACCTCTGGTTCATTACACAGCACCCAATCCAAATTCTTTCCTGTAGTGTCACAACATAATTGAATTCTTAATGTTTCTTACTTAATGACATTGCACAGGAAATTAACTTATGAAACCTCTAGCATACAAAAATCATCTACAACGTTTCACATGGCAACTCTCTTCCAAATTGTACCAACATACAATTATTCTATATGTTAATAAAACTGCACCAAAAATATCACATATAAAACAAGCATGATAGCTTTAAAATAAAAATAAGTGTACAGGAATGTATTTCTTTCCTTCACACCTCAATATATTTGTTACATCTTTGTTTTTTTTAAAAAGGAAATGGAATTTGAAATGAATAAAGCAAAAAATCATGAAATGCAAGTCTGTCCAAAAAAGCACATACTATTTCCAGTCACGCAATGCACCTCAGGATGATTATGGAATATATTTCATAAACTTACCTACGTGCAGCAGTAATAATGAGGTAGCCAAGGTCCACTTCAAGTGCATTTTTGCATGCTCCAAATACAATAGTATGCAGATTTCTGAAACCACCTATGATGAAGAAATGTAATGTTTATAGAGGCCCAATTCTGAAGTGGCATAAGCAGTGGCTCAGTTATTCAAGTTTCTTTTGTTTAAAAGTGGTCTTTTCTAACTTTTATACCCCAGATCATACAGTCATAGAATTATAAAGCATAAAGACAGGGCCTTTGGCCCAACAGGTCCATGCTGACCAAGTTGATTTCCTGAGCTAGTTCCATTTGCCTGTGTTTGGCCCATATCCCTCTAAAACATTTCTATCCAAGTACCCGTCTAAATGTCTTTTAAATGTTGTAATTGTACCACCTCAACAGCTTCCCCGGCAGTTCACGGTAGCATAGTGGTTAGCGCGACGCTATTACAGCACCAGCGATCGGGTTTCGATTCCCATCGCTGTCTGTAAGGAGTTTGTACGTTCTCTCGTGTCTGCGTGGGTTTCCTCCGGGTGCTCCGGTTTCCTCCCATATTCCAAAGATGTACAGGTAGGTTAATTTGGGTTTAAAATGGGCGGTGCAGACTTGTTGGGCCGGAAGGGCCTGTTACCATGCTGTAAATAAAATTTAAATTTAAATTCATTCCATATACCCACCTCTCTGTCCCTTTTAAATCTTTCCTCTTGCACCTTAAATCCATGCCCTCTATTTTTAGACTCCCCTACCCTGGAAAAAAGACTGTGACCATCCGAATTCTTAGATTATTGTTAAGGGAGAATTCCATCATCACATACCTTTCAGATTGCCTAACCTTAACCCGAGATCCAAGCAAGTGTTTAGTAAAGCACCTGAGCAGAAAATCCTGCTGAGTAATTGCACTTAGGTACTGGACTATTTTATGCCTTCGCAAAATCTCATTTCAATCTTTAAGAGCTGCAGAGCATCACACCAAACCTCATTTAAAGGTTAAAATAAAAAGTGAACTTATTTATAGTGAAATAAAAATTTAACAAATATATAGTTATATATTTACAATCTACCTCCTGGGGTAAACAAAAGTAACCAAGTCTGCAACTTTAAAGAACTAAAATCCTTTGGAAATTATTTTGCTGTAATTCTATTTAAGAAAATGAGACTAAACCTTGGCAAAGACAGAAAATGGATGGAGTGTTGCATCTGGCACTAATGATGCACTTCACACTGGGATAAGGATATTGGGCTGAATACGTTATGAATGGCCAAGCCATTTCTTCCAATCTTGCATCACCACTGAAGCTGAAATTCATCTGGGTGTTTCTCCTATCTCTCGGGAACACCAACCCATTTCCTCTAAAATTACAAAGCTGTTCTCGCTATGGACATGTAGAAGAGCCCAGTATAGATTCCATTAAATTGGTGCTCTTTCAAACAAAGCAATACAAATATATTTCAATCTGTTATCTCTGCAATTCCAAATCTTTCAGCTAAATAAAAGTCTTTGTGCTTTGTATATTCATAGCTAGTTATAACTGAAGTTTTGCACTAAGACTATTTTTCTGTGGAAACAATAAACCAAATCAAAACTTTTGACATTTTAACCCCAGTGCATGATGACAAGTCAGTACCTGATCTTGAGCTGTCCTCAACTACATGTTGAATCAATCCTCCAAGAAAAGGTACGCGAACCAGTTCCAGATGTTCCAAGTTCCTGGCTGAAGCTAACCCAGTCACCAGTGGAACATACTTTAAGGAATTCGTGGGACCTATAAAATACAACAAACACATGGATTTTAATTTAGAAATCTTTGAACAAATTAAGCCTTAGTGCTAAAATACATAAACTATGACTTACAATATAGTTTATAAAAGTACATTTTCAGCAACTCAAAATAAAAATTACAGAAAAAAACATGTTCAAATTATTCTTAGTACCTGCACAATTCCTCATAACAAAAGTGCGTAAACTGACACAGAGAAAGTCTTTGAAAGGCTGAGGTTTGATTAGTCGCACCCACTGCAAATACAGGTTTCTCAACATTGGGATACAAGGAATTTCTGGAACATTTACTCCTAGAAGAAAAATAAATTAATTAATGCAAGTTTACTGGGTTCTTTCAAATAGCAGATTTAAAAACAAAAATTCCTCATTTCCGACAGCAAACAACACACAAGAGAAAGGGCTCACCAACTAGATGAAGAGTTTGTATCTTCACTCCTACTGGAATTGTTAATTTATTTTCTGGAGGGACTGGGAAAGCACCATTACGATTTCGAAATTTTCCCAAGATGTGGACCTGTGGCATGTAATTCCAGATGGCTTCAACTAATTCTAAATGGGAAGTTTCTACACCCTATCAAAGTAAAAACAAAATTATGATGGTATGGAGGAAACAAAAAATATAGCAACATAATTAACTGCCAAAACTCTCAAGGTTTGCTTTGATCTGTATAGCCCTTAACCATCACAATCATAAAACACATAATGGTAAATCATACATTTCAGCCGAAGTATATTTCCACATTTGTCAGCAAAATTCTTGGAAATTCATTCAGGGCTTTCTGCAAGGAGGAAAATGAGATTTATTTTTCTTATTTAACTATTCCAGCGATGATTACTTTGAACATAAATTGCTGCTTTCCCATCACTTACTAGTGAAATTTTTTATTGACTACAGCTCTACCATCAATATTATAATTCCAAGCAAACCCACCTCCAAACTCCTAGACCTGAGACTCAACACCTTCCTTTACAACTGGATCTTCGACTTCCTGACCAACAGACTACAATCAGTAAGGATAGGCAGCAACACCTCTGCCAAGATTACCCTCAATACTGGTGTCCCACAGATGGCATGTGTCCTCAGCCCCCTATTTTACTCCCGATACAATGACGACTGTGTGGCCAGATTCTGCTCCAACTCAGTCTGCAAGTTTGCTGATGAACCACCATAGTGACCCAAGTCTCAAGTAATGATGAGTTGGAGTACAGGAAGGAGATAGAGAGCTGAGTGGCATGATGTCATAACAACAACCTTCCCCTTAATGTCAGAAAAACAAAATAGCTGGTCATTGACTTCAGGATGGGGGGTGGTGCACATGCTTCTGTTTACATCAACAGTGCTGAGGTCAAGAGGTTTGAGAGCTTCAAGTTCCTAGGAGTGAACATCATCAATAGCCTGTCTTGGTCCAACCACATAGACACCATGGCCAAAGAAGTGCACTAGCGCCTCTACTTCCTCAGGAGGCTAAAGAAATTTGGCATGTCCCCTTTGACCCTCACCTACTCTTATCAATTCACCATAGAAAGCGCCGTTTCATAATGCATCACGGCTTGGTATGACAGCTACTCTGCCCAAGACCACAAGAAACTGCAGAGAGTTGTGGACACAGCTCAGCACACCAGCCTCCCCTCTACGGACTCCGTCTACACTTCTCGCTGCCTCGGTAAAGCAGCCAACATAATCAAAGACACCACCCACCCAGACATTCTTCCTTCTCCCCCCACCCATCTGGCAGAAGATACAGAAGCCTGAAAGCATGCATCACCAAGCTCAGGGACAGCTTCTATCCCGCAGTTATAAGACTATTGGATAGTCCCCTAGTATGATAAAAATGGACTTCTGATCTCACAATCTACTTCGTTATGGCCTTGCACCTTATCGTCTACCTGCACTGTACCACTGTATTTTCTCTGTATCTTTAACACTTTATTCTGCATTCTGTTATTGCTTTTCCCTTGCATTACCTCAATGCACTGATGTGATGAAATGATCTGTATGGATGGCATGCAAAACAAAGTTTTTCACTGTACTTTGGTACATGCGACAATAATAAACCAATTTAATCAATTTACTCAAATTGCAGAAGAATAACATCTATATTTGAAATTTATTGAAAAAGATTTAATCAACAACAAGCTCAGACAAATGACAGTGAAACAAGGATTTTTAGGTTGTCATCTGTTTCACTGTGATTTCCAGTTTTATTTTGGTCTGTTGTACTGATAAAATGACAAATCACCAGAATGTTGAAAGCAGGTTCTTGGAAAATGATTAATATAAAAACAGATAGAATATATTCACTATTTAATGTCCATTCCTTTAACCCTCAAGGTGTAAAAAGGACTCCAGGTCCTTGTGAAGAAAGTACTCCAAAATGCTGTTAAGTAGAACAATCCAAGCTTTTGACCCATTAGTAGGTGGTGCATCATTTGCTGAAGAAAAAAGTCTCTGACCTGCTCTTGCATTTATATCCAATTAAATTTCTTGTCATCACATCCCCCATACCAGAATATTGATTTTTTGAGAGTTCAGCAATAGTATCGCTTTTGAAAATACAGGAGAGGCGGTTCAAATTTATCTTGTCAGAAACTGCCATCATTTAGCACTTCTGTGCTGGTGCCACATACAGGTGACGCATCAGCCATGCCCAGATGCTCTCTAGCTCTTGTTGCACTTAGGCTCAGAATATTGCACTGAGGAACTGTGAATGGAACTGAACCCTATGCAATCAATAGCCAGCATTCTCACTTCTGCCCTTATTTTTAAACCTTCTAAACTATATCATTTACTAAAGGTTAGTTTTACTTACTAATAGATTAGGACAGGCCTGTAAAGCTTCAAGAACACCTGGAATGCTGAATGCATCGTGCCCTCTTACTCGCCGCCGTTCTAAATGTCGAGGATGCAACCCATACAGTTGTTCTAAATCAGGCATTTTCTTTAACAATGTTAAAAAACTGGCATCGATGAATCCTGGTATTGAATACACAGAATGAGTTTGTATTTCACTTGCATATATTGAAAACTATAAACATTAAATATAACAATGTAATAAAATTTTAGTTAAACACTTTGAGAACGATACGCATCTTCAATAATAGCTGATTAACAGATGTATGACACAAAATTATGCAGATACATAGCATTAGTATAATAAGTGTAGGAGATAGGTCAATTCACCCAATTTTAGTAAGCTATCGGGAGCAGCAATCCAATATAGCACATTATGGTATATTTAAATCAAATATTAACACCAAAGCAATGCATAAACCAACACTTTATTTTTATATTTGACCTACCTGATGGCATGTACTCCCACCAGCACCCAGCACACAAATCAACAACCTTCACTACTCGCATGTATACTGTAACAGCCTCCTTCAACTTCCGGGACAAGCATTCCATACACATGATATCTTTTAGGGGAAGATACCTGCAAAAATATTGGGATGTTCAGCTAATGTCTGTGGTCAATAATAGTTTTTTTCCTGGAAAATAGACAAGGCTGTGCATGCTATGTTAATAGTTCAAGGTTAGAGAGAATGCTGATGGAATAATGGAGAATGAATTTTGGAATGATGGGATTTCCCCCAGGCTGCTTTGAGAGGCCAGGGAGGAGATTGTCGAACCGCTGGTAAGGATCTTTGAGTCCTCGTTGTCCACGGGGATGGTGCCAGAGGATTGGAGGGTTGCAAATGTTGTCCCCTTGTTCAAAAAAGGCAATAGGGATAGTCCAGGGAATTATAGACCAGTGAGTGTCACGTCTGTGGTGGTAAGCTGTTAGAAAGGATTCTAAGGGATAGGATTTATGAACACCTAGAGAATCATGGACTGATTAGGGACAGCCAGCATGGCTTTGTGAAGGGAATATCTTGCCTCACAAGCCTGATAGAGTTCTTTGAGGAGGTGACCAGGAAGATTGATGAGGGTAGTGCGGTGGATGTGGTCTACATGGATTTTAGTAAGGCGTTTGATAAGGTTCCTCATGGTAGGCTTCTTCAGAAGGTCAGAGGCCAAGGGATCCAGGGAAGCTTGGCTGTGTGGATTAGGAATTGGCTTGCATGTAGAAAGCAGAGGGTTGTGGTGGAAGGAGTGCCCTTGGATTGGAGGGCAGTGACTAGTGGTGTCCCGCAGGGATCGGTTCTGGGACCTCTACTTTTTGTGATATTTATAGATGACTTAGATGAGGGGGTGGAAGGCTGGGTTAGTAAGTTTGCGGACGACGCTAAGATCGGCGGTGTTGTGAATAGTGTGGAGGGCTGTCGGAGCTTACAAAGGGATATTGATAGGATGCAGAGCTGGGCTGACAAGTGGCAGATGGAGTTCAATCCGGAGAAGTGTGAGGTGGTACACTTTGGAACGACAAACACCAGGGCAGAGTACAGGGTAAACGGCAAGGTACTTGGCAGTGTGGAGGAGCAGAGGGATCTGGGGGTTCATATTCACAGTTCATTGAAAGTTGCCTCACAGGTGGAAAGAGCAGTTAAGAAGGCCAATAGGATGTTGGCTTTCATAAGTCGCGGGATTGAGCTTAAGAGCTGCGAAGTGATGATGCAGCTTTACAAAACTCTAGTTAGGCCACACTTGGAGTACTGTGTTCAGTTCTGGTCGCCTCATTATAGGAAGGATGTGGAGGCGTTGGAGAGGGTGCAGAGGAGATTTACCAGGATGCTGCCTGGATTAGAGCGTATCGAATATGAGGAGAGGCTTAAGGTGCTAGGGCTTTATTCACTGGAAAGGAGGAGGATGAGAGGAGACATGATAGAGGTATATAAAATATTGAGAGGAATAGATAGAGTAGACAGTCAGCGCCTCCTTCCCAGGGCACCAATGCTCAAGACGAGAGGGCATGGTTTTAAGGTTATGGGTGGGAGGTTCAGGGGAGATGTCAGGGGGAGGTTTTTCACCCAGAGAGTGGTTGGTGCATGGAATGCACTGCCTGGGGTGGTGGTGGAGGCAGATACATTGGACAGGTTCAAGAGCTTGTTGGATAGGCATATGGAGGAATGTGAGATAGAGGGATATGCGGGAGGAAAGGGTTAGGTAGTGTGAGAGTGGTTTGATGGACGGCACAACATGGTGGGCCGAAGGGCCTGTTTTGTGCTGTATGGTTCTATGGAATATTGCTGGAAAACCCAGAAATGAACACAACACAGGGGTAGGTCAACAAAAGCACATTGTTATAGAAACAAAATTAGCCTTCTCTCACCCTTCACTTCTGTCTCTTGTCATTCGGTAAATGGTGCAATACCAGCAGATTTACAGAATAAGAGAACCTGACTAGATCAGTTAACAGCAGTAACTAACACAAGAACCATACGTAGCTACATTGTTAGCAGTTTAAGACAAATAGGATCAAAAGAGCGTGAGGTAGGTCCGACTAACAAAAGCTTGAGAGAGAGAATAAAGAATTGGGGAAATATGCAAGTTCAGGGCCAAGGTAGGAATCAACCATAGGAAGTTTGACTTTATGACCCGAGATAGCGAATAAAGCAAAGACAACAGAACAATTTAATCTTAAGAAGTCAATGAGCTCCTTACCTGTGTTGAAGGCAAGATTGGTAGGGAACAGGAGATGAGCATTTATGAGTGATTTGCAACAGAGAAAAGAATTAGGCATTTATCTTTGCATTTTGAGTTTATTCTGGAATTGAAAGACAGCAGGGTTCATAGTAGTGGTCATAGAGTTGAACAGCACAGAAACAGACCCTTCAGCCCACCACATCCATGCTGACCCCTTTGCCCATCTACACTAATCACATTTGCCCAAAGTGTATCCTCCTATGCTTTTTCTGTTCAAATGATTGTATCTGATTCCACCATCAGTCAGCGAGTTCTGGATATCAAGCACACACAGTACAAAAAACTTTCCTCTCAAATCCCCTCTAAAGTGCTTTGCTCTCACCTTAAAGCCATGCCCTCCTGTTTTTGATATCTCTACCATGGGAAGCAGATTCTGAATATTACCCTATATTGCCTCATTTTCTTTTTACATATATATACCTCTAGCAGGTCACCCCTCAGCCTCCTTCACTCCTGGGATAAAAGTACAGCCTATCCAATCTCTTTCCATAACTTAAGTCCTCCAATCTAGTCAACATCCTGATGGATCTCCTCTGCACTCTCTCCAGCGCAATGAGATCATTCCCAAAGTGTGGCAACCAGAATTGCACACAATACTGTAAGCACGGTCTAAACAGGGTTTGTAAAGCTGCAACATAAGGTCCCAACTTTTATATTTTGTGCTGACTGATGAAGGCAAACATGCAATATGCTTTCTGCACCACCCTATCTACCTGTGTTGCAACTTTCAAGGAACTAGGGACTTGAACCCCAAGATCCCCCTGTTCATCAACATTCTTTAACACCCTGCCGTTTACTGTACATGTCCTACCCCTACCTGGCTTCCCAAAATGCATCACCTCGCACTTATCAGAATTAAATACCATCTTCCAACACGCCCTCCCCCCAACTTTCCATCTGATTTATACCACGTTGTAGCCTTAAACAACTTCCATCATATTCACAACACTGCTAACTTTCACGTCATCCACAAACTTGCTAATCATTCCTCCTACGTTCATATCCAAGTAATTAAACTGTCTTTCCAAATGTGCATAAGTCCTATCCCTTACAATTTTCTCCAATAATTTCTCTATCACTGATGTAAGGCTCACCAGCCTGTAGTTACTAGGCTTATCCCTGTTGCCCTTCTTAAATAAAGGAACAACATTAGCTACCTTCCAGTCTACCTCACTTGTGGCTAACAAGGATGCAAAAATCTCCATCAGGGCCCCAGCTATCTCCTCCCTTGCTTCCCATAGCATCCTGGGATAGAGTTAATCTTGCCCTGGGGATGCATCAACTCTTACATGTTCCATAACATCTATCACCTCAGCCTTCTTAATACTGATATGCTCCAGATTATCCATGTACCCCCTCCCGAACTCACTATCTTCCACATCCTTCTCCTCGATGAATACAGATGAGAAGTATTCATTTATGACCTTTGGTCCCTAACTGGACCTACCTTACTCCTGGCTACACTCTTGCTCCTGATAATACAGTATGTATAGAATGTCTTGGGATATTTCATGGACCTTTTTTGCCCTGCTAATTTCTTTCCTAAATTCTCTCCTACATCCTCCATATTCTTCAAGAAACTCACTCTATTCCAGTTGCATATACCCATTATACGCTTCCTTTTTTTAAAACCTGATCAAAGCTTCAATATCCTGTCATCCAAAGTTTCCTAATCTTGCTATCTTTGCCTTTTTCCCTTACCAGAACATGCTGGCTTTGAACTCCTACTAATTATTCTGAAGGACTCCCACTTGTCAGATGCCATTTTACCCACAAGCATCTGCTCCCAACCTGCTTTCACCAGGTCCTCTCTTACACCATTGAAATTAGTCTTCCCTCTTGAGGACCAGCCTTATCCCTTTCCACAATGACCTTAAAACTTACAGAATTATGGTCACTGTTCCCACAACCAACACTTCTACCACAAGCCTAGTTTCATTTCCTAAGATAAGGTCAAGTACTGCCCTTGTCTTATTCTTAAGTTCGGCCCACATGGCAACTTTGTTAAGTTCAAGACAGGTTTTCGAGGTTATCATCTTGAAATAAAGGTTTTCAAGGTTATCATCTCGAAAACCTCTCTTGAACTTAACAAATTCTGCCGCATCTAAGTCCCTTGCATTAAGGAAATCCTAGTCAATATTGGGAAAGTTAAAATCCCCCACTACTATAACCCTACTGCTCTTATACCTTTCTGCCATTTGCTTACATATCTCTTTACTCTAATTCCCATTGACTATGGGAGGTCTATAGTATAAACCCAGCAAAGTGATTGCCCCTCTCTTATTCTTAAGTTCTACCCACATGGCATCATTGGATACCCTCTATAAGTACTGTCATGATGTCCTTCCTAATTAGTGTGACTCACTTTCCTCTTTTGCATCCCCTATTGTCACGCATGAAATTTCTATGGTTACTGGCTAAAATAAACTTTCCCCATAATTGAGTACCAGGTCGAATTGAGAACATGGTTGAGTGGATCAGCAGCTGCAAAACTACTGTTGTGAACAGTCAATGGATAGATTAATAGCCTGAGTGTAAGTAACTTAGAACAGAGAATTTTTTCCAAGAGGGCAAAACAGAAAGTAACAGGACAGGAAGAAAGATTGGTATATGGATGCAAATTGATACAAAGTCTTCAGAGATGTATGGCCTAATCTATGTTTTTAACCACAAAAAAACTTGAGCTGTCAAAGTCAAAAATGTGACTTCAATTGAGATTGAACAGCTAATAGATTTAATCAGGCTTGGGAAATCAGTGAAATTAGAGAGGAGGGCAAGTGTGATGAATTGAGATAGAGGTTAAAGTGAAAATTATAAATTGCAGTGCAGAAGTTAAGGGAAACTATGCAGTGAGAAAATTTTCAAGGAACTTGCATGAATAGTAGAGAAACAGGATTTCAAATGAGTCAAAGGAAGAACACAAGATGCTCAAGATAAAAGTGCCAGAGGGTAGTTGTTTGGGTTGGAGGGAGGAGAAATGGGAAGTATTGGAAACAAATTAGGGTGTGATTTGGTGATAAGAGTCATATCACCAGTGCAACAGTGTGAGTATGATAAATGGTAGAAAGTACAGCAATACTGAAAAGCTTCATTTGAGGAGATGTCATCATCTCCCATGATAACCTCATGGATGGCAGGCCATTATTTCCAAGTGAATGGACATTCTAAACATATGTAGAGGAGAACAGTGACAGCAGAGCCATTTGCAGAATTATTGATCAGCATCGAGTCAGATGGTATGGAAAAAAGAGACTCTCATGATTCACCTTCAGACGGCATGCTTGGTGAAGAAGTTGATAAGTATCCTCAACTGGGCAGTTGGAGATTGCTGTTCATAAGGAGGCAGTGACAAACATCTTGATAAGCACACACCAAGTTAAATGGTTTTCTCTTGCCACACTAAAATAGTAAAGTCTTATATGCACACACCTGAATATATGACACAGCACTTCATGCGAGAAATGATTCATATAATCCCTTGGCTCATCTTCCTTCACAACTTCTCCTACTTTATTCAAATTTGAACATGTTTTGATAATTTTTCGTCGAGGTCCCATCTTCAGCTAGTACCTCTTCAAGTATGCTCCTTTATAAAGTCACTGAAAATCCAAACACATAACATTTTCAGGAAATAATCAGCAAGTTAGGGTCAGATGATGAATTAATGAAGATGGCTTGTCATTGACCTAGTATCTCTGATCCCATCCACACTGATAAAATTATACTACCCATTGGCTACGAGTATCCTACATGAAATAAATTCAAACAGGCCAAGTTTCTAATTGACAAGGACCGGCAGCAAAAATAAAACACAGCAATTTAGCACCAAGTGACAATCTCATTCAAGTGGCCATGGTGTATATTTTGTCAAGAACATTTCTGCGTCATTTCCAATCCCCAGTAGGAAACAACAAAATGAAAAAAGATGAGCAGACAGCTTGTGTTATAAACAATTAGGAACTCAAAAATGAATTCAAAGGTCATGTGGTTTGCTTCTTCACGTGTGTTTAGCTATATGACGACAAGTGTCAACAAGTCACTGTACCTAACTGGTCTGTGGCAGAGAGATGGTAAATATATGCTCTATCTTTTCATGAATCGCATGTGCCATGTAGATGTATATTCCTCATGTGCAAACTATAATATACTGTGCATTGATAAGATGAACACACAGTATGCAACTACTATGGAAATATTTTCTCCCCAGGGTCCAAATTCCTCCTCCAACAAAACAAAACTCCCTAAAGTGATGGCAGGAGTGAGATGGGGAAGCACAGATGAGCGTCATTGTACAGCACCATACAGGCCCTTCGGCCCATGATGTTGTGCCAACCTATATAAACCTACTCCACGATCAATCTAACCCTTCCCTCCCACACAGCCCATAACCCTCCATTTTTCTTACATCCATGTGCCTATCCAAGAGTCTTTCAAATGTCCCTATTGTATCAGCCTCTACTACCGCCCCCAGCAGTGCATTCCAGGCACCCACCACTCCTAGTAAAAAAAAACCTACCTCTAACATCTCTCCTAAACTTCCCTCCACTCACCTTAAACTGATGTCCTCTGGTATTGGCCATTGGCATCCTAGAAAAAAGGTGCTGGCTGTTCACTCTATCTATGCCTCTCATAATCTTATACACCTTTATCAAGTCGGCTCTCATCCTCTGTTGCTCCAAAGAGAAAAGCCCTAGCTCATTCAACCTTTCCTCATAAGACATGCTCTCCAAACCAGGCAGCATCCTGGTAAATCTCCTCTGCACCCTCTCTAAAGTTTCCACATCCTTCCTATAATGAGGCGACCAGAAATGAACACAGTACTCCAAGTGTGGTCTAAGCAGAGTTTTATAGAGCTACATCATTATCTGGTGGCTCTTGAACTCAATACCCCGACTAATGAAGGCCAACACACCATATGCCTTCTTAACAACCCTATCGACCTGCGCGGCAACCTTGAGGGATCTATGGACTTGGGCCCAAAGATCCCTCTGTTCCTCCACATGGCTAAGAGTACTGCCATTAACCTTGTACTCTGCCTTCAAGTTCAATCTTCCAAAGCGTATCACTTCATACTTTTCCAGATTGAATTCCATCTACCACTTCTCTGCCCAGCTCTGCATCCTCTCTATATCCCATTGTAACCTATGACAACCTTCTACACCATCTACATCACCTTCAACTTCCATGTCATCTGCAAATTTACTAACCCACCCTTCCACTTCCTCATCCAAGTAATTTATAAAAATCACAAAGAGCAGGGGTCCCAGAACAGATCCCTGCTGAACACCACGAGTCACTGACCTCCAGGGAGAATACGCTCCATCTACCACCCTCTGCCTTCTGTGAGCAAGCTTATTCCAAATCCATGCAGCCAAGTTTCTAGGGATCCCATGTCTCATGACTTTCTGGTTGAGCCTACCATGGGGAATCTTGTCAAACACCTTACTAAAATCCATATACACCATATCCACCACTCTACCTTCATCAATTTGTTTTGTCACCTCCTCAAAAAACTCAATTAGGCTCGTGAGGCACAACCTGCCCCTCACAAAGCCATGCTGATTATCACTAATGAGACCATTCTTCTCCAAATGCTCGCAAATCCTGTCCCAATAGTTTGCCCACCACTGACATAAGACCCACTGTCTATAATTCCCAGGATTATTCCTATTACCTTTCTTGAGCAACGGAACATTTACCACCCTCCAATCCTCTGGTACCACTCCTGTGGCCAGGGAGGAGGCAAGGATTATCATCAACGCCCCAGCAATCTCTTCCCTCACTTCCCATATATCCTGCCCGGCCCCGGGGACTTATCTATCCTAATGTTTTTCAGAAGCTCCAACACTGCTTCTTTCTTAACCTCAACATGCTCCAGCAGATTAGTCTGTTCTACATTGACCTCACATTCGTCTAAGTCCCTCTCCCTGGTGAACACTTCATTAAGGACCTCCCCTACCTTCTCCACCTCCAGGCATGTTTCCACCTTTATCCCTGAGCAGTCCTACCCTCACCCTAATCATCCTCCTGTTCTTCACATACACATAAAATGCCTTGGGGTTTTCCTTAATCCTACTCGCCAAAGCCTTCTCTTGTCCACTTCTAGCTCTCCTAAGTCCCTTCTTAAGTTCCTTCCTGGCTACCTTGAAGTTAAGGTGGCTTCCTGGCTACCTCTCAAGAGCCCTGTATGATTGTTGCTTCCTAAACCTTAAGTATGATACCTTCTACTTAACTAAATGTTTCACCTCTCTTGTCAACCATGGTTCCTTCACCATACTATCCTTTCCCTGTCTCAGTAGGACAAGCCTATCCAGAACACCATGCAAGTAGTACCTAAACAACCTCCACATTTCTGCTGTACATTCCCCTGAAAACATCTGTTCCTAATTTACGCTCCCAAGTTCCTGCCTAATACATTCATAATTAGCCCTCCCCCAATTAAATACTTTCCCATAACATCTGCTCCTATCCTCAACCACAGCTATGCTAAAGGTCAGGAAGTTGTAGTCACTATCTCCGAAATGCTTGCCCACCAAGAGGTCTGTCATGTCACACATTTACTAAAGATGGCAGTTGAGTGAACTTCAACAGATCATTCTGCCCATCAAATTTAGCATTCCTCAGAGGCCAGTGTGTAAAGTCGTGAGAAGGAAATATGGTTGAGGCTGTCTGTAGGAGGAGAAGGTACAACAAGTTTAAGTAGATGATGGAAAGAGGGTAGATAACAAAGATTGCGGTGAATCTGAAATCAGTGCTCCTAATCTGAATAAAGGAAACCATAAAGGCAATTTGGCTGCGATAAACTAGGCAAATAAATTAAAAGGCATGATGGTAAACATGCAATGGCTAAGTTTTAAAGAGTTAATATAGTTTCACAAGTCAGCTATATGTCCTTAAAACAAAAAGTAAACCTAACAGAAAAGGTTGTCCAAACTTGGCAATTGAGAAGTTAACAACACTATTAGATCAAAGATGAAACAGCAAACTTTGCAAAAGAAAAAGCAGTAGGCCCGAAAGTTGGTAACTTCATAATTCAAAGGAGAAATAAGGAATTAATAAGGAAACACAAACAAAAACAGAAGAATAGCTGAGAAAAAATAACAAACTGTAAGAGAACCTATAGATACGTAAAAAGGATTAACTAAAGTTAATATGAATCCCTTAAAATGGGAGAAATCAAATTGAGAAATACAGATGCTGTTCTTCTGCAATTTGAGTAAATTGGTTTATTATTGTCACATGTACTGAGGTACAGTGAAAAACTTTGTTTTGCATGCCATCTATACAGATCATTCAGATCATTTCATCACATCAGTACATCAAGGTAGTACAAGGGAAAAACAAAGAGTGCAGAATATAGTGTTAAGAATAAGGAAACGACAGACAAATTAAACAAATATTTTGTGCTTGGCAGAAGTACTGGAGAATTATAGGCCTACAGTGAACACAACAACATAGGAGTAGGCCACCAGGCCCCTCAAGACCACCCACCCCGCGCCCCCCCCTCCCCAATTCAATATAATTATGTCTGATCTATGCTTGCCTCAAGCTCTTCTCTGCCAGTTCCCCATAACCCTCAATGCATCCATCTTTCAAATTTTTATTCATGCCACCTTTAAAATACTTAACAATCTAGCCTCCACCACCCTCAGGGGCAATGAGTTCCAGAGATTTACTACTCTCTGAGAAGAAATTCTTCACACAGCACTTTTAAATGAATGGCCTCTTATCTTGTTGTTATGTCCCCTTGTTCGTGATTTTCACTTGTGGGAGAACATCTCAACATCTACCCCGTCAAGCCCCAATAGGATCTTGTCTGTTTGAATAAGGTTACCCATCATTCCTCAAAACTCCCAAGGAATACAGACAGACCCAAACTGTATGGCGTCTCCTGACAGGACAACTCCTAATCCCAGTAATTAGCCTGTGAATATCCTTGGGACTGTCTCCAATGCTACTATATCCATTTTTAGGCAAGGATACCAAAACTGCACACAGAATTCCAAGTGTGGCCTCACCAACACCCTGTATAACTGCAACAAACATCCCTCATCAGGAAGGCCTTAAGGCTCTGTTTCTTTCTCCGTCATCCACCATCAGGGAGGCCTTAAGGCTTTCTGTTTCTCCACTTTCTCCAAACTAAAGGTGTAGCCATGGGCACTCACATGGCCCCAGCTATGACTGCCTCTTTGTTGGCTACATTGAACAATCTATGTTCCAAGCCTACACCGGTAACTCCCCCCCCCAACTCTTTCTCGCTACATTGATGACTGCATTGGGGCTGCTTCCTGCACCCATGCTGAGCTCGTCAATTTCATCAACTTTGCCTCCAACTTCTACCCTGCCCTCAGATTCACTTGGTCCATCTCCGACACCTCTCTCCCCTTTCTGGATCTCTGTCTCCATCTCCAGAGACAGATTAACCACAGACATCTTCTACAAACCCACTGACTCCCACAGTTACTTTAACTACACCTCTTCCCATCCTGTCACTCGTAAGGATACCATCCCCTTCTCCCAGTTCCTCCACCGCATCTGCTCCCATGATGAGGCTTTCCATTCTAGGACATCAGAGATGTCCTCCTTTTTCAGTAACCGGGGTTTTCCTTCCATCACAGTCAATGCTGCCCTTACCCGTGTCTCCTCCACTTCCTACACGTCTACCCTCACCCCTTCCCCCTGCCAACATGACAGGGTTCCCCTTGTCCTCACCTACCACCCCACGAGCCTCCATATCCAACACATCATTCTCTGCAACTTCCACCACCAGGCACATCTTCCCATCGCCCACTCTCTCCGCTTTCCGAAGGGACAGCTCTCTCCGCGACTCCCTTGTCCACTCATCCCTCCCCACCGATAACCCCCCTGGCACTTATGCCTGCAACCGCACCAAGTGCTACACCTGTCCCTACACCTCCTCCCTCACCACCATTCAGGGTCCCAGACAATCCCTCCAGGTGAGGCAGTGCTTCACCTGTGAGCCAAGGGTGTCATTTTTTGCATCCGATGCTCCTGTTCTGGCCTCCTGTACATCGGTGAGACCCAACACAGACTGGGTGACCGCTTCGTCGAGCACCTTTGCTCTGTCTACCACAACAGCCAGGACCTCCCCGTGGCCACCCACTTCAATTCCACAGCCCACTCCCATACTGACATGTCTAACCATGGCCTCCCCTGCTGCCACTTTGAGGCCAGGCGCAGGCTGGAGGAACAGCGCCTCATATTCTGTCTTGGGAGTCTCCAATCTGATGGCAACATCGATTTCCCTAACTTTCGGTAACCCCACCCCTTCTTTTTTCTCCCCCCACTCCTTTGTCTTCCCTTATTCTTATGGCTCCCTGCCCCCGCCTTGATGACCTGCCCATCTCCTCTCCTCCCCAATCCTTTATTCCATGGTCCATTGCCCTCTCCTACCGGATTCCTCCTTCTTCAGCCCTTGGCCTCTTCTACCTATCACCTCTCAGCTTATTACATCTTCTCCCGCTCCCCCACCCAGCTACCTTGCTGCCTCACCTGGAATTGCTTATCACCTGAACTCACCTATCCCCTGCCAGCGTGTACTCCTCCTCCTCCTCCCCCACCTCCTTAATCTGGCTTCTGCCCTCTTCCTTTCCAGCCATGATGAAGGGTCTCAGCCCAAAACGTCGACTGTGTATTTCCCTCCATGGATGCCACCTGACCTGCTGAGTTCCTCCAGCACTTTTTGTGTGTTGCTCCAGATTTCAGCATCTGCAGAATTTCTTGTGTTTCCTTATTATTAAATACCAAGCCCTTTGCAATAAAGGCCAACATGCCACTAGCCTTCTTGGACCTGCCTGCCAATAACTACTTCTGATTCACACACTAGAACACCTCGATCCCTCTGAACTTTACTCCTTTGCAATCTCTCTCTTACCAAAGTGCACAGCTTCCCCACATTAAACTCCACTTGCTAGGTTTTTGCCCAGTAACTCAATCTATCTAGACTCCATTGCAGAACCACAATGACATCATCATGACATGGCCTTCCACCTATTTTCATATCAGCAGCAAATTTGGAAACTTTACAATTTGTTTGTTCCTCCAGGTCATTAATAATAATCAAGTCAAGTCAAGAACTGATCTCTGAGGCACTCTACCACTTACATCCCTCCAGATGGAAAAGGATTCATTTATTCCAACTCTTTGTATTCTATGTGATTTCCAGTTTTCAATCCATGCAAACACACTTCTCCCAATACCTTGGGCACTTAATTTATGCAGCAGCCCCTTATGTGGCACTTTGTCAAATGCCTTTTAGAAATCTAACTATACTGCATCTACAGGTTCCCCTCCATCAAATGACCAGAATATGATGAATAATGACCTGCATTCTTGGGTTTTGAAGTCACTGTGGGGATATGGAATGCAGTTTGTCATTTTCAAAAACTACAATGCTTCCAGAACAGAACCCACATACTGCAAGATAGCAAATATAATTCCACTATTTAACAAATATAATTCCACTATTTAACAAAGTGTGAAATAAGAGGGAAACATGGAACAATTAACCTGGCATAAGTAGCAAGGGATGGATTATAAATACAATCTGTAGGGAGGGATGTGTCTTGATGCAGGTGAGGGGGAAGAAACAAAACAGATGCCTGTAGACCAGTGTGGGGGAAGGAAAGAAGGCTGACCACAGTTCGAGGTGGACACAGCTGATCTTGGTCCTGCGGGTGACAGGGATCTTTAGGATTGCTGAGGAGGAAAAAAAAAAGGGCTGATTATAGGGTTGTGGAAAGGAGGGCAGGAACAGGCATGTCCAGGACACTGGGTGGGGATTGGAAGGGGGGGGCAGGAATTAGGCAAGGATGTCTGTAGGAGACCAAAGAGACTGCAGATGCTGTAATCTGGAGGGAAAAAAAAACTGCTGGAGGAGCTCAGTGGGTCAAGCAGCATCTGTGGAAGCAACGTTTCGGGTCAAGACCCTACATCAGGACTGCAAGTGTAGAAGGGAGATAGCTAGTAAAGGGGGGGGGGGGGATTGGTGAGGTAGCGGCTGACAGGCAATAGGTAGAACTAGGTGACGACAGGGATGATGGGCAGATGGGGCCAAGTGGGGTAGGAGAGGGTGGTGATACGTAGACACAAGAGGTGATAGAAGTGGGAGTGAGAGAACCTGGATGGATCAGAAGGAGAAGGACATGGAGGACAGGGAGATCAGTGTGGAGCATGCTAATATGCTAGGGCATTTCGAAATAAAGGAGGAGGTAGTGTTGGGTCTCTTAGAGTATTAAGGTGGATAAGTCCCTAGGGTCTGATGGGATATACCCCAGGTTATTGAGAGAGGCAAGAGATTAGACTGCTGGGGCCTTGACCAATATCTTCCTGTCCTCTCTAGCCACAGGCGATGTCCCGGAGGACTGGCAAGTAGCTAATGTTGTTCTATTATTCACGAAGGGAAACAGGGATAATCCTGATAACTATAGATCGGTGAGTCTCATATCAGTGGGAGAGAAGTTATTGGAGAGGATTCTTAGGGATAGGATTTATGAGCATTTGGAAAACGATAGCCTAATTAGAGCCAGTCAGCATGGTTATGTGCAGGGTAAGTCATGCCTTACTAACTTAATTGAGTTTTTTTTGATGAGGTGACGAGGGTGATTGATGAAAGTAGAGCTGTGGATGTTGTCCACATGGATTTTAGTAAGGTCCCTCATGGGAAGCTCACCCAGGAGATTAAGATGCATGGGATCCATGGTGAATTGGCCATTTGGATTCAGAACTGGCTTGCCTGCAGAAGACAGAGGGTAGAGGTCGATGGGACTTATTCTAGCTCGAGGTTTGTGACTAGTGCTGTTCCTCAGGGATCCGTACTGGGACCTCTGCTGTTTGTGATGGACATAAATGACCTGGATGAAAATGTACATGGGTGGGTTAATAAGTTTGCAGATGATACGAAGATTGGTGGTATTGTGGATGATGTAGAAGACTGGTAAAGGATACATTGGGATATAGATCAGTTGCAGATATGGACAGAAAAATGGCAGATGGAGTTCAACTCAGCCAAATGTGAAGTGTTGCCACTTGGAAATCAAATGTAAAGAGACAGTACACTGTCAATGGCAAGACCCTTAACAGTGTTGATGAGCAGAAGGATCTTGGGGTCCAAGTTCATAGTTCCCTGAAAGTAGCTACACAAGTTGATAGGGCAGTAAAGAAGGCATATGATAAACACTATGATGCCGGAGGAACTCAGCAGGCCAGGCAGCATCCGTGGAGAAAAGCAGGCAGTCAACATTTCGGGTCAGGACCCTTCTTCAAGACTGAAGATAGGAAAAGGGGAAGCCCAATATATAGGAGGGAAAAGTGGAGCAAGTGATAGGTGGACAAAAGCAGGGAGGCAGGGTGTGCACAAAGTGGTGATAGGTAGGTGCAGGTAAGAGATAGTGATAGGCAGGTGCAGCAGCCAATCACTGAGAGGCAGCACCTATCACTGCTCTGCTTTTCCCTCCTATATATTGGGTTTCCCCTTTTTCTATCTTCAGTCCTGAAGAAGGGTCCTGACCCGAAACGTTGACTGCCTGCTTTTCTCCACGGATGCTGCCTGGCCTACTGAGTTCCTCTGGCATCATAGTGTTTTTCATCTAGATTCCAGCATCTGCAGTCATTTGTTTCTCTAAAGGCGGCATATGGCATGCCTGCCTTCATTAGTCAAGGCACTGAGTTCAAGAGTCAGGAAGTTATGCTGCAGCTTTATAAAACTTCAGTTAGGCCGCATCTGGAGTACTGCATTCAGTTCTGGTTGCCCCATTATAGGAAGGATGTCGAGGCTTTGGAGAGGGTGCAGAAGAGGTTTACCAAGATGCTGCCTGGATTAGAGTGCATGTACTATGAGGATAGAACATTACAGCACAGTGCAGGCCCTTCAGTCCACGATGTTGTGCCGACATTTTATCTTGCTCTAAGATCTAGCTAACCCTTCCTTCCCACGTAGCCCTGCATTTTTCTATCATTCATGTGCACATCTAAGAGTCTCTTAAATGTCCCTAATGTATCTGCCTCACCACCTCTGCCAGCAGTGCATTCCACGAACCCACCACTCTCTGTGTAAAAAAAAACTTGCCTCTGACATCCTCCAATCACCTTAAAATTATGCCCCTCTTGTGTGAGCCATTTTCACCCTGGGAAAAAGTCTCTAACTGTCCACTCGATCTATGCCTCTTATCATCTTGTACACCTCTATCAGGTCACCTCTCATCCTCCTTTGCTCCAAAGAGAAAAGGCTTAGCTCACTTAACCTATCCTTATAAGACATGCTCTCCAAACCAGGCAGCATCCTGGTAAATCTCCTCTGCATCCCCTCTAAAGCTTCCACATCCTTCCTCTAATGAGGCGATCAGAACTGAACACAGTACTCCAAGTGTGGTCTGACCAGAGTTTTATAGAGCTGCAACATTACCTGGTGGCTCTTGAACTCAATACCCCAACTAATGAAGGCCAACACACCATACACCTTCTTGACCACCCTATCAACCTGTACAGCAACCTTGAGGGATCTATGGACATGGACGCCAAGATCCCTCTGTTCCTCCACACTACTAAGAGTCCTGCCATTAACCTTGTATTCTGCCTTCAAATCTGATCTTTCAAAGTGTATCACTTCACACTTTTCCTTGTTGAACTTCATCTGCCACTTCTCAGCTCAGGTCTGCATCCTATCAATGTCCTGTTGTAACCTACAGCAACCTTCTAACTATCCACAACACCACCAACCTTCATGTCATCTCCAAACTTACTAACCCACCCTTCCACATCCTCATCCAAGTCATTTATAAAAATCACAAAGAGCAGGGGTCCCAGAACAGATCCCTGCGGAACACCACTGGTCACCGACTTCCAGTCAGAATATGCTCCATCTACAACCAGCCTCTGTCCACTATGGGCGAGCCAATTCTGAATCCACTCAGCCAAGTTTCCCTGGATCCCATGCCTCCTGACTTTCTGAATGAGCCTTGCATGAGGAACCTTATCAAACGCCTTACTGAAATCCACATACCACATCTACTGCTCTACCTTCATCAATGTGTTTTGTCACATCCTCGAAGAATTCAATCAGGCTTGTGAGCCATGACCTGCCCCTCACAAAGCCATGCTGACTGTCCCTAATCAGCCTATACTTCTCCAAATGGCCATAAATCCTGTTTCTAAGAATCTCCTCCAGTAATTTGTCCACCACTGAAGTAAGACTCATTGGCCAGCAAGTCTTAGGGTTATTCCTACTCCCCTTCTTGAACAAAGGAACAACATTTTCCATCCTTCAATCATCTGGCACTACTCCTGTCACCCATGATGATGCAAAGATCATTGCCAAAGGCGCAGCAATCTCTCTCTCACTTCCTGTAATAACCTTGGATATATCCTGTCTGGCCCCGGTGACTTATCTATCCTAATGTTTTTCAAAAGTTCCAGCGTATCCTCTTTCCTCACGTCGACATGCCCTAGTGTATCAGCCTGTTGTATGCCATCCTCACAAACATTAAGGTCTCTCTCACCGGTGAATACTGAAGCAAAGTATTCATTAAGGACCTCCCCTCCCCCTTCCGACTCCAGGTACATTTTCTCTTTAATCCTACCTTCACTCTAGTCATCCTCCTATTCTTCACATACGTGTAGAACGCCTTGGGGTTTTCCTTGATCCTACTCACCAAGGACTTCTCAAGCACCCTTCTAGCTCTCCTAAGTCCATTCTTAAGCTCCCTCCTAGCTACCTTGTAACTCTCCAGAGCCCTGTCTGATCCTTGCTTTCTAAACCTTAGGTGAGCTTCTTTCTTCCTCTTGATAAGATGTTCTATAACTCTTGTCAACCATGGTTCCTTCACTCTACCATCTTTACCCTGCCTCAATGGGACAAACCTATCCAGAACCTCTAACCAACCTCCACACTTCTGCTATGCAGTTCCCCAAGAACATCTGTTCCCAATTTATGCTTCCAAGTTCCTGCCTAATAGCATCATAATTCCCCCTCCCCCAATTAAATACTTTCCCATATCATCTGCTCCTATCCCTCTCTATGGCTATGGTAAAGGTTAAGGGGTTATGGTCACTGTCTCCAAAACGCTCTCCCACCGAGAGATCCGAAACCTGATCAGGCTCATTGCCTAGTACCAGGTCATGGTCTATCGTCTAGTTGGCCTGTCCACATACTGGACCGCAGAGGTGAGACAAACTTGGGTTGTTCTCTCTGAAGCAGTGGAGGCTCAGGGGAGATCTGATATAGGTTTATAAGATTATGAGAAGCATAGAGTAGGCAGCAGCATCTTTTCCCCAGGATTGAAATGTCTAATACCAGAGGGCATGCACTTAAGATGTTAGTGAGTAAGGTATTAAGTTCAAAGGAGATGTGCAGGGCAATTTTTTCTTTTACACAGAGTGCTGGGTGCCTGGTATGCACTGCCTGGGGTGGTGGTGGAGGGAAATGCAATAGGGGTGTTCAAGAAGCTCCTAGCTAGGCACATGAATGTGAGGGAAATGGTAGGATATGGATATTGTGTAGGCAGAAGGGATTAGTTTAGTTGGGCATTTTATTACTAATGTAATTGGTTCGGCACAACATTGTGGGCTGAAGGGCCTGTTCCTGTGTTGTACTGTTTGACGTTCTGAGAGAGAAAGGAGCACAGGGGGTGCAGGTTACCTGAACCTGGAAAATTCAATGTTCATACCATTAGGTTATAGACTACCGTTGTACGTCTGTAAGGCTTTGGTGGACTGTGTAGAATGGTAGGGGTGGTGGGAATGATGGCAACCTAAGTTGTCTGTAAGACTGTGGAGGGTAAGAATGGGGCTGACAGTAGCATGAGGGTTGGGGGGGGGGGGGGGGGGGGGGAGTCGAGACTTTGGGGAGGAGATAGCGCCATCTGCCTGCATGGGGCAGAAATGGGGCTGTCCATCTGTTGGAGGGGAGATGAGGCTGTCTGTGGGGTGGGGGGGGGAAGATGAGAACACGGTTGTCCGTGTGGGGGCAGCATCTGCTTGTGGGGGAGGAGACGGTGCTGTCTGCCTGCGAGGGCATACTGGAGGGGAGCGAGGGTGGGGGCTGTCCATCTGTTGGGGAGAAGATGAGGCTCTCTCTGAGTGTGGGGTGGAGACAGGGCTGTCAGCCTTTTGGGGGGGACTATCTGCATGTAGGGGGAGGGGGGAGTGGACAGGACTGTCTGTGTTGGGGGGAGGTGGGGGCTGTCTGCCTGTTTGGGGGGGGGGGAAGGTGGGGACTGTCTGCCTGTGGGGGGGGGGGGAAGGTGGGGACTGTCTGCCTGTGGGGGGGGGGGGAGGTGGGGACTGTCTGCCTGTGGGGGGGGGGAGGTGGGGACTGTCTGCCTGGGGGGGGGGAGGTGGGGACTGTCTGCCTGGGGGGGGGGGGAGGTGGGGACTGTCTGCCTGGGGGGGGGAGGTGGGGGGACTGTCGGCCTGTGGGGGGGGGGGAGGTGTGGGGACTGTCGGCCTGTGGGGGGGAGGGGGGAGGTGTGGGGACTGTCGGCCTGTGGGGGGGAGGGGGGAGGTGTGGGGACTGTCGGCCTGTGGGGGGGAGGGGGGAGGTGTGGGGACTGTCGGCCTGTGGGGGGGAGGGGGGAGGTGTGGGGACTGTCGGCCTGTGGGGGGGAGGGGGGAGGTGTGGGGACTGTCGGCCTGTGGGGGGGAGGGGGGAGGTGTGGGGACTGTCGGCCTGTGGGGGGGAGGGGGGAGGTGTGGGGACTGTCGGCCTGTGGGGGGGGGGGAGGTGTGGGGACTGTCGGCCTGTGGGGGGGGGGGAGGTGTGGGGACTGTCGGCCTTGGGGGAGAGGTGTGGGGACTGTCGGCCTGTCTGGGGAGGGGGGGTAGGGACTGTCTGCCTGCCTCTGGGGGGAGGTGGGGACTGTCTGCCTCTGGGGGGAGGGCTGGTCTGGGGAGCTCTGCTGTAACCCCCGGCCAGTTGGTCATCAGGCCCGGTGGCAGCGCCTTTGCCGATCGGCAGCCCCGCCGCACCCCGGGGGGAGGGGGCGGCCGGCCTCCGCTTGGCCCCGCCGCCAGTTGTTGTGGCGGCCGCCACTCCCCCCTACATTTCTTCCCCCGGCCGGCCAGCCGTTACCCCCTCCTTCCTTCCTTCCTTCCTCCCTCCCTCCCTCCGTCCGTCCGTCCCTCCATCCCCCTCCCCTTCACCTGGTCCAAGGAGCCGCCGCTCTGGGAGCCCGAGCCCGGCGACTTCAACATCCGTCACCTTCCCCACTGTCCGCCGGCCGCCACTGCGCATGCTCGCCAGCGACGGCGAGCCGGCCGTGCCAAACAAACCTCCGCTCTCTTCTCCCCAACTTTGGAAACGCGTTTCCCTTCTTACCCGGGCCTGTCTGGCTCGGAGTTCCCCATGTTAACTCTGATCTCGGCATTGGAAGAATATTAGAACTATGAATGTATTGGTTTGATGACACATTGGACATAAAGAAAGACTTGATTGCATTGTTTTTTTCTTTCTGGACAAAACACAATGTAAAATATATCAGCTCTCAAGAGGAATCTTGAAAATGAATATGACCCCCTTATGCTGAAATGGGGTTGTGATCAGCCTCAAAACAAGCTGCTGAGTGTTTCTAGCATTTTCTGTTTTTATTTGTGATCAATCTCACTCTTTTTTGCACCTACCACATCTGAACACTCATTATGATAAAAGGTGCAATTTAACGTACCAGAACACCATTGGGATGTGGGATGAAACCAGAGCACCTGGCAGACATGCAGAGAATGTGCAAGGATTCAGGATTGAACATGGGTAACAAGCAGTCACCTGGATGAACGAACAGGTCAATCAGCATCTGGGGGGAGGGGGGGAAAGGAATTGTCGACATTTCGGATTGAAACCCCACATCAGGTTCTAATGCAGGGTTTCAACTGAAAACATTCTTCCAGAAAATTGTTTGTTGGCCCTATATTCTAGCATCTGCAGTCTCTTGTGTCTCGAACATGGGTCCCTGGAGCTGTGAGTCAGCAGCACTAACTGCTGTGGTGCAATGTGCCCAGATCTTTGGAATTATTCACCTGAGGGAGTTTGATTTAGATTTTTAGAAACCAAGAAAATCAAAGGATATAGGGAAAGGGAAGGAAAGCTGTGTAGATCATTCTCACTGAAAGATAGAGCAGACTTAAGGGCTCTTGTAACCTTCATCCACCTACTTATACTCTATCAAAACTCTTCATTGATGTTGCAGCTCAGGGCTAGTTAAAGGGACATCCTACTACACATTGGACTCTTAGCCAGGAAAACAAAATCTTCTGGGCCTCAGGGTCTGATTTAATATGGAGTCTGGGATTTTCTGGTGAGAATTACTTTAAAACATTCATCGTCTTGAAAAGAAAACTTGAAAAGAAGTCAGGAGAGTTTTAAGTTGATATCCAATCCTCTACCTCACAGCAGTTAAAAACAGTATAGAGGGACCTGGAATGCTCATACACAGAGCTGGGTGAATTACCAGGTTAAGTGGATTACGCAGAGTGGGGAAAAGATTTTGGTGATCATTAAAATACCATGGTGAGAAGTTTTTTTTATATTTAAAAATAAATTTTATTCATAAAAATATGTACAGGAAATACAATCAATACGTATCTTTTTTTACATTCATTGTGTCATTAAGTCAAAATTTTCGTAATATTTTGAAATCAATATATTCATGGTGTCATCAAGTCAATACATTCTATTTACAAAGCACTAATGCCACCTATGTGGCCTCTTTGAACAATACACCAAGTGTTTGAGAAGCTGTTACACAGGACCCAGCCCCTAATGTCCAGTGGCAGTACGACCTTATATTACAGTCCTTCGTTATTTATCCATAGGTTGAGAAGTTGAAAGTAACATTTTGCACTACACAGGTCTAGACATTGCCTATTTCCAACAAGAGAAAATGTAGTCATCTCTCCTCGATATTCAATGTATTTTTTAAAATCATCAAATCCCACCAGCCATCAACATTCTCAGGTTAAATAAATGAGCCAGTCATATAATAACTAGGCTGTTGCAGCAGTTCTGAAGCTGGACATCCTGCAGCAAGCAACTCACCTCCTGACTCTCAAAAGTCTTTCCAACATCTACAAGGTACAAGTCAGGACGAAGATCCTAATTTGACTGATTCAGTGCAGCACTGAAGAAACTCAGACCTTAAGGCAAAAGACCCATCTACTGCCCTCAGCATTTACTCAGTATACTCATGGCACACCATAGCTTGCAGTGTGTTCCATCCACAGGATGAACTGCAAAAAGCTACTTTGTCTGTACCTCCCAAACACATCTCATCTAATAACCAGATTCTCTTCCATGACTCAGTCCACCTTAATTTGGAAATGCATTACCATTCTATAATTTTTGGTGCTTAAAAATGGCTTCAGTTTTGCTCTGAGATGACTGAACACTGCCAGCTCCCTGATAGCCGCAAAATATATATACTTTCCCAGCAAGGACCATGGGAAGGTTCAACCCCCATCCATAGCAGTATTGCTAAAGGAGTTAAGTGTCCCTGTTTGACAGCTGGCCAGGCCAGGAGCTTCACTTGGTTGGCTGTCTCGAAATGAAAGGGGATGCTGATGCTAGATGAGAGAGTGAGAGTGGAAAATTGAGAGAAGGAAAAAGGGATGGAAAGAGGAAAGGAGAAAAGGGAAAAGAGAGAAATGGAGGAGAATGAAGTGAGGGCTAGGGAAAAGAAAGGTGGGAGAGAGAACAAAGGAAAGGAGGGGTAGAGGATGGGAAGGTGATGGAGGAGAAAGAGCAGCAAGGAAGGAAAGGAGAGAAGGAGTGAGAGGAGAAGGAATAGGAGCAAGGAAGGGGGTCTGATAAAGAGAAAGGGAAGGAGAGGGGAGGGTAGGTGAAGAAGAGAGAAAGAGGAAGGAAAAGGATGGAAGAAAGGGAAAGGGAGGGGAATGGAAATGGAGGTCAAAAAGGGAGAGAGGAATAAGGACAGGAAGATGGAGGGGAGGAGCTCAGAGGGAGCAAGGGAAGTGTAACGAGCAAAGAGAGAGGAGGATTATGATTCCCAACACTCCTAACATGAACAAAATCCACTGTATTCAAATGGAAATTGGCTGCTCCACACAATATCAGAATAGGATGAGCATTTTCCTTTATAATTTTCCCCGTCCCGGATTGCAATCTAATAGGAGAGGCCTGCACCACTATTTGACCCTTCAAACAGAAGGGTCTGGTCTTTGCAGTCAGCAGCAAGCAAACTAATTGAAACCTACATTGACGTGTCACCTTCCAGGAACAGCCAGAATTCCACCCCTTAAGGCAAGCAAGGCCTGTCTGCAACTTGACCCATCCAAACTTCTTCACATTTAGAATGCAATGTCGGCAACACTAACCTAACCTCAACCCTCATAAGCCTGAGGCTGGGTGCATATACACATGCCCATGGACAAGCTCAGATGCAACTTCATGCCTCTACAGTCATCCGCAATATCATGGGTCGCATGCGCAGGCCCAAAGTTGAGCAATCCACAGTTTACATTGAAATCCCCACAGGTTCAGTCATCTTCATCTGAAATCAGAGACCCCTGGTCACATTCGGAATCTTCACAATTGTGCTCTACGCGTAGACAGATTTCAGGAACAGGAACATGGATGGTAGAAGAGGAATGCAATGGAGGAATCCTCTTGAAGTTCAATACTCTCAAACCTGTTCACGACAATGAATACCAGTTAGAGTGATAATGTCCCAAAACAGTACAAAATAGACAAGCACTGTGAAGCAAAGTACTTCAATGATAACGAAGCCCAGTGAGGGGAATTCAATCGCCTTGGAGTATGGGCACAGATTGGTACTTGGCTATCACCAGTGTGAATCATATTTAGTATATTGGCTCTCTAATACCAAAGGATGCAAAATATTGTGTGAAGTGAAGAAACAGAGGCAGATCTGGAAATCATGATGCAAAGATATAGAGTGTAAGATCGTTGAAGCCTTGCCCTTGAGGGTTGAAAGAGCTATGGAGGAGATTGTAAAGCAGGCCCTGAAAAATAGTAATGGTCTAAATTATTCCCAGTAACACTCAATGGGAAGTATAGAAATAGGACGATGGAGCAGAATTATGCATAATCATGAGATAGGTGCAGAAGGGGAGTCCTTCCGACTTCTGGTGTATCACTTTGGCAGAGAATGTAAACTAATTCCACAAGAGTTGGTCCTTAGATGTGATGTGAATGGTTGAAACAAGATGAACCGAGGACTAGAAACAAATCAGAATGAGGTGTGATTTTAATAGATACAAATAAATAGATTAGGTTTGGATTGCAATTCTGTTTTATTATTCAGTTACTAAAATTGGTGTTGCTGCCAAGGCATCCATTTAATGCCCTTCCCGAATTTCCCTCAAGAAGGTTTTGACGTTTCACCTTTTTCAATCTCCTTCTGGTGATGGTACTCCAACGATGCTGTTGGTTTGTGAGTTCCAGCAAAGATGAAGGAACAGCAATATACTTTCAAGTCAGGACGGAATGCAACTTGTAAAGGAACTTGTCAGTGACCATGTTCCCATTTGTCTATTGGCCTTCTCCTTCTTGGTGATATTTGCAAGATCATCTGAGCACACCTGAGTCTGGTAACTAAGTTGATTCCAGGTATTCTGTCTGGTTTTACTCATATCTTGCTTCAGCACAATTGATACAATTTAACAACTTGCTCGGCTCTTTCAGAGAGCAGTTATATGTTGTTGTGGGTTTGGAGTTACATATAGGCCAACTTGGGTAAATGCATCAGATATTTGCCTCTTAAGGATTAAGGTCACCACGTGTTAAATAAATGTGGGAATTGTGGATGTTCAAAGTCAAAGATCAGTTTATTGTCATATGTACAAGTACATGTATACACACGTGCAATGAATAACTCACTTGCAGCAGCATCACAGGCACCTACCATCATATAAGCAGCATTCACAAGGAAATCATAAATTAACATAAATTATACACTTTTTTTTACATGAAAGAACACAATTAAAACAAAAAAGTCTATTTTAGTGCAAAGTGATCAAAGTGGTTATAGTGTTGCTAAACTGTAGCAATTAGGGTTGTGCCAGAACTAAATGGTTGAAGAGAAGTAGCTGTTCTTGAACCTGTTGGTGTGGGGCTTTAGGCTTCTGTATCTCCTGCCTAGAGGTAGCTGCGGGAAGATGGCATGGCCTGGATGGTGGAAATCTTTGATGATGGAGGTAGACTTCTTGAGGCAGCGCCTCCTGTAGGCACTACTGATGGTGGGGAGGGATGTTCCCGTGATGCATTGAGCAGAGTCCACTGCTCTCTGCAGCTTCTTACATTCCTGTGCATTCAAATTGCCGTACCAGACCATGATGCAACCAGTCAGCTGAGGTCATAAAAAGCCATGTGAGAATAAGAGGAGGTGGTGATACAAAGAATAGGCTCCAAAAAATGGAGGACTGGCTGTTAAATATTCCTGGATACAAAATATTTTGGAAAGGTAGGAAAAAAAGGGGTAAAAATTTTGACAGAAAATCATTATAATGTTGAAACGACAGAGGCCAAGAGACAGCTTTACTACTTGTCGACACCATTAACAGTGTTGTATGTTACCTAAAGCTATTTTTTTTTAACAAGTCCTATAAACAATGCATTCCTTTATTGAGAAGTTCCCTGAACAGCAATGTCAGGTTTCCTGTGAAATCCCACATTATGTCATCTTCAGCATGAGCTATTGTTTTGATCAATTGCTGAAGCTGTCAGTACTTAAGTTCACAGCTCCAACTTCATCTGCCAGCCCCTAAAGAGACATACAACAATACAAGCAGCTCTCATCCAGCTACAGGGCATCCCTGGGTTATGAACGCCCAACTTACGGACACCCTTACATATGAACCAGCTCTCATAATATTAATAAATTCAAAAGTCCAACATGTTTGATCCTAAGAACGACAGAATTAGTTTCCTCTCACTCTTCACATTTAGTAATTCTTCTTTCAAATCAGTCTGATGTGCTTTAGATGCAATCCTTTACAATACTGTGGAGGTATGGTTACCATCTTAAGTGTTTATTTGTGTGTATTTTCCAACTTATAGACAGAATCGACTTAAGGATGGCCGTAAAAACAGAACACAATCATTACCTGGGGACCACCTTTACTGGAGAATTTCACTGCTTAAATAATGATTGCAGCAACACGAGAGTGGTAAGCAGGGAGTTGTGGGGGTGAGGGTGGAGGAGGGGAATGCTGTTGCAAGGGAGCAGCTTAGAAGGTGCTCTCAAGGAATCAGAGGGATCTGGATAGGCTGGTGAAGAACAGTGCCCAAAAGTGATATGTTTCCTGTGACATAGGCCACAGATCTTCCAGGGCTACAACCAAGTGCTCCTGGTTGGATCCACCAGGGATGTCACTGTGAGGAGCAGCACTGCATGAGTGTAGGCCATGAATGCCTGCACCTTGGGGAAGACTGATGCAGGTACATGACCATGTCCATTCTTCCTTCAGACAGGAGGAACAGGCAAAGTGGATAAAGTCTGGATGTAGCAGTGAACAGCAAATGGTGAGATATGGCAGAGATCAGCAGTAGCAGTCTGGAATGATGGAATCCACACAGGACCATGAGTGTAAACCTTGTTCTTTCACTTCCTCCCGGACTACCATGCAGATCTCTAAATGCTCCTTTGGAATCAAGTAGAAGTTTATTTTACAATAAATGAAAATCAGTGAGATACCTTCCCAAACAACTTTTCACGACAGCAACCCTGGTCTCAACTTCAGAAATACTCCCCTTTTCTTATCTGTCCCATTCCTACCATCCCTGTTGTGGAAAACTAATCTGTTTTCTCTTTCTCAGTTCTGAAATGTTATCTCTGTTTCTCTTTCCATAGATGCTGCCTGACCTACAGAAGGTTTCCAGCCTTTTCTGGTTTTATTTCAGATTTCCAGTATCTGTTTAGTAAACTTTCATTTGGAATTAGAAAAGATTAATTCCATTACTTAATAATTCTGGTATTTGCAATTCAGGTTTTCAGCATTCAATTAACATTTATCTAGTAATTTCAGGTAATTATTCACCATTTAAACCCATTCTAGACCATCATCTATTCTCTCTTACTACCTTCTTTCAATTTTACTCTCTCCTGCATTCCAACCTATTGTAAACCGACTTTTTTGTTTGCTAAGTATTTCCTAGGATGTGTGGTAGGGAGGGGATTGTGGGAATAGGTCATGGGTGATTGTCCTAGTGAATGAAATGAAGGAAGCTGGGCCTATACTCTCTAGAGTGGAGATGAATGAGCCATAATCTCGAAATCCACAGGGCTGGCATTTCCCTGGCTGGACTGTCTAGACCCAGAGGTCAGTGTTTCAAAACAAGGGGTCAGCTATTCAGAGCTGAGATGTGAAAACAAATTCTTCACCCAATGGACAGTAAATTCTCTCCTCAAGAGAGATGAGGTTCAGGTACTGAGAATATTCAAGACAGACATTACTAGGTTTTTATATATTAAATGAATCAATGGATTATAGAATTAGTGGTGAAAAGTGGACTGAAATGAAAGATTAGGTCTGATATTTTTGAATGGTGGAACAGGTGCAAAGAGCTGAATAGCCTATTGCTGCTTCCTACTTTTTTGCTTCAATTTCTATCTTCCCCTGCATCTTAAAACTCTATTAAGTCTCTAAAGGTTCCCACTTCAGGCAAAAGGCAATCAACCTGAAATGTTAACTGTATCTTGCCCTCTCTACAGATCCTGTGCAAACTAGCATTTTCTGTTTTACTGCAGATTTTCAGCACCTGCGAGTTTTTAATTATTAGCTCCTACTAGTCCCATTCCTTCCTCAGATCACAAGCGCCCGACCTAATCATATTCAGTGCATAATGTATTCTGTTTCCAGAGAAAAGTCTCCTTAAAACCTTACTTGTGCCTAAAAGAAAGACTCAGATTCTGTGCTAATCTGACATTATACTCTATGCAGCTAGACACGTTGGCACAATGTTCAAATGGTGCCAACACCTTGTGTTGCTCATAGAATTTGATTATCTCTTTGCTATGTATTGTCCTTAATCAGATTTTTTGTGTGTCCAAATATTTATTCATTTTCTTTTAAACATTTCTTTCTTCTCTTGAAGATGGTGACTAACACTATTGATGTTAGTTGTCCTCTGGCATTCATTTAAATACTCAGTAGGAGTGGGCAGACAGAGTCAGCTCTGACAGACTTATTAACCCTATAGGGGAAGAGATTGGCTCACAGCAAATCTACAGTCAACATTAAAATTGACATGGAATCCAACAGGGATGAATGACCCATCACTATGCAGCACAAATTAAGGTGACTGGCAACAAATGTACTGTTGATATGGGGAAAAAATTTTTTTTATACACGTTGAGTCGCTTGAGCCATTATTGTTCAGATGTCACTACAGTTACAACACGATGTGAAAAATTGCCCAGGTGTGTCCTGTTCACAAAAAAACAGGACAAATCCTATCCAGCTATTACCACCAATCAATCTACTCTGAATCATCAGCAAAGTAATGGAAGGAGTCATCAACAGTGCAATCAAGCTGTACTTGCTCACCAATAACCTACTCACCAAACCCTGACTTACTCCTAACAGAGGCCAAAGAGCTGAATTCCACAGGTGAGGTGAGAGTGAGTGTCCTTGGCACTGAGGCAGCATTTGACTGAGTGTGGCATCAAGTAACGCCAGTAAAATTGAAATCAATGGCATCAAAACAAAAACACTCCACCTACTTCATTGTAAGGTCAGAAGTGGGGATGCTTGCTGATGATTGCACAATGTTCAATTTTATTGGCAAATCTTCAGCAAATGAAGCAGCCTGTGCCTGCATGCAGTAAGACCTAGACAACATACAGATATAGGCTGATATGTGGTAAGAAACATTTGTCCCACTTCTAGGCAACGATTGTCTGCAACAAGAGAGAGTCTACCCATTGGCCCGTGAAATTCAATGGCATCACCATCATGTTCCCACCATCAACATCCTGGAGGGCATCATTGATTAGAAACTTAATTGGACCAGACATAGAAATACTGGGGCTACAAGAACAAGTCCAAGTCACCCACCATTCTAGTCCAAATCCTTAAACTCTCTACCCAACATCACTTTGGGAGTACCTTCACCAGAAGCAGTGTCGTGGCTCAACGTGGTGGTTCAACACTGCCTTCTCAAGGTCAATTAGTGATGAGAAATAAATACTGGCCTTGCCTGTGACACTCAGATCCTGAAAATGAATGAAAAATGTACCACCTGATATCATAGTGGATGTAGATTCCTTTGTAGCCTTCTAAGGAAAGTGGATAACCTTATTGTCTACCTGCAATGAACTTCCCTGTAACTGTGACACTTTACTCTGTATTCTGTTATTGTTTTTCTCCTGTACTACCTCAATGCACTGTTTAATGAATTGATCTGTACAAAAATTATGCAAGACAAGTTTTTCCACTGTACCTTGGTACAAGTGACAATAATACCAATACCAAATAACTTCAGGGAAAAGTTGCAGATTATATGGGGAAATAAAAGTGAGAGAGGATAATGATGGATGCTCATTGAAAAAGCCGGGTTAGAGTCAATGAGCTGAATGGGTGCTTCTGTGCTGTACTCTTCTAATGGTCAAATAAACTGCTTACATTGTGCATGTTATCCACTACAATCAAATTTTGAAACCTATATCATAGCTGCCACTAATGTTAGTTTCTGTAGCAATGACTTGTTTTGTAGTGTCAGTCTCTCTGAACTCATTGTGTTGAAGAGAAGATGCATATATCTGCAAAATATATTCCAAATCATCCACACCAATCTCTCCAGGTTTCTCAAATTATTTATTCTTGTCAGTTTTTATTTAGTATTGTACTTCTTTTGCAATGGAAAGTCTGAGCCAAGCATACTTCCTTCATCTTAATAAATATTTTTATCAAAATAAACTTTGTACTACCTGCAACTTTGTTTGAATCTCAGCTGCCATTTTGTTTCTGTTTTACTATGAATGTAAAATAAACCAAACTTTAACAAAATTCAGATGATTAATTTCCAGGTGTTAATCTGTTTAATCTGCATGATTTCATCTGACAATTTATTGAATCGTTTGCTTACTACTGTCAGCAAATCAACATTAAAATACTAAATCACATGTTAATGCTTGAATGTCTAATGAGGTAATCATTTCCATTTACTATGCAAATACCTACAGACAATTTAATCAAATGCACTTCTGTGATGGAGTTTCAGTACAATAACAATTTTAGTTAGAAAATATCATTTCTGTTTGCATTGGCAAAAAGATATTAGCATTGCTTCAATTTCTCTGATTGAATCCATTCATAAAGCAACAGAATGCCAAAAGGTACATATGAACTGAAAACTGCTTTGAAAAGATTAAGTATGGGTTGGCACAGTGATTAGATTCTTCACAGCATTTAGAAACTTTGAACTTTTTATTTTTTCCTTTTATGTTTTTTTTTGCTCAGCACAGTATGATAACCAAACCTAAAATTTTAAATTAAAGTGTATTTCATTTTGAAATAGATCCTTGAAAGTAGACCAGATCTAATTAATGTGACTGAAAATACTGTTTTCTTATTAACTGCATTGCGACAAGAGGCTCTCACCTATAAATTTTTAATGTTTGAAGTGTGTACTTCTGATGAGGCTTTGCAGTGTAGAGCTTAATTTCTGCCACTAGATGTTGCAACATCCAAATCCAAAATGTGGAATAGTAAATTATTGTATCAACTCTCTATGAAGGACATTTCTATTAATACTGATACAATCCTCAAAAGAGATTATTGAGCCTGTGTTTGGAATGGTAAAATGTTTCAGATTCAAATTCATTTGAGGACTGTCAGCTTGGATTGATGAAACCTTTAAAATGATGCTTAAATACATAATCAAATATCACCCATTCCAGCTTGAGACTGGCAGTTGAAAGTTTTCCATTATAATTTGAGACTAGGATACAATTCTTGAAAATTGCAATGGGGCAGAAAAACATGGCAGTGATTTTAAAACTGACTGATAGTCATATTTACAGGCTACATAATGGTTTGCATCTTCATTCCATAAAGTAGAATCGGGTGATCTCACAGCCTCAGGTTCCAGATCAGCAATGGTTTGTCATCATTTTGTAAGCACGTATAAACTACTTGTGTACTGATGAGTATTAATTTCAATGCACTGTCTAAGATGTGTGTTTCAGGAAAACCTATTTTGGCTACAGCATACACAGTAAAACTTAAAAGCAATAGAGTGGCAGTAAAAGGTAATTGCCTAGAAATCACACCATGTAGTGTTGTGCTTTTAAGTGCTAGGTGACTGACTAGAATGTCTTTTGAAAAAATTGTGTGAATAAAGTTAATCTGAGAATCACAAGTCATAAAATCTGATGGGGCACCTTCCAGTCGCAGTGCATGCTAGCGCACACCAGGCTTTAGACAGGTGGGACACGCATGGAGGGGTGTTATCTGTTGTGCAATACTAATTCAGAATGTTGGTGGGTGACATGGTCACATATTTCTGGATTAGAAAGACCACTCTCATCTCTCTCCATTTACAGTAGCATTATTTTTACACACTCATGGGAATGGCTCACTGAAAGAATGCCCAGGTCAAGTGCTAATACAGCTTGTCTGTGGGGACAATTATCCAATAAATAGCCACACCTGGAGAGGTGCACATTTGGAGCAGACACATGGGTAAGAGATCTATGAGGAATTAGTCTTTGGTGACAAGGGCCCCAATATCTTGATTTTTTTTCACTTCTTCCTATCTCACCAAGCAAGGCATCATTTTCATCATTAGGGTCAGAAACTGTAGCAAGTCTTAATAGTTTTAATGCTCCTGACAAGGACAACCACTGTTACAATTCCATGTAAACTGTGGTACAGTTTCTGCCCCCAATCATGAAAATGATGCCTTGCTTGGTGAGATGGGAAGCAGTCCCACAACAGCGTACGGGACTACCATGGTTACATACATACGTAACATAGGATACCACTGATTAGAAACACCTCATTTGTACCAGTGCAAGAGCAGGAGTCCCGAGAAAAGTCTCGTGTTCAAAATTTTGCTGGCTAAATACTTCATGTCATCTGTTATATTTCTTCTCTTCATGGAGAGCTGCATCTTGGAAGATTAGCAGTCTTAATCCTTATCTTGGCTCTGAGTGTTGTCCATGCTGCCCTAAGGCAGCAGAATGTATTAATAATGATTGTCATGGACCACTAGGAACTTATAGGAAAATACCACTGTGGAAGCTCAGGGAGTAATTCCAATGCACTGCTCTGGGGCTGCTGCCTGCAGTGTTCTCCAATGTTATCATTTGCAGTCTCACAACAAAACCGGTTAGCAGGAGGATTCAGCCTTTACCTCAGTTACTCCAGCAGATGGAGGAGGAGGTAGTAGTAGAGGAAGCAATGGAGGAAGTGAATGAATAGACAAAGCAAGTAGTGGAGTGGGAGGATGAAGGCATATGGCAGCAAAGAGAAGCCCTTTCTAGATGTTCTATCAGGTCCAATATGATTACTATGAGATTCTCCCCAGGAATCCACTCCACAAGCCCCACATGTACAGGGAGGGTAGTTATGTGGGGAAATGACTCATTGCCCTCATTACTTGATTATGGTATTCAATTCTCAAAATCCCAGGCTGAGAAATTACTGTCCTACTTACACTCAGCACTATACACTCAGTTGTATAGTGTACCTCACATTCAACTGCTTCTGAAAGCCCAGAGTTCTGCTACAAGCATGTACAAAGCTGCCAATGACAGATGCCAGTGTTCAGCCTGCACATTGCCAATATCTAAGAAAATGCTTAATAGCCTCGAGTCAAAGACATGGTGTCTTCCTTCTCTTCCTCCACTCGCTCTGTGGAGTGGTGTTCCTGCGTACTGTGGAGAAGGGGCAGGGTGGGGCTGGTGACTAACAATATGGTGTCTACTGAGGTTCTGCAATGATAAAAGCAAAAAGAGCATGGTACTGGTAAGTGAGTAGCACTGTTTAGTGATGTGACCAGCGCACATGCAGATACATGTTGACTAAGCAGTCATTGCTATGAGGGAAGGTGGTATAGAGAAGGTACCTTCAGATACCAATCACATCCTCAAACTTCAACAGGGATAACACACCAGGTGGTTCAAAGCCTATAAGGAGGGTGATCTTCTGAACCTTCAGGGCTGGAAGTCTCCCCCTTTCATTTGTTTGGATTGGTGCAGGTCACTAATTACTTCATCCTCAAGGACACCGGGGAAAGTTAATTTTGAAATGGCACAATGACATGTTAGTCATTGTTCAATTGTTGTGACTGTGTGTGATGAGAGCTTAGAGGGTTACTGTAAAGAGCTAAGGTGGTGAAAAGTGCAAGAGAACAGTTGAAGAGATGGCTTCCATTGTGGAATAGGTGCCTATGTGTGAGTGGTAGTGTTGTATACATTTGAAAGTGGCGTAACTGAGGCACCATTCAAGTATCAGAACACTAACCTTGGGTTATCTTGTATAGTCACAGAATTTCTTTCTATATTGCTCCAAAGGCAGTCAAAGCTAGTTATAGAGGTGATCTAAGTACACACATCAAGTGGCTTAATTCAGAATGTTCTTTAAGTCAGGGACCCTGATATCAATTCACCAGGGATGGATGAGAAGGTGTACTGTATTGAGCCACAAATTTACATGACTCATGCATTAAGGCAGCTTTGTGTACTCAAACCACAGATATTTTCAACAGCATTGTGATCAAATGCTGCATCAAGCTTACACCAGCATGAATAGCCACTGGCTAACCATACAAAGAAGGTTTGTGCTTTGGAGCAAACTAATTTTTAAACAATAAGAATCAGCTGATAATGGTGATTTGTGTCATGTCTTTAAATTTAAACCCTTACACCAGTCGTTACATTAAAATACCACAAATACAGATGAAGATGTGAGTCACTGGTATTGGGCATTTGTGTAAGGTCATTCTTTTGGGATGAAACCACATTTCATATTGAAATATGCTGCTGATGTACACTGGTTGATCAACTATCAGAAGACCAGCTGATTGCTGTCAAGATCATGTGGCATTGGGGGTAAAATTGTTGCTGTTTCTCCAACTGTTTATTCAAAGATCTAAGGGAAAGGATAAACAAGAGTGACTTCAAATAGTGCATTTTTACAAGTAAATTTTCCTTTTCACCACGCAGATGATTAGAAAGGCAGAGTGGTAATAGAAATGTGTCTCAATGGATTTCACCCTCTTTGGAGAGCGAAATATTGTTGCATTGAACACTATGCTGGGCCTCTTACAAGAAATTGTAAATTTAAACTAAAAACAACTTGCAATGGTAATAGTGGGTTTTACACCCAGAGAGAAGCTCTAAAACATGACCTGCACAGTTCTCAACATGACCATCCTAAATTCAGCATAGTTGCCAACACTGCTGAGTAGAAATCAGAAGGGATTCAACCTATAAAGGCACACTCCTCATGTAGTCAGACAGCAGCAATGCATACTATAGCTGCCATGAAGGAAAGAGCCTACAAGGGACAGGGAGGCTGTTTACAGAGAGGGACCACACAAGTGCCAGGAGAGGTGTGTGATACCCAGGGAGGAGCAATAGGCATGCACAGGAGATCCCCAGGGCTACCAGAAGGAAAAAAAGAGCATGGCAACTTGTGGCTTATGTTGTCTCCTCTGGGAGTGAGTCTCCTCTGATCAATGGGGAAGTGTTGTAATAAATTTCAGGATTGGGTGCACCAGCCAGCAGAGTCAGGGGAAGAAAAATTATGTAAGAAAAATTAAAGAAAAATAAATGCAAAAGAACAATAAGAAATGAAGAATGCAGTTTACATTATGCCAGTTTAAGGATTTTACAGGGATAAGTGCAAATGAAAATGATATAATGACTAAATTTGTTCTTTTATGAATGCATGTGAATGCTCAAGAGTTTGATGACTGAATTTGGTGAACTACTGCCATGTGGGAATATGATGTTGTAGTGATCCTAGAGACTTGGCTCAAAAAGCAGCAGTACTGGGCTTTAAATTCTCCTGGACACAGTGTTCAGGAAGGATACAGAAGGCAAGAAACAAGGATAACAATGCTGATATAGAGAATATTATAATGCTGGAAAGAGGGGGCTCAAAGGTGGAATCTAATTGGTTTGAGCTAAGAAACAGAGGGAACATTATATTTCAGCATGCATTCCATAGGTCACTACTGAGTGGGAGAAATATGGAGGATCAAATATGCAGAGGGATTCAAAAATTATAGGTAGTTATAATAAAGGTTTAAACTATCTCAGACTTGCAAGGTAATAGTGTTAAGGGCAGAGAAGGTGAAGAGTTTCTAATATGAGCGCAGGATAATTTTCTGTAGTAGTATGTTTTTGGTCTAACAAGGAAAGAGGCATTACTTGATCTGGTGGGCCAAATGCATTTAGTTTGAGTGAGGGAACATTTAGGAGATAGTAATCATACCATAAAACTTAGATTATCTATAGAGAAGGAGAAGGAACAATGAAGTAAAGATAATTGGAGGAAAACCAAATTTAATGGGACGAGAAGGAATCTGATTTAAGTAAACTAGAGCAAGTTGACAGGCAAAACTAACAGAACAATGGGGTGCCTTGAAGAGATGGTTCAGGTACAGTTGAGGAACATTCACATGAGGGGCAAAGGAAGAACAAAACTCCATAGCTCCCTGAATGAGCAAAGTGATACTGAGGAAGAGAAAGCAAAAAAAGGCTGCTTACTTAAATCCCAGTGAGAACCAGGCTGATTGCAAAAATGTCAAAGGGAAAGTGAAAACTAAATGGGAGTCAGGGTTACTCAAGCTAGACTCACACCCTGTCCTCCACTTACAAACCACTAATGACATTCTTACTTCCCTCCTCATATTAGTCAAGTCTCAAATGTAAGATAATGAAAAGATTCCTTAATGTCCAGAAAAAAGCTAACAATCAGTTTCTAGACAAATGAATGCTTCTCTCTTTTAGTCATTAGTGTTTGAATCAAAGCTACTCATTAACTACAACCATCTTCCTCCTGCACACTGCTGCTTTACTAGACATAAATTAGATATTCTTGCCCTGTTTATTCTTCCTCAGGTATGTTATTGTGTGTCTCGTCTTCAATTTGTGTGCCAAATCATCTAGTTTGTCCTTTCCTCCTCAAGGAGGAGGATGGCCATAATTGAGAAAGCAAATACCATGTTGAGCTTCTGTTTAGGGCTTCCATTAAATCTGTATAGTCTAACCCTGTAGGAAGTATGACCTATCCCTCAGTACATGCAACCTACTTAACTCTTTTGAAATCCAACCCAACTTAAATATATAAGCAGACTAAATATAAGCAGACCATGCCAAAACTACACAGCAAGTCAAGCAGATGGAGAAAGAAACAAAAGTTATGTTTCAGACCAAAGTCATCCCATCAGGACTGGAAAACATTAATGATGAGCAGAATTGAATCACATTGAATGCAAGGGAAAGGAGAAGCTGCATTTAGATGTGTCCAAGGATAAAGGGGCAGCCAGTAATAGCTCTGGCAGTGTTGGACAGGAGGAAAATTGTAACTGATGTAGACAAGTTGGTCTCATAGCTTTAGTAGAATGATTTAAATTACCAGATATCTTTTGACGTCTGTAGAGAGAAAGTTGGAGTTCAGTCGATTAATTTAAAAGGTCTCTTTGAATTTTATCCACAGCTCATGGCACAGATGTGATTCATACCACTAAAAATTGCACAGCACCAGCTCCCTGCACTGGGACCATTTCAGAACAGCCAGAAGGTTTTAGCTTCTGAGATTATTGACTTTTGTTCTTGGCAAGCAGTATGTAGAAAAGCATTGTGTATTTCAATCTGTTTAAAACCTGTTTTATTATTCTATGAAGATTCAGCACAAGTACTTTAAATTTTATCAATGTTATCAGTTGTGACATCTTTTATTGGTATTGTGATCTCTAAATGCAAGTCATAAGATACTGTACAAGATATCTTTCATCACATGTACATCAAAACAGTGAAATGCATCTCTTGCATAGTGTTCTGGGGGCAGCCCACAAGTGTTGCCACACTTCTGGCACCAATCTAGCATGCCCACAACTTCCTAACCTGTATGTCTTTGGAATGTGGGAGGAAATCAGAGCGCCCAGAGGAAACCCACACAGACATAGGGAAAACGTACAAACCTACAGACAGTGGCCGGAATTGAACCTGGGTTGCTGGTGCTGTAATAGCATTATGCTAACTGCTACACTAGTGTGCCTGCCCATAATCATCATAAAATTTACACCTGCAAGAAAAGAAATTATTCAAACTGTGGTACCATTGGCAATGGTATTTATATTAAACACTTACACATTACACCTCCAGAGCACAACAGCTGGACATCAAGGCAGCAATTTGTCATATGTAGCTTCTGAGGGTTATATACAGGATGTCATTCAAAATATGAATACACAAGTTGTATCTACCTACCATGCTAGTCAATATCATTGAGATAGGTTAAGAAATTATCATTTCTGCAGAAGAATTCTCTAATGAAGAATAGCAAACTGCAGTTCTGATATAAAGTTGTCAATGTGTAATGTTAATTCTGTTTTTTCCCCTCCCCAGATGCTACCTTTTCTTCTGGGTATTTCTAGCATTCTCTTTAATACCAGATTTCCAGCAACAACTGTGTTCTGTATTTCACAGTTCCAGCACTGTTTTTTTTCCTTTCATCTGTTCTTATTCATGTCTTTTTCCACTTCCTCCTGACAGATCAGCTGTAATTATTAAACCTTCATCACGCCCTCTCAGCAAGGACCAAGAACTTCCAATTTCTAGGCATGTTACTATCTCATTATAGCCGCAATTTCCAAAAGAGCCTTTCCTAATATCTAAGGTGGCATTATCTTCCATGTTGTGCAATACATGGTACACAATCATTATAACACTGTACTATTTAATTGCATATGATATTTTAGCCATGTTCTAGACAAAGGAAAATAGCAAAATGAACCCTGAACATTCTTTTCTTACCATTCAGGAATGAATTGCAGAGAGGACTCTGGTCCTCCATCATAACTTTGGTCAAAGAATTGTGGAAAATTGGTGTACATGAAGTTTATCATTTTTTCTGGGAAACCATTGTTCCTTTAGTAGAATGGAGATTTTCCATTGAAATGTACCCACTTAACCACTGCAGCTGGTTCAAGATCATGCATTCTATAATATATATGAAAGAAGAAAGAACTTTCATCCTGCATTTCCCTTCCCAAAACTGAAGATGAAATAATTGGAAGTGAAAACTATTCCTAGTTTTTAAAATCTTAATCCAGCAACAACAAATTACAAGAATACTGTTACGGACTCAGTGAAAGTCCCTTTAAGATAGAGAGTGTGTGTGTATGTGTGTGTGGGGCGTGCTTACGTCAATAGAAGATAAAGGACGTAATGACGTTGTTGAAGAAGCAGAAGAAGAGGAAAGAAAGAGAGAGAGAGAAGAAGAGAAGAGAGAGAGAAGGGAGAGAGACACCAGCCTGCTAGTTTTCTCTATCGATGGATGAGAAACAATAACTGTGTCTACCAATGAAATCCATGTATGGAAGTTGGAAGTAATCCGGTGGAGTTCACTTTGTTGCTGACCTGTAGAAGGAAACAGGTACTTGTGTGTGGACGACCACGATTCGGATGCTTTTCGGGGTGAGGAAGTCACTACCGAGTAAACACTGAAGTGTCGTTTGGGTTCCATCGTGGAAAATTTGGATTTCGTAGTTACTCTCCCTATGTTTCTCTACGTTTACGTCTTATCTTCAGACAATGGTGGTTGTTGAAGAAGCCCTTGCTCATGTTTCACCTTATGGCTTGCGGAACTGAACTTTAAGAACCATTCCTGAACTTGGAGTTTGGGACTTTGCCACACGCACACACGAAGAGTTTAGTTTTTGGGGTTAACTTTCGAGGTTTAACATTTTTGAATTCTAACATACTAACATTTTTACTTTTATTTTACGTATTATCATAAGTAGTGATTAATAAAATAGTTTTTAACACTGAATCATGCTCAGTGTGTTTCTTTTGTTGCTGGTTCGTGACAATACCCACTGCAATTTAATGAAACCAATTGGCTATCATTAATTTGTACATAACAGTAAGTTATGAATTATGGTACATCAGAAAGAATAATGATTGTTTTTAGTTTATAGTTAAAGTTTCTCAACATTGCTTTCATTTCCTTTCTGTTGACTTCTTTCCCATTGTGATGAAACAGTTGAATTATCATTCATTTTTATTTCTGCATCATATTGTATATCATTATTAAATTGCCATTATAATGAATGGGATTTTGTACTCAAACGAATGGAAAATTTGGAAGTCTGAAGCTACTGTGTGATCACTGTGCTTCTGGACCAAAAGAAAATGCATTCTATGAGCCTCAAATAGCACCATAAGAACCATGTTCTCCATGCTTACTAATCAACAAAGGAAGTCTTTATTTTATGTAAAACTTTCTACTTTGTCCCCTCAAATTAACCACATACTTAAATCCACTGCCTTTGAGATTATTTCCTTTTTTTAATCTGTGGGAATCCTTGGCCTATGTTCCTGTGAAATCAGGGAGTAAATTTTCATTGGTCCCTTAAACTAATAACCAGAGACCGAAGAAAATCAGCCAACAATGGAAGGCTAAATTTTAATGATATCCAAGACTGAGCCTTTTAGTTACCAGACTGCATACCAGATCATTTGTTATGATTGATTTTTCTTTTAATTTGTGATGCATCAGACTGAAAGACCATAGTCAGCCTAGCAAACTGTCTACCATCAATTTTGCATTTTCTCATTGAAGTGGAGCAGCAAAGGCACTTGTAAAATTTCTGTACTGAACATTAATTATTGAACTTTTTTAGATGTTTGTCTTCAAATTTATTATCTTACTAGCCAACATTCAAAGAAATGGTATGGATTACCAACTTAAATTGTTCAGAAAGATCTTTATAGTCAATAAAAGACTTACTGATTTCTATTTATATATAATCAATTTATGGATTTGTTCAGAAAGCTTGTGTTGTCTGTATTCTTTCAGCTAAACATGGTGAAGGTGATCTACTGATGGAGCAGGGGTTCCAATGGATTAGCATCAAGAGTAGGTCACTCAGTCCCTCAAACCTCTTCCATTTAATACACTCATGGGTAATCTGATTGTAACCTCAACTCTGCATTCCCACCTCCATGATAATGCCTTTGTTTATCAACAGTCTGTGTACATCTGCTTTATAGATATTTAGGACTGTCTTTGTTGGGGGGGGGGTGTGGGGGGATGGAAACAACACTCAGAAAAGTCTCATCTCTGCTTTAAATGGATGATTCCTCATTTTTAAACAGTAACTCCTAGTTCTAGATCCTCACAGGAGGAAACATCCTCTTCATATCCTGCCTGTCGAAACCCCCAGAATCTTATGTTTCAACCAAGTTCTCTCTTCTAAACTCTGGATGCAAGCCTAATCTGTAAACCTTTCTTCAAAAACTCCACTATTCCAGGTAGTAATCCGGTAAACTTTCTCAGATCTGCTTTCAATGCATTAATATCTTTCTTAAATGAGGAGACCACTACATACACTGCAGTCCAGATGTGGTCTCGCCAATACTCAGAGGAATTGGTATCTGACCACCAGCTCATTTCTGATTAACATACAACATTACAGCACAGTACAGGCCCTTTGGCCCACAATGTTGTGCCAACATTTTATCCTGCTCTAACATCTATCTAACCCTTACCTCCCGCATAGCCCTCCATTTCTCTATCATTCATGTGGCTATCTAAGATTCTCTTAATGTCCCTAATGTATCTGCCCCCACAACTTCTGCCAGCAGTGCATTCTATGCACCCACCACTCAAAAAAAAACTTACCTTTACATCATGCTTTTATCTTCCTCCAATCGCCTTAAAATTGTGCCCCCTCATATTAGCCATTGTCACCCTGGGGAAAAAGTCTGACTGTCCACTTGATCTGCACCTCTTATCTTGTACACCTCCATCTCTCATCCTCCTTCTCACCAAGGAGAAAAGCCCTAGCTCACTCAGCCCATCCTCATAAGACATGCTCTCCAATTCAGGCAACATCCTGGTAAATCTCTTCTGCACCCTCTCTAAAGCTTCCACATCCTTTCAATAAGGAGGCAACCAGAACTGAACACAATACTCCAGGTGTGGTCTAACCAGAGTTCTACAGAGCTGCAACATTACCTGATGGATCTTGAATGCAATACCCCAAATACTGAAGGTCAACACATCATACGCCTTCTTAACAACGCTATTGACATGCACGGCAACCTTGAGGGATCTATGGACCTGGACCCTAAGATCCCTCTGTTCCTCCGTGCTGCTAGAGTCCTGCCATTAACCTTGTATTCTGCCTTCAAATTCGATCTCCTGAAGTGTGTCACTTCACACTTTTCTGTGTTGAACTCCATCTGCCACTTCTCAGCCCAGGTCTGCATTCTATCAATATCCTGTTGTAACCTACAGCAACCTTCTACATGATCCACAACACCACCAACCTTTGTATCATTAGCAAACTCACTAATCCACCCTTCCACATCCTCATCCAAGTCATTTATAAAAATCACAAAAAGGTAGGGTCCCAGAACAGATCCCTGCAGAACACCACTAGTCACTGAACTCCAGGCAGAATATGCACCATCTACCACCACTGCCTGTCTTGTGAGTGAGCCAATTCTGAATCCACACAGCCAAGTTTCCCTGGCTCCCTTATCTCATGACCTTCTGAATGAGCTTTCCATGAGAAACCTTATCAAACACCTTACTGAAATCCATGTACACTGCATCCATTGCTCTACCTTCATCAATGTGCTTTGTCACATCCTCAAAGAATTCAATCAGGCTAGTGAGGCACGACCTGCTCCTCACAAAGCCATGCTGACTGTCCCTAATCAGCCTATACTTCTCCAAATGGCCATAAATCCTGTCTCTAAGAACATTCTCCAGTAATTTTCCCACCACTGAAGTAAGACTCACTGGTCTGTAATTCCCAGGGTTATCCCTAATTCCTTTCTTAAAGGAAGGAACATTTGCCACCCTCCAATCATCTGGCACTACTCCTGTCACCCATGATGATGCAAAGATCATCGCTAAAGGCTCAGCAATCTCTCCCTCACTTCCTGTAATAACCTTGGATATATTCTGTCTGGCCCCAGTGACTTATCTATCCTAATGTTTTTCAAAAGTTCCAGCACATCCTTTCCTCACGTCGACATGCCCTAGCGTATCAGCCTGTCATACGTCATCCTCACAAACGTCAAGGTCTCTGTCGAATACTGAAGCAAAGTATTCATTGACCTCCCCTACCTCTTCTGATTCCAGGCACATTTTTCCTTTTACCCCTGATCAGTTGTACCCTTGTTCTAGTCATCCTCCTATTCTTCACAGATGTATAATGCCTTGGGGTTTTCCTTGATTCTACTCACCAAGGACTTCTCATACACCCTTCTAGTTCTCCTAAGTCCATTGTTAAGCTCCCTCCTGGCTACCTTGTAACTGTCCAGGGCCCTGTCTGATTCATGCTTTCTAAACTTCAGGTAAGCTTCTTTCTTCCTCTTGACAAGATATTCTACATCTCTTGTCAACCACAGCTCCTTCACTCTACCATCCTTACCCTGCCTCAATGGGACAAACCTATCCAGAACCCCATGCAACTACTCCCTAAACCACCTCCACATTTCTGCTGTGCACTTCCCCAAGAACATCTATTCCCAATTTCCACTCCCAAGTTCCTGCCTAATAGAATCATACTCCCCCCTTCCCCCAGTTAAATACTTTCCCATATTGTCTGCTCCTATCCCACTCCAAGGCTATGGTAAAGGTCAAGGGGTTATGGTCACTATCTCCAAAATGTTCTCCTACCGAGAGATCTGAAACCTGATCAGGCTCATTGCCTAGTACCAGGTCCACAATGACCTCTCCTCCAGTTGGCCTGTCCACATACTGTGTCAGGAATCCCTCCTGGACACCTAACAAACTCTGCCCCATCTATCCCCTTTACACTAAGGAGGTGCCAATCAATATTAGGGAAGTTGAAAATCTGCCTCCCGATCTGCTCCTCAGCATCTCTGATACTATTGGAGGGTCTGCAGAATACTCCCAATAGAGTGGTTTCTCCCTTCCTGTTTCTGACTTCCACCCACACTGACTCAGTGGACAATTCCTCCAGGATATCCTCCCTTTCTACAGCTGTGACACTGTCACTGATCAGCAAAGCCACTTCCCCACCTCTTACCTGTCCCTCTACCTATCCTTCCTCAGTCTTTCTACACTCTGCATCTACTTGTACACTAAAGGCACCAACCTTTGACCCATCACTCTGGTTCCCATCCCCCCCAAACTAGTTTAAACCCTCCTGTTTTGAGACAAGTTTGAGGTCTCGAAGGACGAGGACTCTGGACACAACCTTAGAATTAACTGATTTATTTATGAAGATAAACGCAGGGAAAAGGTAACGGGGTGACACACACACACACACACCGATGATAGAGAGGATGGGAAAATCTCAACAAGGGTAAAATACACACAAAAAACTAGGTACAAACAATCAAGGAAAAGCAATACACTACCTGCCACCCCTTGACTCAGTGCAGGCACAGCTCTATGCTCCCAGGGATATTAACTAATTTCTCCAGTGCCGTTACACAGTTACTCAGCATGGAATGAAGCAGATTTTTTTTTATAATTCAAAATAAACTTTATTCATAATAAAAGACAAACTATATACAATTACAAAACAGTGCAAACCTTTACATTCTTGTACAGATCATTCATTAGTGGTTTCTTATATATCTATATAGCACTGATGCCATACGTGTGGCTCCCTGGAAGCTACCCGGTCTCATATTTACAATATTTAGGGGCTTTCTCACCTGTCCCCACCCCTCCTCCTGTGGCAGAAGAACTCTAAACTGTAGTCCTTCCCCACCGAGCCTTTGCGTTGGCCGCACCCAGCTTCACTGTGTCCCTCAGCACGCACTCCTGCAGCCTCGAATGTGCCAGCCAGCAGCATTCTCCTACAGACATCTCACAGTGCTGGAAGACCAACAAGTTTCGGGCAGACCAAAGAGCGTCTTACACTGAGTTGATGATCTTCCAGCAGCGGTTGATGTCCGTCTCTGTGTGTGTCCCTGGAAACAGCCCATAGATCAGAGAATCCTCTGTTATGCAGCTGCTGGCGATGAACCATGACAAGGACCCTTGCATCTTCCGCTACACCCTCCTCGCAAATCTACAGCCCGTAAAGAGGTGGGCGACTGTCTCATCCCCAGCAGAGTCCTCTTGGGGGCAGCGTGTGCTGGGAGTGAGGTTCCAACCATACAGGAAGGATCTGACTGGGAGGGCCCTTCTCACCGCCAGCCAAGCGAGGTCTTTGTGCTTGTTGATGAGTTCTGGCGATGAGACATTCTGCCATATGGTCTGGACAGTCTGCTCAGGGAACCACCCCACAGTATCCATTGAGTCCTTCTCCTGCAGTGCCTGCAGGATGTTCCGTGTTGACCACTGCCGGATGGACTTGTGGTCAAAGGTATTGGTCTGGAAAAACTTTTCCATGAAGGACAGGTAGCGCAGCAGCGTCCAGCTGACTGGGACGCCGTGTGGCCATGTGGCCAGGCCCATCCTTCGCAACAGCAGGGACAGGTAGAACCTTGGTACATAGTGACACTTGGTGCCCACATACTTGGGTGCCACGCACAGCCTGATGCAGCCACAGATGAAGGTGGTCATCAGGAGGAGGGCGACATTGGGGACACCTTTACCCCCATTGACCAGGGACTTGTGCATGGTGGCCTGTCAGACCCACTCTATCTTGGATCCCCAGATGAACTGGAAGACAGCACGGGTGATTCCCAAGCCAGAGGAGTGAGGAACAAGCCACACCTGCGCCAAGTACAGCAGCCCTGAGACCACCTCACACCTGATGACCAAGTTCTTCCCAGTTATCAATAGGGAGCGCCATTCCCACAGTCCCAGTTTCTGCTTCACCTTCCCAATCTGCTCCCGCCTATTTTTGTTGCACACCCCAGCCCCTCCGAACCAGATCCCCAACACCTTCAAACAGTCAGGCCTGACAGTGAAGGGGACGATGGATCGGTCAGGCCAGTTGCCAAAGAGCATGGCCTCGCTCTTCACGCGATTCACTCTGGCCCCTGATGCCAACTAAACTGGTCACAGATGCTGATCAATCTGCGAACTGACCTTGGGTCCGAGCAGAAGACGACGACATCATCCATGTACAGGGAGGTTTTCACCTGAGTGACCTCACTGCCTGGCAACATCACCCCTCTGATGCTCTCGTCCTTCCTGATGGCTTTGGCAAAGGGTTCTATACAGCACACGAACAAGACAGGGGAGAGAGGGCAGCCCTGCCTGACTCCAGACTTGATGGGGAAGCTGTTTCCCACCCATTGACTTGGGCTGCGCTACAGATGTCTGTAGTAGAGCAGCTGAATCCAGTTCCTGATTCCCTCCCCAAAGCCCATTTTGGAGAGCACGTCCAGCATGTACATGTGGGATACCCTGTCAAAGGCCTTCTCCTGGTCCAAGCTGACCAGGCAGGTGTTCACCCCTCTGTCCTGCACTCAGGCGATGGTATCCCTGAGCAGCACGAGGTTGTCAAAGATCTTCCTGCCAGGTACAGTACAGGTTTGGTCCAGGTGGATCACCTGTCCCAGAGCAGACCTGACCCTGTTGGCGATGGCCTTGAACAGGATCTTATAGTCCACATTTAACAGTGAGATGGGTCTCCAATTTCTGATGTCTGCCCTCTCCCCCTTCTGCTTGTAGATGAGGGTAATGGTGCCTTTCCTCAGACTCTGACATACTGCCAGATCGAAGCATAGCATTGTACACTTCCAGCAGGTCCGGGCCCATCCAGTCCCACAGAGCTGAGTAGAACTCCACCGGTAAGCCGTTGCTTCTGGGAGTTTTATTCAAATGAACGGAATGGACAGAGCCAGTCGGCTCAGATGCTCCTAACTTCAATTAAACAGCGCAGAGCTTATTAACAAGGCAGCCCTCCGAGACAAGAGAACCAAGCACATGCAGCACTCTTTGTAGTGCTGGAGGTGGTCCAGCCCAGGCAGTTCAAAAGGACCAATGGCCCAGTGCCAGCAAGAACTAATCAATCACCGGAGACCAGTGGCCCAAGGCCAGGGACAAAGGTGCTTAAAGGGCCAATTGTCAGGTATGCACTTGATGGGTGGGGTGGAGCAGGGCCTTCATTGACAGTGGTGTATCTTTCAGCCAGGTGCTGGGCAGTGCTGTTATGTGACATCCACGACCCTTCACAACACACCTCCCCAACAGTTCTAGCAAACCTGCCCGCAAGAATATTGGTCCCCTTCCAGTTCAGGTGTAACCTGTCCCTTTTGTACAGGTTGTACCTTCCCCAGAAGAGATCCCAATGATCAACAAATCTGAAACCCTGCCCCCTGCACCAATTCCTGAGCCACACATTCATCTGCCAATTCATTCTATTCTTATCCTCACTGGCACATGGCACAGGCAGCAGTCCAGAGATTACTACCCTTGAGGTCCTGCTTTTCAGCTTCCTACCTAGCTCCCTATATTCTCCCCTCAGGACCTCATCTCTTTTCCTACCTATGTCATTGGTACCAATATGTACAATGACCTCTGGCTGTTCACTCTTCCCCTTCAGAATGCTGTAGACCCGATCTGAGACATCCTTGACCCTGGCACTCAGGAGGCAACATACCATCTGGGAGTCTCTTTCACATCCACAGAATCTTCTGTCTGCCCCCCTTACTATGGAATCACTACCACCCTCCTCTTCTCTCCCTCTTCCCTTCTGCTCCACATGACTAGGCTCAGTGCCAGAGACCTGGTCACTACAGCTTTCTCCAGTAGGTCATCCTCCCCAACAATATCCAAAGTGGTATACCTGTTATTGAGGGGAACTGCCACAGGGGTACTCTGCACTACCTGCCTATGTTTCCCAGAACTCCCACATCTCACAAGCTGAGCACACCACTGATCCTGGAGCTATTCTCATTACTCTGGCCTGGCACTAAAGGAAACACCAAAGCAAAGAAAGGAACTTACCAGAGACTTCCCTTCACCTCTTCTCACTGAAGCTTCTTGAGCCAAAGCCTCAATCCCCAACTCTAACACTAGTCCACACCAACAATGGCTGCTCCCAAAATGGCCACTCTGCTTATACCTGCCTTCCCATTATTTGCTGCTGTTAATAAGCCAATCAACTGGTAACAATTTGCAAATGTGCCTGATTTAGACCCTTGCAAGGTGAAACTCACAAGCACAGGCACAGAGACTCACCTCTTTTCAGAAGGTCCTGCTCCAAATCTAGCTCCAGCTCCTGACTCTGCAAGGTGAAACTTGTTGACATGGAAGTCAGACAAGCTGACGTGAGAACAGGATGTTCCTGACCAATTTCTGTGGAAGAGCCAATAATAAGTACAGCCAACGTGGGCCATTAAATCAGCTTTATTGAATTATCATTAATTATATATGCATCTACATAAAATGATGAGCAGTCAAAAGACTCCAGTTATCCCGCCAGGTGAGGGTGGTTGTGCACACCATCTACCTCAGGATGAAAGGGCTTCTAGTTTTGTACATGGTAGCCTGTTTCCTGGTCTATTAAAAGTTCAGCAAGAATAACAGTTCTCTGCAGTCACTAAATGTCAACAATTCCTTTCCTCCCACAGACGCTGCTCCACCCACTGAGTTCCTCCAGAAGATTGTTTGTTGCTCCAGACTCCAGCACCTGCAGTTTCTTGCATCTCCTCTGCAGTCACTGCTTGTCTAAAAAATAACCTGGGAGAAATGAATACCCTGGGCATCTTAAACTTGGCTTTTCACTGGAGTCATTGTACATCTTGGGTTAAACTTAATGCTGTAGAGCTACCTGTTGAAGATAATCTTGTGCCTTCAAGTCTCAGTATATTTATGGATTAGATTGGGACCCACTCATTTAACTGATATTCCTTTTTCCATGGTCATTTGCATCAGAAACTATTAGGTATCAACACGAAAGTGTACAACTGCTCTGTTCAGTCCCACAACCTCACTAAATCATTAAAATAGCGCAAAAGAAATTTAAACTTTACATTGTAAATTAACCACTGCCTACACAGTTATTTGAAAAATATGGAAAATAATTTGTCACTTTTCTTGTAATGCGTTAATGGGAATTCTAAAGAATAAGAACACCTGTGTAAAACAGCAAGATTATTTCAAGTGATTACCGTGTTCTCTATGTCATTTATCATTGGCTTTGACAATAACTCCCCTACTATTTTGGTGGAGGAAAAATTAATTGCTACGTTCTTAGGCGGAATGCTCAGTCCTTAAATGAAAGGATTGAGCGTGTGATTAATTTTATTATACAGTATTTGACCTCTTTCATATAGCAATAACTCACATGCACTCAATTATTCCAAGTGCACAGGCTCTTTCTGGAAGCCAATTAATAAAATAAAAACTTGTCCCTCTCCAACAACACTCTGAAATCAAAGAATGCCCAGAAAGAGAATGGAGTTTTGAACTACATATTAAACCATGCTGCTTAGATCTTGAAAGCTCGAAAGTGCAAAGGCCTTTCAAAATATATTTGAGTGATAGAGAAATTAATTGCTGCATTCTTTGACAAAGTGTTCTGTCCTTAAATGATTGAATTGACTAGAGGGTTCATTTTATTAAATTCAAGAGCTCTCTTGGAGCAATCAGTTTTGATGAGAGACAGCTACCGAGGCTCTAAGCTGTAGAATTTTCTCCCTAAAACTAACGGCCTTTCTTCTTTTAGGACATTCCATCACTTTGACAAAATTCTTAGGCCATCTGCCCATCAGTCCTCACATCAGTGTTTAAGTATTAAATTTTAAAATGCATCAAATGAAGTTCCTTGAAGGTGCTGCATCTAAACAAATTTTTGGCCATGAGTCTCTCCCAACTGCATTGATGTGGAAGCTATGACGGTTGTGGACTATTGGTGGTGGATGACTAATTTTGGTGAGCTCTTTTTGCTGAGGTGATTTCTGAAAACTCTGGAAGTCAAGGATATAAGTAGTTGCTACTTCTCCTGATCTTCTTCATCCTAATATTTGGGTTTTGCTATTCTGGTAAGAATACGTTATAAATCCCAAGGTTACAGTTATTAAGCACAATTGTATTATGTACGCAGATTTTCATATTACATGAATTGACATGTATGCAAATTTATATAATTGCTTTTCCTTTCCTTACTTTAAATTCACGCTTGGCAATGATAATGTAGTGATTATGTTTCCGGTTTAATAAGTTGCAGACAAGGAACAGTGATCCAGAGACAAGGAGTTCAAATGCCACCATGGCCTCTGTGGAATTTAACTGTGCTTAATAACATAAAGATATAAGTCTTGTCCTAGTAACATTGACTATGAAACAACCATATTGTCATAACAACAAACATATGGTTTATCAGGAGAGGGAACCTGCTGTCCTCATCTGGTCTGGCTCGTGTGTGACTTCAGACCAACAGCAATGGTGAAATAGAAACATAGAATTTGTAAGCAGGAGTAGGCAATTTGGCCCTTTGAGCCTGCTCTGCCATTCAATATGATCATGACTGATATTCTATCTTAATACCATATTCCCACTTTTTTCCCTGTATTTTGATGAATTTTGTATCGACAGAATGTATCTATTTCCCTTGAATCTATTCAGCTGCCACAGGCTTATGTGGAAGAGAATTCTATGAGTCTGATTCTAACCCTCTGAATGAAGAAATTTCTCCTTTTCTTGGTCCCCAATATCTTGGATCACATCTTGAGATTGGTTCTAGAACCCAAACAGGGGAAACACCCTCCCCACATACAGCCTGCCAAGTCCTTCAGAATTTTGAACGTTTTTATGAGATCATCCTTCCTTCTTCTAAACTCCAGTGAGTACAGGCATAGACAATCCAATCTCTTTTTATACGACAGTCCCGCCATCACAAGAATTAGTCTGTTGAAACTTTATTGCAGTGCCTCTGTGTAAGGAGACCTAAATTACACTATACCGTAGGTATGGTCTCACCAAGGCTCTGTATAATTGTGGTAAGACATCCTTGCTCCTCTACTCAAAACCTCTTGCAATGAAGGCCAACATACCATTTGCGTTCTTAACTGTTTGTTCCATGTTTGTTTCCAGTGCCTGGTGTACAAGGACACCCAGGTTCCTTTGTACATCAACATTTCCCATCCAACATTATTTAAAGAATATTCTGCCTTTCCGTATTTCCTTCCCAAGTGGATAACTTAGCATTTGAGTTTGCCCATTCATTCAATTTGTCTGCTTTGTCTTCATTGCTTTGAGGCCTCCTCAAAACCCCACCCAGTTTCATGTAATCAGTAAGCTTGAAAAGATTATGTTCGGTTCCCTCATCCAAATCATTGATATATATTGTAAATATTAAGGCCCAAGCACTGATCTGTGCTGCACTTCATGAGTCACCACTTACAACCTCACAAAAGACCCATTTATTCCTATACTCTGTTTCCTGTCTGTCAACCAATTTCTGATCCATGCCAATGTATCACACCCAATCCTTTATGCTCTAATTTTGCACACTAACTTCTTTTGTGGGACCTTATCAAAGTATTGCAAGCCACAGCATAGTAAGGTATGCAGTTCAAGGCAATTAGGAACAATCAATAAATGCTGATCTTGCCAGTGACATGTACTCCAGTAAACACACAAAAAAAAGTTAAATTTAGATAAAGTGATGAATAATATTTGGTTGATCAAAAACAATGTTGTTTTTTTAATTGCTATTAAATATTAAAAAATGAAGAAATGGGCACCCTTCTATTAATTAGCCATATTCATTTTGAGTTGCTTAAGTGAATAATTAATGACATTGGAAATCTTTGCCCAGCATTTTTATTAGTTATAATATAAATCAGCACTTAGTAAAAACATTCCTGATTAACTGAGGTGGATTATGAATGACTCATTTAATACCCACCGCATAAACAAATTTATTTAAAGTTTAACATGTTGAAAAAAAAATTGAAGGTGATTTGCAACATCAGAAAACAAGGATACAGCTAATGCAGATAGCCATAATGCAATGATTTATCTTTTAATATGTACCTAGTGATGTCACAAACATAGTAACTAGGGTCATGCAAAGATATAAATACTGCCGAAATCATGTGGTTCGAAGCAAAGCAAGAAACTTCAAAATGAAGAAAACAAAATACTTTCTCATTGCAACCCTTGTGATTTTCATTTTTGTTGGTGAGTACAATTTTCTCAATCTCTTACAACACAATATTCAAAATGATTGATGAGATTTTTTAAAGTTGTTGTTTTATAAGGTACAACTTCCAGTTTCAGTAACATATTATTTTGACATTAATAATACCTGCAAATGGAATAACAGTAAAATAAAATTTCTAAATAACTTGCATAGCTAGTCCAATTGATTGAAAATACATATTGCACCTCAATCTTGCATGATCCATCCCTCAGCAAGAACTGATTTGTAGAGAATGAAAACAATTAGCGACAAAGTAAAATTCTTAGATTATTTGAATAGGTTCTGAACTTTTATTAATACTATAACTGGTTATGCATATTTCAGAATTTAGTTCACTAGGAGTTCCTTCACATGCGGGTCCACAATATGGATTTATTGAAAAAAAGAGATCTCCATATGCTTAAAGGGATCAAACAAACCTTCAATTATTGTGTTTTAATTTGCACTATTTGTTTATTTCTTGGTTGAGGAAACTTTTTTATTAATTAAGCTGTCATGGTGACTCAAGATGTCCACAAAAGGAATCTTTCTAAACTGAGGAATATACTTATTTCGATATGATATTTGACAAATTTTTAATTTAATATTTCAAAAGACGACTTCCAGTTTCTAACATGTTTTAATGTATTGGAACAAATTATTGCCTTGCATCACTTTTCCCACAAAATGTTGTAGGCTGCAAAATCAAGTTAGTTAATCCTTCAATTATATTGAAATGATTGTATTTTTCAGGTATGTCCATAGCTAGTAAGATGAATGAAGAAACGGAACAAGTAAGATGATAATTTGATTTGCTGTTTGACAGTTAAAAGGATTTTCCCAGGATTTGTTTCTTATTATTGAGTTGTGACATTTTTAATTCCTCGTAGCCGGCCTGTGATAAATATAATTTGCCAGGATGTCCAAGGAATTATGCTCCAGTCTGTGGCACAGACGGTAACACATACTCAAATGAGTGTTTGATGTGTGTTGAGATCAAGTAAGCAAATTAACTATTTCTTTCTGATTAGGTAAAGGAGTAGTAAAGATATATCACCTAAATACATAGCACAATTTATTTGCAAAAATATTGGTGGGATCTCTTATAATAAGGAAAATTATATAAGTTAGTTGTGTAACCAACATTTAGCCAAACATATGCATACTACAAATCAAACATTTACTATTCTAAGACAAAATAAGAACCTCTCTATAAGTTAGAAAACAAAACATTTTTGTATGAGTAAGCTTTTTTCCTATTGGAAGTACTATCAATAAAACAATTTCCAATTGTAAAGATCCGTATTTCATAAAGGAATAACATTGGTAGATTTGGTTATGAGCAGGAATATATCTGGAAAATTCTGAGAAATAATGAATATATTTTCCAATAATGGTTACAAGTTTAGAATATTATGAAGCTAAGTTAAGGAGACATTGGCTCTGAATTTTCTCAGATGTTCTGACCTTTTTAAGACCACTTGCTGAAGTCTAGAATTGTCTCGAGAGTCTCTGAATGCCAAGTTAATTTGGCCTGGTATTTCCTGGCAACAACTCGAAATGTTGACCATCCCTCTGCCTCCACAGATGCTGCCTGACCTACTGAGTTCCTACAGCAGTTTGTTTTTTGGTACCTGATCTGCACTTATTTGGAACAGATTTTTAACTGTGAGGCTTTGTGAAGTAGAAGACCTTCTGGTTGTAAGTGGCGTCATGTGGAAGGGCTAGAACAAGCCCCACCCATAGAAATGATTTGATAACTACTAAACCATGCCCCCTGCCTTAACAACTGTCAAACCTGTTAAGAAATATTCACAAACATTTATAAAACTATTAAAACCATTGTTTTAATTATTACATCAAGAAGATATTTTAAAACACGAGAAAAATCTTAAAGATCTAATGCAATTAACTCAAAAGGTGACCGGAAACTTAACTCACAGCTGTTCCCCTTCATTGAAGTTAATGGAGGTGAAATGGCACCAGGGTTCAGTGGGCAGATTCTCCAGAGCAATTGCTGGGGAACTGGAGGAAGTTGAAAACCTTCTGCTGGACCCCTCTAGTGTCAGAGTGCAGTTCAGCAGCTGCACTGAGTTCCCCTCAGGAAATCCAGGACTTCTGCAATCACACACATATGTAGAAGCTCTGCGGTCCCCACTGGTCACTGGGGGAAATGTAAGCAGTCCCCCATTTCTCAGAAAAATCCAGGGTATGGATTTTTAAGACTGAGCCACTCAGGTTGTTGACAGGGAGATATAATATGGAATATAGAGCTAAGGCACTCAAATTGAGATGGGTTACAGATCAGCTATAACAATGCCACTTTATAATTTATGTGTTGGAAGTAAAATTGAAGTACCATAGATGCACAGAAACATAGTTATAACACTGAAGTGGCAGTAGGTCTGAGAGAATGTGTGGCCATTAATTCTCCCAGAAAACTAAAACTTACTTGGCATTATTTGTCAATGCATAATAATATGTATAACTGGCAAGTATGGATCTGAAAATATGGAGTAGAATTAAGGTCAATTAAGTTGTCAGTGTCAGAAGAATATTAACACAATTGAATGCTGAATAAATTAGGGTGTTTCTGAATTGGTGGAGGTAAAAAAAAACAGATGTTTTTAAACATTCCAAGGATGTGGTAGTGAATAATCACTTAGTGATTGCTTTATTTGTGGGAATATATCAATATGCTTCAGATGTTCATTTTGGAGTTCTGCCATTTTCAACTTAAAGTGTGTTTACCTACCTTTAGAAATGTTCTGAAGTTTTCTCTTGGACCTAATAACCTTGAGTTCAGCTGTCAATCTAATTTGTCGGTAATCAAAGATAATAAAGGTTAATAATCACTACCTCACAGTAAATAGCCTTTATTCTCCTTCAGGCAAAGAAAGGCCAACATTCGTATAACTCGACGAAGAGAGTGCTGATGTTACACATTTCAACACTAGAAGATAATGTGCATTGTTGCAAATGCAATGACTAAGTTGTTGATAAAATAAACAGAATAACTACTTACCACGTGTTGATTTTATTTCCTCTCTCTTACAAGTCAATATAATAATCTGGTTAGTTTGCAGTTGAGCATTTTCATGAAGGGGAACATGACTGATACAATCCACATTCCAAAGTGGGGTTACGTCTATTAATCCCAACACGTATTTTCTTAAGCATAGTATTGAAGAGAGGTGTTACATCTTGGACGGTGGTGGGTTGCATGGTGGCTTGTGATGTCGGGTGTGGTGATTAGCTGATTTAATTCACTAAAGAGCTGGTCAATTAGTTTCTCCAATCCAAAGAGTTTCCTTGAAGCTGTTTAGCAGTGATTATAAATGATGGACATAGAACAGTACAGCACAGGGACAGGGCCTTCGGCCTATGATGTGCCGAACTAATTAATTAAACTAGTAATTAAATGCCTAACTAAACTAATCCCTTCTGCCTACACTATGTCCATATCACTCCATTTTCTGCACATTCAGAGAGTGTGCTTAAGAGTGCCTTAAACATCTCTATCATATTAACCTCCACTATCACTCCTGGCAGCACTATCTTATAAACTTCTGTCAGGTCTCCACTCATTCTCTGCTGCTCCAGAGAAAGCAACCCAAATTTGTCCAACCTCTCCTTATAGCACAGGTGCTGTAATCCAGGCAGCATCCTGGTAAACCTCTTCTGCACCCTCTCCAAAGCCTCCATATCCTTTCTATAACGGGGCAACCAGAATTGAATGCAATACTTGGGATGAAACCTAACCAACGTTTTATAAAACTGCAGCATAACTTCCCGATTCTTGAACTAGTTGCCTCAACTAATAAAGGCCAGTATGCCATATGCCTTCTTTACCACCCTATCAAACCATGCAGCCACTTTCAGGGAGCTATGGACTTGGACCCCAAGATCTCTCTGTACATCACAGAAAACTTCCAGTGCCCCTGGTGACTAAACCTGCAGGAAGTGTGTCCAGCTGCAGCCCCTGACTGACCACATCGAGTGGCTGGAGCTGCAGTTGGACTCACTCAGGAGCACCTGTGATGCTGATACAAGAGACCAGAGCTTTAGTGAGGTAGTCATGCCAAAAATTCAGGCAGCAGGTTGGTGGGTGACCTCCAGGAAAGGTAGTGGCTGTAGAAAGGCTGTGCAGGATTCCTCTGTGGCTATTTCCCTCAGTAATAAGTATATTGTTTTGCATACTGTGGGGTGGGGGGGAGCAGGGTGGGGAAGAATGGCCTTTCAGAGGAAAGCAGCAGCAGCATCTTGGTGTGTGGCACAATGACTGGCTCTTAATACACAGCAGGGGAGACAAGGAGAGCTGTAGTGATAGGAAACTCCATAGTTAGGGGACAGACGGGAGTTCTTGTGGCTGTGATGGAGAATCTAGGATGATGTGTTACCTCCCGGGCGCCAGGGTCAAGGATGTCTCTGAGTGGTTGCAGAACATTCTCAACAGGGAAGGGGAACTGCCAAAGGTTGTTGTACACATTGGTACCAATGACACTACATGATAAATATTGCATGAAATCTTTGTGGGAAGAACTGTACAATAGTAATGGGCTCGGAGAATATTTTTTGTCCCATGACATTGATTGTTTATAAGAATCTCCTGGAAATAATTACTTGGTACCTTGCATAAGATCATCCATCTTCCCTCGCATTTGGACCCAGATGTTCTTATTTGTTGCCCTGTCATATGTCTTCTGTGAGTAGTTTGGGTGATTCCTCTCCAGGAACGCTGCCTTCTGTAGTAATCAGTTGGACTCACTGTGTATATTAGTAGTAACTTACAGGCACCATCCATTAATATCACAAGAAGAAACAGTGCAAGCTATTAAAATCCTTCCCATTGCAAATAAAATTTCATTCAAGGATTCCTTGGTTGTTATTTTGCTTTCTTTAAACGATGCATTTTGTTTGTAGTTCCTGAAGGAAAACCTTAAATATGACTTCTCTGCAATGTTCTGATTGCAATTGTAACCCATTACATACATTCTCCCTGGTCTAGAAAACACAGTGCACTGTTATGGTTGTACCATATGATAGCTGCATGCGGTGTCCGGGACTGTTTCAGTCGTGGGTCCCTTGATGCTTACCTCAGTAGCAACTGAGGCAAAAGAAAATGTTCTGTCCAGGACTGAAATCAGGTCCAGGAAGGATTAGAGGGCAGAAAGGAGAGGCAGTCTAAAGCCCAGTCAGGGCCCATGGTAGGGGAGCTGGGTTAGGTCAGTCATCAGAAGGAATAGGGGTGGAGTCAGAGCTGAGGAGAGTGGAATCTGGAGCCTCCCATCAGGACCAAGGAAGGTTGAGACTATTAGGACAGGAAATGGCTGGGGTTTGGGGAATTAGAGGCCGGGGGGCGGGGGGGAGTTGGGGCCTTGAGAGAGCATGGAATTGGGCATTTGAAGGGTTAGGGGAAGAGGGCCTACACGATGCAGGAATGGGGAGATGGTGGTAGGAACTTGAAAGGTAAGTTTGGGACCTATCTGATTGGGATCCTAGTTTAGTGCTGCATCATGAAAACATAATCATCCTAGATGTGACCAGTTGTTTCTGGGATAACAAGCAATAATTTCCTCGACAAGACTCTAAAACAACTTTGTATGGGAAATGAAATCACATGGTGTATGTATGATGCTGATATCATCATGCTGGGAATTGCACAGCTGAACTTCTGGAGTGGTACAAAACAATTTTGAAATGGTCATCACACTTCAGATAAGGTACTTTGTCAATAATGTATCACAGAAATATATAGTGTCATGTGATTGAACATCTAGACTACTATTCATCAAATTCTAGAGCAATAAATAATCTGCTTTTGAAAATTTGATAATGGGTGGTTTCAAGTAACTATACCACAACAAACACTCGATTAAATACATGCATTTTCATATAGGAACAGATTTTATTCTTCCTATCGCCATCAGTACAAGGCTATGAATCCTCAGAAGATGTTTTGTCTCTTTTCCTCTTTTACGACAGCTTTGAGAGAAACTAATTAAACTGATAATATTATATATATGCAGTTATGTTTTTAAGGAAAGCACTGGGCTCTGATACTTATTCCTCAGTGAATTGATTTGCCTGGAAGTTCAGCCCAACATATTGAAATGATACATTGCTAATCTAAAACCATGCAATATTCGTTCAACCAGAAGATGGACCAATCATTGAAGAGGAGATATTACATCACATTGTTGAGAAAAATCGTATAATGGCAAACCTTAAATGTCAAATCTTGGAGCATGGTTTTGCCCATTATACTAATATTTTATCCAAATGACCATTTTCCATCTGTAAGTCTAAACAGAGAATATCAATGAAGATTTGATTTTTCGAGAATAGTATTCGATTCAGTTTGGACACACTTGTATTAATAAAGAGTAAAAACCTGGGCTGATCTTTTTCCTCCCTTGCAGATCAGTACCATCTGAAACTAGTTGTATACACCCTGTTGCTGATTCTGGGTGAAGTCAATACAGAACAAGATTGAGCAATAAGATTTTCCTGGTGCGCTTAAACATGAAGCCAGACATTCACCCACTGATTCTCTTTTGCTGGTGCTGCATCCTCTTCATGGATCTCTCTTCTATAAGTTTACAGAGAGCAGACTAATAGGTTAAATTCATCTATAATTTTCAAGTCTTTTTTAACAAGAAAAGTATTATATATGTCTGGACAGGGACACTAAACCTCAAAATGAAATTGGGAAACATTTTGTTGCATTCTTCGATTCTAACCCAATATTCAGCGAAAAATGAATAAGAAGCTGGGGAATCAATATTGTTTACTAGTTCTGAGGGATTGTTCTAAACATGCAGTGATATTTCAGCTGATCAAACAAAAACTACAGTAAACTTCTATTTGAATATATTATTATATATATTATCCACAATGCATGAGCTGGAAGGAAAATTTAAATTCAAACTAATTTTATAACATTAGTTTATCTTTTACATGTTGTTAAATAAATGATGAATTCAATTGTCTTGTTGCTGGCATTAAAACTGTCTCCAGGGAGCATTTTGAGTTACTCCATGCTGTTATCTAAAATAATTAAACAGGACTGAGATGAAGGTGTTGCAAATTGAATATTGATATATTTATCATTTTCATTATAAAGGTCATCAGACAGAAACTCACATTATATATCCAATTCAGTGATGTAATTCCATTTGTACAGGAATATTTTAATTTGGTTTTACAGCTGATGTCATAAAGTCCTAGATGACATATTTTTATATCATAATGTACAAAGGGAAATTGGAAATTTTGATTGGTTAATTAATGTATGCAGTATGATACTATTTCATAATATTATATATCAAAATTTGATTGACTGAAGAAAAGCAAGTATCTCTGTCTTTATACATTATGCCACATTCAGTCAATCACCTCAATAATTTCATTACTTTCCAAAATATAAATCGCAAATATTTATTCATAGTGTATATACTAGTAGCTGTCATAAGGACACAATTAAAGTTAACATACAACTCATTAAAACAATTTCCAACAATAACATATGATAAGTCAGTTTGACTAGAAAATTCATATGTGGCAACCACACACAGGTATTTATGCATATTGTATCTACTTATTAACACTCATAAATTTGAAGGTGTAGCGGCTAGCTACACTACTATAGAATAAAGACATGGAGTCTGTTGCTTGGAGTCAGAAGTCGATTGCTTGACAGGGGTGCACGCGCCTTTTAATACCAAAACTCTTCCCGCGCTTCAGTTCCTGCGCTGATGTCATGCGCGGGTCACCTGACCTTCCCGCACGCCGGCTTTCCTAGCCCAACGATGGAGAAGAAGGAGGGCCCCGTGCCATCTTGGGTCGGGGCCTCTGACGACGCTCGCAATCTCGGGAGCCGGTTCGACACCAGTAAGGTGAGTCACCACGAAGGATTGCTATATGTATATATTGCAACAATGCTCAGAGAGAAGCTTCCAGAAAGCTTTCTCTCTCTGTATAGTAACTGCTTGCTTGTCTCTAGGAGAATGCACACAAATAAAGAATCTCTCTCTCTCTCTCTCTCTCTCTCTCTCTCTCTCTCTCTCCCCCCCCCCACCCCCCAACACCCCCACCTTCTCCCATCTTCATAAGTTCTTTTGTTAGATCCGATCTTTGTCTTTGTGTTTAGTAAGCCCAAAAGCCAATTGGAAATAACTGAAGTATGGAAAATATGGCAGGTGACATCAATCTGCTTCACCCATGTGAAACCACACAAAAAATAAGTCAGTGTTTCCTCATGAGCGCTGGTGTGCTGGGACCATAAATCCTGAGATGTAATCTATGCCCTTTAGAATTTTACTGGGAACAAACAAAATTGGAAATATATATTTCAAAATTAAATAACATGGACGATCATACACATACATCAAGATTCCAAGTATCCCTGCAATCCAGGGACTATCTTCTAGAAAGATGAATAGTGTCCAGTTAAAGCAGACTAAAATTCTTTTGTTACCTGATTGCAAAGTATTATGCCTTATTGGGGAGGTAATTCTTCTCATTATTTCAAACCCAGCCCAATCATGCGAGTTGAATTCATGGCAGGATTACTCCAATCAAGGAATTATCAGTCCAGATTGACTACTTAGATGATCTGATGCTGGAGCAGGTCCCACTCTATGCCGCTGAAGAGTAAGGATCAATACAAAGCAAACACACAGTTTACAAATAGCAAAACCACTCCTGAGTCTAAACCATGGCTTTCAGCAGATACAGTATATTTCTGAAGCCATTTCAAAGAGAGTAGTAGCCATTAATTTGCCTTCTCAATCTACTAATTGACCAGTGGTTTTAAGACTCACCACAATTTTTTAGCTGCTTCTGCCACCATTTCACTCGATTTACTGTGGGATAGATGAGGAAAATTCAAGCTTTTTTGTCAGTTTTCTATTTGTTAAGTTAAAAAAAGAGAATAGCCTCTTTTGACATGACTTGCAAGTACTTTGCAATAGACATATTAACATATGAAAGCCCAGTGATCTTGTCCCAGTGCTCTCTTGGAATAGATACACTGGGAAAATGATATGTGCATCGGAAGGGTAGATGGGATTATTTATTTGAACGCACCTTTTCTTAACTTTCAGTTTTAACTAAATTGACTATTAATCTGTAACTAAACACTGCTAATCAAAGAAACTGCAAACTAAGATTTGTCAAGTTGTCTTCATGATTAATAGAATAGATCATTTGCTTTGATGTTTCCATATTATCATATTTCCTTACAACATAGAAGGAAGCCATTTTGGCTCATCCAGTCAATATCGACTCCCATTCCACTACTAATTTTTCCTGTAACATTTTCCCCCCATGTTACTACCAACTCCCTCCTGCCTGATATTCTACCGCTCATCTACACACAAGGGACAACTTACAGTGCATATCGTTGGGATGTGGGAAATAACACATCCACTCTGCTGCAGGCAGTGGCAGTAGCTCTTATGCTGCATCAGTGGGAATCTAATGGGGTAGCTCAGTTTCCTCAGGCTTCCCAGCTTTCCACAGAGATAACCTTGCAATTGAGTAGCTTGTCCCCTCTAACCTGCACTGTTCCCTCAGTCTTACTACCCCCTACTGCATGGGTAGAATTGCTGCTGACTAGCATATGTAAAGAGTTGTTACTGATGCTCCTTTTATACACTTCAACCCTCAGTTTATCCTATAAGAAGAACTGAAAACCAAGTATAGGATTAGCAGAAGAGGAATAAACTAACCGAAGAAGAAACTGACACCAGGTTGGCAGAGATGATTTTACATGAGAAACATTAAAAGTATAGAAACATAGAGAAATAGGAGCAGGAGAAAGTTCATTCAGCCCTTCAAGCCTGCTCTGCCATTCAACACAATCATGGCTAATTCTTTATCTGAATAACTTATTCCCATTCTCATAGAAATACAATAATTACATTTATTTAAAAGTAAGGAAGCTACTGGTAGTTTCATGATCACAGGGATAAATATACCTACTGATGAGGACATTTTAGGATAAGAGTGTTGATGGAAAGCCAAAGGATTTGAGAAGAGTTTTAAATCAAAGTTAGGAGAATTAAGCGAGAGTATGAGGTGAAAAAAAAACAACAAATATATCAGCAAAAAAAGAATAGTTTGGAGTCAAGTGAGACCCTGAGAGGATTGTGGATTAGAAATTCATCCCAGCCTGGAAAGGAGCATTGAAACCGCACTACATGGGGGACCCATATCAGTTTAGTGAGAAACCCCATCAGCTAAATCCTACTCTGCATGAATCCCAGTGCAGGCGGGATGAGTGCAGGAAGTCAGGTCAGGGCAGCAGATATAGGAGCAGATGTTAAAACCTGGAGCTTCATGAGGCTAGGGAGTTGGACATCAGGGGTTGAGTGATGAGTCATATGACTGAGCAGTGGGAATGAAGATGGACATTTGATTGGATCTGGATCTAGTGGGTACAGTGGGGGTGTTGTAATTGCCTGGGCATAGTAACAGGATCTGTATAGCATCAGCAACATTAGGGTGGGGGAAATAGTCTGGCATTAGGAACAAAAGACTGGGGTCTTGGATACCCTGACTGAGGACCAGGTAAGCTTGGTTCCCTTTAAGTGATATTGGGGGAGATCAAACATAACAGTCGAGGCCAGATTCAGTGTTGGCCTTCACCGTTTGTGGGCCTCAATTGTAGTCAGAGGATCAGGAACAAAGTTCCAGAACTGCATGACTTGCACACAAAGGTATTTAGATAAAATTTATTTAAATAACATAATAAAAGGTTTGGCTAATCAAGGCAATTTCTAGCCGACTATGAACCTATGGATAATTATCCAAAAAGAAAGAGATATTTAGTAAGTACTTTGCATTAGTATTTATTCAAGCCACAAGTATTGGAGAGTGCATTCTGAAGCAAATGAGAGTGAGTCAAATGACATTTTGCCGGATAAATGCATTTCTTTCCATTAGTTTGTAAGGTGGAGGTGGTACCACAGCAGTGCAGCATGGAGGCAAGTTGTCCTGTGAAAATTTGGGCACAAAATCTGGGAGCATTTGCTTCCTGGCAACCTGGCAAAAATTAACAGTAAATTCAAATTGATGGGCATTATGATGGTGTGATTTTATTTCTGGAAAATTTCTAGAACGTAGGATATTTTGGATGCTATTTTAGGTTTCTGCTATGACAATATTTTCAATGTTTCTCATCTCTTTCAATGGAAAATCACAGATGTGGGCAGGACTGTAGGGAGTTGTCAATGATAGCAAAGATATGCTGTGAACCTGGTAAAAAGTCTAGCTAAAATATTCAACAGCATGCCTTGTAAACAGATGCTTTCAGGTTCATTTCCACTGCCGAGAATATTAGGAAGTGCAGATAGGGGGCAGACATGAACTGCAGAATGGTCACTGTGTGTAAAAGTTCATACAAAAATAAACTTGGGAACGGTGAATGGAAAAAGAAATCCTTTCAGAATAAAAATAATCAGCTTTATTCTGGCTATGTTATATTTATATAAGTATTTTTATTCATAATATTTTCTCACTTAACTATCTCTGTTGACAGATCACTGCTTAAAATGAGGGTAAATGGCCCAGGAATTAGATCAAGCACCAATTCAGCATGTAAATCAATTATGGCATGTGTTGCATGGAGCTAATGACAGATTGGTTCTTCAACATCATTAAGATGGCATGAGTGAGCTGCAGCCTTCATTTACAGCTCCAGAGGCTATTAACCAGTTGGGTGAGAACCAGGGAGTTGTGGATGGGTATCAAGATCAGCCATCGTCAGCACGTCAGCAAAGATGTGATAAACCAAAGAAGAGACAAGGCTAAAGAGACATGCATTAATATGGGAATTTATAAACACACTCTAAGAGAAAGTAATAGAAAGTGTAAATCTAAGCAAAGGAGGCTTGGATAGCAAGAACGATAAAACAACAAAACTAACTGTTCTGTATTTGAGTGCATGTAGCATTCAAAACAAAGCAGATGAATTGAGAGCACAAGTAGAAATATGTAAGTATGAACTGATACCATTACAGAGACATGGTTACAGGATGACATAGATTGGGACGTGAATGCTGAAGCTCACATTACATTTGGAAAGGACAGGAAGCTTTGAAAAGGTGGGGGAGTGGCTCTGTTAATTAGTGATGATTATAGAGCAATAGAGAGGGATGACTTAAGTTCATGAAACCAGGATGTAGATGCAGCTTGGTTGGAGATAAGAGCAAAAGTTACTTCTGCGAGTAGTGAACAGGCCATCGAACAGCAACCACATGGTAGTAAATATCATAGAGGAAGAAGTGAAAGAAGTTTGTCAGAAAGGCATGGCTCATGGGGGATTTTATTTTACAAAATCAGATGGGCAACAGAAACCATGGCAGGCACTTAAGGGAATCTTACATAATCAATAGAATAGATATCTTCTAATAAGAAAGAAAAATTCCAAAGAGTGGGCCCACCATCCATCATTAACTAAAAAAAGTTAAACATGGCATCAGACTTGAAGAAAAAGCACATAGTAGTGCAAAGACAGGCAGCATGTCAGAAGATAAGATAAGATCTTTATTAGTCACATGTACATCGAAACACACAGTGAAATACATCTTTTGCTTAGTGATTTTTGGGGGGGCAGCCCACAAATGTCGCCATGCTTCCGGCGCCAACATAGCATGCCCATAACCTCCTAACCTGTACGTCTTTGGAATGTGGGAGGAAACCGCAGCACCCGGAGGAAACCCACACAGACACAGGGAGAACGTACAAACTCCTTACAGACAGTGGCCGGATTTGAACCCAGGTCGCTGGCACTGTAAAGCATTATGCTAACCACTATGCTACCGTGCCTGCCAAATTGCACTAAATATAGAAACCCACAAAGATTAATAAGAAAGAAAAAAATTATAGATAAAGCAAACTGGAAATATATAACCCTAACCCTAAATATATATACTATGGCTTCTATAGATATTTAAAAAGGAAAGAGTTAACCAAGTGAGCTCTGGTCCTATAGAAAGAGAGTCAGGGGAATTATTATTGCAAAAAAAGATGGCTAATTAATTTAGAGAGTACTTACATAAATCGTCATGACAGAAAATACAAATAACATCATAAATATAGATGTAAGTTGAGAATTGACAGGAAGGAAAGAAAATTATAATCACCAGGGAATTTGAGTTGTGGACCGACAAGTCTCTGTGTCCTGGTAGACTTTATGCAAGGGCTGGTAAGAGAGTTGATACATTGGTTTTATTTTTTTCAAAATGTCCTAAATTCAGGAAAGGTTCTACTAGATTGGAAACTAGCAAATGTAACTCCTTTATTCAAAAAGGAAGTGTGATAGAAAGAAGGACAGCATTTGATAAAGTGCCATGTCAAAGGTTGTTGCGGAAAATAAAAGCTAATAGTTTACGAGGTAACATGTTGGTGTGGGTAGAAGATTGGCAGGCTAACAGGAAAGAGAGGGTAGGCATAAATGGGTCTTTTTCTGGTTGGCAAAATGTCTCTAGTGGTGTGCCACAGGGATCGATGTTGGGGCTTCATCTTTTTACAATTTATATATATGACTTTTAGGAGGCATTGAAAGTATGGTCATTAAATTTGATGATGACAAAATGATAAAAAAGGAAGTAAATAGTGAAGAGGACATAAGGAAGTTATAAAGAGATATAGGTAGGTTAGGTGAGTGACCAAAGATCTGGCAAATGGAAAATAATGTGGAAAATGTAAAATTGTTCACTTTGGCGTGAAAAAAAATAGAAAACATATTAGCTAAATGCTGAGAATTGAGAGGGTTCTTTGGAGAGATCTGGGTGCCTTGTGAATATTTTACAAAATGCTAGGCTGCAAATACAGCAAGTAATTAGGAAAACTGACAGAATGTTATTATTTATTGCTAGGGGAATTGAATACAGAAGTAGGGAAGATATGCTACAAATATATATATATATATATATATATATATATATATATATATATATATATAAACCGGCAATGGTGAGATAACATCTGGAGCACTGAGCACAGTATTAGTCTCCTTAATTAAGCAGTGATGTAAAATGTTGGAAGCAGTTTTGAGGTTTACTAGACAATAACCCAGAATGGGTGGGCTATCTTAAGCAGAAAGGCTGCACAGACTTGCGAGTAAAACACTGAGACAGGACTTCATTGAAACATGAAGAATCCCAAGGATTCTTAATAGTTGATGTGGAGAGGATGTTTTCTCTTAGAGAAGAATCTAGAACTAAGTGTTACTGTTCAAACTTTGGCAGTTACCCATTTAAGACTCAATGGGCTGTGTGTCTTTGGAACTCTTTTTCTCAAACTGCAGTGGAAGCCAAGTCTTTAAATACTTTTACAGCAGAGGTGGAGATTCCCTGAGCATGGAGCAGGCTGATTGAGACCTGTGGCCATGAATGGTCTCAGACCTCCATGGTCATCAGCAGCGCAGGGTCACAATGAATTTTTATGTAAATTAATATTACAGGGGACAATTTTAACCCATATTTCTCAGATTTTACTCACAACATTGAAAGACGGCATTTGACCCATCCAGTCTATGTCAGCTCAGAGCAATCCCATTTCCCCATCCTAAGGGAAATCCTTAAATCATGTAGAGCTTGCTACTTTAAGTGCGATTTATTTCTTGTTAAACTGTGTGAATGTGAAAGTGACCTTTTGCTTCAATTCCTGTGGATAATTAGTGGTCACCTCATATACTGATGACATTATCATGAGCGTAAAATAGAACAGTGAATTGACTTCAGTAGTAGGGTGAATCATTAAGAATCAAATCCAATTTCTTGACTGGTGGAACTTCATGAGAAAATGGGAACAAGCACTTCAAACATGTCAAAAATTGTTTTTTTAACATATGATTTATGCGTAAAAAAGGTGCAAATAGATCCAGTTTGCAAGCTCTGATGTGTTGCTGGTGATCATGGATTAGAAGCCCTTATTATGCTGTTATTTTGCAGCACCTACCCTCACATAATTGGTTTTAGGGCAAGCCCAGAATTTATATCAACTACAGAGTTCTTTCCTACTGTTCCTGGAAGTGTATGTAAACACAATAAAAGTACTTCCACATGGTATCAATCCAAACATGAGGTGCAAAGTGAGTGTTGTTCTGCTGCAGACTTGTAGGAGCCAGAGATAAGGAACTGGATTTATACAATGAAACAAGTGCAAATGGGAAAATAGGATAGACAAATTCTCCTGACCGAGTGATGGTTTCTATCCCATGTTACTTAAAGCAATAGGTGAAGTAGTTACATGCATTCATCCCAATTTTTGAAGTTATTTTTAAATTCAAAATATAATGGCTTGGATTGTAAAGTTGTAGATATGACTGTGTTGTTTAATAGGAAATGGAGAAGGGAAGAAATCAGAAATGTCCACAGAGTTATCATTTAACCTGGTCATCAGTGAGGAAGGCTTAGATTTTAGATTTTAGCCTTCAGGCAGATTCTGCATTGACAGTGGGAGGATGCACTGGGTTGGGGGGTGGGGGGAAGTGGGGTTAGCTGAGTGTGGGTCTGGGAGAGTGGAGAGACACAGACCCAGTGACTAAAGAGTGGGAGTCTGGCGGAGCAGCGCGACACAACTCAGTGAGTAAAGAGCAGAAGGGTGGAGGGACGCAGGCCCCATGAATCAAGAGCAGGTGTTTGGGAACACTCGGAGAGTGACATTCCCAACATGAAGAATCTGCAGTGAGATACCACAGGTAAAGCAAGTAAGTGATTAGTGTGATTACAGACTAAGCTTAAATTAACGTATAGCAATCACATTTTTAACAACTAAAATTAGGTTAGTAATCTAAATAAGGGAAATCATTTGTTAAACTAGCTGATTAACTAAGTAAATACTACTACAAATTAATTAAATTAATATGGAACATGTGGGAGTTTGTGGACACTCTTGTCCAAGGTGACTACATGTGAAATAATTGTCTACAGTGCGAGAAAATTCGGTGCCACTTGAGGTAGAGTCTGAACTGCAAACACTGTAAAACATCAGGGAAAGAAAAAGTTCCTAGGCCTTTTTGCTCCAGCAGGAAGTCACACCACTTAGGTTAAATGCTTGGAACTGATCTTTGGTCAGGATAGGATGATAAAACTGTGAATGAGACAGCTACTGGCATCCAAGAGCCACTATAGCAGGAGCCTGAATCCGTGCACATGACCAATAGATTTCTACTATCGTACACAAATGTTGGGATCACAAAGGGGGACAAGCAAACTGACCTCTGCACCGTGATAAAGGAAGTGGGAAGGGGGAATAAAAGGAATGTATTGTGATGTGCACTGCCCCTTGCAGCCAGGAGAAGAAATAGACCTTAAGCCTCCATTGCCTACTTGTGTCACGGTTTGGGACAGCCTGGAGAAGAACTTGGAGTGGGAGAGGAAAGATCCAGTTGTCATCTTCCGCATTGGTACCAATGACATAGGTAGGACGAAGCAAGAAATTCTTTGGAGAGATTTTGAGTAACTTGGTGTTAAATTGAAAAGACAAGCAAATTGCCACAGGGTTAATAACATAGTGATGAATGTGTCGCTTGAAGTTTGGCATGGGAGAAGTGGGCATCAGCACTGGGGAAAGAAGGAGCTGTTCTACTGGGACTGCAAGGACCAGAGTTCTAGTGAATTGAATAACTAGGGAGGCAAATAGGGCTTTAAATGATGGCTGGGGTATGGGGGAGGGCAGAAAGATCTCAGCGGAGAAAAATATAGAATGCTCAAGAGGGACAATAAGGAACCACACAGGATAGGGATAACCAGATGGTGTTAGGAAGGGACAGAGCAATCAAAGTGTGCATTAACAATTAAGACTGGGCAAGAAAAAAATGGTAATTAAACAAATAGGTTTATAGTACAAATTAAAATAAGATGTCTAAAAAAAGTTAAGATAAAAAGGTGTTGTACCTAAATACTGTATGTGAAGCATTCGTAATAAGGTGAATGAATTAACAAAGCAAATAGATGTAAATGGAATAGACGTAATTATCTTTATGGAGACATGGCTGCAGGGTGACCATGGCTGGGGGCTGAATATCCAACGACATTCGACATTTAGGACTGACAGGCAAAACGGAAGAGGTGGTGAGGTGGCATTGTTAGTGAAGGATGACATCAGCATAATAGTGAGAAAAGACATTAGTTCAGAAAATGAAGGTGCAGAATAAGCCTGTGTAGAGCTAAGAAGGACCAAAGGATGGAAGTCATTCATGGGAATTTGTGTGCAAAATCAAAGTGCATAGAATGGAAATGGTTGACAAGCAAGAAACCAAGATAATGGTATAAGAAGGCAATTAGGAAAGCATGGAAGTGTAGTAGTGGTTAGTGTAACACTATTATAGCACTAGCAACCCAGGTTTAATTCTGGGTGCTGTCTGTAAGGAGTTTGTATGTGCTCCCTGTGTCTGCATGGGTTTCCTCCTGGTGCTCCAGTTTCCTCCCACATTCCAAAGATGTATGGGTTAGGAAGTTATAGGCATGCTATGTAGGCGCCAGAAGCATGGTGACACTTGCGGGCTGCCCCCAGAACACTCTGTGCAAAAGATGTATTTCACTGTGTGTTTTGATTTACATGTGACTAATAAAGATATTTTATCTTAAGTGGTACGTTGGCCTTCGTTGCTAAAAGTTTTGAGTGCAGGAGTAAGAATGTTTTGCTACAATTTTACAGGTCCTTTATTAGACCACATCTGAAATACTGAGTACAGTTTTACTGTCCTTACCCAAGAAGGAGGGAGTGCAGTGAAGGTTTACTAGACTGATTCCTAGATGCCAGGACAGCTGTATGAGGAGAGATTGAATCGACTAGATTCGTATTCAAAAGAGTTTAAAAGAATGAGAGGAGAACTGACTGAAACTAGACAGGAGAATGAGAGGAGAACTGACTGAAACTGACTGATTCTGCCAGAGCTAGACAGACTAGATGTAGGGAAGATGTTTTCCTTGGGCTAGGGTGTCTGGAATAAAGGGTCACAATCTCAGGTTACAGGGCAAGAGATTTCAGACTGACACTGTAAGCCTTCATTCAAAAATTTCTTCTCTCAGAGATTGGTAAACCTGTGGAATTCTCTACCACAGAGGCCAAGTTACCAAATATTCTTACTAAAGAGATAGATAAATTCCTGGATGCAAAAAGCATTCTGAGCCTAAACTCTGCTCCTCTTGCACCCTAAGCAGTGCTGTAAATGCTTTCACCTTATTGATTCAATTCTTCTATTGGTTGTCAGTTGTGAGCTTCCTGTGGCTTGGGGAACCCAGGCATGTGACTATGTTTAAAAATACAGTGAAGGCAGGCAGCCTAATGATCTGTTCTGTTGCCCAAGCAGGTTGGTTGCTTGCATTTTGTCCCATTGCCATTAAGATCTTAACTTACCGTGGTTAAGATGGGTTTGATTCCTGTTCTACACAATACATTTTTAGCTCTGGCACAACACCAACCCACCCATTTTAGGAGTTAACATTCAGTTAAGATTCTTATACTATGAGTGAGAACTTGGGCAAGTATGAACTACTAAAGAGTCAGTGTGGATTTGTAATGGGTCATGTCTCAATAATAAAATGAATTTTTCTCAAGAGACAACAACTTGCCAGATAGAGGATTATCCATAAGACCTCTGATGAAATTATTATTAGAATGTGGCGACTCACCGTCTAGTCGGGCGAACCGGCTCGGCAGTCGGGTCGCGCGGAGTCGGAGCGACGAGGCCCAAGATGGCGGCGGGCCTCGTCTTTCCGAGCGACGGGGAGAACCCGCGCGCGGGAAAGTCCTGATGACGTAGGACTTACGTCATTGCTGGTTTTTTGGGCGGGAGTTTTTCTCCCTTAAAGGGCCCGCACAAGGCGGGAAAATAAACCAGTTCTGTTTGGCAATCCTCCGAGTAGAGCCTTGTTTTATTCCGCGGTAGCAACCGCTACAAGAAATAAAAAAATGCAGTTTAAAATGTAATCAATTCAGGCTCCATTAATAATTTCATCATTGTTATTTCCATCTTTCTTTTTTCCATAAATTTGTGTTTGTTTATGAGGAATTATGGAGACCAGCCTCTGTTGTGAGCATGTCTTGAATTCAATTCTGTGAAATCCAATTAGTTGTGTTTCAGATTACTGAGCAGGCACAATGATATTCATGGAGAGACAGATGGTTGAATTGAGACCAGTGCAAAGTAAATTTTCCTGCTTCAGGAGAAATTTGTTAGAGTCAATACTGGCATGTGGTTTAGTTATTGAGGCAAGGCCTCCCTGCACGTAATACTGTACAGATCATAGTTGATAGACAGAATAAGAAACTTGAGCTTCAATAGATTTTGAAGTTAATGGAAACGTTTGCTAGTATGATAAACAAAAAACACACAGAGCTCACAGACACCACATATTTGTCAAAAGCATCAAATATTCTTAAGGCTATAAAATTATATCTACTGAATCTTATGGTGGTACAATTGGACAAATCATCTACCTTATTCAAGCCGGAGTTATTGGCCCTGTAATTGGTCAAGGATTGCAAGACCATCTACGTCATTTTGGATGCTATTACTAATATCTTCCTGACTGCAGAAAATGTTGAAGAAACAGATAAGCTTTGTTAACTTATCCTGCACCATTGCCCATCTCCAGTCACAATAAAAACCTTCATATTATGCCTTTGTCACACCTAGAGCCTACAATTCCAATGACCTCCCAGCTGGCTCCCCGTACTCCAAAATCTGTAAACTTCCTAAATGAAGGGTCTTGACCTGAAACATTGACTGTCCATTTCCCTCTATAGATGCTGCCCGATCCGCTGAGTTCCTCCAGCATCTTGTGTGTTGTTCCTAAATATATGCCCATATCCCACCCTGCCTCGTATCCAATTCTGCCTGCTCATTATCCCTTTCCTCACCAGCTGCATTGGCTCCTAGTTCTTGAATATTTCAAATCTAAAATTGTTAACAAGTGTTTCGGTCCTTCCATTCAGAAATTGGTGGTAAAATTCTACTTCACAGCTTAACAAGGCAGAAATAATAAAATAAAATCTGCTGATATGAATTTAATTCAGCATTTGAGGGTGGAGCTCTTTGGTTCGGTCATGAATAAATTCAAGAAAATATTCATATCATATTTCAGACTTCCATTCAAATAAATCGATGAAAGGCTTTTCATGATATTTGTTAATGATTTGATTGAGGGGGTAGAAGGGTGGGTTAGCAAGTTTGCAGATGACACAAAGGTTGGTGGTATTGTGGATAGTGTGGAGGACTGGTGAAGATTGGAGAGGGATATTGATAGGATGCAGAGCTGGGCTGACAAGTGGCAGATGGAGTTCAATCCAGAGAAGTGTGAGGTGGTACACTTTGGAAGGACAAACTCCAAGGCAGAGTACAAGGTTAATGGCAGGATTCTGGGTTGTGTGGAGGAGCAGAGGGATCTGGGGTTTCATATCCACAGATCACTGAAAATTGCCTCACAGGTGGATAGGGTAGTTAAGAAAGCTTATGGGATGTGAGCTTTCATAAATCGTGGGATTGAGTTTAAGAGCCGCGAGGTAATGATGCAGCTCTACAAAACTCTGGTTAGACCACACTTGGAGTACTGTATCCAGTTCTGGTTGCCTCATTATAGGAAGGATGTGGAAGCATTGGAAAGGGTGCAGAGGAGATTTACCAGGATGCTCCCTGGTTTGGAGAGTATGGATTATGAGGAGAGACTAAGGGAGCTAGGGCTTTACTCTTTGGAGAGAAGGAGGACGAGGGGAGATATGATAGAGGTATACAAAATATTAAGATGAATAGATAGACAGCCAGCGCCTCTTTCCCAGGGCACCAATGCTCAATACAAGAGGGTCTGGCTTTAAAGTAATGGGTGGGAAGTTCAAGGGAGATATAAGAGGGAGGTTTTTTACCCTGAGAATGGTTGGGGCATGGAATGCGCTGCCTGGGGTGGTGGTGGAGGCAGGTACATTGGTCAAATTCAAGAGATTGTTAGATAAGCACATGGAGGAATTTAAAATAGGGGGATATATGGGAGGAAGGAGTTAGATAGTCTTAGGCGTGGTTTAAAGGTTGGCACAACATGGTGGGCCGAAGGGTCTGTATTGTGCTGTACTGTTTATGGTTCTATGGTTCTAAAGTGATCTGACTATACATTACTCTCATTCTATAACTTGGAAGTCTTTGAATTATCTTGTTCCTCTTCCTTCAATTCTTTCTATTTTTAAAGAGGAAAGACTAATGAATTGCCTTCAACATGCATCCTAGTACATGATAACATCTTCTTATTGCTTGGATGTGTTTGGACAATTGGGATAGAAAATGTTCATTAAAGCAGAGCTAGAAGGCAGTGCCTGCACTAGTTTGTCCAAGGCTCCCAGGCTGCAGCTTTACATTATGTTGGAGGCCAAGGTCTTGTGCATGGTTTAATGAACTTCATGTGTGGAAACTTCATTAAAGGCTTTCCCTCTGTGATCTCCTGCTTTATGGAGGTAGAGTGTGGAAAAGCAAACTGGACATGGAATAGACGATTGGTGTCAGGGAGGGAGATCAAGGAGGGAATCCTGAAGAACTTCTAAGGGGTGGGTGGAGGAAGAGTTGGATATTGTAGGAGTCATTAAACAAATAGTAATTAATTCATAAAGACTCTACCATGAGGAAGTTGTATACAAAAACACAAGAAAACAGCAGCAGTAGTAGGCCATCAGTCCCTTCAAGCCCGCTCTGCCATTTAATATGATCATGGCTGAGCTATGCTGGCCTCAACTCCTCTTTTGTGTCATTTCTCCATGTCCTTTTATTCCTTGACCTACAAAATATATTCCACCTTCACTTTAATACTTCCAATGATCCAGCTTCCACCACCCAGTACATAGAATTCCAGAGATTCACCACCCTCTGCATGAAACGATTTCTACATACCTTGGTTTTAAATGTCTGGCCCCTTATCTTGTAGGTATGTCCCCTTTCTTGAGACTGTCCCACTAGTGAAAACATCCAAACATCTTCCCTGTCTAGCCCTTCAAGGATCTTATATGTTTTAATAAGGTCATCCCTCATTCTTCTAAAGGCCCAAATTATTTAGTCCCTCTTGGTAGGAACAACACTCTCTTTTTCAATCTTTTTATTAGTTTTCAAATTAATACAGATTAATATATCAATGTTTATACATGTAATACAAAGAGATCAGGAGAACAATCATGACATGGATAGTCATAAAGAACAATAAAGTATAAAAAATATCTGTAGATCCAACGATCTGTTAATGAATGAATATGATATAAAAGAAAAGATTTATTATAAAATACAAAAGAAAGAAAAAAATCCCCAAAACAATAAGAAAAATTATAAACAATATATCAAACCAAACTAAGCTAAAGAAAAAAAAATTAAAAAAACCCCAAAAAAAACTGGACTAAAATTTCTCAGTAGAAACAGAGCAATATTATTTGGTCAACTCCATTCCTCTAAATTGGAAAGTTATTGTAAGGGGATCGATATCATGTGAAAATATTGAACAAATGGACTCCAAACTTCCTCAAATTTAAATGAAGGATCAACAGTACCACTCCTAATTTTTTCCAAGTTTAAACATGATATAGTTTGAGAGAACCATTGAAAAGTAGTAGGGGGTATTGGATCCTTCCATTTAACCAAAATGGATTGTTTGGCCATTACTTGTAACAAAGGCAATCATACGGTTAGCGGAGGCAGATAGATGGCCAGATTCTATCCTTGGTAAACCAAAAATTGCAGTGATAGGATGAGGTTGTAAATCAATCTTCAAAGAATTTGAAATAATGTTAAAAATATCTTTCCAATATTTTTCCAAAAGAGGACAGGACCAAAACATATGTGTCAAAGAAGGCACATTCGATTTACATCCGTCACATATAGGATTTATATGTTGATAAAAACGAACTAGCTTATCTTTTGACATATGGGTCCTGTGAACTACCTTAAACTGTATCAAAGAGTGTCTGGCACACATTGAAGATGTATTAACTAAATGAAGAATTTTCTTCCAAGTCTCTGTAGGTAAAGATGTCTGGAGTTCACTTTCCCATTCATTCTTAATTTTGTCCAGTGATTCTGAATGAATTTTCATAATTAAATCATAAATTATTGCTATCAAGCCCTTCTGACAAGGATTAAAACCAAAAATTTTTTCTGTAATTTCAGTTTTGTAAGGTGTGGGAAAAGAGGGTATAGTAGCTTTTAAAAAAAATCTAATTTGCAAATATCAAAAAAGTGCAAATATCACAAAAACATACTATTCCCTTCCTTTGCCATATGGAAAAAGCTGAGTCAACTCTGGATGGATGAAAGAAAAAATTAGATTGAATGGGACTTGATAGATTAAATTTATTCAATCCAAAAATTTACAAAATTGAAACCATATTTGTATTGTATGTTTAACAATTGGGTTAATCATATGTTTACTTAATTTGGTAAGTGCAAAAGGGAGTGGAGCTCCTAAAATAGAAACTAATGAAAATTCAAGTACTGATTGGGACTCAAGGTGTACCCATTTGGGGCGTTGAATTACATCTGAATCTTGTATCCAAAAAATTAAATATCTAATATTGATTGCCCAATAATATAATCTAAAGTTAGGCAAGGCCATACCACCATTCTTTTTTAGTTTTTGTAAATATTTCTTACTTAGCCTTGGGTTTTTATTCTGCCAAATATATGAAAGAATTTTAGAATTAGTAGTGTCAAAAAAAGATTTCGGAACAAAAGTTGGAATCGCTTGAAATAAATATAAAAATTTTGGTAAAATATTCATCTTAACCGCATTAATTCGACCTACCAATGATAGAGACAGTGGGGACCATTTAGTAAATAATTGTTTAACATGGTCAATTAAAGGCAGTAGATTAGCTTTAAATAAGTCCTTATGTCTCTTAGTAATTTTAACACCTAAATACATAAAATAGTCAGTTACCAATCTAAAAGGTAATTGGCTATAAATTGGGATTTGCATATTTAATGGAAAAAGTTCACTCAAGTAACAGGTCATCTGCGTAAAGAGATATCTTATGAATCTTCTGTCCACGAGTAATACGACATATATTTGAAGAATCCCAAAGTGCAATAGCCAAAGGTTCTAAAGCAATATCAAATAATAAAGGGCTTAATGGGCAGCCTTGTCTAGTACCTCGAAAAAGCCTAAACAAAGGAGATCTTTGATTATTAGTAAGTATTGAAGCCATAGGTACATAATAAATCATTTTAATCGCAGATATAAATTTAGGACTAAAATTGAATTTTTGAAGTGTACCGAATAGATATTCCCATTCGACTCTGTCAAACGCCTTTTCAGCATCAAGTGAAACAACACATTCTGGAATTTGGGATGAAGGAGTATATATAATATTTATTAATCTCCTAATGTTAAAATGTAGATAACAATTCTGAATAAATCCTGTCTGGTCTTCAGAGATAATTTGTGGAAGAACCTTTTCCAATCTAAAGGCCGATATTTTGGAAAATATTTTGGAATCTACATTTAATAAAGAAATAGGTCTATAAGATGCACAATCAGTGGGATCTTTATCCTTTTTAAGAATTAAAGAAATAGTTGCTTCATAGAAAGATTGTGGTAGTTTACCCAGTGGTAGGGCATCTTTAAAAATTTTGGCTAACCAGGGAACAAGAATATCAGAAAAGGATTTAAAAAATTCAGCTGTATATCTGTCAGGGCTGGGTGCTTTGGAACAACACTCTCATCTCAGGAATTAGCCTGATGAATGTACTGCCTCCAATGTAACTGTGTCTTTTTTTTAGGTAAGGAGGCCAAAAATGTACTCAGTATTCCAGGTGAGACCTCACAAACACCCTGTCCAATTGCAACAAAACCTCCCTATTTTTAAGTTCCAGCCTCTTTGCAATGAAAGCCAAAATGTTGCTTTCCTTCTTAACTACTTGGAGCTGTCTGCTGGCTTCTTGTGATTCAGGCACTAGAACAGCTAGATTCTTATGTAGTTCATTCACTTGCATTCTCTCTTCTTTAAATAATAATCTGCTTTTTGGTTGCTTTTTGCATTCAATTCCATTCGCCAACCTTTTGCCCACCCACTCAATCTATCCATATCCTGATGCAGAATTAGAGTATCATTATCACGACATGATCTTCTACCTATTTCCGCATCATCGACAAATTTGGAAAACCTTACACACCGTTTTTTTTCTTGCAGGTTGTTAATGTAAATAGTGAACACCTGTCGGCCAAGAACTGATCCCTGTGGTACTCCACTTGTTACCTCCTTCCAGTCTGAAAAAAACCTATTTATTCCAAATTTCTTTTTTTCTGTGAGGCAGACAGTTTTCAATCCATTCTAACACATTTCTTCTGAAACTATGGGCTTTTAATTAATGTGATTTTCTGGCCCAGTTGAGATTGGGCTGTAAGTAAATTATGTAAAACCTCAACTCGACAATTAAGACCCGGTTCAGTATTTGGGGCCGGTGTTGTTTGTGAGGTTCATATGCAGGGTTCAGGGTTACTAATGTCAAAAGAGATATTTGACATTACTATGATTTCTTGCGGTCTATTTGTGAATGCCTGTCATTTGGTCAGAAGGCCCCAACCAAAAATCTGGTGTACGAATTACCCAATCATATTTAGTGATCAAATTATTTTACATGCTGTCACTCAGTGTATAAAAAAGTGTTAAATTGCACAAAATACTTTCTTGAAAGTATCATTCCCAGTGTAGCGGTTGCTACCGCGAAATAAAACAAGACACTAGTCGAAGGATTGTCAAACAAGAACTGGTTTATTTTCCCGTCTTGCGTGGGCCTTTTAAGGGAGACTGTTCCCACCCAATGCAACCGGCAATGACGTAAGTACTACGTCATCAAGTCTTCCCCGCGCTCGGGTTCTCCCCGTCGCTTGGGGAAGACGAGGCCCGCTGCCATCTTGGGCCTCGTCGCTCCGATGCCACGCGACCCGACTGCCGAGCTGGTTTGCCTGACCGGACGGTGAGTTGCTACACAACCCCCCCCAGAACCGGCGATACAGTCCCCAAAGTCCGCGGGCTGTGCCAGCCGCCGCTTAGGGGGTCGGCCTCTGCGTCGCAGCGTTGAAACCTCGACCGGTTGTTGCAGATCCAAATGGGCCGGTTTGAGGCAGTCCGTCGTGAAAACCTGTTCCCTGCCCCCAACATCCAAAATAAAGGTGGATCCGTTATTCCTGATGACTCGGAACGGTCCCTCATATGGTGGTTGCAACGGCGCCCGAGGTGTGCCCCTGTGAACGAAAACAAACTTACAGTCTTGTAGTTCTTTGGGCTGGCAGGATGGGGCTTGACCATGCCGCAAGGTGGGAATTGGGGCCAAGTTGCCGAGCTTCTCGCGTAGTCTTTGTAGGACTACTGGGGGTTGTTCCCCTTGGTCTTGAAGGGCAGGTATGAAATCCCCTGGGACAACTAGGGGCGCCCCGTACACAAGCTCAGCTGACGAAGCACGGAGGTCTTCTTTGGGTGCAGTGTGTATGCCGAGCAGGACCCAAGGCAGCTCGTCAACCCAGTTAGGACCCTTCAGGCGGGCCATCAAAGCTGATTTCAGATGGCGGTGAAAACGTTCCACCAACCCGTTTGATTGAGGATTGTAGGCCGTGGTGGTGTGCAGCTGCGTCCCTAGCAGGTTCGCTAATGCAGACCAGAGACCGGAAGTGAATTGGGTGCCTCTGTCTGAAGTGATGTGGGCCGGAACACCAAAACGTGAGATCCAAGTTGTGAGCAGCGCCCGGGCGCAGGAATCAGTCGTGATGTCAGTCAGGGGGGTTGCCTCTGGCCATCTCGTGAACCGGTCCACGATGGTAAGGAGGTACCGGGCTCCTCTTGAAACCGGCAGAGGGCCCACGAGGTCGACATGCATGTGGTCGAACCTCCTAGGGGTAGGCTCGAACTGCTGTGGCGGGACTTTGGTGTGTCATTGGATTTTCGATGTCTGGCAGTGCGGACAAGTCCTGGCCCACTCACTGACCTGTTTGCGCAGGCCATGCCAGACAAACTTGCTGGCGACCAGTCGGACAGTTGATCTGATGGACAGGTGCGCCAACCCATGTACCGAGTCGAAAACGCATCTCCGCCAGGCCGCAGGGACTGTAGGGTGGGGCTGACCTGTCACAATGTCACAAAGTAGGGTCTGCTGACCCGGACCAACCAAGAAATCTTGGAGCTGCAGGTCCGAGACTGCGGTTCTGTAGCTGGGCAGCTCGTCGTCAGCTTGCTGTGCGTCAGCTAGGGCCGTGTAGTCGACACCCAAGGACAGGTTGTGGATGGTCGGTCTGGAAAGTGCATCAGCAACGACATTATCCTTTCTGGAGACATGTTGGATATCTGTTGTGAATTCGGAAATGTAGGATAAATGTCTCTGCTGATGAGCTGACCAGGGATCGGAGACTTTGGAGAAGGCAAAGGACAAAGGCTTATGATTGGTGAAAGCGGTGAAAGGCCTGCCTTCTCGAAAGTACCGGAAATGCCGGACCACCAGATACAGTGCTAGAAGTTCCCAATCAAAAGTGCTGTATTTCAGTTCGGATGGTCTGAGGGGCTTGCTGAAAAATGCCAAGGGTTGCCAACGGCCTTCGATTAGCTGTTCCAGTACCCCACCCACCGCCGTGTTGGATGCGTCCACTGTGAGGGCGGTTGAGACATCTGTCCTAAGGCATACAAGCATCGTGGCATCTGCCAGGGCATCCTTGGCCTTAACGAAGGCAGCCGCAGCCTCGTCCTTCCAGGTGATGTCCTTGCCCTTACCAGCCATCAGTGAGAACAGAGGGCACATGATATGCGCTGCTGCAGGGATGAACCGATGGTAAAAGTTGACCATCCCAAGGAATTCCTGTAGGCCTTTGACCGTGTCGGGGCAGGCAAAATGGTGGATAGCGTCTACCTTGGCAGGTAGGGGTGTTGCCCCGTCGCTGGTGATTTTGTGGCCGAGGAAATCAATAGAGTCAAGTCCGAATTGGCACTTGGACGGGTTGATCGTGAGGCCGAAATCGCAGAGACGGGAATACAGCTGGCAGAGGTGGGAAAGGTGTTCTTGGCGGTTACGGCTGGCGATCAGTATGTCATCTAAGTAAATGAACATGAAGTCCAGGTCTTGGCCTACCACGTCCATCAGCCGCTGGAAGGTCTGCGCAGCGTTCTTAAGGCCAAACAGCATTCAAAGGAATTCGAAAAGGCCGAATCGGGTGATAATCGCAGTTTTGGGGACGTCATCCGGATGGACCGGGATTTGGTGGTGTCCCTGAACGAGGTCCACTTTGGAAAAGATGCGGGCCCCGTGTTGTAAGTTCGCTGCGAAGTCCTGGATGTGAGGGATGGGATAGCGGTCCGGGGTGGTGGCGTCATTCAGCCTGCGGTAGTCGCCGCAGGGCCTCCACCCTCTGGTGGCTTTGGGGACCATGTGCAGGGGGGAAGCCCAGGGGCTGTCTGACCTGCGAACAATCCCCAGCTCCTCCATGCGACAGAACTCTTCCTTTGCCAGGCGGAGCTTGTCTGGAGGTAGTCGTCGTGCTCGGGCATGAAGGGGTGGCCCTGTAGTAATGATGTGGTGTCGTACCCCGTGTTTGGGCCTAGAATTTGTAAACCGAGGTGCCAAAATTGATGGGAATTTGGCTAGGAGCTTGGTGAAATCGTCGCCAGAAAGGGAAACGGAATCCAGGCGCGGGGCTGGTAGGCTGATTTCTCCCAGGGGATAGGTCTGGAAAGTGCTAGAGTGGACTAACCGCTTCCCTCGCAGGTCCACTAACAGGTTGTGGGCCCGAAGGAAATCGGCTCCTAGGAGTGGTCGGGCGACGGTGGCAAGGGTAAAGGTCCAGGTAAAATGGCTGCCGCCGAATTGTAATTGAAGTGTACAGGTACCGAAAGACCGTATCGTCGTACTGTTGGCGGCATTGAGTACAGGACCTGGTGGCCTGTTACAAGTGTCGCAGCCGGTCGGGGGCAAGATACTGATCTCTGCTACAGTATCAACGAGGAAACGCCATCCAGATTTCTTGTCCTGAACGAATAGGAGGCTCTGTCGGCAGCCAGCTGCCGTAGCCATCAGCGGCAGCTGGCCCTGGTGTTTCCCTGAAACTTGCAGGGTGGGCGGCATTGACGGGCCTCCGTGTCCCACCTCTGATGATAGAAGCACAGCTGGTCACCCGTGTCGTCGTCTGTGTTCCTGGGGTGTGGCTGCTCGGTTGCTGGGACTGGACGAGGCGGGCGTTGGGCTCGCGGCCTGGTGATTTGGCCGACGGATGAACCGCTCTCGCGTTTGGCCTTCCACAGGACATCTGCCCGGGCGGCTACCTCACGGGGGTTGCTGAAGTCGGCGTCAGCTAACAGCAGGTGGATGTCATCGGGGAGCTGTTCGAGGAAGGCCTGTTCGAACATCAGGCATGGCTTGTGTCCCTCGGCCAATGCCAGCATCTCATTCATTAGGGTGGATGGGGATCTGTCCCCCAGGCCATCCAGATGAAGTAGGCGGGCGGCGCGCTCACGACGGAAGAGGCCGAAGGTCCGAATCAGAAGGTCTTTGAAAGCCGGGTACTTATCTTCCTCCGGAGGCGACTGGATGAAGTCTCCGACCTGGGCGGCTGTCTCTTGGTCCAGAGAGCTAAAATAACCACGTGGTAGTACTTCATGGAGTCGGAGGTGATCTGCCGAAGGTGGAATTGCGCTTTGGCCTGGTCAAACCAGATGCTGGGACGAAGTGTCCAAAAGGTGGGCAGCTTGAGGGTCACTGCGTTGGCTGCTGCGTTGTTGTCCATTGTGCAGGTCCAAAATCCGTTTGGACCATCGGGGTCACCAATGTAGCGCTTGCTACCATGAAATAAAACAAGACGCTAGTCGAAGGATTGTCAAACAAGAACTGGTTTATTTTCCCGCCTTGTGCGGGCCTTTTAAGGGAGACTGTTCCCACCCAATACAACTGGCAATGACGTAAGTACTACGTCATCAAGTCTTTCCCGCGCACGGATTCTCCCCGTCGCTTGGGGAAGACGAGGCCCGCCACCACCTTGGGCCTCATCGCTCCGACGCCGCGCGACCCGACTGCCGAGCCGGTTCGCCTGACCAGACGGTGAGTCGCTACACCAGCTTCTTTATCAGTGAAGACAAATTGATTAGAAGGAAAAATGAAGTGAAAAATTATTGGGACTTGAATAGAGTTGATAATCTATTAAGATTAATGCTAAAAATTGTAAGCATCATGTGTTAACAGCCAAATTTTTAATGCTGTTACTTAAGGGGTTGAATATTGGTTCTCAAAGCATTACTTCCAACTCCTCTGTGTAACTGAAGCTGCCACATCTATTTGTTCTTGGATAAATAAAAAAAGGACACTTATTGTATTATTTAAATGTTTCTATAAGACATGTAGTGGAAAAAATATAATATTTGGCTTTGTGTTAATACCCTGTGGCATTCTTATACTTAGAGAATTCATTTTCACATGTTATAGGCAATTACTGATGACCTTTCCTTTTGAATGCCACTCTGTACTATGTTTTGCTTCTTCACCTCTCATGTTTTGCATTTTATACTGTGCAAAAATGCTAGTTTACTCAGTCATCTACTATTGGTATCAGTTGGTACTGACAATTTTCTCAACAGATACCCGGAGAGATATAGTCAAGATTTATCATCTGTTGAGTCTTACAAAATCAACTAATTTTCTTAATAGTCATCTTAATTATTTTGCCTGACCTTTAATTAAGATGAGGTCTCCATTATTAATATTGTGATGTGACTGCAAACTTCACTAAACTTAATTATTTATTTTAATCATATGTACATGAAACCTTATTAGTAATTATCGGGTGTATGAACAAAACAAGTGATCAATGCAATGTATCACCAAATTTGATAGAACTGTATTCTTGTTTTTAATTTAGATTTGCAGCAGTGACAAAGCTATCCTTCACAAAATTTTCAGACCTAGATAGGAGAAGTATCAATGGTGAGGTCAGACAAAGGATTTTCTCATGACCACTAAAGGGAGGGTGGAACTAGAGTTTGTACCATTGGCCAAAAGCCAGGGGTCAGATGACAGTGACAACACTACTGACCGCCATGGTCGGATGATAGCATTGCCTATCAGGTCGGAAGCTATACCACTGTCAATCAAGGGTCTGGCTCCGCCCCACCCATTAAAGAGCACACCTGAGGACTGGCTCATAACCCACCTTTGTTCTTGACCCTGAATCATTGGCTTGTTTCACCTGAGCGGGCTTCACCCCACTACAGCCCTATAAAAGATGGTACACGTGGGCTGTCTTCTTCTTTTTCGATTGCTGCTGGGGTCGAGACCACAGATGAGAAGGTGCACTTCCACAGGGGTCTAGGAGCATCCTGAGTAGATTCCCAGTAGTGTAGAGCCGTTGTTTGTCCTGATTCAGGGGGTCCAGACAACGTATTTGTTCGTTCCCTGATCATTTGTACTAGTTGATTTTGTGAGTGTGTGTGCACTTCACCCCTGTTGTGACTCCCCTCATGTTTCGCGATCACCCTAGTGCGAGTGTGCGAGGGTGCATTTGTGCCTTCACATTCTGTTCCCGCGTCGGTCTTTGTGAATAACATCCTCCTTTTAAAGCACAAAGACTGTGTGTCCAGATACCTTTTATCTTTAAGATACCAAAAGAACCTTTCTCATAACACCATTGCCTTTTTTACTTGTTTCACTGTGACTCTTTTAGTCAGCACTGGTGGGAAGCCAAAGTAAAGCAAGACTGGAGGAGCTTCCATGTCAATTAAATGACAAAGCTTGACATTGGCAAATAATTTTTGTGTTATTGTCCAATAAAAGACATAATACAAAAGGGTTTACCAAAATGGTAAATTTCACAATTGGATAAAGAAGAGTTTAAATTAGAGTTGATCAATACCAGTGGGAGTTGGTTCTTAATTAAGCAATCTTTCTGCTCAAAAGTTTAGTAAACAAGTATAACAAATATGAAAGGAAACAAAATTTAGAAACATAAATTGTTTTGTTCCTCAGAACTAACATCATTTACTGCTACTAGTCTACTAAAGTACAATTGATAGAGTGAACAAGATTCGTCTGATTAGTAATGCTAAGAACAATTTAATAATCTTCCTAAATGAAAAGCTGTTTCACACCTGATAGAATGTCAGCTCAGTTTCTGATATGATAATAGCTGCCGTTTCTGTGTGTGGATAACATACATAAACATATATTTACATTTGACAAATCCTAAGAAAACTTTCAGTGAAACAATAGAACTTTTGGAACTTCTAGTTTGCAGGGGTCTCTACACCTTTTCTTCTTCTTGCACCCTTTAAACGATAAATGATTGAAGTACATGTTTATGTGTATGTTTATTCATTAAAATTAATATACAACAAGCCAAAGTTTTCACTTTTTTTGTTATTTATACAGCACAACAATAGGCCCTTCTGGCCCAACGAACCCATTACACCTATCTAGTGAACCTAGTGAACCAGCAGCTCTCAACACTCAAAAAGCCACTGATAAGAATAAAAGCAGAAACAGCTGGAGTCATTAAGCAACCTCATTACAAAGTGTGGAGGAAATCGAGATGTTTTCAGTGTGGACCTTTTATTGACAAAAGGAGTCAATGTTTGATATTTTACTTTATCTGCTCTCTTAAGATGGTGACCTTCTTACAGGCTATTTCCAACATTTTCTGGTGTTTCAGATTTCCAGCTGTTTTCCTTTCGTGCTATTTTGGCCTACATAATGTCATAAATGTATGCAGGATGAGAACACAGAAAAGCGCAGAAAAAAAAGGAAATTCATCTCATCAAATGTTATCTTCTACAGACTACCTATGGAAGTACATAAAATCAGCTCATTGCAGTTTATATGAAATTGTGAGGTATGATAATGTGGAAGTACTCCCTCAGGCAAACAAAACACCAGGTCATAAGCATTTCTTCATAACCAGTCTGGGAAACAGCAAACTATTGGTATAAGCTTATTGGTAGCAACCCCAATTCTGAGAAATAAGCATTCAAATATACTGTACTTTTTGAGTTTTCCCATAATATTTTGTGGCTCAATAAAATATTTTGAAGTCTACTTACTGTTGTAATATTGGAAATGCTGTGAACAATGTGTGCATATTGAGTTCCCACAAAAAGGAATGCGATACTCGGATTAAACGAAGTTGATGTGGGATAATCATTTGTCAGGACAACAGGGACAACTCCTCACCCTTCTTCAGAACAGTAATGTGAGATTTCCATTGATCAGTTGATAATTTTGCATTCAAATCCCTGGATTGTGGCTTGCATTCACTGTCTCACAGGCAAGAGTACTATCAGTAATCAACAGCTAATATGTCTGAAGGTTGTGGGTTCAAATCCTACTGCAGGTGATCTAGCAATGGTTTGTAAAGGTGTCAAAATATTTAATGCCTCTGTTAACAAATCCAAGTATCTCATAAAAAACTCCTTTACTTACCCTGCAAACATTCAAAGATTTGTGAGTATGTACATCCAGGTCTCTCTTTCCTTGCACTCACTCAAAATTATACAATTTAGATTGTACTGATTCTTGATGTTATTCTTTTTTCAAACTTAGCCTAAAATTGTTTTGGATACACACCTGCCCATGTCACTACTTTATCCCTTCTAAATCCTGCTACTATTCTGCTCACTAATAAGTTGCCAAGTTTTAATAATTATGAATAGCATCACCCGCAAAATTCAATATTGCTCTCCTTATGCCCAATCTGGACTATTTAAATATAGAAGAACATCAATAGTCTGAAGACAAATAAATGGCAGACTTCACTGGATTCTTCTCTCCAATCAGGAAAATATTCATTCATTATTTTTAGCCTTCTTAGCCAATTATGTATCCAATTTACCACTGTCCTTTTAACTGCATTGCTTCTATTTTCCAAATAATTTACTTGTGAAAATGGCAAAAGATCTGGATTCAGCCATGTCATTTGTCTGTGACTCCACTGAAATTGACAGGTTCAGATGGTGGAGCCAACAAAAGGCCGATCATTGGCACCACAGTTAGCTGGTGGTGAGGGTGTGTGATGCCTGGACACCTTCAGAAACCAAATGGGATGGCTTGCTTTGTAAAGGAACAGTGTTTATATAAGTATTTATTTACAATTCTGGTCACAGCACCAGTGTGGCCACTACTACTCCCCCAACCAACCCACTCCCTCTGCCACAACGCAGAGGCAAACTCGCTGCAGAATTATCTAAGACACACCAGCTGTCATGCTACATTGTATCCTTATGCTTAAAGTCTCTGATCTAGGTCTGCCTTCCCTTCTGGTACTCTGTTCACCAACAAATCTTGTTGAGTGAATATTAAGTGTCATTATGACTTGAGTTGAGAGAATTCTATTTTTTAAAGTATAATACTTGAAGGAATCTACCTCTTCAACAAAGGACACAGAACCATGTCAGGCAGTTACATGTTCAGTAGAGGCACATCAGAGCATTAAGAAACACTTATCACAAGGTACTCTGAAAGCCAAAGACTACAAATACAACTTAATGACCAGTCTGGATGATGTATTTGAAGTCATATTTATTCCCCCCCCCCCAAAAAAAATCCAATACATTTACACTTGTTTATATCTAAGTTTGGTGAAACGTTAACTTTACATTGAAATAAATACGACATATGCTTCTTTGATGAAATCTACTGCTATTGTGTCAGTTGGACAGGCGACACATCAATAGGAAGCTTTCATCAAAGTTGTCATGACCTGCTCATAGCTTTAGTGCCTCCCATTAATGGGTTTTGGTTTTTGTGTCCCTACAGTAACATTTCCTAAATTCACAACTATTCATTTATTACGTGTATTATAGGGATTATTTTAGGATACGTTAGTTAGACATATTTTGTGTTTTCTCTGCTTCTTATTCCTTGTATTGGATAACACTAAGAATGAAATATATGCTGGAAATTTCAAAAGAATTGCAACAGATACTCATTTAATCGGAAACAATCTAAAAGTCTGGAATGAATGAGGTTTGTGAGAACAATATTATAACTCAATTTTTTCTGATGTTTGTCTTACCTGAAGAAACCACCAATTTTCAGTTTACAATCAATTTATTCTGTAAAATGAAAAACCACCAATTTTCAGTTTACAATCAATTTATTCTGTAAAATGAAAAATACTCACCATATTAGGTATTTCAATAAAATGGAAAATTGATTAGAGTCAATATTTATTTTGCTTTATCCCTTGTCTACTTTGAATGGTAGACTTTGCACAAACACAAGAAATAAATATCTGCCATTGGTGAGACACAAAAAATTATGATGTTTCAATTTGACAGGTATTAAATTAGTGTGCAATAAACATTTACTTCATACATTCATTTCATCCTGATTTTGCTCATAACATGAATATTTGTTAAAATATTGTACTGTAGCGGTTGCTACCGCGGAATAAAACAAGACTCTACTTGGAAGATTGCCAAACAGAACTGGTTTATTTTCCCGCCCTGCGCGGGCCCTTTAAGGGAGAATGTTCCTGCCCAAAACAACCGGCAATGACGTAAGTCCTACGTCATCAGGACTTTCCCGCGCGCGGGTTCTCCCCGTCGCTCGGAAAGACGAGGCCCGCCGCCATCTTGGGCCTTGTCGCTCCGACGCCGCACGACCCGACTGCCGAGCCGGTTCGCCCGACTAGACGGTGAGTCGCCACAGTACCATCATTTGACTTTCTGTGTTTGGGCAGAATCCCTATCTGACTGCTTAAAATGTCAAAGACACCAAATACATGTATTTATTACAACCAAAAATATTTCAGAATTAAAGCTTCATGTTTCACACTTTCTGTTAATAACTTAGAATTTAGTTTCAAACTCACGTTTATAACTATAGAGAGCAAAATTTTAAGTAAACCAAAATTTGACAGTCTTTGGCGGACTACAGCAAGTGGATATTACAGCCAATTTTACTTTTCACAATCCTGGTGAACCAGCATAGAAATACCTTTACGTAAAGCCTGAAATAGGCATTAACAAATCAATACAAAGCAGGATTTGTGAAGTTTATGACATCTTTCATATCTATTATTTAACGTTACATCCTGTAAATGAAGAACTTAAAGCAGAGCAGCGAGAAGGAATTATGTTTGCGATGGTATTATGTGACAATTACAATTCACCTTGATCCATATGAGTATTGGTGAAAGCAAGGGTAGGAAAAACTGTAACCCCTTCCCTATTTAAGGGCTAATATCCTAGGTCTGGTTCCCCATCCCACACATTTCTATACAGAAATAGGGAGAAAATATTAACATAAGGGTACAACATGGGCAAATCCTGGGTCTATTCAGGTTATTGCTGTTGTCAGGCAACTCTCCAAGGCCTTTCTTGTCAGATAAATTTAGATATTAGACATCTAACTCCAAGACTTGCATCCAAACTGACATCCACCGTCATGAAGTGCTTTGGGAGGTTGGTCATGGCACACATCAGCTCCAGCCTACCAGACAACCTGGACCCATTGCAATTTGCCTATTGCTGAAACGGGTCTACAGCGGATTCTATCTCCCTGGCCCTACACTCAGCTCTGGAGCATCTGGACAGTAAAGACACATACATTAGACTATTGTTTATTGACTACAGCTCTGCCTTCAATACAATAGCTCCAAGCAAGCTTGTCACCAAACTCCAAGACCTAGGACTCAACACCTTCCTCTGTAACTGGATCCTTGAGTTTCTAACAAACAGACCGCAATCAGTGAGGATAGGCAGCACTACCTCCGGCACGATTATTCTCAACACTGGTGCCCCACAAGGCTGCATCCTCAGCCCTCTACTCTACTCCCTATGCACTCATGACTGTGTGGCCAGATTCTGCTCTAACTCCATCTACAAGTTTGCAGATGATACCACCATTGTAGGCCATATCTCAAACAACGATGAGTCGAAGTACAGGGAAGAGATAGAGAGCTTAGTGGAATGGTGTCATGACAACAACCTTTCCCTCCATGTTAACAAAACTAAAGAGCTGATCGTTGACTTCAGGAAAGGGGGCGGTGTACATGCACCTGTCTACATCAATGGTGTTGAGGTTGAGAGGGTTGAGAGCTTCAAGTTCCTGGGAGTGAACATCACCAACAGCCTGTCCTGGTCAAATCATGTAGATGCCAAGGCCAAGAAAGCTCACCAGCGCCTCTACTTCCTCAGGAGGCTAAAGAAATTTGGTTTGTCCCCTTTGACTCTCACCAACTTTTACCGATGCACCATAGAAAACATCCTATCTGGATGTATCACGGCTTGGTACGGCAACTGCTCTGCCCAAGACCGCAAGAAGCTGCAGAGAGTTGTGGACACAGCCCAGCACATCATGACACCAGCCTCCCCTCCTTGGACTCTGTTTTTACCTCTCATTGTCTTAGTGTAGCAGCCAGCATAATCAAAGACCCCAGCCACCTGGGACATTCTCTCTTCTCTCCTCTTCCATCGGGTAGAAGATACAGGAGCCTGAAGGCACGTACCACCAGACTTAAGGACAGCTTCCACCCCACTGTGATAAGACTATTGAACGGTTCCCTTATACAATGAGATGGACTATGACCTCACGATCTATCTTGTTGTGACCTTGCACCTTATTGCACTGCACTTTCTCTGTAGCTGTGACACTTTACTCTGTACTGTTATTGTTTTTTACCTGTACTACATCAATGCACTCTATACTAACTCAATGTAACTGCACTATGTAATGAATTGACCTGTACGATCGGTTTGTAAGACAAGTTTTTCACTGTACCTCGGTACAAGTGACAATAATAAACCAATACCAATACCTGAGAGTTTGCTTGTCCGATACAATAATACACTGCCCTATTTCCACTCTGCCCCCACCATTCACAGACTTCTACAGAGTTCCAGTGAAGTTCAACCGATGCTTGAGGAATAGCACCTCCAGAAATTCTACTGCTTTGCAAAATATTTATGAAATCTGGGTTCTTTGTGCATATGATGTACTAACACATGGAGAGACTGGACATGCTCTATTGGTGCCTGAAGGAGTGTAATTGGATTCCTTCCTGGTAATTTCAATTTCACATCCTTTGCCTATAGAAGATGCAATCCACACATGGGAGATGCAAGCCTTAACAATGAATGTGAGACCTGCTTTGGCAATATTTATAGATCTGTGTTTCCAGGTCTGAGCATATGGAGTCCAGTACTGGGAACCGGTATGCTAGCCATTTGTCATTGATCTTCTTTGTACCCCTATCAATGTAAAATGGACTAATCATGATAGTAATCATAACACCCTTTGATTTGTCAATCTCAACTCCCTTCTCCCCTACCTGCCACCAATTAATCCTGATTCTAATCCCTGTGTCTGATTGCAACCCTTCAAGATAACCTCATCCGATCACTGAGGTATCAATCCCTTTTTGACTGGGATTTGCATGCAATGGAATATAGGGGCACAACCTCATGCCAAGTGTGTCTTCCATCAGAGCACTTCTTGGAAGCACTGAAGAATTTCTAGCTGCTAATCTTATCAAAAACTACAGATTTGAGTCTCCATAAAGGTTTGTTTAAAGACAATGGCTGAGCCAAATTTAAGACAAAACTTGGACAAATATTGGAAAAATATTCATTAAAAATGGAAGATAATTTGCCATACTTTAGAAGAACAGCCACTGTCAACATTATAATTGCAAGTGTCAACAATAAAAGTCAGTTAGGTGTTGACTCTTTCTCACATGACGATTATTAAATAATAGCAAGCAGCAGGTGGCTCCATATTGACTTAGTTGGTTTTGTCTCTGTACCTGTAACCACTGAAATACATGTTATTCTCTTCTAGTGTGGGGCTCAGAAAACTTTTGAAAACTTGGGCTGTAAATGAAATGACTGAGAAATTCTATTTCAAACATTGAAGTAACATCAACTGGTTTCAATTTCTATTATACACCTATACAATTGGTTAGGTTATAGTTCAGAACACCTGACTTGTTCCTTTGCTGAATGCATCTCAGAGTTTTTATTTCCAAATAGTACATACAGAAAGAGTGCGGTCAAGTTAAGGACTTACTGAGCATAGCTACGTTTATTATTTCCCCAGCATTTAATTTATCTCTTTTCTGTCAATATACCCTGCCTTCGATTTTTGCATTGATTTGTTAGCCAAAGTGAAATGTGGAAAAGTGTGAATTTTGTGCAGACTTATGTTGAAACTGTTGAGGAACTGAAGACCAGGGTGACAGCTATTGTATATTAAGTCATCAGGAACTGATGCATGGAATAATTTAAGTCAGCACCAACATATGTGACTCTGGAAAAATAAAGAGAACAGAGAATTTCTACTCTGCATCTTTATTGGCCAAACTTACAAAACCACTAATTATATTTTAAAAGTAATGGTTGATATATGCATGCATTATCCTGTATAAACTGAAGGGGCACTTAATTAATTCTATTGTTACTAATGATTTTCTAAGCATTTAAAATAATTGCTCCAGCCAAATACACAATGGAGTTTGGAAGAATAAGAAGCAATTTTACTGTAAGGTGCACAGACGGAAGCTATTATTCCTCTAATTTACATCAGGCAGTGGAGGAGGCTGCAGAAGGATAGGTCAGAATAGGAGTGGGATTGAGAATTAAAGCACAATGACATAGGAAGCTCAGGATCACATCTGCAGATTGAATGCAGGTGCTCCACAAAATGGTCACCCAGATCTCTTTGACCTAAATTGTTAAACTGGTTACTCTTTCCACAGATGTTGCTTGATTGGTTGAGTTCTTCCAGCATTTTGAAGTTTTATGTATTTTCCAATATTTCTAAATCCCAAGTAGCTTTGGCTCCAATAATCAAGCTGGTCAACACCACTGCATCGGTTAAGGTCATCTCAGATTTTCATTACTGTGACTAATGATTAATCACATGTAGTTACACAGCCACAGAGAACAGAAGATACCCATAGTTGGGTGTGTGAATGTTCCAGCCACAAGTAAGGATCAAAGTATCAATTTGCATATCATTGTGGTGAAAGGAGCATGGATAGGAAGAAACTTGTTAGGATCATTAAAATTAGGCCAGAACAAGATATCTTGAACAAGACAAAATGGTAAAAGAATGTGCAAAGTTTTGCAGTAAGACTGGCACTTCACTTCAAGGAATCAAGGCCAGCCTGAGACTTGAGAAGAATGCTGAACCTATTTATTGCAAACCATGCTCAGTACAGGCCCTCCCTGGGTTATTAACACCCAACATATGGACATCACTGCATATGAATGAAGCAGACTTATGAATTTTCGACTTCATAAAATTTTCCAATGAATTTTTAAACAATTTTTGAAACAAGTTAAGCTTCCCTAACCTCATAGCAGAGCTTCACAGGTGAGTGTGAGATGAATCAAGTGATTTGGAGTTAGCCAGTGCAGTCGGAGCCTGACCATGCAGCTGTGTGCTGTTGAGGTGGAGACTCTATTCTTGGCAGGAATTACTGGTATGAGCTGCTGTGCTGGCTGTTCAGAGGTCTGTTTGGCGATGGATTTTCTGGCTTCTGCAGGGCTGCAGGCATCTTCTGCCATTTGGGAATGGGGCATTTCCGCATGCCTTCTCTCTCCATTCCAAGCTGCTGGATGCTCAGACGAGCCAAGCAGAACTGGGAGCACTGAGCAGACTCACTCGCTCACACTGAATCAGCGAGGCTGCCTCGTGGCCACTCTTCCACACCTGCTCGCCCTTGTCACACCTCTTTCTGTGATCTTCTCCCACACACTGTTTCTGTTCATTTCCAACTTCTGAAAAATTTGAGTTTCAAACAGTTCTCAGGAACAGGATCCTGCAGTACCTGGGGACTCCTGTACCTCACCCTGTGAGACAAAAGGTAAAGCACAAATTGAAAATTCTTGAGACTGAGAACATTCTTTCCTAGGTTGAACAAAGCCATCAAGATGTTTTTGTGTAAGAGTATTTGGTAATCATGAAGTAACTGTTAATCAAATTCTTGAATGTAATCCACCGGCTATTATGCCAAATAAGGAAGATTTATTCACACTGAGAGAAGGCCAACTTGGGTTAAATGAGGAGTCCAAGCCATATTTGATTTTCAATACACACCTGGGTCTTTCTCATTTATATAGGCTGCCATTTGGTGTTTTTTACCACTCAAGGAATTTTTCAGGGTGCAATGAATCAAGGTGCCGTTCCTTAAGTTTACATTCCACTTCATTGGAACAGGGTATAAAGTCAAAGCCAGAGAGTTCAGAGCAAGAATAGTGCAGAATTGAAGTGATATGTGACTGGAATCTCAATGTCATCCTGTGCACTGAACCAGTGGTCACCCCATCTGCATTTGGTTTCTTCACTATAAAGGGAAGCACATTGTGAGCATCAAGTGAAGTAAATTAAAGTTGAAGAAGGATGTGAATTTTTGCTTCAGCTGGAAGGATTGTTTGGATCGCTGGTTGATGGAAAGGGACAAGGGGTCAGATGATTGTATGGGAAAGTATCACGAGATAGGGAGCAGTTGATGAAGAGCAAATCAGGGAGCTGTGGAGGGAATAGTCCCTTTGGGGTGCTGAAAGGGGAGAAGATGTGCCTGGTGGTGGAATTCTTTTTAAGGTAGTGAGATGATCTGTTGAATATAGAGGCTGATGGGGAGGAAGGTTAGGACCAGGAGAAACCTGTCCTTATTGTGGCTGGGAGGAGAGGAAGTGAGAGCAGATGTGTGGAGATAGAGGAGACACAGTTGGGAGCCCTGTCAGTTGAGGCAGTAGGGAAGCCAATGTCAAGGAAAAATGAAAGCACTTAAGATCCACTGCTGTATGAAGTCTTGCATTAAGTGTAAGCATCGTGGAGGTCAAGCAACTGGGAGAATGGAATGGAATCCTAAGAGGAAGCAGGGAGAAGGTGTAATCAACTTCTGCTTACTATAAGGATTCCATTCCATTCTCACAATTTCTCCATCACTGCCATATCCGTTCTGAGATGTCTTCCTCTTTCCTTAATCATAGTTTTCCCTCAATCACAGTTGACAGGGCTCTCGATGGCATCTCCTCTATTCCCCATTTCTAGTCTCTACCCCTCTCCTCATAGCCACATCAAGGACAGGTTCTCCTTGTCCTCACCTTCCACCTCACTCACTTCCATTTTTCATGATTTCCACCACTTCAATGAGACCCCAGCACTAAACACATCCACCTCTCCCCTTCCAGGATTCCAAAGGGGTCTTTGCTCCGTGACCCCCAGGCTTGGTCTTCCATCTCCACCAACTACTCCCCTCCTCATGGCACTTTCTCATGGAAACGCAGGACACAAAATACTTGCCCTTTTGTCTCATTCCTCCTCATCATCCAGAAACTCAAGCAGCCCTTCTGGGTGAAGCAGCAAATTCACTTGCACTTTTAGGGTTTGGGTGTTCATGATGAGGTCTCTTTTCCACAGGAAATGTCAAATGAAGATTGGGTGATCACTTTATTGAACTTTTATTTAGATCACAAGGATTACCCTGAATTTCCAGTCATCACTTTAACTCTCCATCTCATTCCCATTCTGATCGCTCTGGCTTTGGTTCCAATGCAGCCCAAGGACCAGCACCTCAACTTCCTTAGAGATACATTGCAGTGCTTGGGACTTAACTTCAAATTCAAAATTTTCAGATAACCAGTCTTTCTTGTTTCTGAAAGAACTGGCCAGATCTGTTGCAAGAGTTCTGCATCTCACAGTTCTAGTATTTTTTTTCTTCTTCTATTTACATTCCTTCAGATGGATCAGCTACGATTAACAAGCATTTATTACCCTCTTAGATGGCACTAAGACAATTGTACCAACTGGGCAGCCCTGGTCTCTGTTTGATCCCAAACATTCCCTTTGCCCTCTCCACCTCTCACCCTCTCTATAACAGGCCCATTTTCTCACATTTCCAATTCTGATGAAGAATCGTTGATCCAAAACATTAATTTTATTTCTTTATTCAAAGACACCAAATGAACTGCTGATTTTTCCCAGTTTCTGTTTATATTTCAGTTTCCAGCACATTCATATTTTTGCTTTGCAATTGTCAACTGTTTGAACAACACGTCATCCAATGAAACACCATATTTTGTGCAAAAGAAAATATTTGTATGGATGTCTGTGATAAAGATTTTAATGTTGTTACATAGTTGTGGATTAAGTTAGCAAACCAAATATTTATAACAGTGGGAGAGTTCAAGTAGGTATAAGACAATTGAACTGTTATATATTTACTGTGCCTGCATCCAGCTGAGATTAGCACATTCAATGGTGGAAGGGTTCAAGTCTACAGTAAGATTTAATTGAAATATTAATCCTTTTTATGAAGTGTGAAATTCAGCCTCAGTGAAGATACAAATCAGGTGCTAGTGAATGAATTGAAATTGGTGGAAAGGAAAATGAGGCAGGCCAAATTGCAGTCAGCAAATCAGAGAGGACTCCAATGTCAGAGTGCATTCAGAAAGACAATCACCAACAGCTGAACATGGCATTGGAACCCTTTGAAGGGATTGCTGCAGTTATTAAGGATGAGAAGCAATTATAGATTTATAACGATAAACATTTACAGAATGACTTAAAAGGCATGTCTTACTCAGTTCCCAAGTGGACAAAGTCTTGCAGTGTACAGCCATCTCACAACAGTTCAACTTTTCAGTGGATCAAATACCGTTCAGTGTGCAGCCGAACTTGAGTTGTGTCGAGACAAGCTGGCAGATACACTAGAAACTTATAAGTTTAATTCTGGCTTGTTTCAAGGTTGTAAGAAAGCAAGTGTCATTGTCTACTCTCTGTTGATGTTTCAAAAATGTTGGCAAAGTGGGCCGAAGGGCCTGTTTTGTGCTGTGCTGTATGGTTCAAACATTCCTGAATTGTTTAATTGTAAGAATTGCAGCCAGCTATGTGCTGCCTATACTTGCAACTGACCACTTAATGAAATTTGTACTTGCCTAGAGCAGATCTTCCAGAGAAAACCTGTTGTACGGAGCTGGCTTGGACTTTCACATGTGCTTAGAGGGCTTTCTACAACATAGTGAGGTCGAGGACAAGCTGGTGGGGTGGGACGCACAACAGGTCCTACTAACTCACAAAATAAGTGATGAAACCTTGCGGCCACTTGGACATGCCTCAAGTTTAGTGACAAAACTACTGCTCAAACAGATGTGCAAATACTTAAACTCTATTAAAACATAAAACAAAAATTCTTAAAATAGACAAACAATTAATTCCTTACAGTTGTTCCCCTCTTAAAAACAATGGAGAGGCAGATTCTGGGTCGTCCAAACTGGTGCAGGATGCTCATCCCATTGTAAGTGGTTGGGGAAATGTTACTTTTATTTGGAAGCGTCCAATGTTGGAGCGCATTCAGAAAGACGACCACTATTGGCTGAATGCAACATTGAAACATCCAGTCGGGCTGAAATCCTGCTGACATTTTTTTTGAGGAGAATAATAAATGTTGCCCTGTCTCTGCATTGCTTACCCTATTGTATTTGCATTTAAAAAGAAATACCAAGATATTATTAAGTTGCACGTTATAGTTCACGTGTCTCTAGCACAGTGGTTTTCAACCTTTTTCATGCTGCGGACCCCAGAACATGTCCTTGTTAGATAGCGGACCCCCAAAGCCCACAAAATCAAACAATCAATAATTCATGCATACAACACTTAAGTTACTGCACATAGGCCCTTTTGAAATAGTGACTATTTCAATCACAGATGATTACTAGCGGTGTCTTTCAGTGTTCAGTTCAATGTGAAGGTTGTGCCTGTTTTGCACTGCAGAGTTTGTCCAAACGTGGTGGTATGTGCGATAAACATACGCGTATGTCATCCTCAATATTCAGTCTTGATCTGTATTTGGTTTTCATGACAGTGACTGCAGAAAATGCTATTTCGCACAAGTAAGTGGTTGCAAATGGTAACAGAACATTGTCAGCTTTTCTGGACAGCAGTGGGTACTCCTGAGAACATGCTATCCAGAACAACAACAGTGACATTCGGTTGAACTGCAAGCGTAAAGTCCTGTCAGATGACAGTTTAGCCAATTCTTCTTGTTCACGTCCAGTTAAATCAGTAAGCATGCATTCAAAGAGATTTCAAATCCAATCAAACATGCTCGTGTCATTGTCGCTGAAATACTCATGGAAATAATGTGACAGCTGACGAATATGGCTCAAACGGTGCTCGTAATGGCCTCCGTCTTAGTCTCGTTCACTGTCAGAAAGTCAGCCAGCAACGGAAACATATCATAGATGCCTTGTCAGCATCTTCCCTTCCAGATACGGAGTTTTTTCTGGAAGGCATTGATTTTGTCATGCGTTTTCAGAACATTTGAGCCAGGTCCTTGCATTGATAGATTTAAGCTGTTCAAAATGTTGAAAATATCTGCAAGATAAACTAATCTGGCAACCCACGTCTCATCTGTCAAGAACTATGCCAATGATCCGTTATGCTCATTCAGAAAAATGAGTTCATTTCGCAATTCATATACACGCAGCACAACACAGCCTCGTGACAGCCATCTGACTTCTGTATGTAGCAACAAATGCGTACGCTTGGCTTCCATTTCACGGCATATGTTTTCAAACAAACGATGATTGAGCGGCCTGGCTTTGATAAAGTTAATGATTTTAATGCACGTGGAAAACACATCTGCAAGATTTTCATCCACATCCTTTGCAGCCAAAGCCTCATGGTGAATCATGCAGTGGGTTGCTGCTACATGTGGAGCTACTTCTTTCACTCGTGCGACTAGACCCGACTTCCGTCCCGTCATTGCGGCAGCACCATCCGTGCATACTCCAATACATTGTGTCCACGCCAATGCCGATTGTACAAAAAAAGTGTCAAGCACACGGAAAAGTTCTTCACCGGTTGTACGCCCTGGGAGCACCCTGCAAAACAAAAAGTCTTCCAAAGCCTCTCCTTCCCAGCAATATCGAACGTAAACCAACAACTGCACAGCACTGGCAACATCAGTACTTTCACCCCCCTGGAAACCTGCCGCGGACCCCCAGGGGTCCGCGGACCACAGGTTGAAAACCTCTGCTCTAGCATATGGTAAAAATTATGCATCTTAAAAAGTTTCCGCAAGTCAGTTACAGATACTGTAGCAACATATTGATCAATGATCACATATAACAAACTTGTAATATTATTGAAACTTAAAGTTGAACATTTGAGAGCACGTCAAGATAAATTATATTTGGCAATTTACTCAGCTGCATTTTTTTTTGCAATGTCATTACCTTATCGTAAAGCCCGGAGAAAATGAGATGCTCTCCTATGATAATCAGGAAGGAAGGGTCTCGCTGATCCATGGGAAATCTGTTATTTTTCTGCCCACATTTGGCCAAAAATGTTGTTTGTTTCATCCCACTTCTAGGAAGAAAATTTTAGAAGTAGCAGGATCAAACAGAAAGTGTGTAGAGTTGCTCCTGAATAATAATCCAGTGGCACAGCAAAACACAGTCAGAAAATCTAGGTTAGGTACTTCCCTCTCTTTACAGATCATAAGTAACACATTGCTGTCTTTTCAGTCTAGTGCTAAAAAATCTTAAGATCTAAGGTGTGTTAGGAAAACTACAATGGATTCAAGTGTCATCTCCAAATCATGGACATTCCAGTGGCAAAGCAGAAAATAGAGAGATGACAATAAAAAGGCTTGAAATGAAATAGTTCACTTAGCATTTTATTTAGACTTGCATGAATGGAAAATTGTTTGATCTATCGAAAAATCCGCTCTGTTCTGGACGTCATGAGCTTGAGATCAGAACAATTTTGGTGGTTGAGGACTTCAATAATGGACTATTCACATGTTTCCTGTGCTAACCAGTCATCTGCTTCCAGATAGGAACATTTTGTAGACCACTGTAGTTCTATTTTCAGATTCAGCAGTGCAGATGCTTATAAGGATACACAGTGAGAGTTATGTTTCCTGAGGAAGGTGGGAGCAGGTGTGGGAGTTGGGCATGCCCAAACAGTCACTGCAGAGGGAGGTGGTACTGAAGTTTCACGAGTTTATTACGAGTACTTAAATGATCTGAGCCAATGGAGAAAGGTGTCTTGCTGCCCACATTCCTCTGAATTATGCCGTCACAGTATTTTTATCCTTTACGTCACAATTCAAAGAGTTGCATATCTTGCTGCATAGCTGTACCAATGAGTGGAAAGGATATTGAGATGGATGGATTTGCACTTGATCTTCCTTATGGTAGGTCTTATTTTGCAGGGTTACTTAGTTACCTCTGTTGCATAAACAAGGTTGTTCAGAATGCAGTAAACAATCACACCCTGATAGACTCTCTGGGGCCAATGTGACAAAAAGTCCTAAGACCTGTCAGGGTTTGAAAGTTTTGTTTGTGCAGTTCAGTAATCTGCTTGATGGTTACTCAAGTGGTCCCACAGTGTCACTGAGTGGGTTTTGTACAAATATCATTAACCAAATGTTCCTGTATCTTCAAGAAACCCATCTGAAACTTGCTGAGTTTGCTTGAAAAGTGGGGAGAATGGTGGAATGGTACAAAACATAACCATCAGCCCATTTGATAGTAAAGCTCATTCACTAGTTAAACATCGAGGAAGTAGGTGAAGGTTTTCTATACGTAAAAGCTGTTGGGTCTTTCAGAGATATCCCTTTAGTTACATAATCCCTTTTTTAGCTACATAATCCCTTTAGTTACATAAATGAAGCAAGCATGGTAGTGTAGGGGGCAGGCATGGTGGTGTAGCAGTTAGCGTAATGCTATTACAGCACCAGCGACACGGGTTCAATTCCGGCCACTGTCTGTAAGGAGTTTGTACTTTCTCCCTGTGTGCCTGTGTGAGTTTCCTCTGGGTGCTCCAGTTTCCTCCCACATTCCAAAGACGTACGGGTTAGGAAGTTGTGGGCATGCTATGTCGGCACCTGAAGTGTGGCGACACTTGTGGGCTGCCCCCAGAACACTCTATGCAAAAGATGCATTTCACTGTGTTTCGATATACATATGACTAATAAAGGTATCTTACCTTATCTCTTATAATTTAGGGGAAGCCTGCTATGTTAGAAAGTCCTTTCACCCTTCTCAGCATTCCATTTGCATTTCCAACAGTCATGGGGAAAGTTGACAAACCTGTTGACTTTATTAAAGAGAAGCAACAATCCAGTGAACAAGGGTCCAAAGCTCATCACGCAGTTTGGGAAAACCTAGTTATAGTATCATAAACCTCTCGGGTCATGGCAAAAATTCAACTAGTTCTCTAATGTCCTTTATTGAAATAAACATGTCATCCTAACTTGATCTGGTCTCCACTTGTCTCCAGTCACACAGCAACATATTTGTCTCCTCACTGCCCTGCAGACAACTTGTGAAAACAAAGACATCTCTAAATCAGTGCATAGGATGGATTAAGATTCATGGTGAAGCATGCATTCAATATCAGGAAAGCTGCTTCAGCAAGTCTTACTGCTAAGTATAAACCCACACCAGAGAAGAGATCACAGGGGGAACAATAAAGACTCCCAACTTTAGACCTCGAGTAAACTTTGAATCAAAACATCCATCAAATAAAAGCAAGAAGAGGAGAATTGATCAACCCTCAATTGCAACAATTTTATTGGAAACCAAAATAAATATTTTAAAATATGATTAACAGTAAATGCATAACATAAAAGATACATTATAAACAAAAGGTTTTGACCTGCAATATGTAGCAGAGAATTGATCACATTCTCAGTTGGCACTCCAGTGCAGTAGTAATGGATTCCTGTGCTGCTGGAGTTGCCATATTTCCAATGGGGCATTGAATCAAGTCTCTGGCAGTGCATACAGATGGAAGTAAAAGCTCCTGTGGAAGTTTTCAAATAAAATAGTGGTTGGGTCAGGGAATCAGGAACATGTGGTTTGTTTACAATTTTAATATGTAACAAACTCGAAATTTGAACTACAAGTTTTATTTGTGCAGTTCAAAAGTGTTCTTGATAATCAAAAACTGCAGGGAGTGAGAGAAGAATAGAGATGGTGAATCTCAGAAAATACATATCTCTAGCAGTTCCACAGCTTCACCAAGTGGATTTCACAGAAATATTATGAATTAGGTGTCGACTGGTCTTCCCGTGTCTTTAAGAATTCAATTTGAAACTTTTTGAGCTGTGGGAACGCACGATTTCAATAGTTACAATGCGGTTACACTTCACATGGGAAAACATAAATTCCGGGACCTCTCCTCCCCACCTTCCTGTTCTAATGAATCGCAATCTTTACTTTGTTTGTGAAAGCCTGAGTTATCAGCACTTTTGTCACTGACGAAAATAAAATGGACGTTGAGACACAGTGAGGTTTTGATTAAAGCTGAGGTCTGTTTTTTTTTCGCATTTTGAAGTGCTTGTCCTAATGACTTTCAACTCAAAAGCTTTTTGAACATTTGGTACTTCCAAAGCCTTTGTAGTGAAAATGGATATTTTGGAATCTGAGTGTTTTCTGTTTTTTGCATTACATGGTCTTTGTGATAATCAAAAGCTACAAGAAGTCTGAGGAGAGGGTGCTTCTCAGCAAATGCACATCACTCTCTCTTTTGCTGCCTTTTCTCAAAGCTTCTACACGTACAGAGCCCTTGCTTTTTTCATGACATCCTGAAAATTAGAAAGGTTGGACAATTTCTGGGTATTTGAGTCTCCAGCTGCCTCTACTGTATAGTCCTTTGGCCTTGTGAATGTAGGTTTGTCACACTTTCTGTTGCAGGTATGGCTACAGACATTCCACTAGAGCAGAGAAAGACCGAAAATGTTTGTTCCATCGTAACCCACCCTCTACTGTAATGGGTCTTCCATTGGGAGCTTGGCCCCTGCATTCAGCATAGACCACTACTGTAGAAATGCTGCCTCTGCACAGACAGTCGATTGGACTCACGGAAAGGCTTTGATAGCTGGTAGGACCCCCACCCTAGACTCACAGGCTGTCTTTGACATTCACAAGCATTCAGCATCACCTAGGACTTGTAAAAATAATAAAACTACTGTTAAAAATAGAAATATTAATTTCCTTATTTACTTTTAAAAAGTTAAGATGCAAACCACATACTAAACTCAATTAACATTATTCAAACTAACGTTGATAACTTTAATAAACGTTAATTAAGAAAAAATGTACTCACCGTTCTCCCAGGAGCTGACATCTCCCATTTATTTGAATGGAGCCTACCATCCTTGGACCAGGCTTAACTCGTAGCAGTCTTAGCTGACAGACTTCCCATCCCAAGAGCTGGTAGCCTGTGGAAAATCACACCATGATGTTGAACTCAGCAGGGAGTCAGCCAGAGCCACACAGGGGCAATAGCTGTGGCTGGATGCTACTGACCTGGAAACTGGGACTTGTGTGGGAACATAAGATCTCCAAGATGAGCTCAAGATGCACTGATATGCACAGAGAGGAAGTTGGAATAAGTTCTGATGAAGGGTTCAGGATGTGAGTCATTAGCTTTTACTCTTTCTGCAGATGCTGCTTGATCTGCTCAGTGCTTCTAGTATTTTCTATTCTATTTCAGATTTCCAGCATCTGCAGTATTTTTAATTTTCAGCACATCAATCTAATTCAATGATTTCACAGCATCAGGGGGACTAGTGGCATAATAGTTACTGCTGCTGTTTCATGGCTCCAGGAACCCAGGTTCGATCCTGATGTCAGGTGCTGTCTGTGTGGAGTTTGCACATTTCTTTGTAACAGCATGGTTTGTCCTGGATGCTCTGGTTTTCCCCCACATCCTCAAAATATGTTGGTAGGTTAACTGGCTATTGTAAATTACCTCTAATGTAGGTGGGCGGTCTGAAAATCAGGGGTGATGAGCATGTGAGAGAGAATAGGTGACGGGGAAATGAGTGGGGGAATGAGATTGATGTGAATGCTTTGAGATCTGATGTAGACTCAGTAATGGGTCAAATGGCTTCCTTCTGTGTTGTAAGGAAATATGAAGTAATCACGATTAACAACAATGACAATTTACTTCTCTCTCTACTCTTATATCCTGACATAATGCAGAGAAAATTAAACTTGTTTCTAATTAATAAAAGTGTAATCATATTTCTATAATTCTATAGAACTAGAAACACAGTCATATCTGAAAATGAGCATGCAGGAGCTGACTGGTGCTCTGCATATATTTTATCACATGACCTCGGGGAGCAGGTTAAATTATCACGAACCAAGCATGCAGCCAGCATTGCCCATTCTGTTCATTGGGAATATACCTGTGCAGGTGCAGAAGATCAGAAGTACTCAGAAGATAGCAGTCAACTCTAAAAAGAGGAAACTCAGTCTGGTTGCAGATAACAGGAAATACTTATATGGTAAAGAATGGCTGCAAGAGGTTGAGAGGGGGCACTGATGTTGGAGGCCCTGGTCCAAGAAGATCCCAGGAGGTAGAAGATATGAACACATCATCACTGGTGGGAAGAAGCTAATAAGGAAGTTAAAGGCAGGAGCAATAAGCAAACTGACCCGAAACGTCAACTATCCCACTGCCTTCGCAGTTCCTGCTCGAGCTACTGAGTTCCTTCAGCAGTTTGTTTTTTGCTCCAAATTCCAGCCTCTTGTGTCTGGTTAAAGCCAGGAGTTCAGTTCCCAGGACATACTTATAATGCCAAAAGTTGCTCAGTGGCCTCATCAGCCTTGTCAAGGAAAGAACCCTATCTCACCTCAAACATTTATTCCTCTCACAGATTTATTTCTCTCAATGGTCCCTTCATTCTCCTTTAATTACTGGACTGTTCTTTAATTCACTTTCTTCACAAACCACTCAGACTTTTCACATTTCTTAGTCTTGTCTTTAATTATATTCCTCATCATAAAAATTACTCAACTATAACAAGCATATTCTGAAAATGTCTCAGAGCAACATGCATGAAGAAATTACCCACAAAATATTTCTGGCTATTCTGAAATTGCCTTTAGTATTTCGTTTAAAGCACACTATCTGATACAAATGATCTGAATGATCAATTTGTATTTGAAAATTGCAGACATGATATATAATTTGTAAAAGCGAGAATTCACCCAATAGTTTTGAGTTACCGAATTACTTAAACAAAGGGGAAATGTTAAAATACTGATAACATTGAAGTTAGTAACTCTTCTCACAAAAATTAACCTACTTTAATTTCTAACAATGTTTCCTCTGTCACTAATATGTTAAAAATTTGGATTGTTCAACTTTAGCATATACTCATTCTAGTTAGAGATCTGTGAAGGACTTAACATGACTAAAGAATAACTAGTAATTTAATCCATTTTAAAAATAAATTGCAATCATCAGATCATGATCAAGTTTTTGCTAAAATAATTAATGCCATTGTGCAATAAATTGTTCCCATATAAGTACCCAGTGGATCCACATAAAATTAATCCTTAATCATTTTAGGATTTTCCCATAGGTTCTGGTAATTAAGTAATTCCCTCCTGTCATTCCAATGAAAATGAACATCTACAACTTTTTATTTTCATGAACAGGATGTTTAATTAGTGCACAGCGCTCTCATAAATATTGATGCCAGAGGTAAAGGCAATGGCCTAGAAATTCTCAGCAGCTTGCAAGAGCCATTCAATAAGTAGTGTGCAATGGCCAACAGATATTTTCATTTTGAAGGTCTTCAGTACAAAATTTTATAGTGCAGCAAGTCCATGGGTCCATATGCAATAGAATATGCCACACATAATTAACAAAATACTTTTCTTCACACGTCACACTATTGCATAATGCGGAGGAAAACAGGTCTAGTCCACGGGTCATGGGTTGCGAGGTTCATAAAGGAGAATGGATGATGAGGGATGAAATAGTGCATAGGTTTGGTGGCAAATTAGGACCTTGTTTTAAGGCTAGTGGGACAAAATAGGGTTGCAATCTGGTTGGAGAGGTAGGAAGGTGAAAGTGGTAGGGATTGAGTGGCCTGAAGGAGAGCCACCATGAGGGTTTTGATGGGTAGGTTTTTAATTTTGTTGACGGACCTGAGATAGGTTCCCAACGTCAGATTCCACAGCCTGGTCCCAGATATGAGTTATGATGAAGCAGGTCTCTTATGTGCTGAGAAAGCTGCATCTGCAAGAGAGGCCCAAGTTATACCGCGTAAAAGTCATGGCTTACATTCCGCATCATTAGATGTCATTGCACTTACATGGCCAACAAACTGAGGATCTGGAAGGAACTTTGTGGACTTTGTGCAATATGTGGCAAGTCCTGGATTGTACTTAGCAAACAATTTTCCCATGAAATTGTATGACATTGTCCCTATAAATATCAAACAGCTTGATGAAATTATTAGGATAACAACTTTCAGAAGGCTCCATCTGCTGCAGAGAACAAAATCCCTTTTAAACCATTTAAGATTTCATTGGGAATTCTCCTAATCTTTTGCCAAATCCACCACCATTTTGCACCATGGTATCTCTTGGTCTCACCCTATTGCAGACATTCCCTTTATTCTCCCCATTCGGCCCTCTTTCCTACTTCTGATGACTTTTAACAACCTGAATCATTAACACTATTTCTCGCTCCAGAGATATTGACAGAACTGCTGAGTACTTAAAGCATTTTCTTCATTATTTTGTATTTACAGGATCACAGATTTTGAGTTTCATTACTGTGACAATATAATCGCCGCTTTCAGCCTGCTTCACTTGGGGAAGGGCTGAGAAACCAAGGCCAGAAGATCATTGGGAGCACTGCAGCCACAAAAGATTAGTGCTATCACCTTGGGTTATGCAAGTGGGCAATGGTGTGATGTATGTGCACTGATTGGCTGCATTCCACCCTGGTGTCTTAAAACTATTCTAATGAAATGTCATCATCTTGAAATATTAACTCTGTTTCTCTGTCTATGGGTTCTGCCTTATCTCATGAGTATTTACAGGATTTTAGTTCAGATATCCAGCATTTGAAGCAGTTTGTTTTTTTTTGAAAAGGCTTTACAACGGTTTCTAAACTGTTGTGACAATTCCATATCCAGAAGCCTTGACAAAGTGTACTAAAGTTTCAGCATCTGAGCACATACCACTATTGAAAATCTTTCTATTCAATCTTAAAATAAAGTTTATGATATTGGATTATTTGATTTGCATAACAGAGAGACATGAAAAATTCACAGTAACTTTGTCTCTCATCAATCATGTATAATGTCACGCTGATATGAGTTCAATATCTTTAAAGTCTTTTAGAATAAACACAGAAGTAACTTTGTTAGCGGAGTGATTAATTGCTGCTCACTTCAGCATTGAGTTATATAGATTAGAAGGTACTAGTTCCTCTATCAAGCTAAGTAATCTCAGCCAACATAATGGTGGTGCATTATAAATGGTTTCCATGTTCCCAGACTAGGGAGTTGGAAGGTCAGTAATGATTCATACTTCTGATTGCTACCTAGCAACACTTGTAAAGTACCTTTGTGTCAGTGCTGCCTGAATACAGCGTTAGATTTCAGTTAGACAGTTTGATGACTCTTTTTGATGAGCTACTAGTTTTCATGGAACCACACTCCAAAAGGACATTGCTTCAGAAATAAATCATATCACCATCGAGGCCTAATGAACTTCCACAAAGATAATCCTATCTGCCATTATCTTTCCCAATGGAAAAGATGAAGAAGAGAAACTGCTTGGATTCCACATTTTATCTAAGCTATATTCAATGGATCACAAATCTGCTTAGACCAAACTATCAGTGACTGAAAGATGTGCTTCCGCTGAACTAATCTTCTGTTATGATTACTTTATTAAAATCCAAGATGCTCGATCTGGGAACACTATAAAGTTGACAAGGTAATAAAAGTGCATTTGTGCAAATTACATTTGTGTAAAACCTTGACAAAGTTAAAAGAAATGTATAAAGATCTAAGCCTTATAGTGAGCATTTATGTTAAACAAAAGGTTGTTTTACTGTCCATGGAACACAAAAACCAAGGAGTGCTTTGACTATAATACACTTAAATTCTGCAATGATGAAACGTTATGAATCAAATAATGAAAGCTCATTGTTCCCCAATAACAAAGCAAGGAATTTCAATGTTGTGTTTTCACCAGCAGCATTAGGAAGTGACAAGAAAGAGAAAAGGGCAATCAGAATGAGGTTAAAAACAGGGGCTAGCAACTCTATTGCAATGAAGCTGAGAGGGGCATTCAGTTACTGAAACAGGTACAGTTTCTCCATGCACTAGTGTGTCAGATACATACAGAAAGAAAATAGGGGACTTTGAGTTCCATGTATTAAGTCACCATCTTTTATGACATGTCTCTTTTCATTGAAATTGAATCTCCTGGTGCAAAGAACCATGGTACTACATGATGCAGCTTCTAGGTATTTCGGTGTATGAAGCCCATTGAGAAGATATAAAGGGCCCTGTAGTCCAGTGCCTCTGAATTAGCTCTTCATTCAGGGAAAGTATTTCACAGCTGTTATGAAAGACCATGAAGCAAAACTTCTGCCAGACTTTATTTTAAACTATGAAAGAAACAAATAGAGAGCTATTTCCACATGTATCATTCTCATCAATAGTGTTTTATTTATGTTCTTTGCTTCAGTTGTGTTATTGACTCTTTATCAAGGAAAACAATTCATGTTTAGTTAACATTAAAAAAATTAAGGTAACAGATAATTTCTCGTGCAGTTCTTATATCTGTTATCTTTAACACCATATTATCAGAATAAAGTTTAACTTTCCATACATTAAAGACAGTTAAAAGAGAAGTAACAACGGGTTTGGGTGAGCATGGATTAAACTGGATGGACTCTGAAAACCCGGAAATGTGATTGCACACCATGGTTAACTTGTGTCCATCAATTGTAGTGTAAGCAGTAGACCTATTCTGTGTTGCCTACCCAGCATAATGATGTCAGGGTCCATTCTGTGCTAACTGCACTGTCGGTTGGCTGGGTGTGTCGGCAAGAGTTAATGATATGAAAAGGACCTTTCAGTTAAAGTTAGTTTGCACTATTTAAAGCTAGCAAGAATCTTTTAAAGTAGGGGTGGTGGGGGATTGGATTGTTGTGAGACAGGTGCAGTTAGCTGTTCAACAAGTGGAAAAGACAAAAGCAATCCAACAAGGGAGAGAGCGGGCACCAGCTTTTTGGATGTTGCTTCGGGAGCTTGTTGAAGCAGGTGCTGTATCTGCAATGGGCACAGCGTATCCTCCAAACACATGCTCAAAATGATTTGAAGCAGATGGTACTCTTACCTTTCCCCTGCCATGAGTGCAATTCTACCCTCTATGCTTGCACCTTCCATAAGCAGTGGACAAACCAGGACACAGTGATAGGGAAGAAAGATTGTGATTTGATTTCAAAGTTGCAGCCTCCAGCTTGGACATATGATGTACATGTAATTTAGATGATAACCCAGAGACCGGATCTGTATATGGTGAAAACCTGCCACAAGTAGTCTGCTGAGAGAGCAATGTCATAAAAAGTGCATCCAGGTTCTTGCTGCGGGGACACAGATAAAGTCCTTGATGGTCCAGGCTACAGAGGATGACTGAAGGGCATGCACAGTGATACTGTGATACACAGTGATAAGTCTTCCAGTAAGCTTGGATCCAACAATAACATAGAACATAGAACATTACAGCACAGTACAGGCCCTTTGGCCCACAATGTTGTGCCGACATTTTATCCTGCTCTAACATCTATCTAACCCTTCTCTCCCACATAGCCCTCCCATTTCTCTATCATTCATGTGTCTATCTAAGAGTCTCTTAAATGTCCCTAATGTACCTGCCCCCACAACCTCTGCCGGCAATGCGTTCCACACACCCACCCCTCTCTGTATAAAAAACTTACCTCTGACATCCCCCTTCCTCCAATCACCTTAAAATTATGTCCCCTTGTGTTAGCCATTGTCGTCCTGGGAAAAAGTCTCTGACTGTCCACTCGATCTATGCCTTTTATCATCTTGCACACCTCTATCAAGTCACCTCTTATCCTCTATCTCTCCAAAGAGAAAAGCCCTAGCTTACTCAACCTATCCTCATAAGACATGCTCACCAATCCAGGCAACATCCTGGTAAATCTCCTCTGCACCCTCTCTAAAGCTTCCACATCCTTCCTATAATGAGGCGACCAGAACTGAATAAGTGTGGTCTAACCAGAGTTCTATAGAGTTGCAACATTACCTCGTGGCTCTTGAAATCAATACCCCGACTAATGAAGGCCAACACACCATACGCCTTCTTAACAACCCTATCGACCTGCGCGGCAACCTTGAGGACCCCATGATCCCCCTACACTGCTAAAAGTCCTGCCTTGTATTCTTCCTTCAAATTCGATCTCCCGAAGTGTATCACTTCACACTTTTCCAGGTTGAACTCCATCTGCCACTTCTCAGCCCAGGTCTGCATTCTATCAATATCCTGTTGTAACCTACAGCAACCTTCTACACTATCCACAACACCACCAACCTTTGTATCATTAGCAAACTTACTAACCCACCCTTCCACATCCTCATCCAAGTCATTTATAAAAATCACAAAGAGGAAGGGTCCCAGAACAGATCCCTGCAGAACACCACTGGTCACCAACCTCCAGACAGGGTCTAGAGAACTCTGGCACCAACTTAATACCAGGCTCTGCACAGAAGTCGGAGCCTATCACAGAAGGCAAGGTCCATTAACACATTTTAAAAACCAATAGAGTATCTAATGGCTGATATTGCAACTTCAATTGCAGCACATGCAGCAGAAGTCCCTCACCTGAGCTTCAATTGAAGTTCAGCGTGCTAAAGTGTAGTGCCAGCTGGCTGTTCGTATGTTCAGAATCCTATCATTGTGGCTGAGGATTTTAATGTGCAAAGAGATGTTACAGTAGTCCTGCAATGGATTAGTCGGATTGTTGGGGCATCATCTCTAGAGAGTGGTGATGGCTCCACAGAGCAAAAACTTGTTTTCTTTAATCAAAGGTTAACATTATTCCTCCCAAACTTGCCATTGTCTGTCAGTCCTTGGCTCCTACTGCCTCCGTCAAGTAGTTCAAACCGCAGCCTGGTCTTCTGGGCCTAGAGCTGCCCAGAGTCAAACTTCCGAGGCCTTCAGAACTCCTTTGCTAACAGCTACAGCCCTCCATCAACCATGCTATAGTGAGTAGCACTACAGTGGAGTACAAGGATAGGGAAAGGCACGAGGTAGGCAGCCAATAAGATTATGCACAAGGGTGATTTGTAAACTTTTGTATACAATATGGGAAATACTTCAGTCATAAATTTGATTTGCAACATTATTTTGCGATGGATTGAATTTTTTGCTTTGTGTTGGCGACAGAGAATTTTTTGGGACAGGGAATGCCAGTGAATGGGGAACTGGATTTGTGCTTTACTACTGTTGCTCTGTTGCCCAAGAGAGACTGAATGTCAGAAGAAGTAATGCTGCTGGCTGAGAGAGGTTGGTGACGATATCGTTAATTGCAGGTGATTTGCCTGGAGGATTTGGAAATAGGTGATGAATGAAAACAAAGAAGAGGAAAAATGCCCCTGAACTCCAGGAACCTAGGTGGAGTTTGTATCTTCTCCCTGTGACTGTGAGGGTTTCCTCCAGGTGCTCTGGTTCCCTCCTATGTCAAAGATGTGCCAGTTGATAGGTTAATTGGGCATTGTAAATTGCTCCCAGTGTGCGGGTAAGGGGTAGAATCTTTGGGGAGTTGTTGGGAATGTGAGGAGAATAGGATACTGAAAAATTGGTGAGTGAACGGAATTGCTCTGTAAGCCAGCACAGATTTGATGGGCTCAAGGGCCTCCTTCTATGTCATAAGGAAATACAGTATATTAACAATGTTGATGACTGCTGCTCAGATGCTGCTATATGACAGGAGAACTATGTTGCAGGGATCTGACGTCTCCCCCCACCACCCCAATGATGACAGTGCTCATTCCAACACTGGCCTAGAAGTAGGAGAACAGAACAAATAGCAGGAACAGACTATTCAGCCCCTCATGCCTGCTCCATCAGTCAATAAGATCCAAAAATCTATTGCTGGTGGTTGTCAGCCTCTGACTGCCACAGCTCAAGCCAAGACACTAAAGGCTTCAAGGCCAATTACAGTTTTCCAAACCATTCCTCAGTTGCCTCCAATATTGCAGTCACTGGGGAAATACCCCAATGGAAAAATAAGAAAGATAAAGGCACAGAAGGGTATATATGCATGTATTGAATATTCAAAACTGTTAAAAAATACATTTAAATAATTAAAAATGTTTAAAAACATTGCAATACAAAGACAAAAGAGTTAAATCACTTAACAAGATTTTAGACAATTAAAAATATTAAATCAATTAGTTCAAAAAATGCAAACTACCTTATAGTCATCTTCCTCACATTCATCCCTCTCCTTTCAAATGAATAGTATCATTGTTTCTGCAGTGGCTCTAATTGGCACAGGTTCAGAGGGGAGATTCCAAAAAACATGCTCTCGTGAATTCAGCAATTTTGAACCCTGCTAGAAGTTAGCTGCATTCAAATTTTTAAACATCATTGAGTTATATTTAGTTGCATAGGCTGCTGCTTAAAAGAAACAGGGAGCAATGACTTATACCAGAGATATATTTGGCAGTACTTATTCACATATAATTTGAATTGACAGATAAAAGCACAGCAATATCTCAGACTGTCTGTTGTTATCTGTTACAGAGCACAAACATGCCATCCACAAATGAGAAATGTTCACATTTAACACAACACCATCGAAATGTAACATTGTGTTAATATTGAGAACCTTTGGAATATTTTTCACTTGGAAGTTTGCTTATCCACATCTATCATACACAACATGAATAGATTTATCATATAACAATGCGAATTGCTATAGACATGACAGGCAAATATGGATTAAGGAAGGGAACTCTCAAGCTGTTGCAGCTCATGCAATGTGACTTCTTGAGGCAGTTTGTTAACAGGAGGAATTGGAATTAAATATTTTGTCTGATTTTTAACAGTGAGCTTGTATCAGTTGAAGTTAGGAAAATTTAGTTGTATTTAAAATGTGAAATTGCAGTACAGATGCTGTGACGTGAAAACCCAGGTGACAAAATAAAACTATCAGGCTTCAGCAGAGCTGATACCATAGCAGTAAAGATGGACATATTGGGAAAGATGTGGATTACCAGAAAAGTGAATTCAAAAAAAGATAAATGCACTTCAGAATAGGTTTTGAAGAGGGAGCAAGCAGAATTTATTTCATATAGTGTTGCATTTAATAATACACCATACCAATAGGTTAAAAAAATGGGGGAAAGAAAAAGGAAAGATGCCCAAGAGTAATGCAGGATTAAAATTTGTCAAAATATAATATTCAACAAAATAGTTTTGCCAGAGTAGAAAGAACAATCATTAATGGCCACATATATAGCATCCCTAACATTGTAAAATACATTAAAATTCTTCATAGGAACATTATCAAAATTGGATCCAAGGCATGAGAATTATTTATTAGGGCAAGTATTTTTTTAGCTGAAACAGCTACTTCCAAAGTCTGCAGCAGTCTCTGTGCACAGTCCTGGCTTCCAGTAAATTGAGTGGTTAAGAAGGCATATGGTGTACTGGCCTTCATTAGTCGGGGTATTGAGTTCAAGAGCCACCAGGTAATGTTGCAGCTCTATAAAACTCTGGTTAGACCACACTTAGAGTATTGTGTTCAGTTCTAGTCACCTCATTATAGGAAGGATGTGGAAGCTTTAGAGAGGGTGCAAAGGAGATTTACCAGGAAGCTGCCTGGATTAGAGAGCATGTCTTATGAGGAAAGATTGAGCGAGCTAGGGCTTTTCTCTTTGGAGCTATGCAGGATGAGAGGCGACTTGGTAGAGGTATATAAGATTATGAGGGGCATAGATAGAGTAGACAACCAGCACCTTTTCCCCAGGGCGTCAGTAGCCAATACCAGAGGACATCTGTTTAAGGTCAGAGGAGGAATGTTCAGGGTAGATGTCAGAGGTAGGTTCTTTACACAGAGAGTGGTGGGTGCCTGAAACACACTGCTGGGGGTGGTGGTAGAGGCTGATACAATAGGGACCTTTAAGAGGCTCTTAGATAGGCAAATGGAAGTAAGAAAAATGGAGGGATATAGGCTGTGCGGGAGCGAAGGGTTAGATTGATCATGGAGGAGGTGTTCGTATAGTTTGGCACAACATCGAGGGCCGAAGGTCCTGTTCCGTGCTGTACTGTTCTATGTTCTTAAATGAGCACTAATGTTATCCTTCTGCCTGTCCCGTGCGGCTCCAGGCCACTCATGACCTGCCTGGAAACTATAGGTAATCTCAGTATCTGAACCGATGGCTGTGGGTGTTAAAACAAGCAATGGTGTGTTTTGATTTTCATGCTCTTGTTTTTCTTCCACAGCTTAGCTAAGCTGCAATTTTTTTTTTGCTATCTGAAGGGAACATGCGACAAAGGAGTTGCAAGGTGAAGTAGGGTGAAGGGTGAGGGTGATGAGAATTAGAAGATACATTCTTACACCATTTGCAGCCTGTAACTGAAACGTGTCTGTTGTATGGGAGGGACCTGGGCTTTTGAGGAGAATTAGATATGGGGATGTTGACTTCTCTGGCTTTGGCCCCAGTGCAGGCCATTGTCTCAGTGACAGCCCCTCCATGTATGCTGTGCACTGTCTCCTCCAATGTGGGAAGGTGATGCAGCCACAGCTGACTCCATAGTTACTGCTACTTCAAAAGCAAGGGAAGTCCACCAGTCGGTGACGTGTATTGTGTTTGGGTGATGTGGCTGTGCTGGCCCAGAGGTGGATAAAGAGGCTGAACTCCAGCAGAAGTGGTGTGGGAGTGATAGTCCTTGGCAGCTTTTGACTGAGCATGACGTAGCGGAGTGAATTCAAAACACTGCAGACACCAGTGCTCATGATGTGGTCTCCTCTACACTGGGAAACCAAATGCAGAACAAGGGGCTGTATTACAGATCACCCATGTTCTGTCTGTGGTGGTGACATTGAGCTTCCAATTGCTTGTTACTTTAATTCTCCATCCCATTCTCACTCTGATCTATCTACCTGTGGCTTCCTGCGCTGTTATAACAAAGTCCAATGTAAGCTTGAGGACCAACACCTCAACTTCTGTCTGGGCACATTGCAATTTTACGGCCTTAATATTGAATTCAACAATTTCAGGTAATCCCCTTTCTCTGTTTGCAACAGAACTGGCCAGTTCTGCTGTAGATCATCCATCTTTAATATTGAGTCAGTTTTTCTCTCTCCACTGGCATGGCCTAACCAGCTGGACATTTCCTGTAGCTCTGTATTTCACAGCTGTTATATGTTCATTTATCTGTGCTTTTTTTTTAATCTATTCTTACTTCATTAATCTATCAAAGAGATGGCTTCATCAACAGTTTATCAACACGGTAATCCTGGCCTCACCTGATCAAAGATTTTCCCTTTGTCCTATCTATCCCTCCCACATTATCTTTGAAACTTGAAGCCAACTAGTTTTCTATCTTCCCTGTTCTGATGAAGGATCTTTTAACTGAAACATTAAATTCATTTTTCTTTCCATAATTGCTGACTGACCAGCTGAGTGTTCCTGCATTTTCTGTTTTTATTTATGACTTCAAGTCATTGAGAATCAGAGCAAAATTCCACATCGACTGAACAATGCAAAGTTTGTGGTTGTTGGACATCAATCATCTCAGTGTCAGACCACCATGACAGAATTTTTTTTATCAATGTGCTTGGCCTAAGCATCTTCACTTATTTTATCACCAGAGATCGGAGATGGGAATATTCACTCAGTTTAATTCTTCATTCCTCAGATAATGGCATAGTCCATGTCCACTGCAGTGAAAACAAGCAATCCAAGGTTGACTTCATAAGAAACACAATTGTTAGACAATGCCCAAGGTCAAGAGGACGTTCAGTGGGATTGGATCAATTGGTCCAGTTAATTTTCTGATCATTTGAATCCTTCACTGATCAGAAAATTAACTGGACCAATTGCATGGATATTGTGTCTGCACAAATAAGTCAGAAGTAGCGTGTTCTGTGATGATTGGATACTTCCTGATTCTAACTCTTCCCACTATCTGAAAGGCACAGATGAGTGAATGAAAAAACCTTCATTTGCCTGGGTAAGTGATCTCAACTATTCACCGGAAGCTTCAAATCATCCAGGAAACCAATCGACATGACCGGCTCCCTATCCCCCACTCTGAGGTGTCATTCCCTCCATTACCAGTGCACTGAGTTTGCAGCCTGTGCTGTCTATTTGAAACTTTGCAATAGTCAGGGTTTTTGGACAACATCTTGTAGACATGCAACCTCTACCACCAAGAAAGGCAAGGACAGCAGCCTCATGGAACCACTCTCTATGTACCCCTCCAACTCATACAAAGTAGCTGCAATAAATATCAGTCTGTACAACTAAAGATGATTTAGACATTTGAAGATTAATATCTAGGTGCTGGCACAAAAGAATTGCAGAAGTTAACTTAAGACACACTTTTTGGATACTAAAGGTCAAAGTAAAACATCTTTAAAAAGGATTCTGATTTTTTGCTGGATATCTGTATTCAAACCTATCTTATTCACTTGGGAGTACTCAGCATTATTGTTGTATTGGCAGTGGAATACAAGGAACAGATTACAATTAATGGCATTGCACTGAAGTACATATTTAAGGAAAAAACATGATCAATGTACTTGTGTGTATACACAAATGTGTAAAAAATGCTTCTACGCACAGAAGTCGTCATAAGCTCGTTATAAGAAAGTTAACTCATGATTAGGTTAAATGTAGTGCAAATACTTTTTGAAAGACTCTGGGATACTATATATTATAAACACTAGATAATATCCATTATATATTCATATATCATAATTTCCTTCAAAATATGTTGCTGATAATTGTTCGAAATGTACACAGTAATTAATAATATGCTTATTTGTATGCAATATACCTCAATAACAACCTTCTGATGTGTGCTCTGAGATAATTTTAATATCAGTTAATAAAAGGACAAGAATTAAATGATTGCTTGTAATGGAAACATATTCAAATGATGAATGTTATCCAGCTCTTTGGAGTGTGGCTATGCCATAAAAGGAATACCATATGATTATAAAGTTAAGCTCATAATGTTTCTATGCAATTGATTTTCATAAATGGAACCTATTGCATAAATAGGAAGAACACACAAGTGATTTTAAAATATATTTTAATTTCCGTGCTTATTAAAACATGTTGCAAATACACTGCTTCTACTCAATCAAGAATCTACCAAGACATCCTATTCATTATTATAATACGATAGTGAGAAAATTACCAATTAAAGCATGTTCCTATACCTTTAAAAAAATAACTCTTTTATAACCCTTGAAGTCCCAAACATTGACAGTTTCCAACCAGTGAATCTGCCAATGAATTCTGCATAATGTCCATATTTTGAGCATGAATTTGCAGAGATTGCCTAGAACTTATGCTGAGGAATCTGCTCCTGTGTGCTGGGCCGAGTTAGGCCATTCATTTCAAGAAGATTTTTCAGCAGCAAGGAAGAAAGGTGAGAATAAAGTAAGTTGCATTCCTTTTAATTATTTTATTTGGAGTAAAGTTTTTTTTAGATAGATGCTTTAAGAATTTTTGGATGATTTTATTATTAATTTCTTGAATTTTTTTAAAGAATTTTTTTATTTCACTTTCAGTTTCATTCAGACAACTTTGGACAACTGGGAGTCTGTCTTTGCTACCTCTTAAAGGTTTCCACAATAGTTTTGAGAGTGAGGTTTGTTCTGGTCCATACACATGGCTTAATTACATTTTTGTCATCCTGCTTAATTTTCTTCTAATATTTTTTGGTTGATATATGTTATTTTGTTGAGCTTTTTTTGTATTGTACACAACTGGAAACACAACCTGTTTTCCATAGAACCATAGAACAATACAGCGCAATACAGGCCTTTCGGCCCACCATGTTGTGCCGACCTTTAAACCATGCCAAAGACTATCTAAACCCTTCCTCCCACATATCCCCCAATTTTAAATTCCTCCGTATGCTTATATAATAATCTCTTGAACTTGACTAACATACCCGCCTCCACCACTACCCAGGCAGCGCATTCCATGCATCAACCACCCTCTGGGTAAAAAACCTCCCTCTGATATCTCCCTTGAACTTCCCACCCATTACTTTAAAGCTATACCCTCTTGTATTGAGCACCAGTGCCCTGGGAAAGAGGCGCTGGCTGTCCACTCTATCTATTCTCCTTAATATTTTGTATACCACTATCATATCTCCCCTCATCCTCCTTCTCTCCAAAGAGTAAAGCCCTAGCTCCCTTAGTCTCTCCTCATAATCCATACTCTCCAAGCCAGGCAGCATCCTGGTAAATCTCCTCTGCACCCTTTCCAATGCTTCCATATCCTTCCTATATTGAGGTGACCAGAACTGGATACAGTACTCCAAGTGTGGTCTAACCAGAGTTTTGTCAAGCTGCATCATTACCTCGTGGCTCTTAAACTCGATCCCACAACTTATGAAAGCTAACATCCCATAAGCTTTCTTAACTACCCTATCCACCTGTCAGGCAACTTTCAGTGATCTGTGGATATGAACCCCCAGATCCCTCTGCTCCTCCACACTACCCAGAATCCTGCCATTAACCTTGTACTCCGCCTTGGAATTTCTCCTTCCAAAGTGTACCACCTCACACTTCTCCGGATTGAACTCCATCTGCCACTTGTCAGCCCAGCTCTGCATCCTATCAATATCCCTCTGCAATCTTCGACAGTCCTTCACACTATCCACAACACCAGCAACCTTTGTGTCATCTGCAAACTTGCTAACCCACCCTTCTACCCCCTCATCCAAGTCATTAATAAATATCACGAAAAGTAGAAGTCCCAGAACCGATCCTTGTGGGACACCACTAGTCACAGCCCTCCAATCTGAATGCACTCCCTCCACCACAATCCTCTGCTTTCTACAGGCAAGCCAATTCTGAATTCACACGACCAAGCCTCCCTGGATCCCATGCCCTCTGACCTTCTGAAGAAGCCTACCATGTGAACCTTGTCAAACGCCTTACTGAAATCCAAGCAGACCACATCTACTGCACTACCCTCATCAATCTACCTGGTCACCTCCTCAAAGAATCCTATCAGGCCTGGGAGACGTGATCTTCTCCTCACAAAGCCATGCTTGCTGTCCCTAATCAGTCCTTGATTCTCTAAATGCTCATAGATCCTATTTCTAAGAATCCTTTCCAACAGCTTGCCCACCACAGATGTAAGGCTCACTGGTCTGTAATTCCCTGGACTATCCCTACTAGTTTTCTTGAATAAGGGGAAAACATTTGCCACCATCCAATCCTCTGGTACGAGGACTCAAAGATCCTAGCCAACGGTTCAGCAATCTCCTCCCTTGCCTCGTGGAGCAGCCTGGGGAATATTCCATCAGGTCCTGGGGACTTATCTGTCCTAACATTTTCTAACAACTCCAACACATCCTCTCTCTTGATATCTATATGCTCTAGAACATTAACCTTACCAACACTGTCCTCAGCGTCGTCAAGGCCCCTCTCCTTGGTGAATACTGAAGAGAAGTATTCATTGAAAACCTCATCCACTTCCACAGCTTCAGGCACATCCTCCCACATTTGTCTCTAATCGGTCCTACCTTTACTCTCGTCGTCCTTCTGCTCTTCACATAAGTGAAAAAAGCCTTGGAATTTTCCTTACCCCTACTCGCCAAGGCCTTTTCATGTCCCCTTCTTGCTCTCCTCAGCCCCTTCTTAAATTCCTTCCTTGCTACCCTATATTCCTCATGAGCCCTATCTGATCCTTGCTGCCTACACCTTATGTATGTTGCCTTCTTCCTCCCAACTAGTTGTTCCACCTCTCTTGTCACCCATGGTTCCTTCACCCTGCCATTCTTTCTCTGCCTCACCGGGACAAATTTATCCCTAACATCCTGCAAGAGATCCCTCAACACTGACCATGTCCCCATAGTACATTTCCCTTCAAAAACGTCATCCCAATTTACTCTCGCAAGTTCTAGCCTTATAGCTTCATAATTTGCTCTTCCCCAATTAAATGTCTTCCCGTCCTCTCTGCTCCTATCCTTTTCCATGACAATGCTAAAGGTTAGGGAGCGGTGGTCACTGTCCCCCAAATGCTCACCCACCAAGAGATCTGTCACTTGACCCGGTTCATTACCTAATACTAGATCTAATACAGAATTCCCTCTAGTTGGCCTGTCAACATACTGTGACAGGAATCCGTCCTGGACGCACTTAACAAACTCTGCCTCGTCTAAACCTTTGGTACTAAGCAGGTGCCAATCAATATTTGGGAAGTTGAAGTCTCCCATGATAACAACCTTGTTATTCTTGCACCTTTCCAAAATCTGCCTCCCAATCCGCTCCTCAGTATCCCTGCTGCTACCTGGGGGCCTACAGAATACTCCCAGTAGAGTAACTGTTCCTTTCTTGTTCCTAACTTCCACCCATACTGACTCTAGAGAGGATCCTTCTACATTATCCACCCTTTCTGCAGCTGTAATAGTGTCTCTGACCAGTATCGCCACCCCTCCTCCTCTTTCCCCACCACCCCATCCCTTTTAAAACACTGAAATCCAGGAATATTTAATATCCATTCCTGCCCTGGTGACAGCCAAGTCTCTGCAAGAGCCACAATATCATAGTCCCATGTACTTATCCAAGCTCTCAGTTCATCACCTTTATTCCTGATACTTCTTGCATTTAAGTAAATGCACCTCAGCCCATCCACCTTTCTGCTTTTATAACCTGTACTCTGCTTCTCCTTCCTCAAAGCCTCTCTACATTTTAGATCTGACTTTTCCTCATCCACTTCTTCCTCTGACCTACCCCTCTGGTTCCCATCCCCCTCGCAAACTAGTTTAAACCCTCCCGAACCACACTAGCAAACCTGCCTGCAAGGATATTTGTCTCCCTCGGGTTCAGGTGTAACCCCTCCTCTCTGTACAGGTCCCACCTTCCCCAGAAGAGATCCCAATGATCCAAAAATCTAAAACCTTCCCTCCTGCACCAACTCCTCAGTCAGGCATTCATCTGCCACCTCCTCCTATTCTTACCTTCACTATCACATGGCACTGGCAGCAATCCTGAGATTGCTACCCTTGAGGTCCTGTTCTTTAGCCTTCTGCCTTTTATATACAAAACACAACTAATTTATCTGCTAACAAAAAGATATGTCAACCACAGCAAAGGTCAGGAATAATTTGAGGAATCTCCAAATAAATAACTTAATAAACTTAGAGGCTGAGACTTCTATGCATGCTTGATGTGTTTCCAAAACAGAAGTGTTTCTCTGTTAGCATTAACTGGGGAAATTAATCCAAGTTGAATAATAATACAATGTATAAATAGGTTAAACAAAATCAACCTTGACATTGTAAGGAGATATGAAGAGTACTTTATCTTAAGAGAAAATTACGCAATGACCAGCCAAACAAATCCAATACTGAACTTTCATTTTCTTCATACATATTGATGTAGAAGTGAAAAATAACAGTTAAAAAGTTTGTATTCACTTAAAACATGCACCAGGTAGTTAATTATCAGGACATTTGAATTTGAAAATCCCATAAATTTATAATACCTCAAAAGTTGTTTACAATATCACAACAACACAATTAAATATGTTTTCACTCATGTCCAATATACCTTGCTGATCTCATTTGAATCTTCTGAATAACTCATACCCTTCAATCTCACTGAGATTATTTTTACCAGCCAATTCTTGTCTCTTCCAGTGATGCTGGGAGTTTAATATGCTGGTAGGGATATGGAGGGAGCCTAAGTTAAATCCTTCTTCTTGCTCAGCTTGGTGATATTACCTTTGTCTGATTCTACTCTTCCATATCTATTTGCAACCAGGCTATCTCCGCCAATTGGTAAATGAAAATCAAACAAATGTAAATGCTGGAAATCTGAAAGAAAAACAGAAATGCAGCATCTCATCCTGCTACATCCTTTGGAATCCAATATTTGCTCCTTGGGGATTCCAGAAGGGGCTCTGTTGAAGTCACATGTGATACACAATGTAAAATTGGTTGGAAGAGCCAACTTAAGGAGTTGTGGTTCACTAAAAGCATCCACACAAGTGTTTGACAAAATGCCTACATTCTTAAATGTTTGCTTTTTGCAATAATGGCATATAACACTTTCCTGACTGGCACCATATCCATATTCTGCCCACCATTACATCTCAAATACCATTTGATTCCTGATGAATCAATTTGATTCCTTATAATAGGCTCCATTGGTTGAAGGAATGCTTCGTGAAAGTGCAGGGTTCAGGGTTGGGGGTGGTTCTGTTGTTGAGAGACTGCAGGATTTAAGTTCTTATGTTTTATACTTGACAATCCTTTGCTATATGAGGACATCATTCAAGCAGCTGCTGTGACAACTAATGTCCGTCTCCACCTTCTTCTATACTCTGTTTCCAAAGATTTTCAATGAGCCCCTTCATCCTCCTCCATTTCCTGTCTTCACTGCTGAGCAATGAAGGTTGTATACAAACTTACCAAGGCAACTGAACCACACCTTCAACAGGCCCATGGTACCACTAGTGGTCGTATGGCTCTTGTTATGGGACTTCAGTTCTGCGTTGGTGGAGCTCCTTAAAAATGCCATCAAGATTTCATCTCCAATGAGTCATACAGTTTCCTGAAACAAACAGCTATAGGATGCCAGACAGCTGTGATTGGAATGAAATCTGTAACTTTGGAACTCTTCCTGTATACCTCTCTCCCGTGCATGTGTAAATCCCACAGCAAGCCATTGCTTTCTTGGATGAAGATGGTGCTCCTGATGTAATGATAAACATATCCAACACACCTCAAATCCTGACCTTGCCTGCTTCAAAGCCCATGAAATTGAAGCTATTGTGAGCTATTAATCAGCTGGGTTTAAATACCAACTCAAATTCACCTTCATTGCCCTGACCAGCTTCCCTTGTGGAATCTAGGCTGTCCATGTTAAATTTAAAGCATTAATTAAACAAATAATAACCTAATAATACCTCACTGAAGTTGCTTTGACCTATTACTTATATCATGAATTGCTTGTCCACTGGCAATAACTTAATCTGACTTTAACAAATGACTCTCTTGTGGAGCCCAGAAGCATTTCCGTTAAATCTGAAAGTGGGCAGCTTGGAGTTGCGATGTGATTCCAATTCAGAATTCTTTATTATCCACCATTCTTGTGGACTGAATTCTCCCAATATCTTTTGTATTGTTCTTTCATTGCTTTGATGTAGTTTGCTGGGATTGTAATCCTTACTATACCTTTGCTCATGAAGATGAAAACTGATTTTATCACATGTCAAGAAGTGTTCTTTCCAGAATTACTCCATATTATCACATGGCTAAACAATATGTAGTGTCATGCCAGCTGCTTAAATGATGTCCTAATATCAGAAAGGATCACCAAGCATAAAGCATAAGAACTGAATTTATTTAACTTTATATAAAATTACCTATTTAAATTTTCAACTGAAACACCTTGAAACTGAAACTGAAACAATCTGTTTTGATCTAATGAACATAAACTGCCAGTTCCACTGTTAAATAATTACAAGTTTTGTTACTAAATGTTCAAGAATTAGAACATTATTTCTTTTAAAATTAAGTAGATTAAACTGAGATAACCATCAATTATCTGGAATCTTTTGTGCTACAGTGCACATACTCCAGATTGAAGCAGAATTCAATAGGTTTCAGCTGGAGAAAGTCATCTTCACAAATGTTCTGTGCTTATTATGAACCAGAGAATTGTTGGCATTTATAACTTATTCAGTGATAATATCATAGAAAGTGAAGGATTTCACACAAACTTTAAAATTATTGTGCTGTTTTATTTATCAAAGTGAGTTGAGATGAAATTTGTTGAGATGATTAAGATAAAAATGAAAATAATATGAAAATATACAAATTAAATCATTAAAAGCAATAGTTTCTAAAATTGAGTAATAGTTTAAATATATCATAGTTGGGGCCTTTACAGTGGTTGATAGAAGCAGGGGTGTCAATTTATTTCAAATTGTTACTGTATATACTGGAATTTATATTAAGATATGTTGCCTAATGTAGGATTACACATGTCTAGTCCTGATGATTCAGCATTAACTCTACCCCAACAAATGTGAATTACTTAATAATTTAAATTAAGCTTTTTAATAATACCAAACTATTTGCCAATTTATTGCACTTACATTTTAAATATCACTTCAGTTAAATGGTTTTATTACAAAAGATTTTGTATTGTATAGTGGAAATTAGAATGGATAGATTGGAGCAGAAATATTTAATAAAGTAGAACTTCTTACTATAAACAAAGATTTCACAATAATTGTACATCTTAGTTTAAAAAAGGAATGAATTAAATGTCTGGGATGGAATTGCTCATGCTATATAACTTGGTCATGTTCAGGATCCAACATATATCATACCCTGATGTACTTTAACTCTCAATGAAACCCTTCCCATTTCCTTGGAAGCTTACTTGTCTGATAAGGGGCTGGAGACTTATCCTCAGAATCAGGTTTATTATCACTGACTTATGTTGTGAAATTTGTTGCTTTGTGGCAGCAGTACAGTGCAAGACATAAAGACATAAACATTATATAAGTTACACAATAAATAAATAGTGCAGAAGAGGAATAATGAGGTAGTGTTCATGGACCGTTCAGAAATCTGATGGCGGAGGGAAAACGTTGAGTGTGGGTTTTCAGGCTCCTGTACCTCCTCCCCAATGGCAGGTCCTGGGTGATGAGGGTCTTTAATTATGGATGCCCCCTTCTTGAGGCACCACTTCTTGAAGATGTCCTCGATGGCAGGGAGAGTTGTGCCCATGATGGAGCTGGCTGAGTCTACAACTTTCTGCAGCCTTTGTTATTGTCATCGCATCTTCTCTTCACCCCGACAGAGTCTCGATCTTTGGTGAGGAATTTCTATTCTTCGACAACAGCTGTTCTATACTCCGTGTAAAATTATTAACACCAGCTCTCAGCTTAATATTAAAATATGTAGTTAATATTTGAAAGGAAGGATATTTATCTATAAATTTAAGCCCAATTAGTACTAATTCTTGTTGCTTCAAAGCATTGTACTCTGCCTCTGAAATCCATTCCACTGAAGTCAATTTCAGAGACAAGGTATAGCACACTAACATAGGTGTATAGCATGCTTAATACTACCAACTGGTGTGAATTTCCAAGCAGTTTTGTTTGGTATGATAATATTGATTTATCTACCTTATAAACGCCACTATTTTCTGAATTCTGTTTAAAAAATGGAACTTGATGTGATTATACGTAAGTACTTCTCTGCATGGATTTGAATACTGTTGGAGGTTCCCATCAATGGATCAACTAAACAAACCATTTTTTCTTTTAATGTACAGAATAAAAATCTACTCGTTTTTGGGACCCAGGTGTCACCTGCATTTGAGAAGGTGGTAGTGAGCTGCCTGCTTGATACGTTACGGTCCTCCTGTTGAAGGTACTCCCACAGGGCTGTGGGTTTTCCTGCAACTGATCCGATCCTGACCCTTGATGATATCAGTGTGGAGTCTGCTTATTCTCCCTGTGACCACATGGGGTCCTTTTGTGTGCTCTGGTTTCCTCCCACATCCCAAAGACATGCTGATTAGTAGGACTATTGGCTTCTGTAAATTATCCTCAGTGTAGTAAGAGATTCAGGGTGGAGTTGATGGGCAAATGAGAGAGCACAGTTTTCTGGGAAATAAGTGAGGGGAATGGGTCTGTTGGGAATGCTCGGCAAGCCATCATAGACTTGATGGGCTGAATGGCTTCCTTCTATATTGCGAAAAATAAGAAGATAGTCTAGATGGTGTGTGAATTGGAGGGAATGTTTGGGTGGTGGAGTTCCCATACACCTGCTTTGCTTGTTCATCTCAGTGGTGGAGGTTGCAGGTTTGGGAGGTGTGATTGGTGCAGCCTGGGTGAGTAACTGTAGAACATTTTGTCGATGGTACATACTGCGGCTACTGTACACCAGTGGTGGAAGGAAGGAATTTTTAGTGTGGTTGATGAGGTGCCAATCAAATGGGCTACTTTGTCCTGGATAGTATCAAGCTTTTGATGCAGAACTCATCCAGGGAAGTGGTGAATAATCCATCTGACTCCTGACTTGTGCCTTGCAGATGGTGAAAAAGCCTTGGGGTATCAGGAGTTGCATCACTCGCTGGAGGACCCCTAGCCTCTGACATGTAACAGATGCAGTTGAGTTTCTAGCCAATGGTAAGCCCCAGGATGTTGATGATAGGGCACACAGCAATGGTGATGTCATTGAGTGTTAAGGGTGGATGATTAGATTCTCTTTTGTTGGAGATGGTCATTGCCTGCACTTTTTTTGACTTGAAAGTCACTTGTCACTTACAGGCATGGGTTGCTTCATTTGCTGAATGGAACTGAAAATAGTGCAATCATCAGCAAATATCCCCACCCCTGGCTTTCTTATGGATGGATGGTCATTGATAAAGCAACTGAAGATGGTTAGGCCCAAGAGACTCATGGGCCTGGGATTGTTTACCTCCAACAACCATAAATATCTTCCTTTGATCTTTGCCCACAAATTATGTGTTCATTTGTAATTGATTTAGCTCAAAATGAAACATAGGTTGTGTAGATATAGCTGCAATATTTTAAGTTCCTGACCTGATGCTATCTTTCCTTCATTGTCATTGGGTAGGAATGCTGGAACACCCTACCCAACAGCTCATTGAATGTACCTTCACAACAGACACTGCAGTGGTTGAAAAATGTACCACATTCTTAAATGCAATAAGGAATGGACAATAAACTTTTGTGGCGACTCACCGTCTAGTCGGGCGAACCGGCTCGGCAGTCGGGTCGCGCGGCGTCGGAGCGACGAGGCCCAAGATGGCGGCGGGCCTCGTCTTTCCGAGCGACGGGGAGAACCTGCGCGCGGGAAAGTCCTGATGATGTAGGACTTACGTCATTGCCGGTTTTTTTGGGCGGGAGTTTTTCTCCCTTAAAGGGCCCGCACAAGGCGGGAAAATAAACCAGTTCTGTTTGGCAATCCTCCGAGTAGAGTCTTGTTTTATTCCGCGGTAGCAACCGCTACACTTTGTTCTTTCCAGTGGCAACCACACTCTGCAATTTGAAAATAAAAATCACAGTGAGTATATTACATTAAAATGTGTTGTTTGGCAGAAAAATATAGCTGCCAGGTTGCCACAATGGTATTCTACAAACAGTAATCTTTGGGGCAGATTTGCTTGAAGGATGAATGTTCGGCCCAATAATGCCACTAAATTTGTTAAATTCATCAGGAAAGTATATTCAACAATACCTCATTTATGATAGTCAAATGACCAACCTACAAAACATTTTGACTCAGAGGCAAGAGTATTACCACTGAACCAAGCTGACACTCATGTAATTACCACAATTAATTACTCTTCAGTCAGTAGAACAGGAGTATAGGAGAAATAGTACAAACAACATAGCTTACATATAAAACTACACCTCACCCCAGTCGAATGTAGACTGATTAAACCAATCTGAATAGCTGCAGGTAAAATAATTAAGCAGAATTAGTTTTAAATACAAAAACAAAGACTGTGGGTGTCATAAATCAGCAGGTCAGGCAATATCAAAGGGAGAAAGAGATTCAATGTTTGAATGGAAGGCCATTAACTTGTTAATTTTTTTTCTTTTGCCACATTTGTTGCCTAATTATTAATAATTTCTAACATTTTCTGTTTTTATTTTAAATACATTAAATGTGTATTTTCTAACAGAGGCGAACTGCCCAACCTTGCCAGTGCGCTACTCTGGCTGCAACGTGGTTGGCTAAGCAGTGTGGAGTGCAGAGCCTTTCTGTTGTAAAAGGTGTTGTGAGATGGAGCCTGAAGAAGCCCTACCCACAGAAATGCTTTAAGAATGGGCTAAACCATGGCCTGTGGTTTAAATTGGCTGGCAAAGCCCGTAGATCAATTTGACTGTTGTGAATGTATCTGATTTTGACATATAAGCGCCATTAAAAATTAACACATAAGAACAATCACTTAACGTATTAGAAGACTTTTGAAAACATAAATAACTCAACTAATTAAAAAAAATATTCATTGCCTAGAATTTATCTCTCTCCCTCAAAGCCATTCCTCTCTGGTAAAATAAACAGTCACTGAATCTTGTGCAGAATCAGTGGGAAGAGCCTCCTATGTAACTGCTGGGAATTGCTGGCAAGTACATTTCAGTAAGTTTGGGACATTTGTGCTGCCTTCCTGAACGTCTTAATACATGCAGGGGACAGTTCCATTCAGAGCTTCTGAAGGAGTGGTGTGATCCGGACTAGCATGCCCGTACTTACCTGGGTGTATGTGTAACTCCAAACAGATGCCTTCTACATGCACACGCACATGCCAAATAATGTCCCATTTGTGCTCTCAAATAAATTACCTTTCTCTCTCTGAGAGGTTTTCCTCACATGCTATTCTCAAATTCAAGCCAACAGAATCTATTGGTATTTGCCTTACCACCAAATCTTTCTCAACTTCAAACTTCAGCAAAACCCTGAACTACCCAAGATATAGTCTCAAATGAGCAAATCACAATCATATCTTTTATCTATTAAGCCTGGGGCTATCCTAAGGAACTCTTATAGCCATGTGCTGTGGCTGGGATAATCAAACTCCAACAACTTCCTTTGCATGAGGTATGACCCATAGCAATGGCAGGGTTTCATTTTAACTCCAAGTGACTTTAGTTTTACCAGGTCTCCTTGATGCTCAACTTGGTCAAATATTGCTTTGAAGTCAAAAGCAGCCAATCTCAACTTTGGAATTCAGCTTTTTAACCCATGCTTGGAGGTAAGTGGTCCTAGTATGAGCAAGGTATCAGTGAATAAGTGCTGCATGTTGGCATTGTCAATGGGACTTTACCTCATTTTGCTGATGATTGCAAATAGATTAATTGAATGGTAGCGAGCCAAATTGAATTAGACTTTTTTTTTGTGGACAGGACATACCTGGGAATTTTTTGCATACTGCCTGGTAAATACTAATCTTGCAAAGGTACTGGACAATCTTGGCTGGGGTCATACGTGATTTATTATCAATCTACCACAACTGACTTGTGAAGGTGGTGCAGGCTGTCCATTTTTCTCTGAGTTGACTTGAAAACACAGTAAAAAGAATAGTTTCTCATGTCTTCTATTTCAGAATCAGAATCACGTTTATTATCACTGACATATGTCGTGAAATTTGTTATTTTGTGACAGCAGTACAGTGCAAGACATAAAGACATAAAAATTACTTTAAGTTACAAAAATAAGTAAATAGTGCAAAAGAGGAATAACAAGGTACTGTTCATGGGCTCATGGATAGTTCAGAAATCTGATAGCGGAGGGGAAGAAGCTGTTCCTGAAATGTTGAGTATGGGTCTTCAGGCTCCTGTACCTCCTCCCTGATGGTAGTAATGCGAAGAGGGTATGTCTCGGGTGGTGAGGGTCCTTAATGATGGATGCCGCCTTTTTGAGGCACAGCCCCTTGAAGATGTCCTCAATGGCGGGGAGGGTTGTGACCATGATGGAACTGGCTGAGTCTACAACCCTCTGCAGCCTCTTGTGATCCTGTGCATTGGAGTCTCCATACCAGGCGGTAAGTCAACCAGTTAGAGTGCTCTCCACCATACATCTGTAGAAATTTGCAAGAGTTTTGGTGACATACAAATCTCCTCAAACTCTCAATGAAGTAGAGCTGCTGGCATTGCTTTCTTAGTGATTATATCAATGTGTTGGGCCCAGGATAGATCCTCTGAGATGTTGACCCTAGGAACTTGAAGCTGCTCACCCTTTCCACCGCTGACCCCCTCACTCAAACAGACTCCTTCACAAAAGAGAGCAACATTTTATGAGCTGAAACAAATGTCTCTCTAAATTCTTCCTTTCTGTCAAAAAATCCTAAAAGTTCTCCAACTGGGAAAAAAAAGTGCTATGCCTTCTAAGATTAGGATGTTCTTGTAACCATTTTCCAGGGTACTTCTGTCCAATATTTTTTCACTCCACTTCTTTGTGGAAAAAAAACAGCATTTCACTCAGTAAAGCCAACAAAGCTATACAGGGCATAGGTCCCTGGAAGTAGCAAGGTTTCCTCAACTGAAGAGACTCCAGCAACCTTTTAAGATTCTACTTTCATTGACCCCTCCCTAAAGTGACTGAGTGGAGTCTAAATCCTCTTCTAGTTCATAGCTAACATTACAAACTGGAAGAAAATCTGCAGTCTTCCGAAGGTTGGAAAAATATGACAAAAGATTTTTTTTGCAGTACAGTCATTTTTTTCTCTTTTACTTCAATGTAAAAGGACATATTCTTTGATTTACTTCTGGGTAGTTGCAATAAAGTGAATAGATGGCCTAAGGTTGGGGGACATCTGGCAAACGGTAGTCATAGTAACACTTGGGTCAATGTATGAACAGAACAAGGTAAAAGGGTATTTATGCCCTACAAGGGAAATGGAAAATAAAAGCAAATTGAACTGAGATAAAAATGAATTGTGCCCAGATTAAATGGAGGCAGAAAAAACTGCAAACAAAACCACAGATAAGCAATGGAAAATATTTAAACAGTAGAATGCAAATCAAGTGCAGGAAATAAAGAGAGTGTAAGAATGTTAGAGTTTAGAAGGTGAACAGAAGATTGAATCAGGGATGGTGCTTTTTAAAAAAGCACAAAAGCCAGGACAAAAAGGGAATTGGGAAAGGCAGATTAGAAAGATTAAAAAGAAATATGAAAACAAAGACAGCAAAGGCCAATGAAAGATTTCAACAAGCACATTGAAGACAGTAATGGTAACGATAATGATCAGAGTGCTAAGAGATGATACAGACAAGCTTATAGAGGAAAGAGATGGGAAAGCAAGGATACTAATAATGTTTTTATAGTGGAAGTGGATAATGAGATTGCAAAATAACTAGCTATGACCTTGGAGGGTGTTCTCTAAAGAAAAATGGGTTTAAAGAAGTTGTTCAAATCACGAAGATTATATCCAAGAATTCAAGCAGGATCTATGGGAGAACTATTACTATAGATGTATTTTTCCAGCTTTTCTGTGTACAGTAAAAGGAAATGATGCCAGCAGGATAACAAATGTGACATACTTCTAAAGAGAAAAAGATACAGGGACAGGACATGAAAACATAAACCAGTATTGCTTCATTTTTGGTAAATTATTGCAATATAAGATAAAATGGCTAAGCCTTTGAACAAACTAAGAAAACCTGTTTTTAAAAAGCATATCTGGTTTCTCCAGCCAGTCAATGAGGAAATGGCAGGAAAAAGGATGGGATGTATGAGTTTTCAAAAAGGCATTTTGTAAGAAATATTTAGTCAAGATAAGGAATAAAATGGAATTAAAAGGTATAACGTTGGCTTAAAAATAGCAAAGGACCAGGGTATAAAGTTTCGCAAACCAGAAAGCTATCGTATTTAATCTTCCAATTGCATCTGTGTTGAGCACTGCTGCTTGCATATAATTATGTAATGTACAGAAATTATTTGGAATTAGGAATGAAGAGAGCCTCACAGCACTAAAATAATAAATAACTGATGTAAATAACCCCATGAGTTTTTCATTTATCTTCTGACTGGTCCATCTGTAACTTTATGCAAGAGTTACTACCACACACTATGAAGGAAAACTGAAATCATTCAGACACTGACAAGTTAGCATGGATTCCTTAGGTCCATTATTACTGAGAGGGCTTCAATTTGAGGAATATATGGATACACAGAATAATATATAAAACACAAACCACAATTGATGTAACCCAATGACATATTAACTACCTGTATTACAGACTGTCAAGGCATAATGTAGTTTTAGTCTCTCATACAGAGGAGGAGAACACAAAGGTGCTAGTCCCATCACACTACCATTACTTCCAAAGTTCTGAAATCATCTCAAATACATGAAATTTCATGATGATTTAATGCAGTTTCAATTATATGATGATGATGTTTGGTTATTTTGTTTGGTGTAATCCTGACCTCACAATTGTGCATCAAAAAAGTTGACATAGCAATTAATAAGAATTTTTTTGAGCAAATTTGCATGTATGGCTGGTGGATTTTGCAACGAAGTACGAATTCAAGTGAATGATTTTAACATGGAAATGGGTATGTAAAATTTGTACAACTATAAAATTTGTAACCTTTATTAAATGGAATTTATTTTACAATATTAATTCAAATACAACACAGCAAACATCGTTATCAGCCATTAAATTGAACCCCTTTAACTACAGAGTCTAGCAGTTGCATAGGTAGACGCTGTATATTGCATGTATCATCTTTTTGACAACATGCAAACAAAATCTTTTTAGAACTTTCTTTTCTCTGTGAAGAGCTGTGACCTTGAATTTTCCAAACTTGTCCAGAAGTCTACCTCAGATTACAGGAATACCTTCTGTGTTCTTTTACCCAACTTATAAGAGATTTGAATTTAAGTGATAAACATACAAGAACAAGAACAGCTATTTGCCTCATAGTTAAGGAATGAGAAGGATTGACCTGCAGTTTCCATAGTTTGATTATTAGATTAAATAAGTTCAAGTGCATTGTGTTATTTAATGATTAAAGGTGTTTGCTTTGTATCATTCACTGCATACTTATTTTTCCATTACATATATTGAAACACTGATGTCCAAATTTGATCTACATGGCAGGATTACTGACTCCTTCTTCAAAACAGTATTGCTTCATAGCCTTTGAAATGTCCTAAACATCTGTCTAACCTCTCTACACCTCCATCCCTCATCAAGATGGCACAAGGGTCTTCTAGTTCTATGAATATAGACCCCAACCAGGCCCTAACTATCATTATCCTTTCTTACCTGACTGAAATGTTCTTACACTGAATAATTTCTTCACATAAAAGTTGTACAATTAGACTCTCTTGGGTCCCCAGCTTTGGTTAGCTCCTTGTGTGATTTCTTGAATGTTCTTTCCTTCACTCCAGCTCAGATGTTTTCACCATGTCTTTCAATATGTTGATGGCTCTATTGATATTGTTTCCTATTCTCACCATGAATGGGAAAATTACATCAACTTTACTGCTAACTTCATTCTCGCCCTTGCTTTCTCATTGTCCACTTCCGTTACCTTCCCTTGAATTTTCTAGCTCTGTGTCTGGAGTTAGCCAATATTTAATTAAACCTCTGGCTCCCACAACTTAACTACGTTATACTTCTTCCCATCCAGCTTCCATTATAGTAACTTACAGATTCATAAATTCTTTATCAGCATTGCATCTAATTTGATTTAATCATTCCAATAAATATTTCTTCCTTAACTGAGGATTCCTCTTCATTTTGGTCGAAAGATCTCTTGATAATGATATTTTTTAAAATTTGCCACACTCCTGGTCAAACAACACCCTCCCCCCACCCCTGCCCTCCTCCCCAGCCAAATCATGACACCATTTGTTTTGTCCTCTCTTTCCACTCCTCTGGTTTCCACATTCAGTGGATTATGCTCTGCCATTTCCACCTCTGCCAATGAAAAACCAAACACATTTTCCCTTTCCCTCAACTTTTAATCTTCTAAACGAACCATTTCCTCTACAACATGTTGGCCCACTTTTCAATCACTCCTTCCCCTTTCTATGGACACCTTACGTACGGACCTAGGAGATGCAACACCAGCCGCTTTAGCTCCTTCCTCCTTACTGGTTTAAGGTCTTAACCACCCCTTTCATGTGAAGCATTGATTGCCAAAACTTCAGTCAATATGGCATATTTTAATTTGCTAATTACTTTGTGATTTGCTCTGCAATTGGAAAGATTAATAAAGGTCAGCTGATCAATTTGTACCACAAATGGAACTGAGCACTGTATTTCCTTACGTACATGGTTTGAATGAAGCATAAAGTAAGCATGAGGAATAGTAACTTCTTTTTCATCATTACTCCCTTCTGACTGAAAATAGAAACAAATAACTCCATAAGAACATAAAAACATAGCAAGTAGAAGCAGAAGGAGGCCATATAGGCCCTTGTGCCTGCTCCGTCATTTACTAAGATCATGGCTGATCTTTTACCTCAATGCTATTTTCCTATTTTGCCAACCCATTTCTCACAATATCCAACAATCCATCAATCTCTTTCTTGAATATACTCAACAACTGAACCTCCACAGCTCTCTGGGGTAGAGAATTCCAAAGGTTCACTAACCCTCTGGGTGACCCCTTAGTTTAAAATGGTTACCTATTTCTAGATACCTTACACAAAGGAAAGAACACCACTGCATCTGTCCTGTGAAGCTCTATAAGAATTTTGTATGTTTCAGTGAGATCACCGCTCATTCTTCTAAACTTAAGAGAGTGCAGGACTAGTCTGTTTAACCTCTCCTCATATGTCAAACCTGCCATTCCAGAATTCAACCTAGTGAAGCTTCACTGCACTCCCTCTATGGCAAGTATATTCTTTCTAAGGTAGGGAGATCAGAATTGTATATAATATTCTAGATGTGGTCTCATCAGGGTCTTAGATAATTAGAATAAGATATCTATACTCTTCTGCTCAAACCTTCTTGTAATAAAGTTCAATGGAATTGAATTTAGGAGCCGAGAGGTAATGTTGCAGCTATATAGGACCCTGGTCAGACCCCACTTGGAGTACTGTACTCAGTTCTGGTCACCTCACTGCAGGAAGGATATGGAAGCCATAGAAAGAGTGCAGAAGAGATTTACAAGGATGTTGCCTGGATTGGGGAGCATGCCTTATGAAAACAGGTTGAGTGAACTCAGCCTTTTCTCCTTGGAGCGATGGAGGATGAGAGGTGACCTGATAGAGGTGTATAAGATTATGAGAAGTATTGATCATGTGGATAGTCAGAGGCTTTTTCTCAGGGCTGAAATGGTCACCACAAGAGGACACAGATTTAAGGCGCTGGGGAGTAGGTGCAGAGGAGATGTCAGGGGTAAGTTTTTTACTCAGAGAGTGGTGAGTGCGTGGAATGGGCTGCCGGCAACAGTGGTGGAGGTGGATATGATAGGGTCTTTACAGAGACTTTTGGATAGGTACATGGAGCTTAGAAAAATAGAGGGCTATGGGTAAGCCTAATAATTTCTAAGGTAGGGACATGTTCGGCACAACTTTGTGGGCCGAAGGGCCTGTATTATGCTGTAGGTTTTCTATGTTTCTATATTTCTATGTACACTTTTCTTTCCTAATTGTTTGCTGAATCTGCATGTTAACTTCCAGTGATTTATATATAAGGGCATCCGGCTCCCAATGAACACCAGAACTTTTAACTTTCATCATCTAACAACCACTCCATGTTTCCAATACTTTTCATCTGAAGTAGATGAGCTCACCTTTTTCCACATCATATTCTATCTGCCATTTCCTTGCTTGTTCATTTAACCTGTCTACATTCCCCAAAGCCTCTCTGCATATTTATCACAGCCCACACTAGCAACCAGCTTTATATTGCTGACAAACCTGAATATATTTTACTTGCTCTCTTCATCCAAATATTGATATGGAAAGTGAACAACTGGGACCACAATATAGATCCCTGCAGCACTCGTCATAATCTCCCAACTCAAAAATTACCCATTGAATCATAGTGTATTCTGCCCTAAACATTTATTTATTCAAATATTTTCTACTATTTTGTCACACTAAATATCAATGTTTATTTAAAAAATCCTTTGTAGTCAAATATCCATTAAGCAGTTGTCCAGAACTGCTGTTTTAATAATCGCATTAAAACAATGCATTATCTATTTACATCTTCGGTATCTCCTGCCTAAGTAATCAGTGCATAATTAAATAAATAGAAATTTGTTTGAAATAATAGCTTTTCCTGACGTTCATTCCAATGTTTCATCAATTCATTGCACTTAACAAAGTAGCTTCACTTCTAAATGTAATAGTGAAATGCTTTTAAGAAAAAGTTATTCCATTAAATTTAATTTTTGTTATTATAACTATACTAATACAATAACAAGTACTGAAAAGAAATAATGCTCCAATTTTCCACATTAACACAACTGTTTTGTAACCAACAGATTTTAAGAACATAAAATATAAGGCCATTTGGCCCCTTGAGCCTACTCCGATCATAATTGATCTTCTACCTCAAACAATATTTTCTTGCCATTTCAATTTACCTCTTGATTCCTCTAATATCCAGAAATCTATAGATCTTTGTTTAGAATGCAATCAATGATCAACTCTCCACAATAGTTCAAGGTAGAGAATTCCAAAGATTCGCCTCACCATGCTCTGAGAATAGAAATTCCTCCTCATTTCAGTCCTAGACAGCCCAACCGTTATTTTAAGACTGTGATCCTAGGCTCCAGACTCATCCACCAGGGGAAACATCCTCCCCACATCAACCCTACGGAGGCCGCCAAGAACCTTGTATGTTTCTATTGTGGCGACTCACCGTCCGCGCAAGCGAACCGGTTCAGCGGTCGGGGCGCGCATCGTCGGAGTGGCGAGGCCCAAGATGGCGCTGGGCCTTCGTCTTCTCCGAGCGACGGGGGAGAACTCGCACACGCGAAAAGTTTTGATGACGTAGCGCGTACGTCATTTCCGTTTTCGGAGGGCAGGAACCGCGCCACTTAAAAGGCCCGCGCAAGGCAGGTAAACAAATCAGTCTTGTTCCACAGCTTGCAGACTCGTGTCTTTATTCTCGCATCGCGGTAGCATCCACTACATTGGTGACCCCGATGGTCGAAACGTATTTTGGACCCACACAATGACCGACAACGCAGCAGCCAATGCAGTGGCACTCAAGGTGCCCATCTTTTGGACGCTTCGGCCCCGCGTGTGGTTCAACCAGGCCGAAGCCCAGTTCCAACTGCGGCAGATCACCTCCGACTCCACACAGTACTACCACGTGGTCAGCTCCCTGGACCAGGAGACAGCCGCCCAGGTCGGAGATTTCATTCAGTCTCCTCCGGAGGAAGGCAAGTACCCAGCTTTCAAGGCTCTCCTCATTTGGACCTTTGGCCTCTCTCGTGAGCGCGCCGCCCGCCTGCTTCATCTCGGTGGCCTGGGGGACAGCTCTCCATCAGCCCTGATGAATGAGATGCTGGCCTTGGCTGAGGGACACAAGCTCTGCCTAATTTTCCAACAGGCCTTCCTTGAACAGCTGCCTGACGACATTCACCTGCTGTTGGCTGACGCCGACTTCAGCAACCCACGTGAGGTAGCTGCCTGGGCAGATGTCCTGTGGAATGCCAAACGTGAGAGCGGTTCGTCCGTCAGCCAAATCGCCAGACCGCGTGTCCAATGCCTACCTAAGCCAGTCCCAGCAGCCGAGCGACCACACCCCAGAAACACAGATGACGACACTGACGGCCAGCTGTGTTTCTACCATCAGAGGTAGGGCGCGGAGGCCCGTCGATGCCGCCCACCCTGCAAGTTTCAGGGAAATGCCAGGGCCAGTCACCGCTGATGGCTACGGCGGCTGGCCACCAACACAGCCTCCTATTCATTTGGGACAAGCAGTCCGGACGTCGTTTCCTTGTCGATACTGGAGCAGAGGTCAGTGTTTTACCCCCAACCAGCCGCGACACTCGCAGCAGGCAACAGGGACCCGCCCTCCAAGCTACAAACGGCACAATCATACGAACTTTCGGTACCTGTACAATCCAATTACAGTTCGACGACAGCCATTTTACCTGGAACTTTACCCTCGCCGCCGTCGCCCAGCCACTCCTGGGAGCCGACTACCTCCAGGCCCACAACCTGTTAGTCAACCTACAAAGGGAAACGGCTAGTGCACTCCAGAACCTTCCAAACTTTCTCTCTGGGAGAAGCCAGCCTACCAGCCCCGCGCCTGGACTCCATTTCCCTATCTGGCAACGAGTTCGCCAAGCTCCTAGCCGAGTTCCCATCGGTTCTGGCACCTCAGTTCATGAATTCGATGCCCAAACACGGGGTGCAGCACCACATCACTATGACAGGGCCACCCCTTCATGCCCGAGCACGATGACTACCCCCAGACAAGCTCCGCCTGGCGAAGGAGAAGTTCCGCCGCATGGAGGAGCTGGGGATCGTTCACAGGTCAGACAGCCCCTGGGCCTCCCCCCTGCACATGGTCCTCAAAGCCACCGGCGGGTGGAGGCCCTGTGGCGACTACCGCAGGCTGAACGAAGCCACCACCCCAGACCGCTACCCTGTCCCTCATATCCAGGACTTCGCGGCAAACCTACATGGGGCCCACATCTTCTCCAAGGTGGACCTCGTCTGGGGATACGACCAAATCCTTGTCCACCCTGACGACGTCCCCAAAACTGCACTCATCACTGCATTCGGCCTCTTCGAATGCCGTTCGGCCTTAAGCACGCCGCACAGACCTTCCAGCGGCTGATGGATGCGGTAGGCTGCGACCTGAACTTCGTCTTCATTTACTTAGATGACATTCTCATCGCCAGCCGTAACCGCCAAGAGCACCTTTCCCACCTCCGCCAACTGTACTCCCGCCTCAGTGATTTCAGCCTCACTATCAACCCAGCCAAGTCCCAATTCGGCCTAAACTATCGATTTTCTTGGTCACAGAATCACCAGTGAGGGAGCAACACCCCTACCCGCCAAGGTAGACACTACCCGCCATTTTGCCCGTCCCAACACGGTCAAAGGCCTGCAGGAATTCCTGGGGACGGTCAACTTTTACCATCAGTTCATCCCTGCAGCAGCCCGTATCATGCGCCCTTTGTTCTCGCTGATGTCTGGCAAGGGCAAGGACATCGCCTGGAATGACAAGGCTGCGGCTGCCTCCGTTAGGGCCAAAGAAGCCCTAGCAGATGCCGCGATGCTGGTACACCCCAGGACCGACGTCCCAACCGCCCTCACGGTGGATGCATTCAACACTGCGGTCGGTGGGGTACTGGAACAACTAATCGAGGGAAGTTGGCAACCATTGGCGTTTTTCAGCAGGCACCTTAAGCCACCCGAACTTAAATACAGCGCCTTTGATCGAGAACTACTACCGCTGTACCTGGCGATCTGGCATTTCTGGTACTTTTTAGAAGGCAGGCCTTTCACCGCTTTCACTGACCACAAGCCATTGTCTTTCGCCTTCTCTAAGGTCTCTGATCCCTGGTCAGCCCGCCAGCAGTGACATTTGTCCTACATTTCTGAGTTCACAACAGATATCTAACATGTCTCCAGAAAGAACAATGTCGTTGCTGAGGCGGTCTCCAGACGGACCATCCACAGCCTGTCCCTGGGTGTAGACTATGCGGCCCTGGCTGACGCACAGCAAGCCGACGACGAGCTGCCCAGCTACAGAACCGCAGTCTCAGGCCTGCAGCTCCAAGATTTCGCAGTTGGCCCAGGTCAATGGACCCTCCTGTGCAACATCACAACAGGTCAGCCCTGCCCTATAGTTCCTGCAGCCTTGCAGAAACGCGTTTTTGACTTGGTACACGGGTTGGCGCACCCGTCCATCAGATCGACTGTCTGACTAGTCGCCAGCAAGTTTGTCTGGCATGGCCTGCGCAAACAGATCAGTGAGTGGGCCAAGACTTGTCCGCACTGCCAGACATCAAAAATCCAACGACACACCAAGGTCCCGCCACAGCAATTCGAGCCTACCCGTAGAAGGTTTGACCACATTCACGTCGACCTCGTTGGTCCCCTGCCTGTTTCAAGAGGAGTGCGGTACCTCCTTACCATCGTGGACCGGTTCACGAGGTGGCCAGAGGCAACACCTCTCTCAGACATCACGACTGATTCCTGCGCCCGGGTGCTGCTCACAACTTGGGTCTCGTGCTTTGGTGTTCCAGCCCACATCACTTCAGACAGAGGTGCCCAGTTTACCTCCAGCCTATGGTCTGCATTAGCGAACATGCTAGGAACGCAGCTGCACACCACCACGGCCTACCACCCTCAGTCAAACGGGTTGGTAGAACGTTTCCACCGCCGTCTGAAATCAGCCCTGATGGCCCGCCTGAAAGGTCCTAACTGGGTCAACGAACTTCCTTGGGTCCTGCTCGGCATATGCACTGCCCCCAAGGGGCAGTGTTTACGGTGCACCCCTGGACATCCCAGGGGAGTTCATACCCGTCCTTAGGGGGCAAGAGGAACAACCTGCAGCAGTCCTAGGAAGACTGCGCGAGAGGATCGGCAGCTTGGCACCGATTCCCACCTCGCGACATGGTCAATCCCCATCCTGTGTGCCCAAGGAACTAGGAGACCTTAAGTTCATTTTCGTTCACAGGGACACACCACGGGCACCGTCGCAACGACCATACGAGGGGCTGTTCTGGGTTGTCAGAAATAATGGGTCCACCTTTATTTTGGACATTGGGGGCAAGGAAGAAGTCTTCACAACAGACCGCCTCAAACTGGCCCATTTAGACCTATAGCAACCGGTCGAGGTCCCAACTCCACGACAGAGAGGCTGACCACCCAAGCAACGGCTAGCACAGCCCGTGAACTTTGGGGACCGTATCGCCGGTTCTGTGGGGGAGTTGTGTGGCGACTCACCGTCCGCGCAATTGAACTGACTCGGCGGTTGGGGCGCGCGTCGTCAGAGCGGCAAGGCCCAAGATGGCGCTGGGCCTTTGTCTTCCCCGAGCGACGGGGGAGAACCTGCGCGCATGAAAAGTTTTGATGGTGTAGCGTGTATGTCATTTCCGTTTTCGGAGGGCAGGAACTGCGCCGCTTAAAAGGCCCGTGCAGGGCGGGTAAATAAATCAGTCTTGTTCCACAGCTTGCAGACTCGTGTCTTTATTCTCGCATCGTGGTAGCATCCACTACACTATGTCACTTTTCATTCTTTTAAGCCCTAAAGAATAAGAAGCCCACTCAATCTCTTCTCTTCTTACAGACCTATCATCCCAGGAGCAAATCTGCCAAATCTTCATGCACTCCTTCAACAGCAAGTTTAGGAAAGGACACCAATGTAGTACACTGTACTCCAGGTGTAGGCTCTAACACTCAGACTGCTTTACTGCACCTACAAGCAATTAGAATACAAAAACACAGAGATCCCTTTGAACACAACATTGTTCAAATTCCTTAAACCTTACACCCTCTCCCTCTCATTAGCATTCTGCGGTTTGACCCCCCTCCTTCCTGGAGGGATTTGGCAATAGTGCTGGGAAATGGAGGGATATGGAGATAGCGCTGGGAAATGGAGGGATTATGATGATAGTGCTGGGAAAGGAGGGATGTGGTGATGTGTTGGGAAATGGCGCTGAGGTAGAAGATCACTCACGAACGGTGGAACATCCAGTTAAGGGCCGGATCCTACTCCTGGTCCCAATTCTTCTGATCTAATAATGCAAATCTTGGTGCAATTTCTAACTGCATGCCATGAAACAATCCTGGTAATCTCACGGCAAGGACCAGTCCAGTTTGAAAAAAGTCCTCCCCAATTTGACGTTGTTAACGGCCATTTCACAATAAACGTGCCTGTGTGCGGAGGACGGAACAGATGTCAAAGAAACCCAGCATTGCTGCCAAGTTCATGATTTGAGCAAATGGGGGAAAAAAAATGCAGAAATTTGCAGGAGAAATGTAGAAGTGGAAATTTCAGTCTGTCGGCAACAGTGATAGCGGGAAGGCTGAGGGAACGCTGGTTATTTATGGGAACAGATGTTCCAGTGAATTCATATGCAATTTTTAAAATCTCAATGTCTCCAGGTTCACTTGGTGTGTTCCTATTACCTGGTAACGTGCAACCCCACCTTGTGCGTGGCTCTCCATCTCGCTGCTGAATTTCACTCGTTCAGAGTTTTGGTCCACGTGAGGGAAAACAAACAGCAGATTTCCTGCAATTGTATCAGCACAAACGCTGGCGCCGAACGACCAGCGTACATCCGCGGAGCTGCGCTCAGAGTTTGCCCCGGGAGCAGTGAAATTCAAGGGCAACTGCACCGAACAGTGTGGCCGCGGCTCTTCGCCCATCAGCGCAATTCCACCGCACTGCAAAGCAACATCTTCACGGCTCACACTCTATTGCTCTCCTAACACATGGGCCAACGCGGGCCAGGTAACCTATCAAACATCCCTTCTACTTTGCAACGGGAAATATTCTATTGCTCTATGTAATTTCCGAAGATTGCGACAGTATCTTGGGACTATGTTAAGTAATGTACTGTTGGAGGATGACATTGATCATAATGAGCGGGTTTGCAAACCGAGTCAGAGACTTTGACTTAGCCAGTTGTCAGTGTTCCCTCTCACTGACCGACTTTGACCAGCAGCTGTTTGCGTTTAGTTCGCGGTTCACCCCCCCCCCCCCCCTTTTAATAAAACTTACAACATCTGCGTGGTTTTCCACTTGGAAGAACCGCCCGGGTAAGAAGGGGAAAGGAGGAACGGGGTGCGACCAGACAGGACAAGACAAGAGAAACGCTGTTAAAATTAAAAAGAAAACATCTTCAGGAAGTTTCTCAGTCGGGAAGTTTGAGATCTAAATGTTTCTCTGGCTGAGTGTTACTGACGGGCAGCTGTGTTTGTTCATTTTAGTTTGAAGATTGAATGAATCTTGGGGGAACTGCAGATAATCTTTGATTTTTTTTCAGCTGGGTAGTTGAGAATTTTGTTTTTCGTGTTTTCTGGGATGTTTAGTGGAACTTGTTGAGGCTGTCCCAGGGTTGGAGTAACCACCGGCTCCCTTTGCTAGGTCTGCAGCACATTCACGTGTTTTTGGGAGATGCTCGGTCGGTGAGCATACTGGTCCTAGCTCAGCATTGTCTCAGCAGATAACCCCGGGCAGGTTACCCGTAAAGGATGAGCGGATTCCTACTTGCAGAGGGAAGAAGTCACACTTAAACGCCGAGTCGATGGACCGCTCTGTCCTAACCTCCTGATGATCCCGTTGCCATAATTCCTCATTCCCTGTTCCTTCAAACATCTTCGCATACAGTGTTCTTAAAAGTAGATATGGCCTGTTTCGATCTCGGATTGTAGCAGTGGAACTCACGGTTTATATTAGCCCATGTTAACATGTCCGTGGTCTTCAATCTTTTATATTTATTCTTTCATATGTCTAGACCCTTTCCATCACACAGCCCTCCCGATGGTGGACTCTATTGCCATTTTTTTTAATGTTATGCGTTGTTGCGCAATGTAAATGATTAAAGTGAGGGAATTCATTGCATAATGGCCAATGCGCGAAGGACGCAGAGGTGGTGTGAGTTGTGAGGGTGCAGAAAGACTCCAGTGTGATTTGGAGAGGCTGAGTGAGTGGGCAAATGCTTGGCAGAAGCATTATAATGTGGATAAATGCCCACTTTGGTGGCAATAACAGGAAGGCAAACTAGCACCTGAATGGCAATAGATCGGAAATGGGGAGGTGCAACACGATCTCGGAGTCTTTATGCACCAGTCGCAAAAGTGAGCATGCAGGTGCAGAGGCAGTTAGGAAGGCAAATGGTATGTGGAACTTTATGCTGACAGTATTCAAGGAGTGGAGTTGTCTTACTGAGTTGTACGTAACATTGGTGAGATCAGACCTTGAGTAGTGTGTGCAGTTAGGGTCTGCTTATCTGAGGGATGATGTTCTTGGAGGGAGTGCAGCAAATGTTGTCTAGTCTAATTTCTTGCTGGACAGACCTATGAAGAGAGATCGAGTTGATTAGACTTATTTCACTGGAGTTTAGAAAAATGAGAAGGGATCTCTTGGAAAGTTACAAAATTCTAACAGGGCTGGACAGGCTAGATGCAAGAAGGATGTTCCCGGTGGTAGAGGAGTCCAGCATCAGGGGTCACGGTCTAGGGAGAAGGGGTAAGCAACGGAGGACTGAGATCAGAAGAAATTTATTTTTCTAGAGAATGGTAAACTGTGGAATTCTCTATCACAAAAGGCAGTTGAAGCCAAATCATTAAATATATTCAGGAAGGAGTGAGATATAGTTCCTGGGATGAGGAGAATCGGGGGATATGGGAGAAAATAGGAGCAGGGTACTGAATTTGGGCAATCAGCTATGATCATACTGGACAGTAGAGCAAACTCAGGGCGCTGAATGGCCTACTCCTGCTCCCAGTTTTTATGTTTCTATCTTTTGAAATCACTCTTATTTGTTCTCACCTAATGCAAGCAAACTAATTTGTCACATTTTCTGTTTCTTCATTTCAAATCTTTAACTATTTTTATGTCCTTTTGCCTGCTGAGCAGGGGCCAACGCATTTACTACTGTGAGGAAGATTCCATACAATCAGTGTGCTAATTGCGCTCTTGGTTTCCCTCTGGTATCCCTGTTGCATTCCACAGTCTCTTGAGCCTGTTCTACTCTGCCAGTTTTTCATTATTCTCATTCTCTTTACCTTTACTCTCTTCATACTCCCTGTGTCCAGTGTGTATTTTTACACATCCAAGTGGTTGTTGCAGGCATATTCAATTAGATCCCTGGCCTCACGGTAGAATGTTAATGTCTTTTCTCACACATATGTCCAGAGCTAGTTTGTTCTTATATGCCTTTTGCTAGTTCTACTCCAATTGCCATCTTTTTTGCTTTTTTTTGAGCATGAGTTTATACCTGAACAATTGATATGTTTTTGTGATAGAGCCTGCTTAACCTGTTGAATGTCTGTAGCATTTTGTAATTTCAGATTTCAAGTACTTGACTTTCTTTTTATCTACAATAAGTATGTGTTCCTCCAGGGTCGTTTAATGGTTTGACTGAGTATTTTCAAAGTGCAACTTCCTGTTAAACTAGATTTAGAGATAAAGCTGAAAGAAACCACAGGGGCAACTAAAACCGGTGTGAGCCTCTCCCCGACTCTATAGCCTTGTAATCCTCAATTACTCTGCATCCTTCCAGTTTTAATCTCCTGTCCTGCCTTCTGCTACCTGGGCCCCGAGTTCTGGAATTCTTTTCTTAAACCACCTTGGCTCTTTCCCCTGTAACCACCCTCCTTAAAACTTGTCACACAGCCGTCTTAATATCTTTCTATATGACAGTTGCTATGCAAATACAAGATGTTATTGTTGTAAGATGACTTCTGAAGGAAATTTTCAGCAAATGTTGCTTTCTTACAGTTGAATGTTAGTTTGGAACTTGTCAGTGTGGCACATTCATTATTTTTACATAAGTTCTTATCCATCTACATAAACTGTCACTTAATATACAATTAAGTAGTTTGAATCTCCACTCCACACACAAATGAGTGGTCTGCTTTGGAACTAAGGTCTTGTCCCCTATGTTTTGGCCTTTCATAGGGCTTTTGCTTCAATTAGTGACAAATGAAGAATCGGGTACAGAAATAACCAAAGTTTCGGAAGCCAGAAAGAAAAACTTACAGAAGTAATGAGAGTGGCTTATGTCAATGTATTTCTGTTTTCTATCTCAAACACACACCCTTTACCCTGGATGATGCTCAGTGCTGTTTCTCTCATCACATCTTCTTGAAGGTAGCAGGGGCATTGGTCAGTGGATTACTGCTGCATTTATTTGAGCAAATTGCCTTTCAACAAATAAGAAGAAATTAAGTGTGATTAAATGTCATAAGTGTTCAAGACATTTCATAAAATGACATAATACCACTTTTGTGTTCGGGGTGGGTTAAATTAGATTCATAGAATCGAATTTCTGGAAATAAACACATAGTATGCTGATACTGAAAGGTGACATTTACATTCATGGATCTTAAATGTTGATTAACTTTTAGATACTGTTTGAAATATTGTCTAATTAACAGATGGAAAAGAGGATTTACTGAAACATCATTCTGAGATGGGAGATTTGGTTCAGAATTTATACTGGAAAATGATTGTGCAGAGTGAATGCTCAATTTTCTAATGTGCATTTATGAAAGCTAGGGTTCCCATTATGGTGAAGTGAGAGAATAAGGTCTTGGGGAAAAGAATAGTTTGACTCTTGTGTCCTTTCTGATGGATGAACAGAATAATGTTTCTCAGAGTAGAAACATTGAACTCATAAGTGGAAACAGAGCCACCTTTCAAATTAAATATTTTAATGGAAAGTACAGCATTAGTTTTAATATGTTTTGTACTTAATCATGTTTGAGTTACTAAACCACTACAACTGAATGTCTTGCATTAATTTAACATGTCCCTGGCTAGCATAGATTATAGTACATCCCTTATACTTTAAGCAGCTTGATGCTACATACTTGATACTATGTATTTGTTAAGATGTTGCCAACTTTTTTTGGTAAATTTTATTGTTTTGAATATGTAGCCAATACATGATATATATAGTATCACCACCATGGGAATCTAATAGTTAAGCTGAAAGAAACAAATTCCACTGGGTTAATAAACCACAGCAACACAGCCTGTGTATTAGAAGAAAAAAATACAGAGCTAAATTAAGCAATGTATTAGCAATATCAGAAAACATAGACGTTCAGTCCTGCACAGCACTGAATCAAATCATGGAAACGTGAATTACCCACATTAATACCAGGTTTTCATATCGGTACAGCTAATAAAGCAGTTAACATTTCCAGCTGGAGGATGGGATAATGGGGATGAAATGAAACGGTTGCAAAACTGGTTAAAGAAGCAAATGTATCTGTGAAGTAGAAAGGAGTGGTAGATTGAGAATAATTGAAGCTATATTGGTTGAACTAGGGAAAAAAAGAAAGCACAGTCATGCTCTTGGGAGCATCTTACACCTCTGCAGCTAGTCAGGGGAAGACAGAAGGACAACCATTCAAGATAATTATTAAGAAGAACAAAAATGATAGGGCAGTAGTAGTAGGAGATTTTAATTAGCATTTTATTAATTAGGATAAAATCAGAATGTAATAAAGATGCTTTTTTTAGCCAATACATAAAAAGTCATAAAAGATCTGGACTTACTTTTAGGGAATAAAAGTGGGCAGCTAAGAGGGGTATTGGGAAGATCATCTTAGTACATCATAGATTCAGTTAGATTTAAGAAATCTATGGAAAAAGATTGATCCTTTGAAAAAGTTCTCATTTGGGCAAAGGCCATTTTTATGTGATTTAGCTAAAATGGTCCAGAACCAAGGACTTGGTGATTAATCGTTGTCAGAGCAGTGGCAGTCATGGGATGGTATTGCTATGGGAGGAGCATTCAAAGAGAAGGAGAAGATTCAGATTAATTACACTCTGACAAATAAGAAGACTGGGACTGATAAATAAATATCAAGCTTATCTCAAATACCAAGAGTTCAATTCTGCAATGTCTAGATTAGTATGGGTATGCAGAGGCTAAATTAAAAAGGAAATTACAAAAGCAAATGCAAGGCAAATTAAATCAAGAAAAAACTCAAAGGATGTTTTATGGATTTAGATATAGCAAGCGGTGAACCATGGAGAGAATAGGAACTGTTAGAGAACAAATAATGGCCTGTATTTGTTGTAGACAAATGGGTACTCTGGAAGAGAAGAGGATGTTGTAGACATTTTAAAGGGAAGAAGTTTGAAATATTGGAATAGATAAAATTCTCAAAGAAGGAAACGAGTTTACATTGCAAGAAAAGCAAGGAATGAAGTAGTGATTGTTGTAATTATCATTTTTCAATCCTCTCTGCCTTTGGGCATGGAGCCGATGGACTGGAAGACTACTAACATGGTACCATTGTTTAATAACAAAGAAAAACAGAAATCAAGTAATTGCAGGCTAATCACCATTACATTACTTATAAGAAAATCACTAGAAAAAAACTGAGCTACAGTATTAATTCTCAGTTAGATAAATTATGAACAGTAATAAATTTGTTGTGTCTGACTTTATTGAATTTTTGAGGGAGTAACAAGGTCAGTCAATGGAAGCAATGTATCTGCATAATTAGCATAAGGCTCTTTCCATTTTGGCCTATACATCATTTTTTAGACAATAAAGTCAATATTAAAAAAGAAATCTCCAGAAGTTACTAAAAGTGTTTGTGTGGTTGGTAATGATGGTGAGGAATGAAGCTGTAAACTTCAGGAGTGGACTTGTCTGGTGGGCAGTTGTGGTGAATAGTTTCAATCTGGAGAAGAGGAAGGTAATGCAGACAGGCAAGGAAATGCACCATAGACAGGGGGGATTCTGAGAAATCCAGAAGAACAGATGGACTGTGTTCCACATACTCAGAAAGTTAATAGGAAAGATAGAGAAGATGTTTAAGAAGGCATAGAAGAATATCTTTTATTTGCTGAGACATAGAATATAAAGAGCAGGAAGATCATGCAAGATACAACATTCTGGCAAAACTATTTAACTATCCACCATGCTAGCTGTAAAGAGCCACCACATCAAACCAATAGGTAGCTACAGGGAAACAATGGCTGACCATTAATGGCATAGCAGATAACTTGGGTTGCAGAACTGTCCCATGCAAGAACAGCATGTATGCAGTGAAAGCTATTTTGCTGCACGAATCTGATGGAACAGACAATTGGCCTGTTGAAACAAAGATTCGGTTGTTTGGACTGCCCCGAAGAAGGCTTGCAATGTATGATAGATAATTATATTTTCAGCAATAGAATATCGATGTGATTTAAAATGTCATTGATAATCTTCTTGATGTCAACGGATGAGGTAGCTTGAAGGTACCCAAGGAAACAAGTAACTCTTTAAGGTTTTGTCTATTTAGTTTGAGGCCACCTATTGCATGCAACCAAAGTTACTCACCCACACTGGTATAAGAGAGAATTAAGAAAAAAAATACATGGGACAATGTTTAAACTATTTTGAATAATTATCCCATCAACTTTAGCAAAAAGCTTTACTGGTGGCGATGAAGGACCAACAATATATTTCCAACTTAGGACTGCACAAGACAGTGTTGGAGGGAATTAATGTTTAGGTTAATTCATGGGATGCCAATCAAATGGGTAGCTTTGTGATGGATGGAGTTGAGCTTCTTGAAAGGCAAGAGGAGAGTATTCCACCATGCTCCTGATTTGTGTCTTGTAGGTAGTGGATAGACCTTGGGGTGCCAGGGGATGAGTCACTTGCCACAGGATAGCCAGCCTCTGAACTGCATGGTATTTATGTGCCTGGTCCTTTTGCACTTTGGTCAATAGTGACCCCAGGATATTGATGGTGAAGTCTTGACAGCAGCAGTATCATTGGATCTTGTTGTAGAAGGTCATTTTCTATCACTTCTGTGGCATGCATACCACCTGCCACTTGTCAATCCATCCCTGAATGTCGCTTAGGTCTTGCTGCATGCAAGCATGGAACGCTTCATTTGCTGAGGAATTGCCAATGGGATTAAATAATGTGCAATCACCAGCAAACAACCCTACGTCTGACATTATGATGGAGGAAACATCATCAATGAAGCAGCTGAAGATGACTGGGCTTAGGACTCTGCCCTAGGTATCTCCTGCAGTGATGTACTGGGGCTGGGATGATTGACCAACTACAACCACGACCATCTTCCTTTGTGTGAGGTATGACTCCAGCCATTGGAGTGCTTATCCATTGACTATACTTTTACCACTCAGTCAAATGCTGCTTTGATATCAAGGGCAGCCACTCTCATCTCAACCCTAGAATTCAGCTACTTGGTCCACGTTCAGAACAAGGCTGTGGTGGGGTCTGGCACTAAATGTCCCAGTAAAACAATATATGTCCCAGTGAAACACGAACAAGGCATTGGTAAGTAAATGCCACTTGATAGCACTGTCAACAATGGCTTCCATTTCTTTGCTGATGATTGAAAGTAAACTGATTGCGTGATAATTAGCCAGTTTGGATTTGAACTGTGTTATGTGAATGAATTATACCTGGGGAATGTTCCACATTAGGTAGAAGCCAGTGTTGTGACTGTATGAGAACTTCCTGCTAGAAGTGCAGCTAGGGCCGGCACACTGGTCTTTGATAACACAGTTGACCCATTGTTTGGTCCTATATCCTTTGCTGTACTAATTTCTCTAAGTTAATTATTGATATCACTTGAAGTGTATCAAATTGGCTGGAGACTTGCTTCTGTGATGATGGGGTCTTGGGTAGAAGCTGAGATGAATCATCTCTTTGACACTTCTGGCAGAAACAGTTGTAAGTGATTCAGCATTTCCTTGAACACTGACATGCAGGCCCTGCTATTGCTGAGGAAGCCTCCTCCTTGCAAATACTCTTTAATTTTGGGTAACCACAGACTCAGTTCTGTAGTTATTAACAGCCCCACACGTACTTCCCCCAATCACTCTCATCAGTGTCATTTGGCCACAGCGGAAAAAAGCAAAAGCAATTGCAAAGATAATCAAGCTACATTTTCAAGTTATTCATGCTAATTTTCCCACAGAAATCATCTAGTCCCCTTTGAGCATTCTCTTGGCTTTTGTGAGCCTTTACCTGTATGGTTCTCCTCCAATGGCTGTAACATAGATGAAAAGCTGGGGACTTCGAGTGTAGGAGAATGTGGGGAGGTTTAGAGGACAACTTTGAGCAGCTTTGGACTGCAGCCTTTTGGCATGGAGAGGCTCAGTCTGGCTAATTGGTCTGTAGTGTCAGGATGGGTAGAGAAACGCTGACTGAGGGAGGACTGCAAGCTTGTGCTCCATGGAGCTACTGCCGTCCATCCAGGGCAGTTCCACGGTAACTTGTTGGAGCACAGATTGCAGGGCTGCTGTGGCACTCTGTAAGCTCCTTTGCACAGTGAATTCCACAGCCATGATCATTTGAGCTTGGATGACGCAGTCTGGACTACTATTGCAGCTCTCAGATATTCTGTGCTGGTTGTTTGCATTACATGGACACTTCAGCATCAGCTGTTGGATTCTGCATCCTAGTTGGACTCATAAGTGTAGAAGTACCTTGCAAAATATTGTGCCATGTTGATTCCTTTATGCTCCTTGACACTGAATACAGGCAGAGTTCCCAAAGTACTGCATACCATCAGCCATCTTCTGCTGCCTGCCGATCAAATTATTCATCTCAGTCCTCTGCAGTGTGAGAGTCAGAATCATGCAGTATGGAAACAGGCCCAACTCATCCATGCTGATCAATGAGGCCCCTTCTGTGTTAACCCCATCACCAGGCACTTGGTCCATAGTCCTCTATGCCTTAACAATTCAAGTGTTCATCTAGACACTCCTTAAATGCTATCAGTGACCCAACTTCAACTCTCAGCCAGTACATTTCAGGCACTTACCACTTTCTGGCTGAAGTAGGGCACCCTCATATTCCCTCTGAATCTCTTCTCTTTTGCCCTCAACCCATGTCCTCTACTTTTATCTACCTCTGATATGGGGAGAAGTTTTCTGCAGTCTACCCTATCTGTACCCATCACAATTTTATATACCTCAATCATGTCTCCTCTTAACCTCCTCCATTCTAGGGAGAAAAAAACCTGGCTTCTCCAGTCTCTCCTCTTAACTGAACTGTTCCGTCCAGGTAACATATTGGTGAATCTCCTGTGCACCCTCTCCAGTGCTATTATATCCTTCCCATACTTTGGTGACCAGAACTTTACGCAGTACTCCAGCTGAGGTCTGACCAAGGATTTACAAAGTTGAAGCCTAAACTCCCTACCTCAGTATTCAATGCCCTAACTAATGGAGGTCAGTATCCCGTATGACTTCCTAACCACATTGTCTAGCTGAGTTACCAGCTTCAAGGATCCATGGACTTGTACGAGGTCCCTCTGTTTCTCTCTGAGACCCAGGTGTATTTTCTAGCCTCATTAGTGCTCCCAAAATGCATCACCTCACATTTGTGGTTTAAACTCCATGCCTGCACTATCTACAATAAGTTACTTAGATTGGAGAGTGTTGATTAATGAGATGGTGCAACACGAGGAAAATTATGTTTCAGGACATAACTCTCTTTGATGATTTCAGCCCACTGTTCACCATAGACTTAGCAACTGGTGTCCTTGTAATGACCTGCATATTCTCACCAAAACAGTTTATAGTCTACAGAAGACTTGCTTCTTGGGTTAGTGGCTGCTACATCTACTCATGTACCATCTTGTCTGGCAAGAGGGAGACATACATGTCAATGAGTTAGTGCACCTGGACTGTTGAATGGTGGGAGGCCTATCAGTTCCTTCTGACCCAGACTATCTTGGACCTACTCAGGAGTCTCTGGACTGAGCTATGAACTATTGCTGGCTTAGTCTAGAGTGTCTGGTCTCAGATCCTGGCTGACCTGAGCTTGAACCCCAGGGTATGGGCTTAGATTTTAGCTGTTCTGGGATTAGTCTGGGGCATATATTCTCAGGTTATGGCTGTCAGGCTTGGTCCTCTGTGTATGGGTTCAGACCCAAGCTATCCCTAGCTTTGCCTGGGGTGTCTGGGCTCAGATCTTGGGTGCTCATACTCTTTATACCAAGTCACTAGGCTGAGACCCAGATTGTACTTGCCATCAGCCTTTTTCCTTACCACTCCTTCATTTATTTGTTCTACCATGTCCTTTGATCACAGCAGTCAGTTCACACGCCCTACTCTGGCTGCAACACCACTAGCTTCCTTGGGTTTGCAGCTAGACCCCAAACCATCCTGACAGAGGGTGGTGCTGGCAGCTGCAACATGACCTTTTGGCCAAGTTCTATTTTAAAACTACCTCAAACTTTATAAGGTGGCCCCAAATTAGATATTTTTTCAAGCAAGGTATGAAATGGTCATGGAAACTTACTTAAAAAGAAACACAAGTATTTTGTGTTGACCATTGAATACTTTCATGATATTTCACCTATAAAATTTAGGAAGAATTTTCCTTAAGGACATGGCAGAAGAAATACTGAAACTTTTATAACTTAATCTGATAAATGGATGGTAAAGTTGGCACATTTAATATACTTTCACAGCATTCTGTAATGTTGCTGGTTATTTGACAGAAGTGACAGCCTCTGAGTATGGAGGTGGGGCTTCAATGGATGTTAAGGCCATTGAGGCCAGAGTTGGTCACTTAGGGTCAGAAAGGTCCAGTGCTGTGCAGGGCTTCGCTGATTGTCCATTGCACCTGGGGAAATACTGGAAGAAACAGCGTACATTATTTGCCCTGCAGTCAGCAAGCTCCAGGCAATTCACCAATCATAAAAGATCCCATCTGAGAGCAATAGGGCCATCGGCCTCCATGACTGAGGGCGTATTTGGAGGGTCACCTGGCCTCCTGTGATAGCAAACACTTCTCCTTCATTCCATCCCCACATCAAGGCCTAGATGGTAACTTTCAAAAACTGTGAAACTCTCTCTCAAATCACATCATTCTTCAGTTTCGAAGCTCAGCCTCAGTTGAAACATACATGCCATCCACATGTATCTTCTCTCAAGAGGTTTAGATTAGCTTTATGCAGCACAGGCTTTAATTGTTGTTAACCATACTCATTCAAGTTTCCAATTAATGAACAAAAGAACATAAGAAATAGGAGCAGGAGTAGGCCATCTGGCCCTTTGAGCCTGCTCTGCCATTCAATAAGATCATGGCTGATCTGGCTGTGGACTCAGATCCACCTACCTGCCTTTTCCACATAACCCTTAATTCCCCTACTATACAAAAATCTATCTAACTGTATCTTAAATATATTTAATGAGGTAACCTCTACTGCTTCCCTGGGCAGAGAATTCCACAGATTTATTACTTTCTGGGAAAAGCAGTTTCTCCTCATCTCTGTCCTAAATCTATTCCCCCGAAACTTGAGGCTATGTCCCCTGGTTCTAGTCTCACCTACCAGTGGAAACAACCTTCCTGCCTCTATCTTTTCTATCCCTTTCATAATTTTATATGTTTTGATAAGATCTCCTCTCATTCTTCTGAATTCCAATGAGTGTAGTCCCAGGCAACTCAATCGCTCCTCATAGGCTAACACCCTCATCTCCAGAATCAACCTGGTGAACCTCCTCTGCACCGCCTCCAAAGCCAGTATATCTTTCCTCAAGTAAGGAGACCAGAACTGCACATAGTACTCCAGGTGCGGCCTCACTAGTACCCTGTACCGTTGCAGTATAACCTCCCTGCTCTTAAATTCAATCCCTCTAGCAATGAAGGCCAACATTCCATTTGCCTTCTTGATAACCTGTGGCACCTGCAAACCAAACTTTTGCACAAGCACTCCCAAGTCCCTCTGTACAACAGCATGCTGCAATCTTTCACCATTTAAATAATAATCTGATCTTCTATTTTTCCTTCCAAAGTGGATGACCTTGCATTTACCAACATTGTACTTCATCTGCCAGACCCTATCCACTCACTTAACCTATTTATATTTCTCATGCAGAGAATATGGAGAATCTGCAAATTTGCCTTTCCACTCAATTTAGTGTCATCAGCAAACTTAGATACACTACACTCTGTCCCCTCTCCCAAACTGCTGATGTACGTCATGAACAGTTGTGAGCCCAGCACCAACCCCTGCGGCACTCCGCTCACCACTGATTTCCAACCAGAGAAACACCCATTTATCACAACTCTCTGCCTTCTATTGGTTAACCAATCCTCTATCCATGCTAATACATTACCCCCCTACTCCACGTATCCTTATGGATGTCTTTTATGCGGCACCTTATTGAACGCCTTCTGGAAATCCAAGGGTACGACATCCACCTGTTCCCCTCTAAGACCTGCCCTTCCTGAATCCATGCTGTGTCTGCCTGATGGAACCACTTCTATCCAGATGTCTCGCTATTTCTTCCTTAATGATAGCTTCAAGCATTTTCCTGACTACAGATGTTAAGCTAACTGGCCTATAGCTAACCTGCCTTTTGCCTACATCCTTTTTTAAACAGTGGCATGACGTTCGCTGTCTGAACAGTGGATCTAGTGCTGGCTGAGACGCAACAATCACAGTTGGCAGGCAATGTGATATCATTGTCCGCCTAGCATTCCATTAAACAATCTAGGGTTATTTCCACATTGCATTTCTGAAGCTAAAGAGTTTGGAATATATAAAATAATTGATGAATAATTGCTTATCTGCATCATGACAGACAAAAAGATGGAATATCTAAGTTCGAGGGAAATGAAATTCCTAAATAATGAAACAATAAATGTTGGATTTAATATAATTCTTACCAAACAAAGTAAACTTGTTGATGTCAGTCATATTATTCATCTCTTATGAAATAAAACAATATTGAAAAGATGATGCTCCTTTTGAAATTAGAGGCACTGATATAGTCTAACACAAGTCAGATTGGTGGCACTGAGACTGGCTCTGAGGTTCAGTAGGTAAGGGAGAAGTCAGGCAGGCCAGTAGTGATAGAAGACTTGATAGTTAGGGGGACAGACAGGAGATTCTGTGGCCGCAAAAGAGACGCCAGGATGGTGTGTTGCCTCCCGAGTGCCAGGGTCAGGGACATCTTGGAGCGGCTGCAGAACATTCTCAAGAGGGAGGGTGAGCAGCTAGAGGTCGTGGTGCATGTTAGTACCAATGACATAAGAATTAGCAGGGAGGAGGTATTGGAGGCCTTAAAGTACATTAAGGTGGATAAATCCCCTGGCCTGACCTGGTGCATTCTCAGACCTTGTGGGAAGCTGGAGAAGAAATTGCAGAGGCCCTTGCAGAGATTTTTGCTTCATGTCTGGCCACAGGTGAGGTTCTGGAGGACTGGAGAGTGGTTAATGTGGAACCATTGTTTAAAAAGGGCAGCAAAAACAAGCCAAGGAACTACAGGCCACTGAGTCTGACATCGGTGGGGGGTAAATTGCTGGAGAGGATTCTGAGGGTCAGGATCTACCAACGTTTGGAGAGACAGGGTCTGATTCAGGATAGTCAGCGCGGCTTTGTGAGTGGGAAGTTATGTCTGACAAAACTCTTGGAGTTCTTCGAGGAGGTAACCAAAGAGGGTGGATGAGGGTAGGGCAGTGGATGTTGTCTATGTGGATTTTAACAAGGCCTTTGACAATGTTCCTCATGGCAGGCTAGTCTGGAAGATTAGATCCCATGGGATCCAGGGGGAGATAGCGATTGAATTCATAATTGACTCAGTGGTAGGAAGCAGAGGGGGATGGTTGAGGGTTGTTTTTCAGACTGGAGGCCTGTGTCTAGTGGTGTGCCACAAGGGTTGGTGCTGGGACCTTTGTTGTTTGCAATTTTTATGAACGATTTGGATGTGAATGTACAAGGCATGGTTGGTAAGCTTGCAGATGATACTAAAATAGGTGGTGTTGTAGATAGTGTAGAAGGTTATGAAAAATTACGGAGGGATTTTGATCAGTTGAGCATGTGGGCTGAGGATTAGCAAATGGCTTTCAATCCAGATAAATGTGAGGTGTTGCATTTTGGGAGATCAAACCAGGGTAGGACTTGTACAGTGAATGGTGGGGTCCTGGGGAGTGTTATGGAACAAAGGGACTGAGGAGTGCAAGTGCATAGTTTGCTGAAAGCAATGACACAGGTGGATAGGGTGACATAATGTTGCAGTTATATAAGACGTTGGTGAGGTTGCACTTGGAGCATTATGTACCGTTTTGGTCACCCTGTTACTAAACTAGAAAGAGTGCAGAAAAGATTTACCGGCATGTTGCCTGGACTTGGGGGTCTGAGTTACAAGAAGAGGTTGCATAGACTAGGACTTTATTCCCTGGAATGTAGGAGATTGAAGGGTGACCTGATAGAAGTACATAAGATCATGAGGGGCATAGATAGGGTGAAGGCACATAGTCTTTTCCCCACATAGGGGGTTGCTAAAAACAAGAGGGCATAGGTTTAAGATCAGAAGCGAGAGATTTGAAAGGGACATCAGGGGCAACTTCTTCATGCAAAGCGGTGGTGTGTATTTGGAATGAGTTGTCAAAAATAGTGGTTGAGGTGGGTGCATTAGCAACATTTAAAAGCCATCTAGATAAATACATGGATAGGAAGGGTTTAGAGTGCTATGGGCCAAATGCAGGCAGAAAGACTAGCTCGCTGCGTGACAGTTGGCATGGACAAATTGGGCCAAAGGGCCTGTTTCCATGCTGTATGACTCTATAACTCTATGACTCTAAATCAATGTTTACCTTGCCACTTTTATTGCAGATCTGACCATTACCTTGGCTGCACACACAACCTGACAACATTGAATTTGCTCCAACACGCACAGGATATAGGATATCGTGCTCTACCTACCATCTGCCAGCACCGGTAACTTAAACAAATGAGGCAGAGATGATATAGGTTATTTTAAGTAGCCTGGTAATATGTTTTCAGTTGAATTCTCCCTATGTACAGACTTGTGATTTAAGAAATATTGAATCTTAAATAGTTAATGTGACTTGATTTTATCACAGTGATTTGCCATTATTTTGACTTGTTTTTAATACAAGATTGTGGACATGGAGAGCAATCAGAACATCACCAGTGAATCTGAACACAGGTTTGTGTTCTCCACGGTCCTGGTCGGGCTGGTGTTCGGCATGATTACACTAATAACCATCTTCGGCAATGTGCTGGTGTGCTTAGTGGTGGGGTTGAACCGTAATCTCCAGAGCCACACTAACTGTCTTATTGTGTCCCTGGCAGCAACTGACCTACTGCTGGGTTTGCTGGTCATGCCTTTCTCGGCAACTTTAGAGCTACTTAATTCAGAATGGCCTTTTGGGTCCACCTTCTGTAATATCTACACCAGCTTGGATGTCATGCTGTCCACCGCTTCTATCCTCAATCTCTTCATGATCAGCCTCGAGCGTTACCTGGCAGTTACTGCCCCTCTGAGGTACACCACGGTCATTACTCCAAAGAGGGTTACCATCTCACTCAGCCTGATTTGGTGCATCTCCATCATGTTCTCCTTCTTGCCCATCCACATGGGATGGAACACCAAAGAGCAAACCTCGAATAAGACCAATGAATGCTACTTGGAGCTGAACACAGCCTATGCCATTGTGGATGCTTTCATCACCTTTTATATTCCCTTAGTCATCATGAGTCTAACTTATTACAAAATATTCAAAATTGCAAGGGAGCAGGCCAGAAGAATCAACATTACCAGCAGAAATACAATTCTGAAGGAGCATAAAGCAACGGTAACTCTTGCAACCGTGATGGGAGTCTTCATTATTTGCTGGTTCCCTTATTTTACAGTGTTTCTCCATGATGGGATTTCAGGGATTCGATCTGACAATACCACCTTTGTTGTGGTGCTATGGTTGGGTTATGTCAACTCAGGTATGAATCCCATAGTTTATGCTGTCCTCAACCGGGATTTCCGCATGGCATACCAGAAGCTACTGTTTTGCAGGAAAGGGAATGTACGCAGCAAGCACTCACCATTCAACCACCTGGCCTGTCAGTCCGGGAATGAACAGTGCCACCAGTTGGTCCGAGTCTTGGATGATAATGAGCCTAGCTCTGACGTTACTAAAGATAGCAAAGATACTGGTATCTGCAAAGAAGACTCTGAAAGGTAATACACCTGCTGCTTTTATCTTTGATAGTTAAACTGCAGCTTTCTTTGAAGTTTCATATGTTCATGTCTTGCTAAATCAAACAGTAGGCATTGCAGGTATGTGAAAATAAGTGGGAATATGCATGGTACTACCCCATGCAAGAGGAATTGAGTACAAGAGTACAGACCTTGCTCTGATTATGTAGAGTTCTAAGCAAGACTGCAATTGGAATATTGTGTATAGGTCAGGTCTCCCTACCTTGGGAATAGTATATCTGTCTTTGAAGGAGTGCAGCAAAGGTTGATCAGAGGGATGGCAGGTTTATTGTATTAGGAAAAATTAAGTAGACTGGGCCTAAACTCTTTCAGGTTTAGAAGAATGAGAGGTGATCTTATTGAAACGGATAAAATTCTTAAGGGGCCTGACCAGATAGATACATTTCTATGATTGGGTGCCTAAAATCACATCCTCAAAATAAGCAGTCGGCCATTCAAAAAGAAATGAGATAAGATTTCTTCACCTCATTAGTCATGTGGTCATATATCTCCATCATAGGTTGCTATTACAATAATTAAATATTTGTTACAATCAGATTTGGTAGACTTGCAGGCAATTCTGAAAAATGTAATATTCTATTAGCAGCACCAGAAATTACTTTTTACTACACAAGTCTCAGAAGATTTTGTACTTAGTATCAAGGACATGATAGGTGAATTTTAATTGCTGTGCATGGATGTCCAATGGAAAATAAATATAATAGAGAGTTAATTAAAATTTAGAATAGTATCAGAAGATGTGAATAAAGGTGAAAATGTAAAATAAGATATCTTTATTAGTCACATGTAGATCAAAACACACAGTGAAATGCATCTTTTGCGTGGAGTGTTCTGGGGCAGCCCACAAGTGTCACCATGCTTCCGGTGCCAACATAGCATGCCCACAACTTCCTAACCCATACGTCTTTGGAACGTGGGATGAAACCCAGCACTTGGAGGAAACCCACGCAGACATGGGGAGAATGTACAAACACCTGACAGACAGTGGCTGGAATTGAACCTGGGTCGCTGGCGCTTTAATAACATTATGCTAACCGCTACACCACCGTGCCTGTAGATGTAATATACTGTGACCTTACTAAGATTTTGTTAAGGTACCTCACAGAAAATATGGATGATATTAATAGGAGTGCACTTTGACCATTGAAAATTGGTTATACTGTAGGTTTGCTGTACCTTCGATTTGTTGGGAGCACCATACATATAGCTCATTGTTATTTCTAGACAAGCTGATCAAGCAATTTAAATGGTTAGGTTTATGACTTCAGTTGATGTAGTTATCAGCCTATATCTTTCTCTGTGTTGTCATAGCCATTACAAGGCAGCAAGTAAATACTTCAGACTGAGGTTAACTCAATAGTTCTACCTTTGCATGCATTAGAGTTTTACCATGGGACTGCAATAAATGTGCTCAAATTAGCAGTTTGCAAATAACAGAAAACTCTATTTTTGGTGGGCCGAAGGGCCTGCTTTGTGCTGTATGGTTCTATAAATAAAATGGATATAGGTAGGAAAAAAGGTAAAAAAAAACCTTTGAAGCATTTGAACATCAAAGGGAGTTCTTTCAAGGTAAATGGGATGTCTGAATATAAATGGCTTCCTCATTTATAATTATCTCAAAAAAAGTGTCAGTCTATATTTAACTGGATCCAAACAACTTGGGAACTATTGGTTTATCTACTGGAGACAAGTAATGGAAATGGAAAAACTCAAATTCATAGACCACCAACAAGAATTCTAAGTCAACAAAGTATGGTAGATGTATCAAAATTACGTCTTTGCAATTCAGTGAGAATTATTGATTGGTTAAATAAATACATCCAGTTGTGTTCCTAATATTTTTATATAATTTTGTTCATGGGTTTTGAGCCATTTTTAATTTTAATGTGTGGCTCAGATTATTTTATAAAATTATCTATAATGACGAAAATACTTATTTTGCACTTATGTACATTGGTCAAAAACTTCCCAAAGTATTTCAAGTACTGTGCGGTGGAGTCATTGTTGTATATGTCCATGATTAGGGGATTGTACAGAGTAAATAAAATGAAATATTCTTATTCATTGAAGGTGAAAATTTAAGGGTCATAGAATGAATGTAATTAACAAAAGAACCAGGAGTAATATGAAGAACATTCTTTTACACAGTCAGTGTTGAGGGTCTAGCATACACTGTAATGTTGGTTTTAAAGCAGATTCAATTGTTTTGTTCAAAGGGGAACTGGATAAATTTCAGGGGCTCCCTCGGTTACAGAAGACCTGACTTCTTGAAGCATTTATGGGATTATTTATGTAAGGTCTAATCAATATAACATAGGTAGCTATAGGAAAGAGGGTGGCAATGTAGCATTGAGAGGAAACAAAGTACATTAGGAAGTTGAGGATCAACTATTTTGGGCAATGGGGGAAATTGTTCATTTCTGATGTATGAAAAAATTGGTTTATAGATAGTTCTCAGGAACAGAACCCCTGCCTGTATCTGGAAGTATTTGCAGAGCAGGGAAGTGGGAGTAGCTTGCCTGCTCTTCATGGACTTTATAGGCCAAATGACTGTCTTCTGTTCTTGAACTATTCTCTGAATAGCTTCTGAATGGGGACAGGAGTCCTGGGAATGTCTGCAGAGAGCTAAAGCTTGAAAGCTAATATTTTGTAAACAATAAAGTTCATGCATTTGAAGTCAAGATTGGTACTTCCTGCAGTGATTTAATAGGAAGCAAGGGAAGATAATTGACATGAAATTTTAACTTTGTTTCTCTCTTCACAATTGCCACCTGACCCACTGAGTATTTCCAGCATTTTTTTTGTTTTTTATTTACTTCAGCAACTGTTTAGTTCTTCCACAGATCATAGTAGTAATGAGCATTATGGAATGTGACTACTGGTTTACTTAGGCAAGAGGTTACTTGTATGATTTTCATTTTTGGCAGGGAACAAAACCACATATGTTCAAGATAAATTCTATAACAGACTTCAGCCTCTGAATCGCCAAAGATTTCCAAATAAAGCATTCAGGGTTTATTGTAGCTACATTTTGAATAGTCTGCTTTTTTACTGCTCTAGATATTAGTTAAAAATAGAAATAACACTTATATTTATACATTCTGGGAAATGAAACTCACCTTCAGGACTGATCAAATCCAATGTGCTTTGGATTAGATGCAGACCCTGTGCTAAATGTCAACAAGATACTTAAGCTGTTACCTCGGTAGAGCAGCTCTTGCTGCAGCATTGACGTTTCCACTTCTAACTAATAAATCCAGATAGAATAGTCATCCTGCAGTAAATCATGGGAAAATTTGCGTTAAACAATGGCAAGTTTTCTGTCTTGGGATGAGAACAGATTAGGAATTATGTTGAGACTTTTAAAGCTCATTTCATTTGGGCACTGACAAAAAGGAGATTTTTTGTAACAGTAGTCATACCTGGATTTGAAACTAGATCTAAAGGATGATAGGTTCCCACTTTATTTTCAAACAAATGAAAATGCATTTCCAAATCTTCAACAGATGCAGAATTAACCAGGTAAATATTTTGAACAAAGCAGAGTATATTTGTCTAAATTACATATTTGTAATTCAGTGGAAATTATTACTTTGATCACTGAATTGTGCTTTTAATATGTTTTATATACATAGAACAGTACAGCACAGGAATAGGTCCTTTTGACCAGAATGTGCGAGCCAACCAGGGTGCCAGTCTGAGCTAATCCCATCCACCTGCCACATCCCTCTGTATCCTGCCTGTTCATGTGTCTGTTAAGATGCTTCTTGTTTTGACCATAGGAGTAGAATTAGGCCATTCGGCCCATCAAGTCTGCTCTGCCATTCAATCATGGCTGATTTATTTTTCCCTCTCAACCCCATTCTCCTGCCTTCTCCCTGTAAGCTTTGACACCCTTACTAATGAAGAATCTATCAACCTCCGCTTTAAACATACCCAATGACTTGGCCTCCACAGCCGTCGGTGGCAATGAATTCCACAGATTCACCACCCTCTGGCTAAAGAAATTCCTTCTCACCTCTATTCTAAAGGGACGTCCTTCAATTCTGAGGCTGTGCCCTCTGGTCCTAGACTCTCCCACTACTGGAAACATCCTCTCCACTTCCACTCTATCCGGACCTCTCAATATTCAGTAGATTTCAATGAGATCCCCCCTCATTCTTCTAAACTCCAGCAAGTACTGGCTCAGACCATCAAACGCTCCTCACATGTTAACCCTTTCACCCCTGGGATCATTCTCATAAACATCCTCTGGACTGTCTCCAATGCCAGCACATCCTTCCTTAGATATGGGGCCCAAAACTGCTCTCAATACTCCAAATGTGGTCTGACTAATGCCTTATAAAGCTTCAGCCTTACATCCTTGCTTTTATATTCTAGTCCTCTTGAAATGAATGCTAACATTGCATTTGCTTTCCTTACTACAACTCAACCTGCAGGTTAACCCTTAGGGAATCCTGCACTAGGACTCCCAATACGATTGCTATTGTATCACTTTGATGGGATTGTATTATAGGCCCTCCAGTAGTTAGCAGCAATTAGAGGAGCAAATATGTAGGGAGATCGCATATAGCTATTGGAATAATAGGTTTCTAATAGTAGGCAATTTTAACTTCCCTATTATTAACCGGCACTGCCACTGTACTCAGGGATTAGAGGGGGGCAGAATCTGTAAAGTGTGTCCAGGAAAGCTTTCTGAAGCAATATGTAGATGGCTGTACTAGAGAGGGGACAACACTGTACCTCTGATTGGGAAAGGAGGTCGGGCAAATGACTGAAGTGTCCACAAGTTAAATCCAAATTGGGGCAAGGCTAATTTTGATTGCATTAGGCAGGAACTTGTAAAGGTTGATTGGAAAAGACTGTTAGCAAGTGAAAGGATGTCTGGCAGGTGGGAGGCTTTTAAAAGTGAGATGGGGATAGTTCAGGGCCATAATATTCCTGTTAGAATAAGGGGTAAGGCTAGCAGAAATAGGGAACTCTGACTGATGAGGGATATTTAGGCTCTGGTCAGGAAAAAAGAGGCATATAAAAGGTAAGGGCAGCTGGGATGAAGCGAATCCCTTGAAGAGTATAAGGGAGGTAGGAATACACTTAATAAGGAAATCACGAGGGGAAAAAAGGAAACATGAGATATCCTTGGCAAGTAAGGTAGAGAAGAATACCAAGAGATTCAATGTACATTAAGAAGAAAAGGGTAACCAGGAAAGAATAGGTCTCCTTTAGAATCAATATGGTTGTCTATATGTGGAGCCGTGGGAGATGAGCGAGGTCTTAAATGAATACTTCTCATTTGTATTTACAGTGGAGAAGATCATGGAAGCTAGGGAATTCAGGGAAGAGAATGGTGTTGTCCCAAAACATAGTGGTATAACGAAAGAAGTGTTGGCGGCCTTAAGAGGCATGAGGGTGGAAAAATCCCTAGGACGTGACCAAGTGTTGTGGGATTGTAGGTTGTTGTGCGAAAGTAAGGGAAGAAATCACTGGGGTCCTGGCAGAGATTTTTGTATGTTCCTTAACCATGGATGAGGTACCAGAAGACTGGAAGATGGATAATGTTGTACCTTTATTTAAGAAGGGCTGCAAGAACAAGCCAGGGAGCCTACATTGGTGGGGGTAAAGTTACTGGAAGGGATTATGAGAGACAGGATCTATCTGCATTTGGAAAGGAAAGGACAGATAAGAAAGAATCAGCATGGCTTTATGCATGGGAAATCACGTCTCACAAATTTAATCGAGTGTTATGAATAGGATACCAAGAGGATTGATGAAGTCAGGGCAGTAGACATTGTCCCCTGCTGTTTGTCATGTATATTAACGATTTGGATAGTAAGTTTGCAGATGACACCAAAATTAGAAGATAGAACACGTTACAGAAGATCGTACAGTACAGGTAAAGGCCCTTCAGCCCATGATGTCTGTGCCAATTTGAACTGCCCATTTGCCTGCACATGGTCTATATCCCTCAATCCCCTGCCTGTTCCTGCACCTGTCCAACTGCCTGTTAAACATTGCTGTTGTATCTGCTTCCACCAGCTGCTCTGGCAGCGCATTCCAGGCACTTACTTGTGTAAAAAATCTTGCCACATAAATCTCATTTAAACTTTCCCCCTCTCACCTTAAAGCTATTTCCTCTATTATTTGATATTTCCATCCTGGGAAAAAGATTCTGAATATCTACCCAGTCTGTGTCTCTCATAATTCTATATACTTTGATCAGGTTACCCTTCAGTCTCCAACGCTCCAGAGAAAACAACTCAAGTTTGTCCAACCTCTCCTTATAATTACTACTCTCTAATCCAGGCAACATCCTGGTGAACCTCTTCTGCACCCTCTCCAAAGTCTCCACATCTTTCCTGTAATGCGGCAACCAGAATTGCACACAATACTCGAAATGTGGCGTGACCAAAATTTATACAGCTGCAACATAACTTCCCAACTTTTATACTCAGCGCCCCGACTGAAAAAGCAAACCTGCCAACCAACCAAGCACTTCACCTGGGTGAATTTTGTTTGTCCTCACCCAGGTTGCTAGATGAAGTTGTACCTGGTGGAGAGGTGTTCTGGGAGGGACAAACTGGTACACCCCAATAGAATTATGACTCCAGCCATCTAATTACAGACTGCAGCAAATGATGGACGACTTTTTACCTCAGACCAACTGAGCTGAAGAAGATGCACGATGGTGAGTGCTAACAGGAAAAGTAACAGAATTAATTATTCAAAGGGGCAATTTGATATCTTCACATATTCTAGGGTACTAGAGCCTGGTGGAATGATATATGAAAATATACCTTTATTTTTACCATTTTTTTGCTCCTTTCAGTTTATCTCTTACTGGGATATACCTCCTTGGCAACTTGCAACAACTTCTCCATGGGGATAATTCTTCATGGGAGCAGAGGGAAAGAAAGTTGGAAATTAATGGCTGCCATGTTGGACAGAGCCAGGAAAATTTAATGAAGTAACTAGGCTGGAGGTGGGGGTCGGGTGTGGTTGGTTTGCAAGCAATCACCATGGGAAAGCTGCAGATGCTTTTCTTAGAATTACTTCATGATTGTGCAGGCACGCTCATTTCTGGCTGGTGAACGTATATAATAACCGTGAATGAACAGCCAATCAGTTCCTAGAATAGTTTCCGACTGAAATAGTGCAGTTCAAAGAAACAAGAAAGATCTTTCCAAAGTTTGTAATTATTGGTATTGGTTTATTATTGTCACTTGTACCGAGGTACAGTGAAAAACTTGTTTTGCATACCGATCGCACAGGTCAACTCATTACACAGTGCAGTTACATTGAGTTAGTACAGAGTGCATTGAGGTAGTACAGGTAAAAACAATAGCAGTACAGAGTAAAGTGTCACAGCTACAGAGAAAGTGCAGTGCAGGTAGACAATAAGGTGCAAGGTCAGAAGGTAGGTTATGAGGTCAGAGTCCATCTCATCGTATAAGGGAACTGTTCAATAGTCTTATCACAGTGAGATAGAAGCTGTCCTTAAGCCCAGTGGTATGTGCCCTCAGGCTCCTGTATCTTCTACCTGATGGAAGAGGAGAGACGAGAGAATGACCCAGGTGGGTGGGGTCTTTGATTATGCTGGCTGCTTCACCAAGGAGGGGAGGCTGGTTTCCGTGACATGCTGGGCTGTGTCCACAACTCTCTGCAGTTTCTTGCGGTCCTGAGCAGAGCAGTTGCCGTACCAAACCGTACCAAGACATTTCAAATTTACATTGTCATTATCCTTAATATGTTTAAGAAGACATATGTAGTTGACCAGCATTTGTTGCCAAAATAATAGAGAGGCAAATGAAATTTACTGTTGCTTATGGGCAAATACCAAATGGACAACCAAGTTCTAACATCCAAAGGATAATCTTCATTTGTATCATTTTACCATTAGTTCACAAAAATGGCAATTCATTGTCAGGTTCACCATTGACAATGCATTGAATATTTTGCAGTTGTTGCATACAATCAACATACTAACACTGGCACAGCATTTAAGGCATACAATTAAGAGCTCACCAGTTCAATAGTGCTAAATTCATTCATTACTGCCATTAATCCTTTTGGCAGTGAAAATTAACTACTAATAATGAGGAATCTCATTTCTTTAGGTTTTGAATATTTTATGGAGATTTTAAAAATGTCAGATATAAAATTATTTTGTTCTTACTTTCTTCTCTGCCTCTTTTTCTCTCTCTTAGTTCAATCTTTCTTTACCCTCCTTGTTCTCCTTTTGATACTTGATTAAGAGTCAACTCATCTCCATTCACTTACCTTCCTTGGCACCCACCCCACACCTGAATTACCTTATCTAAATATCAAGGGTTTTTCTTGTTGGTCATAAATGTAAGTCAAAAGGGTCAGCAGGGCCTTCACCATCACCTTATAAGTTCACATGAAAGCTTTGATAGTAGCAAAGCCCTATCAAAACGGTCAGATATTCAGAGATATTTAAAAGCTATTAATAGAACATAGATTAGTACAACACAGGAACAGGTCCTTCGGCACATGATGTCTGCGCCAAACACGATGCGGAATTAAACTAAATCTCTTCTGCCTACGCATGATTCATATCCCTCCATTCCCTGCATATTCATGTGTCTATCTAACAGCCTCTTAAACACCACTATTGTATAGGCAGATACATTAGGGACATTTAAGAGACTCTTAGATAGACACATGAATGGTAGAGAAATGGGGAGGGCTATGTGGGAGGGAAGGGTTAGATAGATCTTAGAGAAGGATAAAATGTCGGCACAACATAGTGGGCTGAAGAGCCTGTACTGTGCTGTAATGCTCTATGTTCTATGTTTTATGTGTATCTGTATCCACACTACCCCTGGCTGCCCATTCCAGGTGCCTACCAGTCTCTGTGTAAACACTTGTCCTGCACATCTCCTTTAAACTTTCCCCCTCTCACCTTAAATGTATGTCATTTAGCACTTGAGATGTTATACCTTTTAAAAAAAAATATTTAACAAAGATGAAAATAAAATAATTATTCAATAAAATATAACTAGGTAAATATTAAACATAACGAGAATAAATTTTAAACTGAACTTACCTCCCCCTTTTGTTCTTCACAGCCTGACAATCACCAGTGAAAACACTGGAGCACTGGATCTTCTGCCAGGCTAACCTGTTGCAGGAGCTAATTCTCCAGCATTATTGTGGGGGGTCTCAACAAGGTTGAGTTCAGCTCCTTGACTCCATGTTGCAAAGGGTGTTGAAGCATATACTCCCCACAAACATGAAGTTCACAACTTCTACCTTTGAGTATGCAAACATGCAAGTCCCAGACTTGCTGGCATTTGAATTGGTCCACCAGACCTGCTGACATTTACTGGCAAATTCTGGGACAATATTTGGCTAATATGTGTTAATCTTGTTTCTTTCTCTGCCTATGTTGCCTGAAATGATGTATGTTTCCAACAATTTCTGCTTATTTTAATTAAAATATAGATCGTCACATACAATACCGCATATTTTAGCGAGTGTAGTAATTTTCCCTCTATTATCTGTGCCAAATGCAGGATAGGTGAACTTTGCTTTTGAAATTGGTTTGATTAAAATTCAGAACATTAAACTATACCTTTGATGATTATAATAGAAAAAAGAAAGTGATAAAAAGGCACTTACATTTAATTAGCATCTTAAATAACAAGAACTTTTCAAGAAAGCTTTGAAGTGTCATCATTGTAGTGTGACATCAAGAAGCCTTGGTAAAACTGCAGTTTGTGGGCAGCAAAGGAAACATCGTCCAGTTATTGGATCCATGGCTCATCCAAGTAAGATGTCTGTGGTTGTTGAAAGTCAATCATCCCAACCTCAGGACATAACTGCAGGAGTTCCCCAGGGCAATGTCCTTGGCCCAACGATCTTTGGCTGTTTCTTCAATAACTTTCCTTCTATTGTAAGGTCAAAAGTGATGATGTTTGCTGATGGTTCCATGATATTCAACTCCTCTGCAAATGAAAGTATCCTTCATCATCACTGGGTCTAAATCCTGGAATTCAGGAGCCATACTCAACAGCACTACAAGGGCACCTTCACCAGAAAGATTGCAATGGTTCAAGAAGATGGTTCATCACTGCCTTCTCAAGGGAAATTGTGGATGGACAATAAATTCTGACCTTACCAGTGATTCCCAGATCTGAAAAACTGAATAGAAAAGCTTAATTTGTGTCATGATGTATTTCAAACAAGCAGTTTATTAGTTATACAAAAATCTTCTCATCATTGCAAAATCTTGGTTGAACAAATTGTGTAATAACATCCAGGAGCAGAGGATGGGTATAAACAAAAATTATGTCTGCTGGGTTCTAAAACTTCAGCCAAACATTTATTACAAGAGTCGTAAGGAATAAAACTGGAAAGAGACAAAAGATCTGTGGAATGGATAGCAGAAGTGGTAGAAGGAGCAACTGAAAAGTTTGGTTACAAGTTTGCAGGAAGAAGTTAAAACTGATTGAGTAACAAAAATGAACTACTGGGCATTATGTCCAGAGAAAGCAAAAAATGAATTTATAGGTGACATTTCCTGACCACAGGACATCTCAGAGTGCCTTGCACCAAATTACTACTTTTAAAGTCAATAAAACACTTTTCAAATGTTTATCCTAAAACGTGACAAAATTTGACCATCGCAATGTTTCATAGACAGCAATGTGAACATGGCCAAATAATCTATCTCTGCGGTAGATTGAAGGATAACTATTCTGCTTCTTAACTTAGCTGCTCTTCTTTAAAATAAGGCTGTGCAATCTTTTTAATTTCACTGTAAAGAGCAGGTTTAATGTTTCCCTGGAAAACAGTGTAACTCTCCCTCAGCAATTGACAACCTAGATTATTATGTTGAAGGACTAAATTATAAAAGGTTATTTATCTTTCAGCTAGTTTGATAAATGCATGTGCTGCTATTATTGATGTGCTCTTGACTAAAACATATTTAGAATATTAGAAATAGCAGGTGGAAGATGTCATTGTGTTCATTTATAGTATCATTACTGCAGAACAATTCTTAACCTTTTTCTGGAGAGTCTTGCGTCAACAACTGCAGATGAAAATTTGCCTAATATAAGTATAGACCTCAAGCTGAAGGTGATGGCTACTTAATAGACTTCTGATAAGGCTGTTCATTAATTGTATCCATGTTGTTTATGATCTTCAAGAAATGCAATTTCAATGTTAAATCATCAAGTGCAATTGGACAACTTTACAGAGTATGTGTTAGCATAATAAGTGATCGTTTGTCAACTTTCACTTCCAGAAATTTGCATCACACAATTTCCTCAAGCAAAAGGTGAAGAAAAATTCAAAATAACCACGTTGCAAAAAAGAAGAATTCTAGTTGAATACAATTAACTTATAACTTTTTGAATTTTCTGGAATTTCAGCACATTGATACTGATGTATGCCACTGATGCACTTTACTTTAGGGGATGTTTCAGGAAATTCCTAGCCTATATCACTTATATACTCAGTAATATTGTTCCATAATCATCCTGTTTACTTATTGGATCTGATAATTTTGTTTAGTTGCTGTTTTTGCTCATTTCAGGAAGGTGCACCCTCGCCTATAACCTGACATCCAACTTGCTTCTTTTGAAATCTTGCCACTCTCTGTGCAAAGCCAGCAGAGATCATCTTTTGCTGCAGTGACTTATGGCTGACAAAGAACGACTGATGAAAAAACTTTGGATTCCTGAATCTGATACTGAGGTGAAATCTTTAATACACCAAAAATTGCTGGATCTTCAGCAGTGAACTGCCATGTCTGTTATTTACATTGCTTTATCAGCAAGAATGTGCAATATTGGGTAATTTATTGAATACTGCTTTCCTGTGCTTGTTATACTAAGGTTTTTATCAATGTTTTACAATTGCTTATATACAAAACTGAATTTTGAAGTTTACGCTTGTACCTGTAGATTAATTTTTAGATTTGTTTATCTATTCTGTTCTATATTTAGATTTATGATATTTATATTTACTTGTTAATGATAGGGTAACATTTTTAATGATATGGATAACATATTTAAACCATCAGATCAAAAATAAAATTCTCACTAGAATAATAAAATGATCAGCATTAGTGTATTGAGTCTGCTTTTTATTCTGATCCTAGAGTAGGCAAGAACTTGAAATTTTGTAGAAGTTAAGAAATGAGTGTACCAAATTAAACCTGTATGGAAATAGGTGGTTTTGTAGCCAACTGCGGCGCGCTACGGAAGAAACGACACGGAGGCAGAGAGAGCTGATCTCCAGAAACTTTAATTCAACCACACCAAAGTGCGTCACAACACTCTACCCACAAGCCCCCGCCACCGCGCGGGCCCCGACCACGTCAGAACGTTCCCGGAAGGTCCGCCCCGGGAGATAGTTCAAGACGCACTCCCGTGCATGCGCCTGCGGCACCCGACAGCGGTTCGAGTTCCGCATGTGTGGGCCGCCACACCACCCCCCCCCCCCAGAAACGTCCATCGGGGAAGTGGAGCCCCCAATCCATGTGGCTTGCTGAGGTAGCCAGCCACGCTGGCGGGGTGTGGGTCCCCTCACTGGCTGCTCAATGTCCAGGTGCGCCGGTTTGAGGCAGTCCACTGTAAAAGTCTCTTCCCGGCCACCCACCTCCATGACACACGTAGATCCGTTGTGCCGGATCACTTTGAAGGGTCCTTCGTATGGTCGCTGTAGAGGTGACTTGTGCGGGCCCCTGCGAATAAAAACATACTCTCAGTCCCAGAGGTCTTTAGGGGTGAAGGCTGGCATGGGACCATGCCTGGAGGTTGGGACTGGTGCCAGGGTCCCTACCTTGTCCTGCAGCCTCATCAGCACCTCTGCCGGAGTTTCTTCTGGACCACAGGACCCTGGTACGAACTCGCCCGGGACTGTCAGGGGAGCGCCATAGACCAACTCCAGGTCTTCCTTGGGGGCTGTGCGGATACCCAGTAAAACCCAGGGAAGCTCGTCTGTCCATTTGGGGCCCTTGAGGTGCACCAGTAAGGCCGACTTGAGATGCCGGTGGAACTGCTCGACCAAACCGTTGGACTGGGGATGGTACGCTGTGGTGTGATGCAGCTGGGTGCCCAGGAGCTGGGCCAGTGCTGTCCACAAACCAGATGTGAATTGCGCTCCCCTGTCAGAGGTGATGTCCGTAGGGATGCCGAACCTGACGACCCAGTTCACAATGAGCATCCTGGCGCAGGACTCAGTGGACGTGTCTGCCAGCGGTATGGCTTCCGGCCATCTGGTGAACCTGTCTACCATGGTAAAGATATACCTGGCACCCCGGGATACTGGCAGGGGGCCGATGATGTCCACCTGGATGTGTTGGAACCTCCTGTGCTAGGCTGGAACTGCTGGAGGGGAGCCTTCACATGCCGCTGGACTTTGGCGGTCTGGCAGTGTATGCAGGTCCTGGCCCAGTGTCCAACCTGCTGGCGCAAACCGTGCCAGACAAATCTGTCCGCTACAAGCTTGATGGACGCCCAGATGGATGGATGGGCCAGGTCGTGCAGTGCGTCGAACACCCGGCACCTCCATGCTGCTGGTACCACGGGCCGGGGTCTGCCGGTAGACACATTTCACAGGAGTCGAATCGCTGCCAGGCTGATGGGGACATCCTCCAACTGGAGTCCTGAAACGGCGGTGCGGTAAGCTGGGATCTCAGTGTCCGACTGTTGTGCTTCCGCTAGTGTTGTGTAGTCGATGCCTGAGGACGATATGCCCGCTGAGAGGAGGCAGGGGTGAGACAGTGTGTCGGCGACGATGTTGTTCTTCCCCGCGATGTGGCGGACGTCGGTGGTGAACTCTGAAATAAAGGACAGGTGCCTCTGCTGCCGAGCTGACCATGGATCCGATATCTTGGCCAGTGCGAAGGTGAGGGGTTTGTGGTCCGTATAGACGGTGAAATACCAGAAATGCCGGACAGCCAGGTAGAGTGCTAGCAACTCTCTGTCGAAAGCGCTGTACTTCACCTCTGGTGGCCGTAGGTGCCGGCTGAAGAAAGTGAGTGGTCGCCACTGGCCCTCGACGAGCTGCTCCAGGACTCCGCTGACAGCTGTGTCAGAAGTGCCGATGCTGAGTGCCGTGGGTACATCGACTCTCGGGTGTACTAGGAGGGTCGCCTTTGCCAGCGCCTCCTTGGCTTGCTCGAACGCCTCCGTGGACTTTGCGTCCCATGCCACCTCTTTGGCCTTGCCGGCCATCAGGCTGAACAAGGCTCTCGTGATGCGTGCCACCGCCGGCACGAACCGGTGATAAAAGTTGACCATCCCTACGAACTTGACCTTGAGGGGCTTGGGGAACTGGCGGATGGCCTGGACCTTGTCTGGTAGGGGGACTGCGCCATATCGGTTAACCCTGTGGCCCAAGAAGTCGATCTCCGTCAGTCCAAACCGGCACTTCGCCGGGTTGATTGCCAGTCCGTGGTCGCTTAGGCGTTGGCAGAGCTGGTGCAAATGTGCCACGTGTTCTTGGCGTGAACTGCTGGCCACCAGGATATCGTCCAAGTAAATGAAAACGAAATCCAGGCTACGTCCCACTGAGTCCATGAGCCTTTGGAAAGTTTAGGCTGCATTCTTGAGACCAAGAGGCATCCTCAGGAATTCAAACAAGCCGAATGGGGTGATGAGGGCTGTTTTGGGCACGTCGTCGGGGTGCACTGGGATCTGATGGTATCCCCGGACCAGGTTGACCTTTGAGAAGATGGTCACTCCGTGCAGGTTCGCCATGAAATCCTGCATGTGGGGCACCAGGTATCTGTTGGCAGTTGTGGCGTCGTTGAGCCTCCTGTAGTCTCCGCAGGGCCTCCACCCTCCTGCGGACTTGGGCACCATGTGCAGCGGGGATGCCCACGGGCTGTCTGAGCGGCAGACGATTCCCATCTCCTCCATCTTACGGAACCCCTCTTTGGTGAGGTGGAGCTTGTCGGGTGGGAGCCTGTGAGCTCGGGCGTGCAGTGGCGGTCCTTGCGTGGGAATGTGGTGCTGCACGCTGTGCTTGGGGTCAGCCGTGGAGAACTGCAGGGTGGCTATGGAGGGGAATTCCGCCAATACCCTGGTGAATTCATTACCCGAGAGGGTCACGGAATCCAGGTGGAGGGCCGGTAGCTTGGCTACTCTGAGTTGGAAAGTCTGGAATGTCTCGGCGTGGACCAAACGCCAGCCTTTCAGGTCGACCAGGAGGCAGTTGGCCTGTAGGAAATCTGCGCCTAGTAATGGTCGTGACACCACTGCCAACGTGAAAGTCCAAGTGAAACGGCTGGACCTGAAATGCAGCGGGATGGTTCACGAGCTGTATGTTTGAATGCTGATGCCGTTTGTGGCAGTGAGCTCAGGGCCTGGAACTGCATTACGAGTGTACATGTTCGGGGGGGAAGTATGCTGACTTTGGCCCCGGTGTCTACCAGGAAGCACCACCCAGAGTGTCGGTCCCAGAGGTAGAGGAGGCTGTCTCGGTGGCTAGCCGTCATAGCCATTAGTGACGGCTGGCCCCGGCATTTCCCATGAAGGCACATGGCGGATGGCAGCGGCACGCGCCTGAACCCCATCTTCGGTGAAAGAAGCTTCATCCTTCTCCCCCATGGGTCTCGACATCTTCGATTGCGGGGCCTGGGCTTTGGGCCACGTGGTCGTGGCCAGGCCGATGGAGGCTGCTCCACGTTGCTTGCTCTGCCAAAGGACGTCTGCTTTGGCCACGACCCCCCCTTGGGTCGCTGAAATCCTCACTCGCGAGGAAGAGGTGAATGTTCTCTGGCAGTTGCTTGAGGGACAACTGCTCAAACAAAAGGCATGGTTTATGGCCATCCTTGAGCGCCAGCATATCGTTCATGAGCTCGGATGGCGTGTGGTTGCCCAGACCGTCCATGTGTTGGAGCTGTGCGGCTTGCTCGCGGTGGGAGAGTCCAGAAGTACGGATCAGGAGCACCTTAATCCTAGGATACCTGTCCTCCGTTGGTGGCTGGCATAGGAAGTCGATGATCTGGCCTGCCATGTCCTGGTCGGATATAATGTCTCTGATGGCGAACTGGGCCTCAGTCTGCTCGAACCAAACATGGGGCTGAGTGGCCCAGAAAGTCGGGAGCTTCAGAGCAACCATGCTGTGTGAGTTGCTTGGACTCATGGCTGGGCGCTGAGTCGTCGGTTCCAGATGCCATCTGGAACGTCGAGGTCACCAATATGTACCCGATCGCGGCGCGCTATGGAAGAAATGATGCGGAGGCAGAGAGAGCTGATCTCCAGAAACTTTAATTCAACCACACCAAAGCGCGCCAAAACACTCTACCCACAAGCCCCCGCCACCGGGCAGGCCCCGACCACGTCAGAACGTTCCCGGAAGGTCCACCCCTGGGAGATAGTTCAAGACGCACTTCCGCGCATGCGCCCGCGGTGCCCAATGGTTGTTCAAGTTCCACGTGTGCAGGCCGCCACAGTTTCATATTTAGATAAATGATGAATCATGAGATAGATTATATCCTAACCAGAAGACAGAAGCACAGCTGTGGACACATAACCGAGTGGTACCAATTATAACTCTCACTATGTCCTAGTGCCCATTGCTACAATTTGTTTTGCAATATGGCTAACAACATGATAATATGTACATGGCACAGAAACCAACATCTGATACAATGCATCAAAAGAAGTGGATGTTAAAAATGTAGTGTCAACATATGGTAGGGGATGGTTCACATAATGTCTGTCATTAGAGGCAGCAATGATATTGTAGTTAGGCAATTGGCATAAGGCCATAAGAATTTATTGTGGGCCTACCTAATAGCTGGTCTAGGAGCTACCAAACTGAGGAGGTTGATGGGGTGCTCTGTGCTCCTGAGAATTCTCCATGACCTGGAGAAACAATGGGCATTTTTTGAAGGCAAATGTGAAAGCAGGTGGCAGGTGGGTGTTATCTAATACATAGAATATAAATAGCAAGGGCTGGAAATACTCAGCAGGTCAGAGTGGTGGAGAGTTGTTTGGAACTGTGAACATTGTGCTACCTCAATGATTTTAGATGTGGAATTACAGAATATTTAATGTGAGATTCAGAAATAGTCATAGATGTCCACATCTCAATGTAACTTGCAGATACATGTTCTCAAGCCATTTGTCCACCTTGGTGGTGGAGGTTGCATGGAAGGGAGATGCTGTCTAAGTGATCTTGGTGTGTTCTTACAGTTCTATGTACATTTTAGTTGCACTTTCTTTCTGAAGGAGTAGATGGCAGAAGTGGTTATTGGCAAAGGTATGAATTATCTAAACAAGGGGCTGGCCTGACACATGTTGCTCAAATTTCTTCTTCACACATTGCTGGTCATTCCTTCAGGTACCTGGGCCCGAAGCTCTGGAATTTCTTTTCTAAACCACTTTGCCTCTTGCCTCTTCATAAAGACACTTTGACCACACTTTTGTTCAACTGTCCTCGGAGCTACCAAAATGCAAGTTGTTATTGTATGGTTGTCCATTTTGCTGACTATGGAGAATTATTATTAGAAAGTTTACAGCATGGAAGGAGGCCATATAGCCTTCATGAAGGCTAGCTTGAAGCTATGCTAACTTTATGCAAAGCAACTAGCTTGTCCCATTCTAAGATCCCTTTTAGGTTTCCTTTTGAATGCCATGTACTACTCTGTCTCCATTGCTCCTCCCACCTTCTCCCCGCTCTTGAGAGAAAAGTATATATTCTGACCACCCACTGCATAAAAAAGAGCTCTTCTTTAGGCCAATATAGATTTTTTTTGCCAATATAGATTTTTTTTGCCAATCACTTTAATTCTATTTCTTTTCATTTTCAACCCTTTCATTAATGGGGACAGTTTGTCTCTTATCTACTTGGTCCAGATCCTACATGGTTTTAAATATTTCTATCAGCCTCTTCTGTTCCATAGAGAATAACAGCAGCTTTTTTACAGAATTGATGTTTCCTTGTCCCTTTAATTAGTCAAGTAGATCTCTCTTGCACTTCCTCAAAGGCCTTAACATCCTTCCTAAAGTGTAGTATCCAGAGATAATATTCATTTGTGGCCAAATTAGTTTCATAAAGTTTCACCACTGCTCTTTTAGCCTATGTTTTTCTAAATAAAGCGCAAGATTCCTTATGCTTTTTAAAATGCCTTCTCACCCTGTCCTAGGCACTTTCAATGATTAATACACATATACCTTAGATCTCTCTGTTTCTTGTACCCCATTTAGAAAAGTGCCCTCCAGTTTACATTACCTCTCCTCATTCTTACTAACAAATGTGAGATGTTGTATTTTCAATCGCACCGACAAACAACATATGGTATAATTTATAATTGTTAGTCAGTGAGAGGAAAAGGTCACAAAAAAGGAAATGAGCAAATACTTCTCCTGTCTATGTTACTGCTACACTGTATAAAGTAATAAGGATATTTAATCAGAATATTTAGATATTCTTTGTGCAAATCTATTAAGTCTGTGATTTGGCGCAGCTGCTTTGTGAGAAATAATGGCCATAAGTGGGGATTATGTTTTGCAAAGGCTTTGTGTACGGTCAAGTTTTCTCTGCAAATGCATTTCAAGTACAATATATTTACACACAGTAGGTGGCCACAACATAGATTTTAGCATTAAATTCAATACTGAAGAAATATATAATTTATTCAGATCATTACGTGGCTTTTCTGCATGACTATAATTAACTTTTTGTTTCTGTCAGTGCTCATTGCAGGTCATAGCATGATCAAAATGTTTATTAGGCTGAATTCCCTTTATAAAAATAATGAACTCATAAACTTGCATTAATTGAATGGGGTTACAAAAGCAAAATAGTGCAATCTCAATCATGTGAGACCCATATTTCTTGTTTTTTATTGTCTCCTACTACCTTGACATGGTAGTTACTGTAGAGGCAAAAATAGATCAAGAAGTCCAGAGCAGTAGAGAGAAGCTTTATTGCATAGTACTGATTAATCAGAACAGCCCCGAAAGTCTCTGAGACTGTTCTGCCCAAGCACAGATTCCCCCTGTTTATATACTTCTAACGTACATACAGGATCAAGCCAAACAGATATCTTTTGTCTATTTAATCATTTCCCCATGTCTTTGCACTAGAGGTGTTAATTTAATCAGTCTCTGCTCTTCTTTGATCTTATCAATTGGTCCTGCCCTCGGTATTGCAAGGTTAGTGTTAATCAGATTAATTTTACAATACTTCATCAAATATTCCACAGTGGTTTTCAGAGACATTTCAGAATTAATTAACAGAGGTTCTTGTAACCCTTCCTTTCTTTCCCAGTACAGTATGCTCCAAGATGCTATACTCAAGGACAAATAGCAGTCACTTCCTCCCTTAACCCTTGGGTCTAACTATTAGCTTTGATAATTCCTACTTCTCCTTATTCCTTTCTACAGTTACCAAAAAGCATGCCACGTAGTTCTGGCAATTGACTGAAACCAGTAAAGTATCGATCCTGATGGCCAAACCGATAGAAGTGATGATATTTTCAAAAGCATTTAATAGGTAAAACAATAGTTTTTAATTTTCTTATATTTACTTTCATATCTGCATTGGGATTTAGAATATTAGACTAAGTGAAGTTCTTACAAGGGCTTTTGTCTCATTTATTTAACCTCAGCAGTCACAAAAAGATTTGAGTATCTTAACCTGTATTGTTATTATCCCAATCAGACATTTTCCATAAGTTATTTTAAAAAATCCACTTTTGGCTGACCTCTTCATTAACTGAAAAGGCTGAGAAATTGACAGAATTGTAGTACTTGATCTGGAAATTCTATAAGGCCTGATAAGGGTGCAATAAAGTTGCACAGGGTCAGTGCTAGTTCTGTGTGAACAAGCAGCAGCAGCCAAATGCTGTCATGCTTTAACTGGCCTCAGCTCACCTGCTAGGTCTTGCCTCAGAGTGGGCAGTCTCTGACATTTGCAAGAAAGGAAAAGGAATTTTCTCACCAAAATGTGTACTGCATGGCGTTTGACTTCCCAATACAATGTATGCACATCATATCCACAGTGGATTCAGAATGAATGCTCTGAATGGACTGTGCTCATACAAAGGACAGACAGTAAAACTCTGATAAGCTGATACGCTTGAGACTTTGGTATGCCGGACCAGAAGATTTTTTGGACTATTAGATGTTATTTCGATTAATACCCCAACACATTTTTTCATTCTCTTTCACTATCATGTTCAATTTCATTTACAATTATTCCAATAAGAAGCATGCAGCAAACCTAGACAACATTCAGGGGAGGACTGATAAATGCCTGATTATATTTCTGGTACATAAGTGCTAGGCAATGCCCATCTATATTAATAGACAATATAACCACCAACCTTTGACATTTAATGGAATTATCATTAGCAGGTTCTCCATCATCAATTAGGAATTGACATCTTTCTCACAATTTCCTGGGGACACCTTTGAGCATGACACTCAACCAGACCAGCCACATAAATAATGTGGATACCGGAGCAGGTCAGAGGCCAAGTATCCTGAGGCAAATGACTCACTTCCTGAGAAACCAAAGCCTATCCACCATCTACAAGGCATAAGTTAGGAGTATGACAGAAAACTCTTCATTGCCTGGATGAGTGCAATTTTAACAGTGCTCAAGAAGCAATCAGTTTGATTGAAACTCAATCACTATTCTAAATACTCATTCCCTTCACTAAGAATCCATCAAAGCTGCAGTGCTCATCATCCACAAAATGCACTGCAGATACTCACTGACGTACCAAAGCACTTTCCAAATCTTAACACTCTCACCTGCATGTTTCCTTCCATGTTACACTCCATTCTGACTTGAAAAATATATTGCTGGATCTAAAATTTGCTATTCAAAAGCATCATGGGTGTACCTTCACCACGACTGCAGCAGGTCACGACGATGGCCCATCATTGTCCTCTCAAGGGCATTTAGATACGGGGAATAAATAATGGTCTTGCCAGAGGTTTCTACATTCCAAAAAATTAGTAACTAAGAAAACAAATTTTGGAAATTGATGTTGTATCTCCCTCTCTTTTCCTTTCATACCCTAGTCCTCATGCAATTATGAATTGTATTCTTATTAGTTTACCACCACTGTCAAAAGTAAAAATTAGTCTCAATAACTTTATTCCATGTATTAAATAATTAATGGATCAAAATCGTGCATGAACATTGAATTCTCCCACTTTGTAATCCCCACACCCCTTCCCCCCTCACACCCCCAACCATGTCTCTTCTTTTCTTCCCTTTCTTAGCCTCTCTCTTTTTTTTCTAAGCCCTTTTTTTCTCTCCTTACCTTTAACCCATCCCCGGTGGACCTGCTCTCCCCTCCTCCCCCACACCTGCCTATCATTATCTCTTACCTGCATCTACCTGTCACCACCTTGTGCCCACCCCACCTCCCCTCTTTTGTTCATCTTTCACTGCTCTGCTTTTCCCTCCTACATGTTTCCCTCTGCTTTTCCTATCTTCAGTCCTGAAGAAGGGTCCTGACCTGAAATGTTGACCGCCTACTTTTCTCCAGGGATGCTGCCTGGCCTGCTGAGTTCCTCCAGCATCATAGTGTTTTTCACCTAGATTCCAGCATCTGCAGTCCTTTGTTTCTCTAATGGATCATAACGTATCTTTAAATAAACCCAGAACTTTATGGTCAGCAAAAGATATTTGCATAAAAAGAACAGTTCAAGTTTGGCAAGAAATAAAGATGGCATTTTCCAACATGTTTTATTAAATTAAACTCCAGGAATTTAATTTCTGTGAAGATCCTTCCAATCATCTGATTATCTTTTCCAACTTGGGTGAGATACCTATGGACACCCTGGAATAAACATTAGTGACATTTACTCCACTCACCCTAATGCATGGACTTCTGTTAAAGTTATAGCAGACACTTTATAGAATGCCTATGGATACTCAACTCTTCAAATTTTAATAATCTACAACAAATTTTCCCAAAAGAAGTGCTACAGTACACTAAAACATTGAACTTTCATGTTAATGATTGAAATAAATTTCTTTCTCATTTATATTATAAGGTATAAAATTACTTTGAAGGGAAATTTAACAAGAAAATTTGACCCTTAATTTTGATAGTTATTGGAACCATAGACAGATCACCCTGTTAACCACAGTTGCTTCATAAACCAATACAAATGCTTGCAACTGTAGTTAGGAAAGTAATGGCTTTCTTGGCATTTGAAATTCCAAATTACTGGGCATACCTCCAATAATAACATAGACAGAAAAAAAACATTTAATATAGACATTTTGGATAGATGGCTTGGAATTTCATCAACCAAAATGAAGGAAATTTTTCATAATCAAATCTACTTATAATTTCAGTTATAACTTATGTTGCATTTGGGAATTGGCATATATTGGCCTTTTCCACAATTTCTAAATGCCCATTCACCACAATAAATCTTCTTTGTAAAAATGAGTTTCAGAGAGTATGGGATCTTTTGTACTCCTCAATGCTAAGATGTTACAGATCTTTTCTCACTCTACATATCTTCAAAACATGTCATTTTTTAAAATATAAATATGACCAGGGAAATTTGATCCTAATTTTGCTTTTCATCTTAAATTTTCTTCTTAACGGAAAAGGCCAGGTAGTTTGCTGAAGACTTACGTTCTACTTTGAACCTACAATCTTTGGACTCAAATGTTAGAAGGCAATTTCAGAACCACCTTAATAAGTGGAAAGATTGGAAAAATATCTCTATAGATATTAAATCCATATAAATAGGAAAGGAAATGCTAGTCAATAAATAAAATAAAGCTTAAAGTTTTCTAAAAAAAATGAACCACTGTAGGATAACAGATTAAGAATCAAAAGTTGAAAATAAAGGAACAGATATTGAAATTACTTGAAATTATAGGCAGCCTGTTTGTGGGCCATGCTATTTCTTCCAATATGATGTGGGTGCAGTCTTCTGGTGGGACCTAGCTCCCAACAGTTTAGCATTATGGATTTCAGTGTAACAGCTGTCACAGAGAAGGCAACCAACTGCACTCAGAGAATGGGTTTGACACCTGCCTCACGCTCACTGGTAATCAAAGCTGACAAATGTTACTGAATGTTTGTGAATCTTGCTGGCACTCTCAAACGTTCACTAACACATGCAACCTGTCAAAAAATAAAGAAAGATATTCTCTTTTTACACTTAAAATGCTAAAAATATACATGCATTAAAAGATTGTTAAACTATTATAACTTCTTTAGATAATAGAATAAACTCCACTTACCTTTCTCCCAGCATTTGAATGGAGCCATTGTACTAACACCATGTCAGCAAGCAGACTTTCCAGCCTGTGAGCTGGGGAACCTATAGAATTTCGTGCTGCTCCGTTGGACTCCATGAGAATGCCACCAGTACAGTACTGGGACAGCTGGTACCACAGTCAGCATGGTGGTAGGTATCACCACTGACTTAAACCCATGCCAGGAAACAGGAACAAGCGGCCAAGTCCTGTTCCATTAAGTAACTCAAAAGAAAGAAAAGGGGAATAAATTTCCTGAGGAGGAGGAGGTGATTCCCCATATCTCTCATCTTACTCCTGCTCCTAATTTGTATGCATGTATGTATGTATGTAAGGGCAGTAAAGTAAAAGTTAAAACAGATATAAACATATTGAATAATATTCTTTCCACAAAATGAGAACCAGGATGAATTCTGCAGAGTACTCCATGCTGTTTTCAATTTTCACCTATTTAGAAAACTTGAATTATGAAAGTAGCTTTAACATAGCAAAATGTCCCAAGAGAATTCATAAGCGTGCAACCAGTCAAGCCAAACAAGGAAATAAAATTAAGGCAGCAGGGACCCAAAATATGTTGGCAAACTGGATCCAAAATTGGCTTGGTGATAGGAGGCAGAGGGCAGTGATGGATGGGTGTTTATCTGACTGCCAGTCCGTAACAAGAGGTGTACCACTGGCATAAGTACTGGGAACATTGTGGTTTGTAGAAATATTTGAATGACTTGGATGAGAATGTAGGGGGCATGATTAGTAAGTTTGCAGACAACACTAAAACTGGTGGAATCACAGACATTGAAGAAGGTTGTCTGAGGATAGAGTGGGACATTGATCAGCTGGGAAGTTGGGTGGAGCAGTGGCAGGTAGAATTGTAATCCAGTCATGTGTGAGGTAATGCATTTAGGGAAGTCAAGTACTACCACAATGTATAAAGTAAAGGGAAGAGAACTTAGGAGCGTTGAGTAATGGAGTTGGGACATTGGTAGACTGCACTTAAGAGTACTGTATACAGTTCTGGTTGTCAGACTACAGGAAAGATGTGGTAGCAATAGAGGGAATGCAGAAGAGATTCACCAGGATGTTGCCTGGAATGAAAGGCCATAGTTATATGGAGAAATTGGACAGGCTAGGTTTATTCTCACTGGAATGTAAAAGGCTGAGGGGTGACCTTACAACGGTTTATTAAATTATAAGGGGCAAAGACAGAACTGATAATCAGTGTCTTTTTCCTGGGGCAGGAGAGTCTAGAACTAGAGGGTACAGGTTTAAGGTGAGACAGGAGAAATTTAAATGAGATCCATGGGGTAAGTTTTTCACACAGACAGTACTGATTATCTGGAACAAAGTGGTAGAAGCAGATAAAATTACAATGGCGATAAGGCATTTGGACAGATACTTCGGATTCTTAGGCAGTCAACCATAATTCAGCAATGACTCTACACACAGAGTTGGAACTTGGGGGAAGAGAGCGATCTGCTTTTCTCGTGTCTTCTAAATCCTGCCTTGTATTCATCAATGTTAAGATGTCACAGAGCTTTTAGCACTCTACATATCTTTCAAACAAGTCATGGGATTTTTTATTTTAACATAAACATGAACAGGAAAATTTGACCTTAATTTTGCTACTCATCCAAAAAAAGTGGCACCTCTAAATTTGCAATGTTCCTCTTAAAGGAAAAGGCCAGGCTGTTTGCTGAAGTTTTACATTCTGCTTTGAACCTACAATCTTTGGACTCAAATGTTAGAAGGCAACTTTAGAACCACCTTAATAAGTGGAAAGTTTGGAAAAATATCTCCATAGATATTAACAACATTTAAACATGAAAAGAAATGCAAGTCAATAAACAAAATACTCAACCTTTTCTTAAAAAAAAGAACCACTGTAGAACCAATAATTAGGAACAGATATTGGGATGATCCTCCATTGCTTGAAATTACTGGCAGCCTGTTCATGGGCCATACTATTTCTTCCATTATGATGTGGGTGCAGTGTTCTGGTGGGAGCTAGCTCCCAACAGTTCAGCATTATGGATTTTAGCGTAGAGGCTGTCTCAGAGCAGGCAGCCAGCTGAACTCACAGAATGGGTTTGACAGCTGCCACAGGCTCACTGTTAGTCAAAGCTGACAATCTTATTGAATGTTTGTGGATCTTGCTGGCATTCACAAACATTCACTAACACATACAACCTGTCAAAAATAAAGAAAGATATTCTCTTTTTACATTTAAAACAATAAAAATATACATGCATTCAAAGGTTTTAAACTATTGTGACTTCCTTAGATAACAGAATAAGCTCCACTTACTTTTCTCCCAGCAACAGATTCTTACCATTCATTTGAATGGGGCCATTGTACTAACACCATGTCAGTAAGCAGACTTTCCAGTCTGTGAGGTGGGGTATCTATAGAATTTTGTATTGCTCCATTGGACTCCATGAAGGTATCACCCGTACAGTACCGGGACAGCTAGCACCACAGTCAGCATGGTGGTAGGTAGCACCACTGACTTAAGTCCATGGAAGGAATCTGGGACACCCATGGGGAAATGTGGTAAAGTCCTGTTCCATTCAAAAGTTCAGAGAAAGTAAAGGAGAATAAAATTTCTGAGGAGGAGGGGATGCTTCCACTAATCTATAATTTTACTCTTGCTCCTAATTTGCATGTATGTGTATTGAAATGGCAGAAAAATAAAAGTTAAAACTGATATAAACATATAAAATAATACTTCCACAAAATTAAAACCAGGATGATTTCTGCAGAGTACTCCATGCTGTTTTCAATTTCCATATACTTATAAAATTTGAATGATTAACATAGCTTTAATACAACAAGATGTCCCATGAGAATTCATAAGAGTGCAACCAGTCAAGCCAAGAAGAAATGAGCCAAAGAAGGAAATAAGGTTACGGCTGAAGGGACCCAAAATTTGTTGGCAAACTGGATCCAAAATTGGCTTGATGATAGGAGGCAGAGGGTTTTTATCTGACCGCAAGTCTGTAACAAGTGGTCTACCACTGGCATCAGTACTGGGAATATTGTGGTTTGGAAAATATATGAATTAAGGCAGGGTATTTGAATACATGTTAAAACCATTTTTCTGATTGAACATCTGAGGTCTTGTTCTGGTATCTCTTTTTTAGTTCAGTGTGAACTTCTGTTTGATAATTGCTCCTGCGAAATTCTACAGGATCTTTTGCTATATTAAAGTTGCTACAACATGTAATGTGATACCTTTCAGGAAGACAAGTAAATTTATTTCAACAGTGTCATGTACAGATAAACGATAAAAACTTTGCATAACAGTAAATCACTGAACATTTCATGTCTTAACCATCAACTGAAATTTAACTTATAAGATTTAAATCTTTAGAGTTATCTTCTGATCTTTTAACAACATTTATCCATTTATTTGCAGTAAAGTTAGCTGCTGAGTTATTTGAAACAGCATAAACTGAGAGCAGATACAAATTTAAAAATAGGTTTTTTAATTGCTAACTACTAAGCTTTTAATGAAATGTGCCAGTATGAGGGCTTGAACTCATGCCTAATTTGTTCCAACTGTAGTCAAATGAGTTGAACTTGATCTCATCTACAAATTATGTACCACAATTGTATCTATTGCCATTTTCATTAGACACCACAGATTAAGCAATTAAAGAATGAACCAAACAAGAAGTTGGAAGTGGAAGCAGGAGCACAAATTATTGCTGAAGCATAAAAGCAACCAAGTCAAAAAGAGGCTCTAAATAGCTGTCAACACAGATATTTAAATGGTTTTCATTAGATCACCCAGAATATGCCTTTAAAAGTACTTCGACATAATATTTTATTTCATCAATAGTTCAAGTACATTATTCTAAATATAAAGTTTACAACATAATGGTGTGAGAAAATTATATGATAAATATCACAAAGTTTTGCATACAGCTTGATTTCTCCCTATTGGAAATCTCTAACTATTTCCACGTGGACTTGCCTCATGTTGATTTTTGCAACTTTCATTAACTTTTCTGGGGCTTTCCTTATGTTCATGTCAAATTTCCAACCATCAGCCAGCTTTGCTGAAGAGACTCAAACTAAAAGTAGTCTATAGTTCTCAGAGCACACCGGCATCATTTTATGGAAGTACTGTGTGTCCATATCTTGCAGAATGCAATAGCTTGCCTGCCTTCAGCATTTTCATTTGTACATCTAACATCTAAATACCAAACCTGCTTCCCTAACCACCATATATGCCCCCCAGCATTGTGGGAGTACCCTCCACAGTAGAACAACAGTGGCTCACCACCACCTTGTCAAAGACAATTGGGCAGGACAATAAACGCTGTTTACTTTTCTATAAATAAATTAAAACAAGCCTACAGGCACCTGCCCTAACATCTGCTTGCGCAGCTTAAATTTTGTTCAATTCTCTTTTATGAAGCACCTTCCCACTTTTGGTTACATAAGCAACATGCTTTCATTCCTTATTTGTCCTGATATTCTACAATCTAGCAGGCATTCCTGGGAACATTAAACAAAAATACCAACTCTGCTAATTGTCATTTTATTTGTCTCCAAAATAACTACTGAAATGGCTATGGGAAAGCCACAAAATGTTCAGTCTCAGGGTTCGGAGGACTTCGGAGCAGCTAATTGTTTTCTCTGTTTATCACTTTTATTAAGGTTTTTGGGTGTAAGGGTTAGTTTTTGTTAGGGTTTTTAGTGTAAGGTTTAGATTTTTTTATGTTTTTTAAGTAGTCGAGTGGGGGCTGGACTGCGCAGGCGCGGCGCGGGCAGCTTAAAAAGGAGAGAAAAAAAAACTTCGGAGGACTCGGGCTTCGGTTCGGAGGACTTCGGAGCAGCTAAATGTTTTCTCTGTTTGTCACTTTTATTAGGGTTTTTGGGTGTAAGGGTTTGTTTTTGTTAGGGTTTTTAGTGTAAGGTTTAGATTTTTTTATAAGTTTTTTAAGTAGTCGAGTGGGGGCTGGACTGCGCAGGCGCGGCGCGGGCAGCTTAAAAAGGAAACAGTCTATAGTGCGGGCAGCGTCGGAGCGGGCAGCGGAGTGAGTGGGAGCAGAGTGTTCTGGGCTTTGGCTCAAGGGGCTTTGGCGTGAAGGGGCAAGGAGGGTAAGTAGCTGGTAAGTAGGTAAAGGCAAGGTTTACCTTTTGTTCATTATAGATTGGTAGGTGGGACTAACTAGGGAAAAAAGAAAGGTAGTCAGATGGAGGACATGGTCATATGCTGCAGCTGTTTGATGTGGGAACTCGTGGACCTTGCTGCGGTGCAAGATGGCCACATCTGCAGTAAGTGCTTGAGGCTGGACGAACTTTGGCTCAGAGTTGATGAGCTGGAGTCGCAGCTACAAACACTGCGCAGCATAAGGGAGGGATAGAGTTATGTAGACACGGTGCATCAGGTGACAGTCACCCCCCTTAGGGTAGGTACATCTGAGGTTCAGGAGGCAGATAGAATGGTGACTGTCAGGGGAGGGAAGAGGAAGAAGAAGTCAGGCAGGCAGACAGGACAGAGAACCCCGGAGGCTGTTCCCCTCAGTAACAAGTTTTCTGCCTTGGAAGCTGTTGAGGGGGATGACCTGCAGGGGCCTAGCTGCAGTTACCAGGTCTCTGGCACCGGGACTGGTACTGCTGCTCAGAAGGGAAGGGTGGGAAAGAGACATGCGGTAGTGATAGGGGACTCGATAGTCAGGGAAACAGACAGGAGGTTCTGTGGCAGTGAGCATGAATCCCGGATGGTATGTTGCCTCCCAGGTGCCAGGGTCCGGGATGTCACTGATCAAGAATTCTGTGGACCCGAGTGGGAGGGACAGCAGACAGAAGTTGTGGTCCATATTGGCACAAGAATTGAGTGGGAGGGACAGCAGACAGAAGTTGTGGTCCATATTGGCACCAACGACATAGGTAGGAAGGGGGATGAGTTCCTGAAGAGTGAGTTCAGGGAGCTAGGCAGAAAATTGAGGAACAGGACCTCAAGGGTAGCAATCTCGGGATTGCTGCCAGTGCCACGTGATAGTGAAGGTAGGAATAGGAGGAGGTGGCAGATAAATGCGTGGCTGAGAAGCTGGTGCAGGAGGGAGGGTTTTAGATTTCTGGATCATTGGGATCTCTTCTTGGGAAGGTGGGACCTGTACAGAGAGGATGGATTACACCCGAACCAGAAGGGGGCCAATATCCTTGTGGCGAGATTTGCTAGGGTGGTTCAGCAGGGTTTAAACTAGCTTGTGAGGGGGAAGGGAACTGGAGGAGTAGGTCAAAGGAAGAAGGGAATGGGGAAAAGTTAGATCAAACAGGTAGAGAGGCTTTGGGGAAGGAGAAGCAGAATACAGGCTATAAAAGTAGTAAGGTAGATGGACTGAAGTGTGTTTACTTAAATGCAAGAAGTGTCAGGAATAAGGGGGATGAACTGAGGGCTTGGATAAGTATGGGGGACTATGATATCGTGGCTATTACTGAGACGTGGCTGACGTCAGGAGAGGAGTGGATATTGAATATTCCTGGTTTTCGGTGTTTTAAGAGGGATAGGGAAGGGGGGAGGAAAGGGGGAGGGGTGGCGATACTGGTCAGGGGCACTGTTATGGCTGTGGAAAAGATGGATGTTGTAGAAGGATTATCTCTAGAGTCCGTATGGGTGGAATTAAGGAACAAGAAAGGAGCAGTTACTCTACTAGGAGTATTCTATAGGCTCCCCGGTAGCAGTAGAGATATAGAGGAGCAGATTGGCAGGCAGTGTTTGGAGAGAAGCAGAAATAACAGAGTTGTTATAATGGGAGACTTCAACTTCCCAAATATAGACTGGAACCTGCTTAGTGCCAAAGGTTTAGATGGGACGGAATTTGTTAAGTGTGTCCAGGAGGGATTCCTGATGCAGTATGTTGACAGGCTGACTAGAGGGAATGCCATGTTAGATCTAGTTTTAGGAAATGAACTGGGACAGGTGAAGGATCTATTGGTGGGTGAGCATTTGGGGAACAGTGACCATTGCTCCATAACCTTTAAAATTGTCATGAACAGGGACAGGTGCAGAGAGGACAAGAGGTTTTTCAATTGGGGAAGAGCTAACTACGAGGCTATAAGGAGAGAACTTGGGAGTGTAAATGGGGATGTCCTTTTTGAAGGAAAATGTACCATGGAGATGTGGTCGATGTTCAGGGATCTTATGCAGGGATCTTATGCAGGGATAAATATGTCCCGGTGAGGCAGAGAAGGAATGGCAGGGTGAAGGAACCGTGGGTGACGAGAGAGGTGGAACGACTTGTTAGGGAGAAAGTAGCATACGTGAGGTATAAGCAGCAAGGTTCAGACAGGGCCCGTGAGGAATATAGGGTAGCAAGGAAGGAACTTAAGAAAGGGCTGAGGAGAGCTAGAAGGGGACATGAAAAGGCTTTGGCTAGTAGGGTTAAGGAAAATCCCAAGGCCTTTTTCAAGTACGTGAAGGGTAGGAGGATGGCTAGGGTGAAGGTAGGTCCAATTAAGGACAAAGGTGGGAGAATTTGCCTGGAGGCGGCGAAAGTGGGAGAAGTTCTCAATGAGTACTTCTCTTCGGTATTCACCAGGGAGACGGGTCTTGATAATGCGGAAGGGAGTGCTGGTAGGGGTAATGTTCTCGAGGTTGTTGATATCAAGAGGGAGGATGTGTTGAAGTTGTTAAATAATACTAAGACAGATAAATCTCCGGGTCCTGACGGGATTTTCCCCAGGTTGCTTCAAGAGGCTAGGGAGGAGATTGCTGAACCGCTGGTAAGGATCTTTGAGTCCTTGTTGTCTATGGGGGTGGTGCCAGAGGATTGGAGGGTTGCGAATGTTGTCCCCTTGTTCAAAAAAGGTAATAGCGATAGGCCAGGGAATTATAGACCAGTGAGTCTCACGTCTGTGGTGGGTAAGCTGTTAGAAAGGATTCTAAGGGATAGGATTTATGAACACCTTGAGAATCATGGACTGATTAGGGACAGCCAGCATGGCTTTGTGAAGGGAAGATCTTGCTTCACAAGCCTGATAGAGTTCTTTGAGGAGGTGACCAGGAAGATTGATGAGGGCAGTGTGGTGGATGTGGTTTACATGGATTTTAGTAAGGCATTTGATAAGGTTCCTCATGGTAGGCTTTTTCAGAAGGTCACAGGCCAAGGGATCCAAGGAAGCTTGGCTGTGTGGATTAGGAATTGGCTTGCATGTAGAAAGCAGAGGGTTGTGGTGGAAGGAGTGCCCTCGGATTGGAAGGCAGTGACTAGCGGTGTCCTGCAGGGATCGGTTCTGGGACCTCTACTTTTTGTGATATTTATAGATGACTTAGACGAGGGGGTGGAGGGCTGGGTTAGTAAGTTTGCAGACGACACTAAGATAGGCGGTGTTGTGGATAGTGTGGAGGGCTGTCGGAGTTTACAGAGGGATATTGATAGGATGCAGAGCTGGGCTGACAAGTGGCAGATGGAGTTCAATCCGGAGAAGTGTGGGGTGGTACACTTTGGAAGGACAAACTCCAGGGCAGAGTACTGGGTGAATGGCAAGGTACTTGGCAGTGTGGAGGAGCAGAGGGATCTGGGGGTTCATATTCACAGTTCATTGAAAGTTGCCTCACAGGTGGAAAGAGCAGTTAAGAAGGCCAATGGGATGTTGGCTTTCATAAGTCGCGGAATTGAGTTTAAGAGCCGCGAGGTGATGATGCAGCTTTACAAAACTCTAGTTAGGCCACACTTAGAGTACTGTGTTCAGTTCTGGTCGCCTCATTATAGGAAGGATGTAGAGGCGTTGGAGAGGGTACAGAGGAGATTTACCAGGATGCTGCCCGGATTGGAGAGTATTGAATATGAGGAGAGGCTTAAGGTGCTAGGGCTTTATTCACTGGAAAGGAGGAGGATAAGAGGAAACATGATAGAGGTATATAAAATATTGAGAGGAATAGATAGAGTGGACAGTCAGCACCTCCTTCCCAGGGCACCAATGCTCAAGACGAGAGGTCATGGCTTTAAGGTTATGGGTGGGAGGTTCAGGGGAGATGTCAGAGGGAGGTTTTTCACCCAGAGGGTGGTTGGTGCATGGAATGCACTGCCTGGGGTGGTGGTGGAGGCAGATACATTGAACAGGTTCAAGAGCTTGTTGGATAGGCATATGGAGGAATGTGAGATAGAGGGATATGCAGGAGGAAGGGGTTAGGTAGTGTGAGGGTGGTCTGATGGACGGCACAACATGGTGGGCCGAAGGGCCTGTTTTGTGCTGTATGGTTCTATGGTTCCATGAATATTTCCTTCAACAGCAAGATTTTGGTATAAAATTTTAAAATCTTCCATGTCCAATGCTAATACTAAAGAGTTTGATAAATACAGAAAATCTCTTATTCTATTGCCAGGGTATTCCATCAGTCCTTTTAATACTGTATATTAAACCTAAATACCAAATGAAACCTATAAAATTTGTCTAGTGGCTCAGAAGGGAATGGGCAGCTGAGTCCAGTATGCAGACATGCAGATGGACCATTGGATTAAATCCTTGCCGGTGACAATTAGGCTACATAACACTTGTTGCCTGCATAGCTGCTTCAGCAGAAAAAAAGCTCATTTTCATCTTGGATGAAGTGAATATGAAATGGACTGATTCCCACACTCACATTCCAATATGCATTCTCAGCATTCAGACAAAGAATCAGAAAGTCATAGAGCTACAGCACGAAGACAGGTCCTATGGCCCCACCAAGTCCGCGTTGACCATCACCCATTTTCACTAATCTGATATGAATCTCATTTTGTTCTCCTCACATTCATATCAATTACCCCTAGATTCTGCCACTCACCTACACACTAGGGACAATTTTCAGTGGCCATTTAACCTACCAATTGCCACATCTTTGGAATGTGGGAGGAAACTGGAGCAGCCGGAGGAAACCCACACAGTCATGGGGAGAACATACAAATTCCACACATACAGCATCCAAGGTCAGGACTGAACCCAGGTCTCTGGTGCTGTGAGGCAGTGGTTGTAGTAGCTGCACCTCCATGCCGCTAATCAGATCCACAGTATTAAAATAATGAAGTAGATTTCGTATTTGAATTAAACTAATAGAACATATGACCCAATGTGTTACTTTGCACTGATATCTGTCCAGTGTATGATTCAAATCATTTTATATTCTTAATTCAGATCTGTTACATTGGCAGACCACCATATGTTTGGATGATTAAGTGGACACCAGAGTCCTGCCTTTGAATCGGAATCATCTGTTTTTAAGTGCTCTCTCTCCCTCCAAAGTCTTTCTAATTCTTGTTCTTGCTCAATCCTAGATCTGCTCTCTCTTTATAGGGTTCTAGGTCTGTGTTCCTTTTTTTTAAGTTGCTGATACAATAGGAGTGGGGGGGTTTATGATACTGCTCTGGGAACAAGGTGGTAAGTCCAATGTGACTGACCATGGCTTTTTAATTTAGCCACTGCATCAACCTTATTACAAATGCACAACTTGTAAATGGTCTAATCATGAATTAAAAACAGAAAATTCTGGAAATACTCAGGAGGTCAGAGGAACATCAGCGGAGAGAAAAAAAATGTTACTTTTTCAGGTTGATGACCTTTCATTACAACTGGGAAAGTTAAAGATAAAAACAAGATTAAGTTACAATGAAAGCTGGGAGGGGAGGAGAGAACAAAATAAAGATCCGTGTAAGATGAAATGACAAAGGAGACAAACATATGAGGCAAAAGGGATGGGATTAGAACAAGTGAAGAAATAAAAATAGATGAATTGAAGGTGTAAATGGCAGTAACAGAATCAATGGCCTAGATCACACACAAGGTGAAATATGCCTCACTGTATTCCATATGTTAGTCTTGTAATTGCCTTTGTCTTTACCTCTCGCTGTCTTGGTGAAGCAGCCAGCATAATAAGAGGTCCCACCCACCCGGGTCACTCTCCCTTCTCTCCTCTTCCAGTGGGTAGAAGGTACAAGAGCCTGAGGGCACATACCACCAGATTTAAGGACAGTTTCTACCCCACTGTGATAAGACTATTGAATGGTTCCCTTATACGATAAGATGGACTCTGACCTCACAATCTACCTTGTTGTTGACCTTGCATCTTATTGCACTGCACTTTCTCTATAGCTGTGACACTTTACTCTGTACTGTTATTGTTTTTATCTGTATTACATCAATGGACTCTGTACTAACCCAATGCACTCTGTACTAACCCAATGTAACTGCACTGTGTAATGAATTGATCTGTACGATCAGTATGCAAGACAAGTTTTTCACTGTACCTCGGTACAAGTGACAATAATAAACCAATACCAATACCTTTTGCTGCTCCATGTCCCCAAATGTTCTGCAGGCATCATTGCTGTCTCATGAAGTGAACTGATCAATAAGCAGTGACTGGGCTTCAAGCAATGGAACATAAGACCCTATACCTGGAACTCCTGATGATTGTCTGGCAGCTCATACCATCAAAGACCTTTTCTACTGTCTCTATGATGTTGAGAGATATTTAAAATGTTGAGATATATAATTAAAAATAATAAAGGTTACTTTTTAAAATTATTAAAAGTAGTATATTTACTTAAAGATGACATTATTTTATTTAAGTAAATTAGAAACATAATATTACTTGAAATAAAGTTAGAAAAGTTTGAGCTTTTTAATGGAGCTTGATGACCCTAATTATAATTGGTGTAAAGCTGCTGGGTCAGATATAAAGAGTTTCTAGCACGCAAGCTTAAAATAATCAGACACCACAAACCCCACCCCCACCACCGAACTTATTCTGGGTGCTTTGGGAGTTTAGGCCCATCTGTCTCTGACCTCCAGCGTGTTCAGTATTTCTGTGCCACAGTGTGCAGATGTAGAAGTCTTGAATTCATGGATGGTGCACTGAAGCACGTTAGCACTTCCTACAGAACTGCCAGCTAGCCATCAAGGTCAATCTAGCCCTTTAACTAGTAATGAGTTCAGATGTCTGTAATATGCTGAACTGAAAGATGAGAAACTGTTCCTCAAGCTTACATTGATCTTAAACGAAATAATGCCGGAGATGGAAGTGGGAGTCTGAGTTTGACAGAAAATTAAAGTGGAAGGTGATTACATGCTTTGTCCACATATTCCTTGTATGTGTTCCTGCCTCAGCATCCTTCTTATTCAACAGATCATCCTCTTCCATTTCTAGTATCTTCAATGTAATGCCATCACTTCCCTTCCTCCCAGCATAGTAGGGAACTTTCCCCCAAAACTAGAGGACATAAGTTCAGGGTAAGGAGAAAGAGATTTAGAAGAAATCTTAGGAAGACTTTTTACACCCAGAGAGTGGTTGAAATCTGGAACACATTTTCTGAGTGGCCAGCAGAAGCAATTATTCTCATGGTATTTAAGAAATATAGAAACTTGAAATGCCAAAGCATTGAAGGCTATGAACCGAATCCTGGTAAATGGAATTGGTATAAATGAGTAGTTAATGGTCAGCATAGACATGGTACTGAAGGGCCTGTTTCTGTGCTGACTCTACGACTCATTCCCAAAGCACCCTATCTCCCACAGTTTAGAATCTAGTTTCACTCCTCAGATACTAACATAACTCCTTTATTTCTCATCCAGTGAAACTGCAGGAATTACAATAGCTTCCATTTTACTGCCCTGCTTCATAAATCTGGAACCCCACACTTTCTATACAGGTCAAACATCAACTTATTTGTGCACCCTTTCATTTACTCACATTGTGATCTCCTCCACAGTGGAGAAACAAAAGTAAGTAAGTAAGTAGAGCTGGAAGACACCATCGGCAGGATCCTTATTCTGTGCTTGTGGATTCAGACAAAACTGCTTCATTTAATTAAGCAGGGCAGGAAAGGTGAGTTCAGTGACAACTACATCCTGGCTTGGGTTTCCTACCAAACCATCACTCTGCTTTTTCATACCGACTCAGCTTGAAGGTACACCCATGTCTTTGTGCCTACACACTACTTCATAGCTCACCAAATACTGGCCCTCACCTTTGTCCAACACTATACATTCTTAAGTCATGCTGAACAAATGCTCTTTCTTCATTTTGTCAATAGACTCCATTATCTTCAGCATTTATCACCCACCTCTAATTGTCTTTGAGAAAGCAGTCTTCCTGATCCGCTGCAATCCTTCTTGTCATTTGAACAGGCTCTGTATCCTATATCCCCTCAAAGTCTGAGCCTTGCTTTTGTGCAGGTTTGGAAGAGTGCAGCACATCATGACCATTCAGGAGATTCTGTCGGGAGGTTACTGAGAGGAGACCGCAGTGCTTGAAATGTTTTTATAGCTTGCTAATGGCTATCTCAGTGATATATCTGTGTGTCGCACAACTTTCCTTTTGCTGTAGAGCTTCTGGCCCTCATTGTTTGGGTCCCATTAGCCACGCATTAAGTGGGTTACCCCTTGTCTTTAACTGGTCAGCCAGTAAGACTGCTTCAAAATGGATAGAAAGAATGAGCAAAAACATAGAAACTGCAGACGTTTGAAGTCTGAAATTAGTTAAACTTAAATATTAACTCTGTTTCTCTCTCAGCAGATGCTGCCTGATCTGCTGAGTATTTCCAGCATGTTCTACTTATATTAACAATCTGGGACGATAAATGAAAATATTATGGCAGTTGCCTGAGAATGTCTTACGCACACAGCAATATAAGGATCTTTCTGTGGCTGCACACCATCTGTCAATGAAGTGGAAGTCCTTACAACTGAAAGAGTTATGAAGAAAGGTCACTGATCTGAAGCATTAACTTTGCTTCTCTCTCCACAGGTCCTGCCTGATCTCAGCATTTTCTGTTTTATTTCAGAGTTCCAGAATCTATAGTTTTTTAAAAAGATGTTTTGAATCTAGGTATTAAAATGTAGAGAACAGTGGCACAAATTCCAGCATGGCACTAAAACAAAATGATGGTTCTAATATAGACCTTTGACCATTGTCTCAAAACTGAGCTCAGGTTTCTTTTGATTCCTCCTGAGCGACCAAATCGGCAATGAAAGGCCCAACTACACAAATAGTTTGATTAACTAACTTTATTCAGCTAGTAACTAAAAGAACAAAGAAATTAGTAACTCAAGTAATGTTGGCTAACTCTTAGCTACAGATCTAATTTACCTTTTGTAACTACAGCTACAAACCTAGTCTAACTCAACTAAAAGAACAAAAAAATCAGACTTCTTTATTTGATCCTCCTCTAATAAATCAAGCTCAAGCTTGCATGCGATTCATAAGTAATACTTATCAGCAGTTAACAATTAGCAGCGCTGCTTATGTATTCTTAATCACTCAGTCTTTGGCCACAGGGAAGCTCCAACACTTCGACGAGACATGAGGGTATCAAGGTCGCCAGGCACTGGTCGTGATCCAGCCCATGGAGAAGCTCCAAAACATCCCTTGAAAAGACATTATTATACTGTTCAGGGTCTCCCTTATCTCCGCTACAAGTGAGTAACAACTCCATATAAGGCAATACGCAATTTACTGGAAACCACCACATGATTTCCAATAAATCTCTCAGACAGGCCTACCTGTGTAACCAGAGCCTAAAATAAAACTTAGGTCAGCCATCTCATTGATATATTTGACCATTATATATAGCTATTGCAACAGGGAAATCACTAATCCTGTTTCATCTTACCACAACCATCAAGAGCACATTTCAGAAGTTTAGTCCTCAAGACTGCCTATCCAGGAGACTGCTTGCAGGTAATTAAATGATGAAGATCCTGCATGCCAGAAAGTACCTTGCAAAGAAATAGGGCAACTTCATGTCATACAATGAATTTCACTATGAAATTACCATTAATATTTTAAGCTGGGAAACTAAAAGCATCAGCTCAGATAAATTCAGTTGAGCCAAATTGTTATTTGGTGTCCTTTAAATTCACTCACTTCTGTGAGTGATCTGCATGGGTCTTAATTTACATGGGCTGACTAATGTTAATACAGTTAGAATTTACTTTTTGTAAATGCAGGTAAGTGGCATTGAAAAAGAGCAAACACAACAAGCTGACTCATATGGATGTACAAGCATTCAAAGAAACTGATAACATTCACTCCCAATGTAGTGTAATTCTAAAGAGACAATAATATCATAGGGTTAGATCTACAGACATGGCTCAATGTTGACTGAGTCACAATGTTGTATGTTCACTCTCGTCTTTCTTTCTCACTAATGTACCAAAAAGTCAATCCAAGATAATATACTTTAGTCTCTGGAGTGACATTCGAAACCGCTACACGATGACTCAGAGAAAAAAACCAAAAATGTTGGAAACACTCAACAGATCAGGTAGCATCTGTGGAAAGAAAAATAGTTAATGTTTCTGGTTGAAGATCAGGTCATCAGTTCTGATGAAGGGTCTTTGACCAGAAACATTAATTCATTTCTACTTTCCACAGATGCTGCCTGACCCATTGAGCATTTCCAGCATTTTCGGTTTTGTTTCAGATTTTCAGCATCTGTAACTTTTAAAAAAATTCACTGATGATCTGATGATCAGATGCGAGAATATCATCAACTAAGCAAGGTTTGTGGATGGCACTAAATTCATTTGATTTTAATCCTAGATGCATTAGTAATAAGTTAAACTTGGAAATAATCAAATATGATGACTTTCACATCCTTTGGTTCCCAAATGAAAAACATTTGAGTGCTTAAGGATATTGTCGATTCATATAATTTTGAAGCTGCATTGAGAACAGTGTGTCAATGTATGTTTACATTTTTCAGTTTTCTGACAGACACGGAAGTTATCATTGAGCTCTGAGATTGAAAAATCCAGCTTTAGCCTTTTGTTGTCGCCATATTGTTGCAGAGATTCTGCTAATTGTAATGTACCACATGGTCAGCTGCAGGCAGAATCAAGTTGGTGAAATATTTTCCAGGTAATTAATTGCATATTATAAAAGTTGATATCAGAGTGTCTGTGCCCAATGCCGATTCATTCTTTCCTGAAGTTTCAACCTTCTCTCATGATCATGGTAATTAAGAAGTTTTTTTTAAACAGGCTTTGCAGTCTAATGACATTTCCCTGAGCCTTCTTCATCTATCTGTACAAATTATTTGTAACATTACATTAGTAATCACTGAGGGCCTGGAGCCTGGGCCAATTCATTCTGTGAATGAAGGGTATATTTATACAGCTGTGTCTACATCATCTCAACCCTTGGAGATGGCAGTGCTCTTACAAGATTAAAACCATTACTGTGGCAAAACTCATAAACCTAATCCTCCCTCCACATCCTCCTTCCTCTTCATCCTGCATTCTCTTCTGATTTAGAAGCTGGAAGTAGTAGAAAAATGTACCTCTTATTCTGTCTCTTTCTCCTACCTTGTGTCTTTCTCCTTTCAGATGGCCAGGCATAACTTGTTACGGGTCTTCCGCAGGCTACCACAAGGCTCTGTTTCCAAGAACTGTTCGTAACCTAAACAATTCGCAAGTCAGAAATGTGGCCACCCGGCAATATGTTTAAATAAAGACACAGGCCACTGAAGGGCAATATGTAGTTAAACCAGAGTTTTTAACTCAACCATTCAGATTTCAATGCAAGATGCAATGATATTGTGGCAAACCGAGTGTACACACGGCAGAAGATGCCCACAGCAGCTGGCAATCCGTCCTGCTGGACTCCCAAACAGTCGCTCGTGTGTATGGGCTGTACATAACCGAGGGAGGTCCTGTACACAACTGCAGCTTTGCCAGAGAGTAAAGATGAAGGTGCATTGATTAAACATTCCTTGACACCAGTTTATATCCTCACAATTCATGTTATTTAGTGGGAAGCTGATGGATGTGATTGGCAAGTGGACATGAGTGACCTTGACCTGGAGTGAGGGGCTTAGGGTGTGGACAGGTGCCTCAGGTTCGGTACTCAAGAGATTGAGGTCACACATGCAGGTGAACACTTCAACTGGGCCGTCAACAGAATTCAGCTGAAGTGTTCTGTGCATTGCCAGGGAAGCCAGAAAGCCCTCATAAGACATGGAGGCTTTCTGGTTTACCTGTTAATTGAGCATGGAGTTTGGAGCCCAACCTTTCCACTGGGGAGGATTCCAATAGGAGGTACTTGGGGAACTGGCAAAACAATTTTCTCACACATTGTAAAACAATGATGCTGGAGGAGCTGGAATTCTGAAGATGAACAGTGAAATAAAACATGAGAAAAAAAGTTTCAGGCAGAAGTTGCATTTCTCCCCAGTATCTCCAGATAAGGAAGCAGTGCTTAAAACACTGTGGGAATCCACATTAGATCAAGGACTAATAGCATATTAAATTTAAGCCAAATATAGAAAGTATGGTGAGCAAACAAAATCAAATTAGAAAGGCTAAGAATAGTCAAGACTAACTGAAAAGTTACATAACAGAAAATACCAAAGTGTAATGATAGAGAAATGGGGGGCTACGTGGGAGGAAAGGGTTAGGTAGATATCAGAGCAAGATAAAATGTCAGCACAACATTGTGGGCCAAAGGTCCTGTCCTGTGCTGTAATGTTCTATGTTCTATAGTAGGAAAGGCTGTAAAGGGGAGAGCATGTAGCTTGCCCCAGACTGGTACTTCACTGGTTAAATGTACAAATGGGGTTCAGAAGCCATGGTTGGAACCAAAGTATAGATAATTCAGTAATTGGCTGTACCTGATTTTACCAGGTGAAGAGGAAGAAGTCCCAAAAAGAGAAGTTTTTTTTAAGTTGGGACATAAAAGCAGACAACAGATCAACATTTTCCCTTTTCATGACCAGTCCTGGTGAGCTCCCCGTACCCCACTCTCATCTGTTTCCTGGCAGCAGGTCAGGCTGCAACTTAACAAACATTAAGAGTTACAGCAGGGACCTTCAGCTTGCTCGTGGTACGATAATACATCTAAAGCACCAACTTGATTTGGGGTGCATGTTGGTGTGATGGATTGGGCCAAGTGGCAGGAAATCCAGTTTTTGGCTGAACTTGAATTTCTCCCCAATAAGTCTGATTAAGGACACCACACGGTGCTGGAATTCAGAATGGAAAAGGAGGTGGGTCCTGTTGCCATTCACCCAAGAATCACGAAGCAAGGAACAAGTGAGACAGCAAAGGCACTGAACAGAAGCTTTGTTTGATAAAACAAGAGGACCAGAATTGCTAATGCAATACCTATAGGCAAAGTATTGAAGTTTGGATTAACTGGGCACATAACAATGGGCCATTTATCCCAAAAGTAGAAATTAGTAAATTTCCAGAGGCTATTTCACATAAAATTAATGCCCAAGATGATCATGGATGAATTTAAGACAGCTATCATTTACAAGGCACGCTACATTGAAATATTTAATAAAGATTTTTGAGGAAATAACAGACAGTTCTGATACAGAAAGTGTAATAGATGTTTTGAGTAAGACTTCTTGAAAGATGTTGACAAAGACATTTCCCGCACAGGAACTTTGGAGATTAAATGAAACCCTATAGCTTTAAAGAGAGTGTGGCAGACTGGATAGGACACTGGCCAGACTCATAAAACATAGTAGTGGATTTGGCAGTGGTGAACCACAGGCCTCACTCTACATAAATGGTTGGCATTAGCACTTAGGGGGTCTTAACACAGTTGACAGAAAAGTAGAGAATTTTGAAATCCATTCATGGGAACTAGTCATTGCTGGCCTGTCATACTGTTGACCTTGTGCATGCAACATGTGGTGAAGGCAAGGAGAGTGGTAATACTGGCAGGGCTGTTGGGATAATAGGAATCAAGGTTCATGTTTTTCCTCAATAAAAGCCAGTTTTGCAGAGGAGGAACTCCCTCTGTCTGTGCATTACAAATCACTTTAAATACTTTCATTGACTTTCTATTCACACTAGAACATAGATTCTACTCGTGAGGCTGCTGCTTATTACGAACAACTTTGCTAGAATGGATGTGCTGGCAAAGGGATAACTATTCACCGAATTATCCATTACCAAGTCTACTCAGACTTTAGGTTTCACTCAACAATAGTCAATCTTGGAAAGGCAGTTAATGTTTCTTTACATTTAATATTTAGTTGCTTTTCCACGGGTTCAATTTAGTTTGAAGTTGGTTGTAAGCAATAATACAGTATAAATTATCAAGTTATAATCCAACGTGTGCCCTACTTTAAAATTCAGAACAATGGCAAATTTCCATTGGTGATTATAAAAGGCAATTATGTATTTGCTGAACGTTTGCATGGATAACAGTTCACTCAAAGTATTGCAAGCTTTATTGAAACTCATACCCATTACCATTATGGTAATTTAAAGCATTCCTTTTCATGATTACCTTCAAGTATCCTCTGTTCAGTAATCTGATTAAAATGTTAATTCTATCTGAAAACACTGAAAGAAAAACACCTGTATAGCTGCTTAAAGTAATGCAAACACACAGTTCTTATCAAATAATTTTGAAAACCTGATATTAGAGGCAAATTGTTTTTCTTTCTTTAAGTCCTTGATTTCACCCTTCTAAAGTTAGACACCTACCACTGATGGAAATCAATGGCCTGAACAAACAGTTCTTTCCTGCAGATTTTATAGGTCTTTTGCATGGCAAGTTCCTGACAGTCAGCCAATGCAGCACCTTCTACAGAGGATGTGGGACTTGACCCCGATTAACTCAGAAATTCCAATGCATCCCAAGTTAGTGCGCCAGCAGATTCAACTGTCATCTCAAGTAAAACTGGGGTGGTAATTGGAATAACAGTAGAAGATAAAGAAATAACTGCTTGAAGATTAGACTGTTTAGACACAGAATTTCAAAAAGAAGCTCTAATATGGGATTGCAGATGTTTTTGACGGAAACAGGCAACAACTTTCTTCAAATAAAAGCTAACTGATATAATTGCCAAAGTCATTCCTCCACCTCTTTGCCCCACTCACCTGATCATCACAAGATCACAAGACAAGGGAGCAGAAGTAGGCCATTCAGCCCATCAAGTCTGCTCCAAAGAAAGGGAAAAAGAAAAAGAAAAAAGGGAAAAAGAAAAAGAAAAAAGAAATGAGAAATGGGTGGCAAAGTCTGCTCCATGAGCTAAAGGAAAAAAAAACAAAACACTATTCCTTTCTAGCCCCGTTTCCGGCCTTATCCCCATATCCCTTGATACCTTGACTAATTAGATACCTATCTATCTTCTCCTTAAACGCCTCCAATGATAGGGTCTCCACTGCTGTACGTGGCAAAGAATTCCATAAATTCATTACCCTCTGGCTAAAGAAATTTCTCCTCATCTCTGTTTTGAACCTGTACCCTCTAATTCTAAGATTGTGCCCTCTGGTCTTGGACTCACCCACCAAGGGAAACAGCCTAGCCACATCTACTCTGTCCAGTCCTTTCAACATTCTAAACATTTCTATGAGGTCCCCTCATTCTTCTGTACTCCAGTGAGTATAGTCCAAGAGCCGACAAACGTTCATCATATGTAAGCCCTTTCATTCCGGGAATCATCCTCGCAAATCTCCTCTGAACCCTCTCCAACATCAGCACATCCTTCCTAAGATATGGGGCCCAAAACTGCACACAGTATTCCAAATGAGGCCTCACTAGTGCCCCGCAAAGCCTCATCAACACCTCCCTACTTTTATACACTATACTTATCGAAATGAATGCCAACATAGCATTCGCTTTCTTTACCACCGATCCGACCTGGTGGTTAACCTTTAAGGTATCCTGCACGAGTACCCCCAAGTCCCTTTGTACTTCTGTACTTTGAATTTTCTCTCCTTCTAGATAATAATCTGCCCGTTTATTTGTGTTTCCAAAGTGTACAATGGCACATTTCTCAACATTGAATCTCGTCTGCCATTTTCTTGCCCATTCTCCTAAACTATCTAGGTCTCTCTGCAACCTTTCTGTCTCCTCAATACTCCCTACTCCTCCACCTATCTTGGTGTCATCCGCAAACTTAGCCACAAAACCATTTACTCCATCATCCAAGTCGTTAATGTACAAAGTAAAAAAGAAGCGGCCCCAACACCGACCCCTGCAGAACACCACTAGTAACCGGTAGCCAACCAGAACAGCATCCTTTTATTCCCATCCTTTGCTTTCTGCCAACCAGCCAATGCTCCACCCATTCTATTATCCTACCTGTAATTCCATGACCTCTCATCTTATTAATCAGCCTCTTGTGCAGCACCTTGTCGAAAGCCTTTTGAAAGTCTAAATACACAATATCTACAGCCTCTCCCTTATCCACCCTACCCAAGATTTCCTCAAAAAACTCCAATAGGTTGGTCAGGCAGGATCTTCCCTTCACGAAACGATGCCGGCTTGGACCTATCTTGCCTTGGACCTCTTGAACCTTCAGTTCCATGAATAGCCCCATCTTGAAGTCCTAATTCTCATTGATGGAATTTTTCCCAGGATTGACTCCTTATTGAAGACTATGATGCACCTTTGAGCATGGAATATGCTGCTTCTTTTGTGTGTGTGTGTGTGTGTGTGTGTGTGTGTGTGTGTGTGTGTGTGTGTGTGTGTGTGTGTGTGTGTGTGTGTATGTGCTTATATTATAAACCTACTGGACAACGGAGTCAGGTAATATGCCTGCTTCTCAAACATTGTAGTAGGTTCACAGGCATTCAGTTGCAAGAGTCTTAAAGTTTCAACAGGTAGCAAGTAAATCTTGTAAATAAATCTCTGCCTTTATTAGATATATCTGTTGTGCTTCATTACATCTGAAGACACTAGAAAGACCTTGGCCCCATCCTTTTGAAGATCCAGGCCCATTCTATCCCCAATCCTTGTTGAAGACATCTGCCCCAGATTTCATCATCGAAGAAATCTCATTTCTCCACTTCCCTACCAGAAGCCCTGATCTTGTCACCCACTCAGCAGCCCCTCTAACACCCTCCCTGATAGCTTTGTTCCAGTCTAGGTCCCAGGTGGCATATGTTCTATTACAAAGAAATACAACACCCTTTAGGTCTTGAGCAGTGCTAAATTTTGCAGGGGTAGCAGGGGAGATGCAAACAAAATTATTGTTGGTGTCCTGCTGCATTGCCCATCTGACACACCTGTTTGGCCAGGAATCTAGAAATTGTGAGTGTGTGTCTAATCTACAGTACAAATGAACATTATCCCTGGAGCTTTTGTTTAAATATCAAACTGTGAACTATGTAATCTATATTATTTCATAAATCGAAATAAACAGGAGATATGTTGACTGTGTTTTCCATTGAAGCTCTCAATAGCCAATCATGATTTTGCTGACAACAATATTGATATTACAGCCTTCATTTCAGTCACATGATACCCCAGGGCCGATAGAGCAAGCAGGAAACTTCCACAGTGCTTGGAAAATGCATCTTACACTGGCAAATTAGATAACACTTCTTTTTAACACAAATTACTTACATCATGAAAAATGGAGTGTAAATGTGAGAGAAGAACACAGTCTCATTCTCATGATTGATGAGATTGATTGATTGATTGATTCAATCTCGTGCATCTCTCTGGACCGAAAATTAAATTTAATAATAAGCAAGTGGATTTCCTATCCTCACAGATTACTCACAGATTCTTTTGAAAAGAAATTGAGCTGCTAAATCATGAGTTTCTTATTGCCCATGGATAGATAGATAAACAAATAAATTTGTAGTCCTAAAGTACAACAAGAGAAAGCCAAACTGCTTTTAATGCAGTTGTGCACATAAAATGAAAACTTGCTTAATTTAGCACTGGAAATCCTCATCAAACCAATTGACATTTTCTCTGCTAAGAAAATCTCACATTTATTTGCAGAAAATTATACTATTATGACAAGGTATTCATTCCCTGAATAAAAAAGTGAATTAAATTCAAAGTGGTTGATTGCCACAAAATTTGGCTTACGTTTAATAACTCAAAATATGGGATCAGTGGTAAAGTACTGATATGAAAATGCACTAAAATGTGAGGGGAAAATGTAGCATCGATTGTTCCTTATTTTCTGAAGACATTGAATTTTTCAAGTACTAACACTTTCCCTTCAACATTGAATGAAGCATCAATTCCCATTAATGAATAGAGGTTATCTGAAAAATATAATGGGACCCCGATATATGTGTCAAGTGAAAGGAACATGGTTTTAAGCACACAAGATTTTTAAGCAACCATGCATTCCTCTGCCCCCAATCATACATAATGATAAAAGGTTGTGTAAAGAGTTAAAATATTAGTAATTTGTTAATCAGTTTGCCTTTGTTGTACAGATTTATGCCCCACCTCATTCAGACCCACACTTTATTTTAACCCATAGTGTGCCTATCACAATAATAAGATTTATGAAATGAAAGATATGTCATTTATTAGTGCAATTCACCCACAGTTAGCAGGGTTTTGTCAATGTTTTCTGATGAAGACCACTTAGTAAGAATTAGTTAATTACTATTATTGTAAATAAATTGAAATGTTATCTATCTTTTTCTTAAGAAAATGTTTAGAAAAGCTTAAGGTATCACTCAGAAGAATGAGATCCTCAAGGTATTGCAAATCTATTGCCCTTGAGAGAAGAGTAATATCCCTCAGAAGTCTCATACTAGGTTGGTCTTCAACTTGAATATTTCCAGAGAAAGGTAATTGTCATATTTGATAAATAAATACTTATGCAGAGTGGTCTGTGTGATAGGAAGCCAATAATGACAATGATAGAAGTCTCATTAACTAATTTGCTCCCGTGACTAAGCCACTTTTTACACTGATGCAGATTCTTCTACTGTTTTGCATGTTAACCTCCTAAAGAGTTCAGGAACATTTGGTATATCTTTATTGACAACATACTTTTTCCCATATGTGCACAGATATTGGGTTAAGCTTAAACATCTACCAAGAAAATTATGGAAATAAGAGGACCCAATATAAATCTTATGAATGTACTCTTATTGTTCCTCTAGGTGAACTGGAATTAAAAGCATTGTAAATGGTGTATAAGGATCATAAAACACTTAGAAGACTGAAAGCTTTTTCTTCATAGCTCCTTAGACAATGAAAATGAAGCTCTATAGCACCAAAACTCTATGGCACTGAATTTCATGGTCTTTTAATATGGAACCTATTCCAGAACAACTAATGATGAGAAATAATTGGCAGCTTTGGCACATATTCCAAAGAATGATGACAAAAAAGGTATCTTTGTTATTGTTAATTGGATAGCTTAGATTTTTGCTAATTGGTCAATAATGTATTATACTTTTGATTAATTCAGTCATAAGATGCAAATTTGCAGCAGTTCCATTAAGGTAATTAAGTTTATACCAAAATAATCTTATACTAAATGGGCTCTAATATTTCCACTGACAGATGGGTTCTGTGGTAAATGGGCAATCTGAAATATACTCATGGTTATGTTAAAATTATGTTAATGTAAAATCTATCCTTAATGTTAGACACATTAAAATGCAAAGAAACAGATGTTAGCTCTGTGACTAACACATTACATGGCATCTCGAAAGTGTAATAGTGAGATCAAACACTGTTAATTCAGGGTTTTAATGGTGGAACATGCAGGAAATTCCTGCATTATCAGTAAGCTCACACAGTAAAATATCTACAGGATGGCTATTTGTGATTCCAGATTGGACACTTAAGTTTCAACTGACATTTGCGTTCCAAATGCACAATTGTAGCATTCAGTGGAAGATAAATTAAATCTTTTTATAACTTTATCACACTGAGTATTTTAATGTAATGTATTGCAATAAATAGGATATATAATCACTTTTAAAGACAATTACTTTATAGGGGTTAAAATTGAAGTACTTAGTAAATTAGAGAAAAGTCAAATAGCTTTGATAAATTGAAGACATTTCAAAAAATCAAAGCATGGTTAAATCCTAAGTTTTGTTCACAGATAAATCATTTGGGAAGCCTTAATGCTGAGCAGGTTGGATGATTTCTACCTTACAGGCTTATCCAGTTTATAGAACATAGAACACTACAGCATAGTACAGGCCCTTCGGCCCACAATGTTGTGCTGACATTTTATCCTACTCTAAGATCTATCTAACCCTTCCCTCCCACATAGCCCCCTATTTTTCTATCATTCATGTGTCTATCTAAGTGTTAAATGTCCCTAATGTATCTGTTTGTCTGTGAACATTGAGTTAGAGGTCACAAACATGAATTAAAGATTTTTTGAGCTCACCTTGTGATTGAAGTGTTTCCTCCTTTCCAGAAGGGGAAGAATTTATTTCCAGGCATAATATTCAGTGCCATTAAAAATTGGACAGAAATGCTTTTGGGATAAATTGAATATTGATGACTTAGACATGAGTGTGCAGGATAAAACTTCCAAATATGCAGATATCATGATGCCTGAGATTGTGGTAAATAGCAAGGAGGATAGTAATACGTTGTGAGAAGAAGATACAGTCTGGTGTGTACGGTGCGTGAAGTAATATACTTTGGCAGAAAGAATAAGGAAAACGAAATAGACCAAATGGTATGGGTTTAAAGAGTAGGAAAGAGTATAGGCACAGGAATAGAGAAACCAGTGTTTACACTTGGATAAATTCTTAAAAGTGGCACAGAAATTGAGCGAAACTTTTGCAAAGCATATGGCATTCATAGATAAAAACACAAATTACAAAAGCTGGGAAGTTATGTTGAAATTGTACAAAAAATGGTGAGGTCACAACTGGAGTATTGCATTCAGTTCTGGTCTTTGCACCTTGAGGTAGATGCGAGAATTCTAAGCAATAGATTGACAGGTTGGCTTTGTTCCCCTTCAAGAAAATAATCTAATGAGAGATTTGATAGAGGTGTACAAAACCATGACTGATTTAGACAAGGTAAATAGATGGATGCTGTTTCCATTTGTAGATGTTCAAGGACCAGAATGTTTTGTTTAAAAAATGCAAGGGAGATATGAGGATTTCACTTTTAATACACACAGAGTGGCAATGATTTGGAATTCACAGCTTGTGAAGGTAGTGGAAACAGAATAAATCAGTGTCTTCAGAAGGGAGCTGGATAGATCCGAGAGAGAATAGTTTGCAGACTGTAGAGACGGAGCGAGAGGATGGTACTTATGGAATCATTTTACCTGGAGCTGGCATGGAGTCGATGGGCTGAACAGCCTCTTTCTGCACTGTTACATTTTTATTATTCTCTGTAATGGGGTGGGTATTTCTTACTGCTTTTAGCACATCATAAGGGACTTCAGTGAAATTAAGGCAAAGGTGACTGAATTGACTAAATTAAATAACTTTTTAAAGAAAAGCCTAGCAGGGCAGTTGATATCTTGCCACTGCAGTACATGGAAGGTAATGGAACCACTGGGATACATGGCAACAATTTTGGCTTTTGGTCTTGGTCTAAGATTCACTTAATGCAATGCATGAAAGACAGGGTAGTTGCATGGATATTTTGTTCCAGGAAGCAGTCATACCCATTCAATGGTCAGCTAAGAGGGGTTGGAGGATACAGCTATGAATGACACAGATACATGGATCTAGAAGGTAGCACTGCAGGAGCCTTAGTCCTTGCACTTGTTCAGGAGGTGCAAGATTCTTGTAACCCATAAGATAGATAAGCACACTGACAACACCATTATAGTCATTCAAACTGGGCGAATGAAAGGAACACAGTGGCAATAGGAGATAGTATTACTAGGGAGATAGATACTGTTCTCTGCAGTTGCTAGTGTGAATCCTAAAGGCCATGTTGCCTACCAGTGATAGGGATGAGGACATCTCTTTGGGGCTGGAGAGAACTTCAAATGGGATGGGAAAGATCCAATTGTCATGGACCACGAGGGAACCAATGACATAGAAAGAACAAAGATGGGGGTTCTGCTGCAGAAAAACTCACACTATCAGCCATTTATTTTTCTATTTGTGTGGTGATTTGCACTAGTTTGCAATTTTCAAGCAGGCAGAAAATGGAATTATATGAAACTTTGAGAATTCTCCCATCTCAGAAAGTAGCATCAACATTGCATGTTGGTTTGAGTCATGGCGTGCAGAAGAGCATGCACATCTTCCCCTTTCCAATAAAACAGAATTCCCAGATTGCTACAAAATGTATTTTAACTTTGTTTACGGTGTTGGCAGAAAATTGCAAACAAAAAGTAAGGATTTTTCTATTTTCATTCCACATTAAAACAAATTGTATATGTTGTTTTATGTATATTAATGAAAGGCAAGTTTCTGTCCTCGTGTTATTGAAATCCATCGCGATTAATTAAAGAAGAAATAACAGTTCCTTCAAATTCTCAGCAGGTTCTGTCAAATCATTGACCTGAGACATTACATCTATATTTCTCACTCCACAAAAACTGCTTGAACTGCATAGTAATATTCGATTTTGAAATCAAATATATAACAAGATCTAAATTCTTTGGATGATAAAATAATGGGGAGAGAAGGTAGCCAAAATTGGAGAGAGGAACAATAAATTGCATAACATTAATAGATATTCAGATTGGGAAATAAATTTCAATGTAAAGTGTGAAATATTATATTCTGGCAAGAAAAACACAGAAATCATATTATTCTAGAGTTAACTTAAATGGGATTGAAGAGCAAGGGGATATGGAATTATAAATGCATAGACCACAAGAAGTAGTGGTGAAAGTTAATAAATAAAGAAATTCAAGCACTTGGGTATGCTTCTGGAGGGATAATTATGAAAAATAGAAAAAAACATATAAACATATCAAACCTTGGTTAGATTGAATTTTGAGTATGGTGGATATAGAAAGAATATGGGTGCACAGATCGTGGTGCAGAAGAAATGTACAAGGATCATATCTGTATTTCAAGGTTATAGTTTCAGACTTTCAGATAGCAGGGAAAATAAGGACCACAGGAGAGAGCCAGAAAGGAGCAAAAATGAATGGAGGGGAGGACTCTGGCTACTACTATTTGTCCAAAGCAATTCACTTACTTTAACTTGATGGAGAAGCAATGCTTGAGAAGAGGTCTCTAAAGAGGTCCTTGTGGAGATCCACTGCAGTATATCAGGACCACAAACCCCTGATCCTAATTTCTTGTTATTCTTGTGCATGAAAGCTAGAAAAGGCTTGTTAATCAGAAATACAGTATCTATCTGAAATTGATGTAAGTTGAAGACTGATAAAGAGAAGAAAATAAATATTTGGAACTGTGGAATAAATAAAAGAATTCACTACATTTGCTGGAAGTCTCAATGAAAGATAATGCTGAAAATGCTCAATGAGTAGCACTTGTGGTGGGAGGACTGAGTTAATGCTACAGCTCGATCGCCTTTCTTCAGAATTGGCCAGTTCTGACACAAAATGAAAATGTAGGTACCTGAGATTATTGAATTTAATATTGACCACCGAGGACTGTAATGTGTATAGTTGGAAGACGAGGTGCTCTTCCTTGAGTTTATCTTGGTCTGTTTGGAGTAATGCAAGACATAATAAGCAGTGAGGTCTGCATGTAAGACTTTTCAAGTTAGCAGAGCCTTGAAAGCACCAACATCACAATTTACTGCTGAATACATTTTAGTAGGTGTCTCATCAAATCTGGCAGTCTCTACTTTATGCCCTTCAACTAAATGTTACATTGTGAGGGTATGTTGCTTACTTCCCAACATTGCTATCCAGGGTGGCTTGCATTTGGAGTAGGCCCTGCAACAGACAACTCATCACACAAAGTAGTGCGTGGTGAAGCCGGAACAGGAGGGCCAGCTCAGTGTCTTTCAGCAAGAGCTCTAAGACCAACATTAACCGCACCATAATGCTGGTGTTATGCACATTTCCCAGCCCTGAAAACATATACAAGACATTCTGTGCACCAACATCTTATTATATCCTTCACTACTCACTTAATTGTACATTAAAAGATATTGAAACCATTCAGCCTCCTTCTAGTGCTATGACATACTAATATTTCAGACTCTGAAACTACTATACATGAAAAGTGAAAAGTGCCAAATGTGATAAATTCATTAATTTCAATGTAAACATGGTCCTTGCCTTGAATTCATTTCTCACCCATGTGTCAACTCACAATGTCTTTCATAAAAAGTCAACTCCTGTAAGATGCTTCCTTTGTGACCTTTGGAGAGAGGGTGGAAGGCTGCTTTGCATACACTGTGGTCCTTGAAATGTTGCAAACTGTTACACCTTCACTGCGGCTCGTTTGGTGACCTAGCTGACTACTTTGGAGCTTGCTATACTTTGCTGTAAAGGATGACAAAGAAACTGACTTGCTGAGTGAGGAGAAAAGATGAATGATTCCTTGAAAGTCACTTCCCTCCATCAGGGCACATTTCTCAAATATTGGGGCTGCAAGGACTTTTAAGCTTGTAATGAATCCACAGTGAGTATTCTCTTGATTTGTGGGCTGTATTGTGGAATCCCTGGAGGAGGCTTCACTCATCAAGGTAGACTTCAGCATACTCTATACATATAGGCTGAGATAAGTGTCTGCTGAGGAGAATAAAGAGGTATGGGTATTGGGGAAAAACTGCATGCAGTCAACCTTCCCCTTCATCACTTCCTGAGTCATTACTGGTCCAAGAATTCCAGGAGTTCCTGCTCCGTGGTGTGGAGTCAATGGTATACAATGTTCCTTCTTTTCTTGAACCTTTCCTTGTTAGTGAGTGTTTTGTCCTGAACAAAAGAGCTTGAGTGCAAATCTTGAAAAGGAAAACGGAGTCCTGTGGAGTGTCTGCATTCAGTGCAGCTGCTGAGAGTTGGAGAAGATGCAAGATGGCATCAAGATGAGAAGGTGATAACCTGAAGCCCAAGTGTTTGAACTATAATGTGATAAAACAGTATCAAGATAAATGCTTGATTTGCATCTAAAAGCATGGACGGAGAGAACTTAGTTACCGTCTATTGTCTGAAGGCAGTAAAGGAATTGTGTTTGGATGCGCCCTTGTGTTTGAATGCTACAGGGTGTGATGGAAAGGCAGGAAACATTGAGGGTTTTATACTCAGTATTTTGATCTGGCTGGCTTTATGGCCAGCATGCAGCTTTATCAATCAACATTATAAATCCTGGAATCGTAAATTAGGGTTTATGTATATTATACTTAGAATTCCACTATCCTTTATGATGGTTTAACCAATTTCTGGCTAAAACACAAAGAAGAATAGAAACTCAATTAACATGAATGGAATGCATTTCAGATAATACTGTATGGGGAATCTACAATTATTGGGGAAAAATAGCTTTATAATGATGCGCTGTCCATTTGAGAAGACAATGAGGTGGAATTTTTTCTCTGAGATTGTTGTGCATCTTTGGAATTCTCTACCCAGTGAATCAGTGAATAAATTCAAGGCTGAGATTTTTAGATTTTTGACTTAGAGGAGGATCAAAGGTGTGGCCCGGGGCCCAGACCTGACCTACTATGGTCTTATTGAATGACGAAACAGGCTCTTGGAGAATGTGACTATGTGGCCTGCTCCTACTGTTTATTGTACTCTGGTGATTACATGGGATTTACAGCCTTGTTGTTGATTAGTTGTGTTGGTATCAATGGCTGACTGCTGCCTTTCTTTGAGGCAGCCTGGATTTCCTGGAATCACTTCTTCACTCACAGCTGTTATTCTCCCAGTAACAGTCATCTAAAGGGAATTCCTATTTGCAAACCCAATGTCTCAGTACCATGTTCAAAGCAGTTGGCACAAACCCACCTTTTCAGTAAAGTGGAAAATGGAAAGACAGACAAACGACAAGAACAAACATTTTAGAAGTTGCACTCAGTGCTGGTACAACTATATAAAATGTATATCAGTTAAACAGCATCACTTGATAACCATTTCATCTGGATGACTTGGAATGCCTAGACTTGGAAAATTTTGGGAAATTGCAAATGTCAATTTTACATTGTTGGGACCTTAACTACTTTTACCTCTAGTTTTTAGTTTGCACATCTTCAACTTTTCTCATAAGTAAGCCCCTGCAAGTTTTGCTGCTCTTTATCAAGTTTGCAGTAAGCTATTGCAAGGTTGTACCTTTTTAGTCATACACACATTTCTTCAGTTTTCTTGTGCCATTTCTGGGACCAGCAATATCTGTCCTGTTACAATTGTAGCTAGCTCACTTTATTGTTACATTTAGACTTTGGGAACGCAAGATTGCAGAATTCCCCAATGGAAAATTTAACTGGCAGACATTGGGAATGAGGATTTACCTCGTGGTGACTTTTTAAATCATGTGTACTAAAGTCTGCTGTCTGTACTAAATATTGTTTTTCTTCTTCATGTATATATTTTTGAATGACTCTCACTATATCCCACAAGATGCATCCATATGATGCAAGATAACAACTTGTTTTGAAATAGTTTTATATTCGAATCCATTGAGACACTCTATTTAATTACTAGAAAAGCCATGTTATAAATGTTATAAACAACATGTAGCGGTAAATAAACATCAGTAGATTGAAATGTAGCAGATGTTCCATTGAGTTAAGAGAAACAAGATGAGTTATTGTCCACTGAAACAAGGTCAATGAACTAAATTAATTTTGATTATTGACTGTTATTGGTTTAGACCGTCTGGGACTGTATGTCATTAATAAAATGTTGCCTAATAAGGAGTGAATGCATTCACAATGAGCATATACAAATAAAACTATAATTGTCCAAAAATAACTCTTTAGGTCAGCCCACACCACATTTAAAAAGTGTTTAAACCTTTAAATCAAGTCAAAATCCTTGAATTAATAACAAAATTTTAAGAAGCAACTCTAAGTAATTAATTCAGTTTGGATCTTATTAGTATTTAGCTATAATGATGTACTACAATAAATCTGATTTATACGCATCACATCACTTTAAACCAGACAGATTGATGGCTGAAACTGTTTATAACAATTATTTGTTTGGTATTTGAAGGTGCTTTTTAACCAAGAGATTTTATATAAACTTTATTTTTGCAATCTGAACTACAATGTTATGATTTCTTGCTGCTGACAAGAAGTTTGCAGCGAAAATAGGGATCATATTATCCATTGTTTTTTCCCTATTAATTTTAATAGAAAGAAAGCCAAGTAAATTGTGCCAATGATTCACAAATGAGGTTCAATTCAATGCTGGCATTTCAAATTTGGAAAACTGATGATTTGCTATCATTGGCATTGGGCAGTTAGATGAAGAACAAAGTACAACGTACATTCTACTCTGCAATAATCTCAATTTCAGCAAAAAAAAACACCCCTCACTGTATCAATGAGCTGGGGTGGGTGCAATGGGGGAGGGTCCGGTAGTCTGCATGAAAACCAAGGTTATTAAATTGTGTTTGTCAATGACTAAAAAAAATGAATACTTTAGCATTTTACTTTCAGATTCCCGTCCAATTGTATTGAGGAGGCATCATGATGATAAACTCTGAGTCTATTTCAACTCTGCTACCTTAAAGGCATTGAAAATATGACACTTAATAAATTCTGGTTTTAGTAACACACCTCATGGAAATGACAATATAGAGTGCAGATGAACACAAGCTGCCTCTTGTAAAGAGAGGTAAAGGGAGGTAGAAGGAGAGGGAGGTAGAAGGAGAGGGAGGTAGAGGGAGAGGGGGAGGGAAAATTGGGACTTTCCATTTTGTGGAAATGACCAGACAAGAAATAATATCAAGAAGTAGGGCCTGTGTAAGGTCTGCACTGCTGTTTAGGGTTTGGGCATTGTTAGAGAAGCAGGTTTGGTACCTAAATGTTGGATGTGCAAAATGAAAGAGATCAAGTGAACAACAATGACACATTTTTTGAATGCAGCATGGCCGTTTCTTCACTTTTTGAAGGCTCTGTGCTGGAATACTTAGTGTCTCTGCAGGCTCAATCCTTTTTGTGTATAAGTTACAGAAGAAAGTCCAAAGGACCTATCTGGATCAAGAGTGATCAAGGCACCTGATATGCATGTTAATAATTTGATGAAAGGCACATCTGTTTGTTTTATGACATTGATTAAACTGTTCTTGGGCTTCATTTGGACATCCTTGCTTTAAGGGAGAATATGTTTTTTTTAAATCTGAGCAGTCAGTTTCAAGGTTGCTTTGATGTACAAAAAGATTGAGCAGTTTGTGCTACCTCAGGACATCATGGGGTGCCCAGGGATCTGGTTCACACCTGCATAAAACTTTACTTGTAGTTACATGCCTGTTGCATGCAAATGGGGTGGATGCCTTCAAGCTAATGAAGTCTCTTGGATGAAGTGAGATTGTCTTCATCGCCAGATACATTGAGTCAAAGGCAGCCAACACCTTTGAGAAGGTAGCCAGCACTGCAAGGTTCAGCATTGATTCATCCTGACAGGAATTTTCATGATCAAAGTGAATATAATTGCTAACTCTGGAAAGCAAGCCATCAGGTACCTACCTGCAATTTGTGTGCAGCAAAACCCTTTGTCTCCTTGTTAGTCGTGGGAACTGTAACATTTTAATCCTAGTTTGATGTCACACAGCTTCATTTTTCAATTAGTATCCATCTCCTTTTTAAACACAGACTTAGAAATTTGAGTGCCTACGGCAAATTTTTTGTGTGCTATCCAATGGAATTTAAGCAAAAAGAAAATTACATTTACCTTTGTAAATGGGTTTAGTAGGGTACCATACTGCTTCTGAGCTCTCCATGTGCATAATGTGCACATGTATGGAGGCTATCAGATATATGCAATGTTGTCAGCCAGTGTGCAGTACATATATTGATGCCACATACATCAGATTCAATTGCAGTGAATGGTCCATCAATGGTGTGGGCCTCTTATGAAGAAGCACCTTCAGCTCCTGTTAAGAGTGGGAGCTGTGGGTCTGGTGCATAAATACTCCTTTAAACTTTCCACAACCCCCCTGCCCCTCATCACTATACCTTCCCCTTCACTGTGGTTCTTTTTTAGGACCCCAGCAGGCAGCAGCTTGCTTTTCGACGCCAACTTCTGCTAAAGGTAGTCCTCCACCAATTTTCCTGGAATCAAGTGCTGATTTTCCCCTCATTCATTTTCTGAAGTTTTGATCCTCAGCAATGGCAGAGCTAATGGAGGAAAAGATGAAAAACACTATGATGCTGGAGGAACTCAGCAGGCCAGGCAGCGTCCGTGGAGAAAAGCAGGTGGTCAATGTTTCGGGTCAGGACCCTTCCTGAGGAAAAGCTTTCGTTAATTTTTTTTAATGTTCAAAGGCTTGATCTTTTGAACTTCTTGTTGGTCTGAGGAGGAGTTGAGGCTGGATTTAATAGTTTACTATAGGTCAAGGATATTGGTGGCAAGGACAGAGTCCATCTGAGGAGTTCTTTGAAATACTCATGCCAGCTGCCACAAACTTGCTTGATAAGCTCTTCTCCATTTTTATCCATCAGCAGTAGGATGTTTCTTTATGTGAAACAAACAACATAAAACTGGAAAATCAGCATCAATGGAGGCAAAAGGTGTATGTCGACATCTCGACCCAAAGTGTCACGATACACCTTTTGCCTTCACCGATCCTGCTCGACCCGCTGAGTCCTTCCAGGGTTCTGCTTTTTGTTCCGGATTCCAGCATCTCCAGTTTCTTTTGTCTTTGTGTTCTTGGGTGCTTGGGCTGGAAGAGGATAGCAAAAGCATCTGCCCATGTCATGGTTATCAGCGGATTGTTGTACCACATTTGCTCTTTCTACCCACCATTTTTTTCCTTAGGCTTACAAGTTCTTCATGTGATTTCTGCCTTCAGGTACCTCCAGAGCTGTGTCTTTTCACTTGCGATGTGGTAGAGTTCGTGTTTGTGCTTAATTAGCTCATGGATCTCCTGGCTCTCATTCGCAAGAAAGCAGTTCTGGTGTTTTATGACAGAGAAACCACAAATCTCTTCACAGGTGCTAATTATGGCAGATTTCAGGGTAATCCAGATGTTGTAGGCACTCTGTAGCTCTGAGTGGTAGGAGGTTTTCCAATTTTCTGTGAGGCACTGAGAAGCTTTCTTTGCAGAATCTCCAGGTGTTCATTAATCATTTTCTTGCAGCAGTGCTTTTGCTGTTGCTTTGTTTTGGAGTTAGGAGGAGATAATAGGGTGGATTGGGCAGTAATCAGTCCAGTAATCATACCTGTCATAGCATGGGTAATGTGCCAATTCTTGAGGAATCTTATTTGGATATTGATAGAAACAAACTGCTGACAATGCCTTGATCAGGCATGAGGTCATGTGTCTGATTCTCTGACAAAACTAGGTGTTGGTACTGACAAGACTATGTTGTAATCATCTTTTCCAGGAGGAAAAGATAGTTGGAGTAAGCTTTCCTTCCATCCTCTGTCTGTCACACCTTGCCAAAGGACTCCATCCTTCCTGGAGCTGGTGCAATTGGTTCAGTTTGTCTCTGTCTGGGACATGCTGCAGGATTCTTTCAAGGTCAAAGCAGAAGTTTTGAAGCAGAAGGTAGGCATTTGGAAGCTTCATGAGCTGTAAAAGCAAGGCACAGCACCTTAACTAAACAAGCTGAGGGATGATGAAACAAACAGTACAAGCAGTGAGAAGGAAGTGTAAATTACAGTGGATGAATCCAATGTTAAATTAGGTGCTGAACAGAAGGTAAAATAACATGGTGGGGGGGGGAAGAGAGAGAGAGAGAGGGAGACAGAGAGATGGAGACAGAGAGAGGGGGGACAGAGAGAGGGGGACAGAGAGAGGGGGGAACAGGGAGGGGGATAGAGATAGAGATATAGACAGATAGAGAGAGGGAGTGTAAAAGGGATAGCAGTTGATTTTCTAAAAATGCAAATATTTTTAAAAATCAACATCAATTATTACCTTGAGGAATGAGCCACAACAATCATAATAGTTAACTTTCAATGTCAACAATGATGACTATGATGATCGAGACTTATTATACCAGCAAAACTATAGAACTGACAAAACTTAATTTTAATTTTTTATCCACCACACAAATACAATTACTTTATATCATTCAATACATTTCATTGGCATTCAGGTGCTTCCATTTTATGAAGCGAGTGGTGGAGCAGCACAACTTGGAAAACCAGTTTATGATGTTTGCTTTTAACGATGCATCTGCCTGCCTTCTGACACATCAATCTACACAGACATTTTGACAGCAAATTTAAGCTATTCATATTTTACTTCATATTTTTATAATCTTAGTTACCAGTGTTTGCAGATTAAATGATTTCTGATGGACTAAATAATACAGTGCAACACTGCCACCTATGCTTCATTCAAGGTGCTCATCTACAATCTTCGATCTCTCTGAGCTCTGGGTACATCCAATGCAGTTGAACATTTGCAGAGCAGACCAATCCCTTAAGTTGAATTAATAGTGATGACTTCTGCTTTTGGATGGCCAGCAGATGAAAATTATGCGATTTAGACATTTACCACATCAATAAGAATTATCATGCTAATCAGGAGAGATATTGGCTGCCTCAGTTACTTCTTTGGTGACATGGAATTAATTTCAATCAATATTTAATTCCATAAAATAGAACTCAATAATTCAAAAGCTATTTGAAACAAACTAAAATATAGCACTGTAACATAGCTACATTAAACTAAACAATTCTGAATTCTACTAATTTTATGTCAAACTTATTCAATTAAGAACTAAGATGAAAAGCAAGTAACAAATCATCTACAAACAACCCAACTATTAAGGGAATATGCGAATTGGGCAGGATCATGGAACATGCTCGAGGGTTGTATGGGCTATAACTGCTCCTCTTTCTTAGTGCTAATGGGAGATAATTTAGTCTGAGACGAAGGACTCAAATCAGTCAATGCAAAATGAAAATTGTACCTTCTCAGATCAGTGCCACACTGGTTAAATTGCAATCTTTCTGTCTTAATTGCTTCCTACAGGAAAATTGTCAACTTAATCTCCTTGTCTTTAATTTCCTGAACGTGATAAACTTGTCTTGAATAACTTTTCATACTACATGGCAAAGCTTATAGATTCCTCTATTTGGTGTGTTGGATTTCTGCTAAGTTGTGTTTTTTCCCCAAAGTATGTTCTCAGTTCTTATAAATTTTCTCACCCATGCCAATCTGCCTACTCTCCCACTTGTGAGTATCAATGAAACAGCCTTCACAAGCTCTGCTTCACAAAGGGAGCAATGATTAAATTGCCTCATCTGCAGGTACATTATGTAAATGGGATAAATGAGTAGTTCAACGTAAAGGAGATATTGTTTCAAAATTTTTTATGCCATTAGTTTCTCGTTTTCATTTATCTGTTATCTTAGGCTATGATACCCATGGCTACTTTTCCTTGCCTTGTGCTTCTCTGGAATAGCAACGAGCCAGATCTTTCCATTTATTCCTTAGTTTTGTGGTACCAGCTCATCAAAAGTTTTATTTGGTAAAGCTCAATGTTTTATTTGGTAAAGCTCAATGTTTTATTTAGAGTGTTAACTAAGATGTCTGTGCATATCACAGATTGAAAGGCACACTTATCAATATGTACTCTAAAGGGAAATAATATAGAAAGATAGCTTAGATTAGGCCTCAAATAACACTACAAATCCAAATGGTAACTTGGTGGTATAGTACACTCAAAGACTAATATATTACTTTTTCATATTTTCTTATAACATTGGAAGGAGGCTATTCAGCCCATTGGGCCTATTGCCAGGTTACAGAGCAATTCCATTCCCCAACAAATTTTTCCCTGTGCCCTATTCTGCCCATATTCCTATTAATTTTTCCTAGATCTTGCCACTTATCTACACACTAGGGGCAATTCAGAATGGGCAATTCAGAGTGGCCAATTATCCTACCAACATACCTATGTTTGGGATGTAGGAGGCAACTGGAACATGCAGAGGAAACCCAAGTGGTCAGAGGGAGAATGTGAAACTCTACACAAACAGCATTGAAGGTCAAGATTGAGCAGAGGTTATTGGGGATTGAGGCAACAGCTCTACTTAGCTGCACCATTGTGCTGCTCACTGTATGGGGGTGTTTAAATGGCAACAGATCCTGCCATGTTAAGAATAGGTCATCATTACATTCTCTAGCTGGTAAAGAATGAATTTCAATCAGGTAATCAAAAAAACCCAAAAAATGGAAGCAAAGACAAGAAGTACATTTGTATATATTTTAAGCACTTTTAATGGAAAATTACCTAATTCAAATTATCTGCTATTTGGAATTTAGGCCATTACTCCTGCGTCATTTTATTTAAATTGCTTATTTGAAAAACATCATATGCTCAAAAATAACCAATTAGAAATTTATTCATGATTGCAGAACAAAATGCATTATATATTATCACAATTTGCCTCTGAAATTCAACCCAGGAAAATGCTTTGATGCTACTATACAGTTTGTCAGTGCTAACAACTGGGGAATTTAAGCCAATAATATTTTAAATCCATATCAAAGGCTGTGTTCACAACTTACTCTACCCCCAGACTAGATACATGGAAGAAGAAGAATTTATTTTTATTAGGTTTCTTGTAATTTGGTGAATTGTGATCATTAAGAACTAAACTAACCATCAACTTGAAGCAAAGTTGACATGATTTAGTGAAAGAGAAGTCCTGTTTGATCAATTTATTGGAGCCCTTGGAGAAGTAACATGGGCTGTGGATGAAGGGAAACTGGAAGATGTACTACACTTAGATTTCCAGAAGGCATTTGATAAGCTACCATGTGAAAGGTTATTGCACAAAAGTTTCATGGTATGGGAGGTGAGGATAGAAGATGAATTTTTTTTCTGTTTGGCAAGATGTAAACAGTGGTGTGCCACAAGGATTAGTGCTGGGCCCTCATATTTTAACAACTTATGTAAATGACAATGGATAAAGGAATCAAGGAGATGGTTGTTAAATTTTCTGATGAAACAAAAATGTGCAAGAATGCCCAAAAGCTGTGAAGAGGATACAAGACTACCAAGCTTAAGTGGCCAAAGATTTAACCAGTAGAGTATAACATGGGAAAATATGAAATTTTCCATCTTGGCAGGTTAAAGAAAGAGAAACATATCATCTGAATTAAATAATGTGGAACACTGAGATGCAAAGGGATTGGGATGTCCAACAGCATGATTCTCAAAAGGCTAGTATACAAGCATAGCAAGTAATTAAGAAAGGGAGCAGAATGTTATTTATTGCTTGGAGAATTCAACACAACAGTGGGAGGCTGTGCTTCAGTTATACAGGTCATTAGTGAGATCATCTGGTGTACTGTGTGCAATACTGGTCTCCTAGCTGGATGTTAAAATGTTGGAAGCAGTTCAGAGAAAGTTTTTTTTAAATACTAATTTTCAGAATCTGGGTGTTTCAGGCCTATTCCAAAATGCCATTAAAAAGATAGGAATGAGCTGCCTTTTGAAGTGCTGCATTTCTTCTGGTTAAGGTTCTGGTTCTTCTGGTTCAACACTATTGAAGCAGGAATTCCAGAATGTAGACCCAGTATTATGCAATATATTTCCAAGCCAGGATGGCGCATGACTTGGAGTGAAGGAACCTGCAGGAGGTGCTGTCCTGGCCCTTCTATGTGGTAGAGGTTGTGGATTTGGGTGGTGGTGTCATGGTGCATTTTGTAGATGGTACACATTGCAGCTACTGAATGCCATTGGTGGAGGAAAAAAATGTCTAGGGTGCCTAATGGATTGCCAATCAAATTAGTTGTGTTGTCCTGGAGATGATCGAGTTTCTTGAGAGTTGTTGGCATTGCATTCATCCAGGCAGGTGGAGATTATTTCATTATGCTCCAGGTGTGAGCCTCTTAGACAGTGGATAGGATCTGGGGTGTCAGGAGATGATTTGTGCAGCACATGATACACAGTCTTTGTTACCATGGTACTAATGTAGCTGGTCCAGTTGAGCTGCTGGTCCTTCCGGATATCCATGGTGGGGGATTCAGTGATGAGAATACGGTTAAATGTCTCTTGTTGGAGATGGTCATTACCGGGCACATATGTGGCATGGATGTTACTTGCTACTCTTCAGCCCATGACTGAATGTGCCTTGGTCTGGCAGCATGCAGGATGCTCTGCTTCATTTGCTGAAGATTTGCAACTGGAATTGAACATTGTACAGTCATCAGCAAATATCTTCACTTCTGACCTTAGGATTGAAGGAGGATCTCTGAATATTTTTAAGTAAAAGTCAGATAGGTTCTTGATAAGCAAAAAAGTTGAAAGGTTATCGCAGATAGACATTACTGAGCTTACAGTCAGATTAGCCATGATCTTATTAAATAGTGGAGCAAGCTTGAGGCGATGTACTTCAGCTCCAAATTTGTATATTTGTAAATTCATAAGCAACTCAAAATTTCAGAGATCTAAACCTTTGAAGAAAAGTCTTTATCAGGTAAATTCTGTAATTTCACATTCCTATGCGTGATGCAAACGAGAACAGAAATCCAACAAGGGGTAAAAAGATTGAAAAGAAATGCTTTTTCAACCCACACACTACTTCAGTGATGTTTCTCACCAGATATGTGGTATTGAATAATTTACTGTTGCCTGTAGATCTTTGTGGCTTATTCTTACATTACTCACGGACAATTGTGAACTTGTGCCCACACCAGAGCATAAGTATGTAGCATTGAGTTTTCCTTAGTCATTCAAAGGTAAGTGTTATTTTTTGATGTTGCCTCATTTGAGTAGTTAATTCCAGCTCTATTCCAGCTCTAGTTCAGAATTATCTCTGCTTGAAGTATTTAGATATCATCAGGTTTCTTCCTCCCTTCTCCATCACACCCCCATTCCCCCATTGCTTTCAAGCAATACATAATACCAAGTTGTCTAGTTGGCCATTTATTTCATTTTGTTTTGTAAAAATGCTACTGAATTTCAAATTTATTGCATGAAAGTGTTTACATAAATAAGTATTGCAAGTTTTCATGTTATTCTTGCTGGAAGAAACAAATCAAAGTTACAAGAGTTAGATTGTGTGGAGTGATTACAAAAATTAGGCCTTCATTCTTTGAAATAGCAAAGGTTAGCAGATGGTTTCAAAAGTTCCAAAAATCTTCAAAGAGATGTGAAGGGTAACTAAAGAGAAATATATTCTGGTTGTAGGGTGGTCCAGGACAAGAGGACATAACCTTTAAACTAGAGCCAGGGCATCAGGAAAAAGAACATAGCTTCACACAGTGGATGATCGGAGTGTGGCATTCTGTTCTACAAGAAGGGATATATGTATGCTTGGTCTGTTAATAATTGTAAATCTAGGATTGAAAGTCTTTTTTAAACTAATGTTACAAAAGAATATGGAATGTATGGAATGTGCATAGCCATTTTATAAGCATTTGCTTTAAAACTGTTGAAAGAAGTCAAATTTATTTTAATTTTCCCTTCTGCAATGTAATTGACCATTCTATTTAAACAAAGACATTAATTGTCTTGTGTAAAGCTTGTGTAATTTCAATTATTTTTCAGCAACATATTCCCTAACTTAATTTTAGTTATCCAGAACAGTTTAAGTTCATGGCCAGCGGTATAACATATCATGTCCTAAAAGTCACTCTTGCAAGGACTTCAACTAGCAAACAAACAAAGGTGTGGACAAAGATTTCCTTAGCTTTCTATTAGAATGTGCAATAGCTATACATCTGGATGATGATCGGTTTGTAAGACAAGCTTTTCACTGTACCTCAGTACAAGTGACAATAATAAACCAATACCAATACAATAATGAGTTTTAAAAAGACAGCAATTCAATGCTCCTTGGCAATAGCACTAGTATTTTTCTGAGATGTTTTTGAAGAATTACACATTATTTACATGGAGAATTGTTCCAACAACAATCACTGCTGCAGAGAATGGGTGAGGCAGAGTGTTGCAACTTAGAATGCAAAAATGCTGTGAAATATTTGAAGCAGAAGAACATATAAGCCTGCGGCGTGAGGAGCAGAGTTTTTAATTGCTCTGGCAGAGCATGGATATAATAGGCTAAATAGCCTCTTTTCGTGCTGGAAATATTTATGGTCCTAATTTACATAATGGTACCTGGCTGAATCTGTATTTCATTACTATTTAATAGTTTGGAACAAACCCCATGCTGATGTACCAGAAATATTTTTTGTCCCTTTTCATTCTGTGTATAATAAGGACAAAAATGTACTGCACTTCTGGTGCTCTAACCACAGAGGGACAATGGATGGGCCAGGCGAAGTGATAAATAATGCAAATCCCAGACCTTTGTATTAAGTTTCAGTGTGGCTTTGCACAGCACTACCCACTGATGGGTCACTACCTCCACTAAACCAGGTTCAATTCTGACTTCCGATGCTGTCAGTGTGGCGTTTGCATGTTCTTCCTGTGACCACATGGGTTTCCTTCAGGTGTTCTGGTTTCCTCCCACAATCCAAAGACATATGAATTGGTAGATTAATTAGCCACAATAAGTTGTGGGTTCGTGAGTGGTAGAATCAAAGAGAAGATGAGGGGAACATAGGAAGAATAAAATGGAATTTGTGCAAATGGGTGCTTGATGGTTGGTACCAACAAGGTAGGCTGATGGGCCTATGCTGAATGACTCTTGACTGCAAGGCCAGTGATGGGGGGAGAGTGAAAAACGTACTTACTCAGGCCTCCCTTAATGGCATCGGGCTTCAAACTTTGCAATTTATATGGGGTGAGTGATACCCGAGATGCACTCCTAATGATGGTGATTTTGATTGCAAAGCTGTAACAAAGCTTACACTTCAGCAATATTCAATGGTGCAGGTCACTACTTGGGGTGATTTTGAAATTATCACATCAAGGAGTTTCATCCTCAGTAACTTCATTAGTGACTAGTAATTGTTAAGCTTATTGGGTTTTTAAAGTCTATATTTCAGCATATCTTTAAATGTTGTTTCTTATTAGGAGGTATCAGCAGAAACTTCTAAAATTCTAATCACCGAAGAATTAGACAATACAGATGAGACCATTCAACATCTGTGCCAGTCAGTGATTGGTAAACTTGCAAATGACAGGTCTTCAAGTACACATCCAGTTACCACGTTTTCAGGCAGTTAGCTTCACACCCTTACAGTCCTCTGGGTGAAACTGTTTTCACCTCTAATCCTTTTGCGAATTAATCTAAATACTTGCCCTACTTGTTCCAGTGTAATCACATCTTTCCTATAATGAGGTGTCCAGAACTCTAGGCAGTACTAAACTGCAGTGTAAATTATGCTATATATAGTTCTAGAATAACCTTTCTGCTCTCATAGTCTTGGCTAATAAAGGAACCTATCTCATTTGCTGTACTAACTTCCTTACTGGCCTATCTTGTTACTTTTAAAGATCTGTGCATATACAATCCAAGTCCTTCCATCTCTCCATGTCACCCAATTTCTTCACATTTATTGTGTATTCCCTTGCCTTTTGCAACTCCACAAATGCATTACTGCACACCTCAGAAGTGAATGCTATTTATCACTTCTCTGCCCAACTCACCAGACCATCTGAGCTTCTCTCCTCATGGCCAGCCACGTGACCATTTTTTGTTCAATCTGAAAAGTTCTTTGTCATGCCTTCTACATTCAAATATAAATCGTTAAAATGTATGACAAAAAGCAAGGTCCTTGCTGACTGTCCCTGATTAGTCTGTGCCATTCTAAATGAAGGTTTGTCCTAATTCTCTGAATTAATTCCAACAATTTGTTCATCACTAGTGTTAAATTATTCACTTTATCCTTTACTCTCTTTTAAATATAGTTAGCAGTTCTCCAGTCCTCTGACACTACTCCTGTGGCCAGGGAAAATTGAAATATGATGCAATTTTCTCTTTTGCCTTTTTTAAAGCCAAGTTTTGGGGTTCGAGAAAAGATGGGAATTAATAATTGTTAGATATTAAACAAGACAGGAAACCTTGGTGAAAAATAACAAACAACAGAACTGGTTCACTAACTTTGCTTCTGATGCTATAATCATTAGTAAGCATCAGCTTGTAACAGTTGATTCCTGTTTTTTCTTATTTTGGGTGCACCAGCACAGTCACAGCTATTTAGTTGAAGGTTTGTGTTACAGAGATTCTTAATATAGATTTACTTTTAATTGCTACTGTTCAGCATTGTATAGGCAGTGCTTTAATCCTGCCCCTACCATTGTTTCAACTGTTAATGTTATTATCATTGCTTTGAATGGACAATATTCAGTTAATCAGAATTTATAACTAAGATTTTGGATTTTTCATCCACGTTTTGCTGTTTGTCGACAACTTTTATAAGCATCCCCAATTCACAAGAGAAAATATCTTTAAGGGTGTTATAAATCCTGAAATTGCAATTGTTGTTGAGGATGAACATGGCATTTGGGTTTTGTTGGTATTGGAAATAGAATTAAAGCTATTCTCTGCCACATTAAGCTTGAGCTTTGAGATTTAGTCAATGTTAATATGGATCAATAAAATATGGAACACTTTTGACATTGTAAAGCATCCCTAGCTGCTCAGTACAAGTGCCTTTGAAGTTTAACACGAGATCAGTACAGATGTACAGTCAAACGGTTGTGTTTAAGGAGCATCTTAAAAGTGATGCAAGTAGTGAGGCAGAGAAGCTCAGGGAGGGGATCCTAGAGCTTAAAGCCTAGGCAGCTGAAAGCATGGCCATCAATAGTGTAACACTTTCAAAGGGTCAGGATTGAAGGTTCACTGAGTTTGTGGAGGGTTGTATGGATTTCAGAGACAGGGACTAAGAAATAAAACAATTAAAAGACTTTGCTAAGCCAAGAGACAATAACCCTGACAAACACAGGCTGACTGGGAATTAGGATACAGTGAGCACACAGAGCAAAGGTTTCACGTTTCAATAGAGTTTGATGAATAAGTACATTTTATTCTGTGGTTCAGTGCTCTCACAAGATACCATTGTGTCTGAATCTTAGGATATCATGCAGTTTCATCTATCCGTATTAGTCGATGCAAAAGCATGTGCTTTAAATATCCAGAGATATTTTCTCTTGAGAATGTTGGATCACAGATTTACCCTGTGTACTTTGATCATTTGGATTAAGGCTTAATTCCAGCAAAAAAAAATGTTTGGATCTCATTCTCTAATGCCAAGTTACAAGCTGTAAATAACCAGGACTCAAATATAGAAAACTTTGCTGTTCAATAAAAATGAAGGAACTGAGAAAAAGCCAGTAGAGCCAGCAGTTCAGCTCCATATGAAGAATTTCTGTGTTCGGTATGGAAGTCAAAATCTTTTTCTTAATATTAGCCAAGAAATATTGAGAGCAAGAACACCTGCATAATTTTAATGAAAAGTTATATTGTAAACTCTTAACTCTGAATTATGTAATAGAAGTATTTTGGTTATATGCTTATGATGTATTGGAAAATCGTGCTAGATTTTCCAAGTGAGAAATATCTGCTTTTGACTTTGCTGTTCAGAGAAACCATTATTATTATGGATGGGCAGTTGGCTAAGGAGATACACCATTGCGCCTGATGGGATGTGTGAGGTCAGCTCTTCAACATCTTCCCCGAACCGACCATCTCACTTAATTTCTCACTTAAAGTGGGAATTGGTGCAAGGCAGTAAAAAACATTTTTGGTGCAATGCTTAAAAATCTGAGGCAGCTTAATGGAGTAAATGAGTAGAGCATTTGAAGTAAAATGTTGCTAAATTGGATTGTTACTCTTCTTCTTACACCTACCATAAAGCAATGAGTGGCATACATTTCTGAACTTCAGTAAAACGTAGGCCAAGATAGCAGGGAAGGTAGACCTTTCAGCCAGTCTCCAAAGAGGTTTACTCATGCAATAGGAAGGATGCACTGCCAGACTGCAGGAAACAGCAACAGAGAACAGCCTACAGTAGACCTATCCTCAGAATGTATTGTCATGAGAGGAACACCTCAGGTCCAAGAGGAACTTGCTTTACACTTGCAGACAACTACTTTGGATAATATTGGCTATTGATTAGCAAACATAAAAAAATAGCTGCTTATAAACTAGGACCCACTGAATGCTCAGCAATAAGCAATAATATTGTAGATGGATGGGTCTTTCCTTTGGATTGTGAATTAGCTGTGGTTTACAGTGACGTCTGATTGGCAAAGCACAGAAAGCTTGAAGTTGGCTCTGCTTCCTCAGAGGCATTTCTTAAAAAGGTCCCACCTGGAGAATTTAGGTGCTAGGAAATGGGGGAAATTTATAGGAAAAGCAGCATAGATACGGATTGCATCTTGGTGAAGATTTCATGCATGTCCTTTCTAAATATTTCTAGGTCAGCTGAGATTGCTAACTCCTCTGATTACTACTGTTCAGGTTGATGGGCTTTGTTCCCCGTAGACACACCAGATTGTTTTTCCTCCTCCTCCTCCTCCTCCAATTCTGCTTGGAGGCCAAAGTTGTGTATTGCACAGCAAGCTACATCAATGTGCAAAATTCAATCAACAACATAACTCTCAGCAGCGTTGCTCTGGATTGATCAGGACTCCTGAAATCACCTTTTATTAACAACATAACTGTTCTCCACTTGACCAACCAGTACCTGCAATTAACTTTCTGCTTTGATATGCTGTCACAGAGGCAAGCACTTGCAATGTAAAGGGTCATAACACATACGAAAGAAACAAAAAAACTTTGTTAATATCAAATACCAATATCGCTAAAAAGAGCTGGATTGTCACAAGATAATAGGATCGTGACAGCTGGGCATTGACATTCAGGATTTATTGCTCTTGATTATATACCAGCTGTTCATCAATTGAATTTAATCCCTTCCTCTTACGGAAATTCATGGGGTTAATATATGAAGCCTATCTAATGCCATGGTGCATAATTATCATTATAGCCCGAGGAAAATCAGGCTTTGAGATAAATCTTGCTGATGCCTGATGGGATTTCTCCATAGTACTCCTGCCAATGCTGTAGTATCTTCGGAATTATGTGCTTGTTGTGTTTCTTCTCCTTTTAGCTGAGGATGTGTAACATCTGTGGAGAATATTGACTAAAATCAAATATTATTCTGAAGGCCTGAGGTCTCCAAGATAAGTATAAAATACAAAATAAATATAAATGTTGCAAAATATATTATTTTAACGCCTTTATTTGGTTGCAAACCTTTTTTTAGGATGCTAAAGTTCAAATACCGTAAGCTAAGGGATTTTCACATTGAGTTTTGAGTGATTCATTTTCCACCATTGGCAGATTTGCATTACTGCTCATGGTTATAGATTTAATGCTGTTTTTTGAAGATAACATGGATACTGGAGCATGAGATGGTAGTTTCCTGTTTGATTGGAGAAAATCGGATGACATGTAATTTTTTTTTCCCACAATGTTCTTGTTATGTAATGGAATACAGAAAAGATTACTCCCCTGACATGGTGCTATTGTGTTCTCTAATGGACACAAAGTCTAAAGTAAACACTGTGACATATTAGTGTGTTTTTGCTTCTTAATATGCCGTTTAAGCCTTGTGGTTAGATTATCTAAAAGGCGCAGATATTTTGCCTTCTGAGTTAAATAACTGCCTTTTAACATTTTTTGCACTTTGGTGGACAAGAGGGAATATTATGATAAACTGGAAATCTATGCCAATGCTAAGGGGAAGGAATGGATGTAGAGCATTTTAACATCCAGGGTTTTGTCATGAATTAGTGTCTCCCATCTTACAGTACATCTCGCAGTCTGAGGCCTGCTTTTGTTGTTAATATATACTGCCATGGTACAGATTGAAGGAAGTGATTAAGGGAACTGTTTACCCTTCTGCTGTTTTCTGACTTATAGGAAGTATGATCTCCCCAGTCTTTAAGTATACCCATTCACAGTAGTTTACAAAAACAAGAATACATGTCACCTGTGGGGCAGGTTTAGAGGGATAAGGTTTAGAGGGATATGGACTAAACGCAGGCAAATGGGACTAGCTCAGGGAGACAACTTGGTCGGCATGGACGAATTGGGACAAAGAGCTTGTTTCTGTGCTATATAACTCCATAACTCTAAGGAAGTTCCTAAAAGAGACTGAGATTTTTTTCCTGTGTCACAGCTTTAATTATTATGTACTAAAGCAACCCAATCAAACTTTTATTGAATGAATGACATCCTTACCCAAGTGATCTCTAAGGAATAGGCTCTAAGAATGCAATTGTACTAAGCATACTTAGGGCATATAATTGCTATCAGAAGGAACAACCCACAGTAAAATAATTAATTGGAGTAAGGCCAATTTCAATTGGATTAAAGTGGATCCGTCCCAGGTAAATTGGAATCACAAGCGTAAAACAACATGTAAAACTATAAAAGAATGGCACCTTTCTGGAAGAAATGGTTCAGGTAAAGTTGACACAGATTCCTATGAGGTGCAAAAGACAAACAAATAATTCAGAGCTCCCTGGATGATCAAAGATGTTCAGAGGAAAATAAACTATAAAAGGCTGCTTATGACAATTGTCAGGTTGTAAATATCAGTAAGAACCAAAACTGATTATAAAAGAATCAGAGGGAAAGTGAAAACTAAAATAAAAGAGGCAAAAAGAGCATATGAGAAAAAAAGCTGCAAGCATACATGGGAATCCAAAAGCATTCTATTAGCATATAAAAGGTAAAAAGGGATGAGATGGGCCTATTAAGGACAAAACGGGAACTTGCATATAGATACTGAGGGCAGTGTTAAGGTATTATTTTGCAATAGTCTTCAGCAGGGAAAAGTGTACTTCCAACATAACAACAGGAGACAGTTGAGACATGATCTCAATTGCCATTTGTGTTGTGCTGCAAATATCCACTTTTATGAATGACTTAAGTGATGGGATAGAAAGCCATGAATCCTGTTTTGTGAATGATGTAAAATTGGGCAGTAATGCAAGCATTTCAGACAGAAGCACAAAAAAAAAGTTAGTGGGTTTGGTGAATGGAAACAACTGGTAAATTGTTGTAGGTTAATTATTAATTTAAAATCTGAGGTTGGTAGATTTTTTGATAACGAAAGGGTATTAAGAGATGGAGGGAAAAAATGACAAACTGAATGGAGAAACTGATTTGAGGGGCTAGGTGGCTAATTCCTTTTGTCACTATAATTATTAGCCACAAGCACTTTCTAAGGCAGCATTGGATAAGAGTGACTGCTCCACCAGACTTTCTGCATTGCTGAAGCCAGTGTTAATTCATACTTTCTTGCTTGGTTTATCAATCCTCCTCAGCAAAATGCACATGAAGGCCTTTTGTAAGTGAGGTTATGGAACATGTAGAAAGTGATAATTATTCTGGAAACAAAGAACGTGGCAAAAAATAAATAACACAAAATTGTACTTCAATTGTCCAGATAAGTGACATGGTGGTTTGATAAAACAGGACTACGTTTAGCAACTCTGGCAGCAGCTTAGGTGTACTGAATCTGCATTCTGCTTCAGTCCACCTCCATGGACTGTGTCATACTACATGGAGCAGCATGGATGTCCCCATGGCCATCCTTCAATTCCTTCAAATAAAATCTAGTGCATGTAATGTACTTAAAATGAAGCCTTGCTAAGGAATTGATGACGAAGCACACATTTTGGTGACGATTCCCTGATGAGGATCATGTCCACAAGTGGGAAAATATAAATCCATAGGGTGGGAGGAGGTGTCTCATTGTGCATAGGAGCCTGAATGGCAACATGAATGCAAATTCTGAAGAACTGTGTTGCCTCTTCCTATTGCTGAATTGTCCTGTGCAGAAGAGAGTAATGAAGATTTTTGCCTCCCTCTTGAATGTTGCATCTGTGAAAGCTCTGGTATCTGTAGGCAGCATACTGATTAAGATTGCAGTGTTAGGAACTGTGCAAGCTTGAGTAGTGCCTGATACACAAACATCAAGGGCAACAGTGAGTCTGACAGCTACTGTTATGGTGATACATTTATTGTACAGATGACTCTCTAAAAGAGTTAACAATCTCTGCACTGACTCTTTCCTAAGCCTTGGCCTTCTAAGATAAAACTCTAGTGTCATTTAAAGGTAGCTTAGTCACCTAAGCTACCAAGCAGCTTCTTTATGACCTTACTGATCTTTATGTCAAGTCCAGTGCCAGGAAAAATTGAAAGCAATCATAGTGAGCAAAATTCTAGATAGTTAAAGAAGAAATTGAACCAACTAACCTTCAAGTGAAGACTCCAGCTTTCTCACTGTACTTGCCCTCGAGTTTATTCCCCATTTTCAACTGGTTATATGATACAGATGCAATGTAAAATTATTCCTTCTTATATTTACCATATCAGACAAATTAGTGTATCAAGTGAACATTTAGCAATCGAGTTAAGTCCATAAATGGACAGTGAACAATTAGTGTACTGTGCAACCAACCAACAATGTCGTCAGAGTTGCTGTCAGAGTAAAACTTTATCTTACCCGACATCTATAGCATTGCCTCTGAAAGCTGCAGAGTCTAAAAATATCAGTATCACATGAAATAATTAAAAATAAAGCCTTATGTTGCTTTCCAGAATTCAGCATGGATGCAGCACTAATGAACTGTTGCTTTTGTATTGACTCAACATGAAAGTTTCTACAGAAAATATTCTATTCTCTGAGCCAAAGGCAATTTACAAGGGGCAGTTGTGGGGGGGGGGGGGTGAGGGGGGCTGGTGAGTGGAATCAGGTTGGGGAAGAGGTAAATGAGGGGTGGGTGGGAGAAATGCTGCCAGGTAAAAACAACTAGTCACAGATACACAAGTCTGCAAGCATGAACAATTCGTATTTTACAATAGTGGGTCTGATTTTATCAGTTAATAAAATTAATACTCTTAGAAAAATCTCATCTGTCTGCGAAAAGGATTATTTGACTTCACAATCAAAGTGGCTTATTTTCTAATGGCATGAAAAGCCAGAAAAGAATTACTTTCCACAGTAATGATTAAGTGAGGTACTATCTGATGTTCTTTAGATTCTTAAGATGAAATCTCCAATCCATGCTTTTTAGAAATGGGATTTGGAATTATCCAACTCTAGGATTATCTTTTAATTTCTATGCATTGGTATTAGCTTGCTTCAATTAGCACCACTCTCACTTCTAAATCAGAAGGTCACACAGGCTCAAGTCTCAGATGTAATTTTAACTGACATTTCAATATATAATTGCATTGCCTCTGGTACCACCTTTTAGATGAGAAGTTCAGCAATGCTCACCTGCTTGTTCCTGATGTTTATACCCAGCATCCGTCTGCTGTATATGTGTATAAATTGGTGGCTGCTCCCCCCCAACCCCCCATGTAACAATGATGCCAAGATGTATATAAAATGCTTTGTTATATTTCTAAGGAATGTAGTTAAATGCTACAAATGCAAGGTTATTGAAAAATCTATGACAAAATATCTAGATATGAGAAGTTTGCTTGTGTTGGGACACATTCTTTCCACATGCCTTACTTCCAGCTGTTGTGATTATTGACTCTATTGTTATGTTAACCTTTGCCATTGTTAATTTATATTTTCTATTTAGTTTTACTGTGTCAACTGTTGTCACCATGGCCACTCTATGGAATAAGTTCTTAAAATATTCTTTATAAATCCCTTACCATCTTGTATTTTATAGTCAACTGACCATAAAAATTAACACAAGGAAATGTAGTAGTTTCCAATAAAGAAAATATTTGATTTTTTTATTGTATTCTTCAACATTACTAAGATTACACCGTTACTTATTGGCTTGCAATTAAACTTCTCTAACAGTTGTAGTTCGCGCTCATGCAAGCCAAACCACACAGCTACATAGAATTCTTTGTATATATGTATTTAAGTTAATATCTCCACTTAGTCTGTTTTTTAATGCAGTGTCTCAGGATCAAAGATGCTTCCAAACCAATTCTGAGGATTGGATGATACCTGTACACAAACTCTTATAATGCTGGGTGCCTGTTGTTCACCAGCTACCACGTAATTTATAGACACATGTTCACCAACAATTTTTCATAATTTCTCAGAACATAACCAAATTATTGCCATCAGCAAATTATAGTGATAATATACCAAGTTCAGCTATTCAGTTGTTGTGCTGTTTTAGACGGACTTGGTCCAATTGCTACCTCTTGCTCCTCATGCTCTAAAATGCTCTCCATTAGCATTCAGTCTACACCACTTGATAAGTGTGCAGGTTGTGATGAAAAATGCCAGGATTCAAACTTGGATTTACAGTTACACTTAGATTGACAGTGCTGTCTCATCTGCATAATGGCCTCAGGGTTCATATTGCTCTCAATCTGCTGTGTAATTTGCTATTGTTATCCAGAGATGAGTGTAATCCAGCCCATTTTAAAAATAGCCCTTTCAGGTCAATGATCCCATGTCAGAGTTTAGCCTCCAGCCGGTATCTGAGGAGTCATGGACTTGGGAATTAGATAGTTTAATGTTATTGTTTTCATCTCCAGAGTTGCTGATTTGACAATCATTTTAATGGAAAATTGAAATTGCATAGTTTTAACCAACACTCACGCTACTGACCAAATTCAATAACCCAGCAATGCACATGCCAGAAGAATGGAGCATGCATAGTCAATGTCCATAGGATCACAGTAGGAGTTGGAGGAAGTGAAACAGGTGGAGATTTTGGAGGTAGAAGAGGAAGAGATGATGATGATGATTAGAAACAGGACCAAAAGGAAAATTAATGCAACAAACAGCCCTCCACTACAAGGTAATAGTTAATCCCTCTTTGATCAGCCAAAGAGTCAGCAAGTTTTAGAAAATGAGGCATACCATGCTCGCACAGATAAGGCCTGGACAACGTTCTAACTTGGGTTCAATGTGGCAAATAACTTTTGCCCAGCTGAAGAGATAGGCAATGACCATCTCCTGCAAGAGAAATCTACCATTTGATGATCTATGGCATTGCCCTAGCAAAAGCTTCCTGGTGGTTATCATTGGCAAAAAACACAGTTGGACAAGTTACTCTAGCTGCAAAAAACATGTAGGAAGCTAGGTATTCCACAGTGTGTAAATTTACAAGGTGTAAATTCCTGTCTCTGTAAACCTCTTCTACTATAAATAAAGCATGTGTCCATATTGCAAAGGAATATTCTCCAATTGTTTGAAAGAGTGCAATGTCATGTTCATTGAAAAAACATGCTATCAGTCAGGTGTGGGAAACAGAGTCTCTCTAAACCTTCTGCCCCTTTCAGGGGTTCAACTTCACAAGTTACAATATGATAAATTGCAAGGATTTTTAAGAAACTTTCAAATTACTTAAAACTGCTATAAATTAACAGATACCCAACCTAGTGTACGAACATTCCTCAGTCTGGTCCAGCTGTACTTTGCAAAGTTGATCAACTAGATCAACACTTCTTTTTGACTGCAGCCACCTGTCTCTGACTGTAGCTTTGACTGCCACTGATTACAGCAGCAGTTGCTGTTATATCTCACCCTCTGTCCTCGTTGTTTACCACTGTGGAAATGGGATCCTACATCTGATTGGTCTTGGAGGATCTGCTTTTCTGATATTTTGATTACAAGATGTACTATCTGTACCTTGTGCCTTTGTTATTATCTTGTCACGTAGACCTGTGTTGTCAATTCCTGTGAACAGCTTTATCCACATGAGGGTCCGATTTATCAGTTTACATTTGCAAACTGGAACCACTTTTTGATGTAATGCAGACACACACAATTCAACCTTCTTGTTGTAAAGTTTCCACAGCTGTACTTTCTTTCTGGGTGTTTTATTTCTCCATGGAACTATTTATATTCAGGATGATATTCTATACCGGACAAAATAGTGTCCTTGATTGACCATAATGCATAATGAATAAACAGATGGAGGCAATTCATCAAGACTTCTTCACCACTCAAGAAATCTTGTAAAGGGAAATATTAATGTTTGTGTTTCTCCCTTGTGACTGCATCAAAATCCCAGAGCTTCCCACTTAAAAGAACTGTGGGAATACCTACACCTACAACATTGCAATGGGACAAGGAGGCTAATCCATGTCCCACTGCAGTGTTGAATTAATCTGGTCAGTTGACTCAACAATATACGTTTGCCTCAGACTATCAAGACTTTCTAGGGCAATTAAAGACAATCAATAAATGTTATAAGAAATGCTATTATCTTCTGAGTGAATAAAGAACCAAAATCTACATGGCATTGCAAACCTATTTTACCTTTCATCAGTTATTAGTAATCCCGGTAGCTGTTTATCCACAATTCAGAAATCTAAGAATCAAGTAAACCAACAATCTAATCAAGACCAAATAATTCAAATGTTAACTAATTAACTTTGTACACATGTTTAGTGTCTGTTTAGTGATTCTATAGAGGTCTTCTCCATTGGCTGCAGCATAGCTGGTGAAAGGACGCAAACTTACAGTGAAAGAGGCTGCAAACAATTGTGAATGGCACCAACAAAGAGCTTTGGGTTTAAGTGGCCCAGCTTTGGACTGCAACATCCTGATTTGGCTGACTGGTTGAGAGCCCACAACAGGGTGAAATGGCAGTGAAAATTTGTGAATGTGGTCAGCTTGAGGAAGGAATAGTGCTTCCTAATAAGGATCCACTGTGACTCTTAGAGCAGTGCCTCAGCAATTCTAGTAATCTTTTGGAGGATAGATTACTGGAACGACATATTATGAAAGTATTTGAATACTGGTAGACCCATGATGGCAGCAGTCTAAGACTGCATAACAGACAGTTCTCATGCTCTTTGGCATTTCACACACGGCCACAGGCATCTTATACCTGCCAATAAGTCTTCATTTGCTTGCTGCCCCATCAAGGTCCTCGTTTGTTTTGTTATTATGAGTATTTTGGGTTCTGTGCATCTCTGCTAAAGCCAGCATTTATTTCCCATCCTTATTTACTTCTAAGAAGATGGTGGTAAATCACCTTCTAGAATTGCTCTGGTCAAGGTACCTCTAAAATGCTCTTGCCTAGCGAGTTCTGGGAGTTAGGTCCAACATTAATAAAAGGAAACAGAAGAATAAGAAAATAAGAACAGGATTAAGCCACCTTGGCCCTTTGAACCTGCTCCATCATTCAGTACAATCATTGTTAATTCTTGATTGTAATGCCATATTTCCACTCTCTCTCAATACCTCTTGATGCCTTTTTGTGTTTAGGAATCTATCCCTCTCTTTCTTAAGTACATTCAGTGACTTAGCCTCCAGTCTTATGTGGTAGAGAATTCACCATCTGAGCAAAGAGACGTCTCCTCATCCCACTCCTAAAAGATTCACCCCTTCTCCTGAGTCTGTGACTCCCCTATTCTAGATACTCACCCCAGCCAGTTTAGCCCGTCAGAATTTTGTAATAGAACATAGAAGATAGAACACTGGTGAAGAGCATATCTGTAGAAAGTCTTAAGGGAATGATTTTCTGTACTCAATTTCATTGAGGTGCAAAGCTTGAGATGTCTTTGCTTCACTAAAGAAATTTTGCTTGAAATTTGTTGCAGCCATAATTGCAACCTCAAAGAAAGACAGAGACCACATTGTCTACGGCTGTCAAGATAACCTTCCAGATAACAGTAATGGCTTCTAGGATGCTGTTGACAACACATGCAGCACTCAGTGTTTATTTTGACCTCTTTCATGAAGGAGGCCATTGAGATAAGAGAGAGAGAGAGAGAGAGAGAGAACATAGAATATAGAACACTACAGCACAGTACAGGCCCTTCGGTCCACAACGTTGTGCTGACATTTTAATCCTGTTTTAAGATCTATCTAACCCTTCCCTCCCACATAGCCCCCTATTTTTCTATCATTCATGTGTCTGTGCTGCCAATGAGATCGCTTATTCTTTGCTGCCCCCCTCTAATGTGTTAGACATTGTTGATGGGATAGATGCCCTGGAGCAAGGTATGAGGCTAGTAATGAAGTTAATGGGAGATGGGGCTTTTCATTGCTCTTTCTCATGAGGGTGAGGTCATCAAACTTTGTCTGCCACTGAATCCAAGTGGGCACTTCACTTTTGGTGTTGATCATTTAACCATCAGCCTATGGCCTTCAGAATAAATCCAGGAAATCTCTTCTCCTCTTCTATTAAGACATCCAGAGTTGTATCATTATATCAAAATGCCCATACTTGTCCCTGCTCTGGCTTGGGTTCCTCCATGCATCAAGAAGCTGTGGAATAAAGTGAGCATTTCCTGTTTAAGGGGGGCAGCCATGGCTTCAATTAGTGCCACTAAACCTCAGTTAGTATTAATAACTTCTGAAATTGCATTTTGTGACACATGCCAGTGTTTTAGACAGCTTAGTTGGCCCTGAATGTGCAATCATCATAATGAGACACGGGCATGACTTTAAAGGTGTTTTTTTTTGGTAGAGGTTAGTTATGCATGGCTGTTCCAGCCCATGATTTTCCTGTGTGATCAATTTTTCTGAAAAATTTAAAATTTTATGTTTTATTTTAAATATTGCAGTAAGCACCTAAAATTATTGACTGCAACTCCCTTTTGTGTTCTGATCTCTACATTTTGCCTCACCTGGCAAATTCTTGATTTACCACATGAGTGTTTTCCATATGGATGGAGTTATTACTATGACTGACAATTTTAAAACATTTTATCCCCAGGGCTGAAAATGTCAGGAGCTTCAGTAGAAGGAAAACTATACTTAGACTGAGATTAGAGGGAATGCCACAAGAGCAGCACAAAAACAAAATTCCCATTTTTCACACTGAAGACCACAGTCCTCAACATATTCAACACAACACAAATAGATACATTTGAGACACAAGATACTGCAGATGTGGAATTTGCAGCAAAAAAAAACAAACTTCTGGAGAAACTCAGTGGGTCAGGCTGTATCTGTGGAGGCAAAGGGATGGTTGACATTCCAGGTGAAGACCCTTCGTCAGGACTGTTTCCCTTGTGATTTGGGTATTTAAACAGAGAAGGGAATTTCTGTTGGTTTGAGGTTTACTAAACTAGTTGTACATTGAGTTGAAATAAATACAATCTTTCAAACAGCCATACATTTTGGTACATTAGTTAAGAACTCTACCATTTGCTCCTGGAGGAAATGATTACATTTACTGATGGAAGTGTAACCTCATCTATCATGGGCTCAAATCCAACCATCTATATTGATTTTTATAGAAATAAAGATACCATAAAAATAGCCTGAAGAAAATACTCCAAATATAAATTAAGGCACATTTCTGAATAGATTTGCCAGTTCTTCCCATAATATTTTAATACAAGTGGAAAATTCAAGGCACGCGTGGCCTTATTTTATGGCAGGAACAGGAACACTTGGCTTATGGATACAACATATCTCTGTTTAAATCCAGAATGAGAATGATATGAAACCAAAAATGATACTGTGCTAATTCACTCTGTTATACAGGATGTTGTGAAAAACCCTAGAGTAACAGAGGCATTCTGCAAGCATAAGAGAGATTCCAATAAACATCTATTTTTATGACCACAGAGCACCACTTTCTCAGATTAAAAGCAGAGTCTATCAATTTTCCCTGACTAGATACGTTGCAGTCAAGTGGGAAATTTATGTTGGTAATATATGCAGCAGAGCACCCAATCCTGGTTATAGACATTCATATGAATTGCAAACACCTAAGCTTTTCGGGATGCTCAAGAGGAAAATATTTATGGGATTGGATATTAAAGAGCAATTTGCATAACTCAAACTTTAATTTCAGATAACTTGTGTTGACCTTTGCACAACCTTTCATAAATACCTAAACAATATCAGTCAGGTTTGAAATCCAAGTGGGATCATGAAAGATTTTTCCAATATTTCTACAAAATATTGAGTTTTTAAAAACTTCATGTTTGCTGCACATTTCTTGGTAATGAACTTGCATGAATAGAAATATAAATTATAAAAAGTGAAAATATTTTCAAAACCATGTAATAAGCAAACTAATTCAAATTCTTCATTATATTACTAAGTGGAAAATATATAACTGTATACATCAAACCAATTATCACTTCTAAATGGCTAATGCCGCACAGCACAGACATTTTAATTACCTAAAAGCTCTGAGAAATTTGTATTTAATTTGAAAAGATTATGTGAAAAATGTGTTGAAGGTAGTTTTATCTTGAAAAATTATTTGTTCACGTCTATCTAGATTCTGTTGTCTACTTCAGCTGACAAACTAAATAGGCTGTAAATCAATCCTGATGGTCAGTTCACTTTGCAAATGGTCCAAAATATGCAGAACTTCAGAAGTCTTTGATTGAAGTAGTGATTCATCACGTTTTGTATTAAATTACGGAGGGTACATAGCTTTAAAAAATATTGCCTTGGAACATAAATAGCTCTTCAGTCCACCATTTTATCTTTTTCATCAGAGAATTTATGGAAATGTTACTTCCTTGATATTTTTGTTTGCTGAAAACAATCTGCTTCTAACACATTCAGACAATGAGAAGATGTCTCATTAGGTACATGTGTCTTATTCTTAGTTCATTATTTTTATTTATAGCTTATTCTCCAGCATGTGGTATAGCTGAAGCAAACCTGACATAGGTACAGATTTGTACCACTGTCATTTCAGGATTTTCTTGTTTCTCTTTTTGGATTAGGTTAAAGTGTTTTGAAAAACATTTACATATTGGTTGACAGATTAATACTACATATTTCCAGACTATTTAAAAAAGGCTATAATTAAAATATATGCAAATAAATATGAAGGCATGTGTTCCTTATGACTGAAATCTCTTGGTGATATCACCAAAAGTAAATTGGGATAAGTACAAGGTGGAAAAATTCTATTTTGGTTCTATAATTAGGCTCAATAAAACATTTCAATCTGTATTCTTCTGGCCACAGTCTTCCTTGGTGGCAAGTAGGTTAGCTGGTAACCACTTGGAAAAGCAAATTGCAACATGCATGGCTCATGATGCAATCAAACATTAGAGAGACCCTCAAATGGCCATTAGAAATCCCCCACCTAAGATTTAATTCTAAAATAGTCATCCTTATTTTGAAACCCCTTCATAGTTTTACTCCTTTCTACTTCTGTAACCTCTTTAAGCATCTCAAACTTTAGAGTCATATAATCATACATTACAGAAACAGACCCTTTGGCCCACCATATTCATGCCACCTGTTCCTATCTACGCTAATCACACTTATCCATGTTAGGTCCATATTTTTCTATGCCTTGGCGATTCAAGTACTTCTCCAGAAGCTTTTTAAATATCGTGAGGATATCTAACTCCACCACCTCTTCAGGAAATGGATTCCAGACTCCAACCACCCTTTGTGGGAGCAAAAAAAATCCCCCTCAGGTCCTCTCTAAACCTCTTACCTTAAATCTTTGCACCAGTTCTGGCCTTTTGTGTATCCCCAATTTTCATGGCTCCTCTGTTTGTAACTGTGTGTGCATTTAGCAAGCTGTGGAGTTCACTCCCTGGACATCTCACTCTCTCCTCATTTACAGAAAGTAAGATCATGTAGCAAGATCTTTCCTTGGGGAGAAATGTTTCAATGTAATTTTTTTGAAGAATAAGTTGATTCATAAATGCATCCTAGCAAGTTGTCTAGTATAGCAAATGTTTTGAATAGCAGAAAATTAATAAATTGCTGGAATCTAAGAGCAAGAAGGGTAATCATAAGCAATTCACATGATCTATGGGTATTAAATTGTCAAATCATTTACCATAGAATGTCATTGAAACTTTCCTTAGAGAACCTTTAGGTCACCTCTTCCAATATCACATTACTTAGTTCAATTTTTTTTGGGGAATTCTCCTTTGGAATGCCTTGAGAAAATTTACTTCATCAAAGGCACTAATAAAAGACAAATTGGCTAGGGTATTCAGGGAAGAATTCTCCCTCATGTACCTCAGTGAGAAATAGTGTGTCCACATTTTCATTAGGAATCAATGAAACTATCATCTGCCGTAGTCACTAGGGTTGCAGGTTTGCTTTAATAGTATGGGCTAGCTTTAAGTGGTGCTAGCCTCTCTTTGCCGTTATCACTAATTAGTAGGAAGCAAGTAGTCATCATCCTGTCAACCTGACTCCATGGGAAGCAATGGGGGTGGTGGTGAATTAATTACTTTTCTGGGGACTGTCAAATCTAGCCCTCCTCACCCCCAAGAGCCTGTAAACATATTAGGTTATCATTGTTGCCTCACCAATAATAATGTTTGATTCTTCCCTCAAATTAGTCAGTTTTCTTTGATAGAAAAAAAAATCTTTGATGTCTCATCATGTTTACTTTTATTGAATGGCAGCAGCAAAAGGTAATTCCAGTGATTAGAAAGGTTAGCAGAAGTAGGAGTTCCTCTGGAAAGCAAAATACTTCAAAATTAAGATTTACGATCAAGTTGATTGACAACTTCATTCTAGCAAATTGTTATATATGTTGAAGGATCTGGATAGCAGGAGATAATTAATATTTTAGAAACGAATAGCAAGAAGGTAGTCATGAAGAACTCAATTGGCAAGAATGTATTAAAGAGTTGAATACTTTACCTTAGAATGTTATTGAAATGGACAGTGTAAAGAAGCTCAAAACATAATTGTATGAATTGCTGGGGAGGACATAAAAAGGGGAAAAAAATAAAGTCAGAAGGCATGATTTGATATAAAAGATTCCTACATTCTTAAAATATGTATTGCAAGTTAGTAAATTGTACGTATACAAGTTTTAATAACTCCAGTACATGAAGCTTACAGTTTATATATTGGTATAATTTGTGGGATAATTCTGAATTGATAACTGTAAAATCTAGAATTATTCATAAACTGTTTTCAGTAGTGGTTTGATGACAGCCATTCCATGAGTGGTGGTGGCATCTGTTAGTCTTGCGAGACCATGGATCTGCGCATGGAGAGTTTTGCTTCATTCGGTAGTGGTAGAGCAGTGTCTGTTGTGACTGTAAAGGCCTACATGGGAGTGACAGTCTCGGCTGCAGCGACTGCACTTGAAGGCGCTGTCCTCCTGTGTTGCTTTGGTGCTGTTTTTCCGGCGAGTGCGCTTTTCTTCAGCTGCTAGCCTCAGCTTCTCTTCTCCTCGTTTCAGACCTCAGTGAAGTTCCAGCCTCCAGCGAGAACGATCGCTTGCAATTTCTTCCCACCTCTCGACGTGCATGTTCAGTGACTTCATATCTCTCTTACAGACATCTTTGAAGCGAAGATGGGGCCGTCCTTGTGCTCTCTTGCCGGAGGCCAACTCCCCGTACAGCAGGTCTTTCGGGATCCTCCCATCTGGCATGTGATGTACGTGGCCCAGCCAGTGGAGACAACGTTGTTGAAGCAGGGTAAAGAGGCTGGATATCTGAGGGCGGGTCAGGACCTCGTTGTTGGTCACTCTGTCAGTCCACTTGATGTCCAGGATGCATCTCCACAGCTACGAAGGTGGAAGGCATTAAAGACGCTGCTCCTGTCTGGAGTAGAGGCTCCAGATCTCGCTGCCGTAAAGCAGCGTGCTGAGGACACAGGCCCTGTAGACTGCAACCTTGGTACATGTTGTCAGTTTTCTGTTCTCCCAGACTCGCTTTGCCAACCTGGCGAATGTTGAGGCTGCTCGTCCGATCCGACTGTTGATCTTGGAGTCTAGGGAGAGACTGTCCGTGATGGTGGAACCAAGGTATGTGAACTCGTGGACTACCTCCAGCTCGTAGTTGTTGATGGTAATGGCAGGGGGGTTCTCAACACCTTGACCCAAAACGTTCGTCTTCTTCAGGCTGATGGTCAACCTAAAGTCCTGGCAGGCTCTTGAGAAGCTGTCCATGAGGCTTTGCAGTTGCTCTTCAGAGTGTGTTGCCAGTGCCGTGTCGTCTGCAAACAACATGTCCCTGATGAGTACTTCACGAACCTTGGTTTTTGCCCTTAGCCAGGACAGACTGAACAGTCTCCCGTCCGATCTGGTGTGGAGGTAGACACCATCTGTTGATGTTCCAAAGGCATGCTTCAGCATGACTGCGAAGAAGATGCCGAACAGGGTGGGGGCAAGCACACGGCCCTGCTTCACACTGCTGCGGATGTTGAAGGCCTCCGAAGAAGAGCCATCAAACTGAACCACGCCTTTCATGTCTGTGTGGAATGACTGAACTATCCTGAGGAGCCTCGAGGGACAACCAATCCTGGTGAGGATTCTAAACAGGCTGTCTCTGCTCACAAGGTCGAAGGCCTTCGTGTGGTTAATGAAAGCAATGTAGAGCGGTTGTCTTTGCTGTCTGACCTGAAGCCACACTGAGATTCGGGATATACCTTTTCGGCGATTTTCTGCAGTCTGTTCAGGACCACACGGGTGAAAACTTTCCCGACGATGCTCAGCAAGGAGATCCCCCTGTAGTTTTTACAGTCATTTCTGCCCCTTTGTTCTTATATAGGGTGACAATGTTGCAGTCTCTCATGTCCTGCGGCACTGCTCCCTCTTTCCAGCACTGGCAGAGTAGTTCATGCAGGTGGTTTAGTAGGACACCCTTTGCGCATGTGATGGCCTCTGGTGGAATGCCATCCAATCCAGGTGCCTTCCCAGTAGGAAGGCTGTCGATGGCTTTAATCAGCTCTTCGGCAGTCAGCAATGCATCCAGTTCCTCCATGATAGGGAGGCATTCCACGGCATCTAGTGTGTTGTCCGGGATGCTGTTTTCCCTGGAGTAGAGTTGGTGTAATGCTCCACCCATCTCTCCATCTGCTTGCCTTTATCTTTGATGGTCTCGCCTGTTTTGGTTTTCAGTGGTACTGACTTGCTCTGGGTTGGACCGATGGCTTTCTTGATCCCCTCGTACATTCCACGGATGTTGCCTGTGTCAAATGATAACCGGATGCTTTTGCAGAGTTGTAGCCAGTAGTCATTTGCACAGCGTCTGGCTGTTTTCTGAGCCCTGCTTCTTGCTGTCCTTAGCGCTTGCATTGTTGCCTGGGTGGGGTGGTGTTTGTGCTTTGGTAGTGCAACACGCTTTGCCTCGATGACAGTGGTGAGCTTACTTGAGCTCGCTTCGAACCAGTCCTGTGTCTTGCCCCGTTTCTTCCCGAAGGCCTTGAGTGCAGTGCTGTGGATAGTGTCCCTGAGAGATTCCCATCTCTGCAGAGCATCCCCTTCTGGTGGGTTTGCAAGGAGAGCATCCTCCAGTGATTTGATGAACTCCGCCGCTTTGTCTGGGTGTTGGGTCTTACTAGCGTCAATGCGCTGCTTGCCTGGAGGATTGGCATAGTGCATCTTCTTTGGCTGAAGTCTGATCTTGCAGCAAAGTGGTCCCTGTCGCAGTCGGCATTCTGAAAGGAGCAAGTCATGAGCATGTTTCTTGGGTGGCGGCGTCTTGTGATTATCAGGTCTAGCTGATGCCAATGTTTCGAGCGGGGATGTCTCCAAGACACTTTATGCTGAGCTTTGGTCTGGAAGTAGGTGTTAGTGACACACAATTCGTGGAGCATGCAAAGCTTGAGCAGTCATTGCCCGTTATCATTCATGTTGCCAAAACCATACTGCCCCAGGCAGCTTGGCCAGGAGTCGTGGTTGGTGCCCACTCTGGCGTTGAAGTTGCCAAGTAGCAGCAACTGTTCCTGACTTGGGATTTCCTGTATTGTCATTGAGAGCTGATCATAGAACTCATCCTTCGCGTCTTGTGTAGAGTAGAGGGTTGGGGCATAGACGCTGACAAGGTTGACAGGCCCGTCGGACGTGTGGAGTCATAGCGAGAAAATCCACTCTGTCCCTTTCTCGCTAGGCTCCACCATCTTCAGCAGCGAGTTCTTCATTGCAAAGCCGACACCATGCTCTCTGGTTTCATCTGAGCCCTCGCCCTGCCAGAAGAAGGTATAGTCTCTCTCACGTAGGGTTTCTGATCCTGCAAGACATGTCTCTTGGAGCGTTGCGATGTCCACTTGGAGTCTCAGCAGTTCGTTGTTAATCACTGCTGTCTTGTGTGAGTCACTGATCTCCCGAAGGTCATCTGATATACCAGTGGTCATGGTCCGTACATTCCAGCATCCTAGTCTGAGTGCTGGCTTCTTTTTTTGTCTTCTTGTTGTGCCTGGTGCAGTGTTTGCAGTCTGCAGTTCGGGATACTTGTATCCCTAAGCCCCATGCACCCAGTGGAGTGGGCGGACTGTGGCGGGACAGCACCTAATTGGCTGGGGGCTGCCCAGCTTAAGGCGGGCGGTAGCTGTCCAGTGAGACGCGATCGTCTCTCCCTCTGTCGAAAGCAACCCCTGGCGCCTTGCTCTACACCAATCGAGCCCAGGCTTATAACGGGTAGTCTGCTGCTTTCCGTGTTGTGCCGTCGCGGTGAGGCAACACTGGAGTGTCCTCTCCAGGGCGCAGGCCTGGGCAAAGTTGTATGGAAGACCAGCAGTTGCCCATGCAGCAGGTCTCCCCTCTCCACACTACCGATGTTGTTCAAGGGAAAGGCAAAAGCCAATACAGCTTGGCACCAGTGTCGTCACAGGAGTTGCCAGAACGAGGTCGAAGACAACGTCGAACTGCCTTAGGGACTCCAGCTCCAGATTTGTCCTCAGGATTTACTCCTGTAGCCTTTCCCATGAGTGGATATGACCGCAAGGCAGCAGAGGTTTGAAATCAGACTTTTCCCTCTCTTAGATGGAGTGCCTTCCCAGGCTGACGAGTTCCATCTACCCAACAGGACATGTTCTTGCTCCACGCCCATCTGCCAGAGCGAGAGCGCGCCAATGGTCTCCCTGTAAGGTTTCTGGCCCCTGGGCTCCTGCATCTCCATGGCCGTGGTGCAAGAGAGGCTGAGCCGGACCGTCCCTGGGGCCGAGGACGAGGCTCAGACTGCATCGGGACACCGGCCGAGCCGCCTCACCAGGACCCAGCGAGCCGCGCCTGTGCACTGCTCATTCCATGAGTAGGCTTACGCCATTTAACAACTGAATTTCAACTTGATTTTTTGCTTTATATATCAACAGCCTATGAAGACAATACTGGATTCAAAATTTTCAAAGCTTAATCTTTATATGGAACAAGTAGGGTGTTTGGCACTAAATACTTTGGAACAAGATGCATTTAGCAATAGCCGGCTAGCTTGTCAGGGCTTGGAACAATTTGGATTTGTATAGAAACTCTTCTTTAAATTACATTACAGCAAACAAGCTGCTGTTTTTCTTTTTTTACAGTTGAATTCTTGATATATGCCAAGAAACATGTTTCTGCATTAAATTACAAGTAGCAGGAAGTGATTCAAATGATAAAGAAAAAATATTTTGGCTTAGATGACAGATATAAACAGCTCAGGTTCTTATCTCAGATCCTCTTCATGTGGGGTTAGTATAATTACTGACATAACGATCATACTCATTGATCCATAATTTGAGTAGGTTAATATCAACTGGAGGTGCCTGTAGTTATCCTGAAAATGCCCACATCAATGCTGCTTACATATAAAGACTGTTCCTTTGCTTGAAATTCATGATAATCCTCACACACTTATTCATGCATATAATACATATAATTTTTATCAATACATTTTCTTTCATCATCTCCATAATACAAACCCAAGTTGGACCCTTCACACCACATAACACAATCTTATTCTTGAAATATACAATACAGGGAATCATTCTTGATCCTGCATTAAGTAAGGACACTATAGTCAGAGATTCATGACAGGACAATAGGTTTTTCTTGTAAATGTTACCAGAAGGTAATTCTAGGGTACATTCTGGAAAAGTCAACGTGAGTGATTGTAACCTTATCCACCTTGTCAAACAGGCAGGCAGGCAGTTAAAATCATACCCTCACCCTCCACCCACAGACTGTACATCCTGCAGGTGATTATACACCAAGCAATCTTACAGTTACAAAAAAAAACACTGAAGTGATTTTCTTGGATTTCAGTACCTGGAAGATGGGAAACCCAAACATATTTATTCCTGAACATGCTGTGTACACCAATTGTACAATCCATTAAACTTCAAGCACAAATTAATACACAAAAATGTTCTTGATCTTAGGAATCAAAATGGATTTTTGGTACAATATTTACCACATATTTGTATTTTTGAAGTTTCTATTTGTTTTCTGGGGTTACAAAATTTCACACATTAAAAAGTCAGAAAATATCAGACAATTAAACCACTGTAACATGTGCAGCACACAGATTACATTTTATTACATTACTCAACTAATTTTCAGTAAATGCAGCTAAAATGATAAATGCCATACTTACACTAAATTGATCTAGTTAAGACCAATGTTCTGCGCAACTATCAAAAGGAGGACTTTGTTTGTCTTTCTTTACTAATTTAAGAAAAACAGAGTAATTATAAAACTGTTTAGTCATATACTTAAATATGCAATAGGATGTTCTGACTAACAGCATTAGTCAGATGCAGTGGATTCATTGCTGCCACAAGTTCACTGCTACATTTCCAACTTTACTATTTTGAGACTAAAGGTCTATACATTTAAGAACTAGTTTTTCTTTATTGCAAAGTATCTGAAAATGGTAGCACATTCATTATTTCTGCAGAAGGAAGTGAATACTGAGCTTTAATGCAATTTAAGAGTTGCATTAATTTGCAAGGAATGAAGAACCATACAAAAAGAAATGGCCTGCAATGTACGGAATTGCATCATTTTGAGGGTCAGCATATTCCTGACTTCCTCACCTGCACTTTGTGATTGGAATTTAGGGATGTGCTGGTGCATATCTGACCACCTGCTCTGTAGCTGGATGCAATACTGACTCAAGGGGTTGAGCTCAATCATGCTGAGATGAGCCAATTACTCATTATATCTGGCATTTTAGCATAGCACCAGCCTATCACGTTTGACTCCATTAATCTGAATGGAGTCACCAACCTGGACTGAAAGGGAGGGGCAGGAAAATTATTTGTTTATTTTGCTAAATAATAACTTTTATAAGTAAATATTTCTATGTATTAAAGTTTTAAAATAATTTTATTTTTTTCAATTGCTTCATTCCTTTCAAGCAGTGTTAAATACCTCCGTTGATCAGAGACTATTTAAACAGTTCATTGACTTCCAGCACAGTGCAGTTTCAGAAAGGCTATCAGGGTGGTCTGGGAAGACATCTCAGGATCCACTATTGAGACATAGTCTGCACTTCCAGACCGATCCAAAAGCAAGGCTGGACCTCAAGTTAAACTATAGGGTCATGCAAGATATTATCCAGATTGAGCATGATCTGACTGAATAAATGTCAGTTTTTTGAAAGTATACATTTCTTGGAATGTGGGTGGTTAGGCAAAGCCAGCTTTCATTTCCCATCCCCGCTTTCTTGAACTGATGCAGTTCTTCTGGGGATAGCAATTCCACAATGATTTTGGGTAGGGATTTCCAGGATTTAGATGGTACACAATGTAGAACAAGGGTGGTGGAGGAAATGAACATTTAGGGTGGTTGATCCTGGATGATTTATCCTGCATGGTGCTGAGCTTCTTGAGGGTTGATGGAGCTGCACTCATTCAGACAAGTGGAGGATATCATATTGACCTTTTGACAAGAGTCACACACCACAGGGTATTCGACCTCTGACCTGCTCTTGTAGCTGCAATATTTAGGTGACCGGTCTAGTTGAGACTCTGGTGTATAGTAACCACCTGGATGCTGATGGTGGGAGAATTTCCAGTGATAATGCTATTGAATGCCAATGGTAGGTGGCTAGCATCCACCTTAATAGATATGGTCATTGTCTGGCACTGCTTTATTTGCTAAGGAGCTATGATTGTTATTGATCATTGCACAATCAGCCACGAATGTTTCTATTTCTGAGCTAATGATGGAAAGAAGTCATTGATGCAGTTGTAGACAAAGTAAGTGCTTGATTGAACAACCTATATTGTGACTTTAGACACTCAGTCCAGGACCCATTCTGCAGCATACATCTTACTTCAGTTTCTTTCATTTCATGTAAAACAACTGTGTTTACTGCAATCTGCATTATGTTATTTTATAGTACAAACATCCAGTATAAAAAAAACTTCCAATATTTAGGCAGGAATTGTTAAATTGTTTTACAGTCAGGAAATTCCAAAAGCAATACCAAGTGATAGTTTCTTTTGTTTACAGTTCTGTGGGATTTTTAAAAAAATGAATAAAAAACAATATCATGCCATTTAAATGCAAACCCAGCAGTCTTTGAAATATTTAACTGTGAAATTAATTTTCAGGAGAACTGTTTATAATTCCATACCTTCTATCAGTTGATTGCTCCAGATGAAATTATCATTTGATCACAACTGTGATTTGATCTGTGAAGGGAGTGACTAATTCAAATCCTGAAAAATGAAACAGCGCTAAAGCTAGTCAGCAGCTTTTTTCATAGTCTGCTGAGGCTGTAAACAAGGTTTGCAGAGGAACAGCTGTGCCAACAGCTGTTAGGCTGTCAGTAGTATCTCACAATGTTGAATGTTATTTGAATTGGAAGTATGGTTCAGTTGCACCAGTTCATCCATTTCAAATTGCAGTAAAGCATCCCTTAGAAAAAATGGCCATGCTATTATCTCTCAATGCTGTTACATTGGTTTAGTTTGATATGCATCAATTTAATTAATGCAGATCATTATTTTTAAATAAGACAGGTATTTCTGTGAATTTTGCAACTAGTAATTATAAATTTTGGCTGATATTTACCTTGTGAAGCCAACAGAAGCATGGACATTTGAGCTATCAGAACTTTTAAGAATGGGATTTCAATATTCCATGAAAGTGGCTAAACATCTTTGCTCCCTTTGAAAATGACAGTAAGCAGCTAATGCAGTCTTAAGCACAAAATTTACTTTATAAGGGAACAGATCAAATTTGTTTATGGCAAATATATGCTTAAGTCAGGGATGTCTCTATGGTATGATTATTTTCTCTGCTGCCTTGAAAATTTTTTTTAAAGGGAAATGTGAACCAATTTCATTATTGGCATTGGTTGTTTAACTCCTTTGGCACTGCCTCCAAGGCAAGGATACAAAGGAAATCCAAATATAAGCAAGATGTTGGAAATACTCAGCAGATCATGCAGCATCTGTGGAGGGAGAAACAAGGCATGACCCAATAGGTATTGAACTGGGAGGAAGTTGTTAACAGTTCAAAAAGCTAGAGTGTAATGTAATAAGAAAGGCAGGAGTCAGAGTAGGTGAGGGGGTGGGGGGAGGGAGGCTGCCTTTGGAGTTGGGAGAGATCAAAGGTTTCCTTGAGGGATCCAGAGGGAGCACTTGTGTTCCACCTTGACAATACAGAATATAAGAGGAGCGATTTATCCTTGGGAGCTAACAGCTCCAGCCTGGAATCAGCTGCCATGAACCCTGGAGTTTTGGTTTTGCTTGATGGATTCCCATTTGCCTTTTGAGGGTTCTTCATGCACAGCCCAATTCCAGTCCTTTAATATTTAAGATTGTAAATGGGGACAGCTCAATGGGGTTCAAGTTGTTCAATGATGATATTTAACGCCACTCCATCCACCCACCCATCCTCAGATTCAGCAAGACAATTTCAAAAAAATCATTTTATCTTGAGGTACTTGATAATTTTTTTGCTTATGTCAGAGAGAAAGTTTTTTTGGAAAACAAACAGGCAGACTGGTAATGCAAGTATATAATGTGATCAAATATAAAAAAAGACTTTGGATCTTTTAAGTAAATAATTATCTGCTAGCTTTACAGATAAATTATATTTTGTGTAAAATGGTCCTCCTGTACCAAAGACAGATGGATGGTTTGCAGTAAGGTTACAAAAACTTGCACTGTTGTTTAAATTTGTTAACCTGAGGCTTGAAAAGATAATCTTTCCTAGCTTAATGATTACTTTCTCCATTACAAAGTAGCATTCCCATTGGACGTGTGAGGTGTATTTTAGTGTGTTTACATGATAGATTGTCAAGTTTTGCACACATGAATGCACAATTCAAATTTGGTCTTAAATGAACGAGCCTAATCCACCGGGAATGAGAAATGAATGAAGACACATTTAACAATAGCTGAAAGTTTTTGCAGCTGAAAATTTTCAGAACTAAGTTTGCTATTCACATCTTTAAATATTTATAACAGCTTAAAAAAATTCATTACCTGTGGATGTTACAGGCAATGTTGGCATTTATTGTCCATCCCGAATTGCTCCTGACTGAGTAGATAACTAGAGTCAACCAGGTTGAGCAAAGATGGCAGATTTCCTTCCCTGAAGGACATCAGTGAATCAGATAGGTTTCTAAACAACAAATCGGTAGTTTCATGGTTATTGTTAATGATACAAGTGTTTTAAAATAATCCTGATTAATTTATTTACATGTATATTCCCCAGCTACCATGGTGGGGAGAGTGATCAGAGTCATACAGAGATACCCATTGAAAGAGGTCCTTCAGCCCATGGTGTAGACACCAACCAACAACATCCCATTTATATTTAAAAGAGACATCAGGGACAGCTTCTTCATGCAAAGGGTGGTGCATATTTGGAATGAGCTGCCAGAAATAGTGGTTGAGATGGGAACATTAGCAACATTTAAAAGCCATCTAGATAAGTACATGGATATGAGAGGTTTAAAGGGCTATGGGCCAAATGTGGGTAGATGGGACTAGCTCACTGGGCAACACACTCAGCATGGACAAGTTGGGCTGAAGGGCTTGTTTGCATGCTGTATGACTCTATGACGACATTAATCGTTCTTTTTATTATTCTCCCCACATTCTCATGAAATCCCCTCCCTCACCGATTCTACCACTTACCACTACACTAGGGACAATTTACAGTGGCCAATTATTCTACCAACCTGAATGTCTTTGGGATGTGGGAGAAAACTGGAGCACCAGAAGAAAACCCTTGCAGTCACAGAGGGAATGTGCAAATTTCACACAAACGGTACCCAAGGTCAAGATTGAACCTGGGTCTCAGGTGCTCTTCTAGCTGTAAATCCAATAATTTTGCCACTACGGTATTCTACCCTTGCAATAAAGGCTAAATTGCTGCAAAGACGGTGCATCAGTTCACATTGGTCATGGGCTGCACTAAATTGTTTCCCAGGCCAGTTTAATACCAAATAGATGAGATGGTATCATGCAAAGGCACTCAACCTCTTAAAAGTGAAACAAACTATGATTGGCATCAACTTCATTCTGAGTAATACTGAATAGCAGAGAGAAGGAATATTGAACACTACCTCATTATTTCTCTTTTGCACTATTTTTGTAACATAGTAATTTTTACATCTTTATGTCTTGCACTGTGCTGCTGCCACAAAACAACAAATTTCACAACATATGTCAGTGATAATAAACCTTATTCTGATTCTGAAGTTTTCCCTACTTTTCAAGTGTGCAATGATTTCTCTCAAGGTCATCTCTGCCACCTTTTGTATTCCCTGCTGCTGCTAATGCCCCTCAGAACAGAGCATTGAAACACACTTATTAGACCAAAACATCTTCCAATAGTATTGGAAAGGCATCCCTTTGATGGGGTTCAAGTCCTCATGAGAATTAACCTCCAAGTTCACAGTGGAATAGTGACTTAAATAATGATCAAAGTCAGCTAGACAATCTCTTAGTTTCCCCTTCTTGGTATATAATGTGCAAGGCCTTACCAGTAAGATTCCGAGCAGCGGCAGGGTCTTGAATGATGTAATATCACTACATAGGTAGCCCAAACAAGCCATACCAAAAGAAACAACTGAAAGGAACTTTTGCTGGGTGACTAACCCACACCCCTGCTTTGCAATGTATAACCCTGCACATTGCTTTACGTGTGTTCTGACATTCAGAAACAAAGATATTCAAAATTATTTAAAAATCAATTGAGAAGACTAATCAAATAATATAAAAATAAACAATTAAATAAATTAACTAAACTCAATTGAAAAACATATATTAATTCTTACACTTATCCCTCACAGCCATTTTATTGCATTCAAATGAATGGCCTTCACTGTTCCTGTGAGAGGTCTAACCTGGCACAGGTTCAAATAAGCCATTTCCCTTTAAGTGCTGGGGAATTGTCACAATTTCATGCTCAGCCACTTGCTCTGTGAGGATTCCAATGCAGTTGGCCAAATGCCAACAAAGGTGCCACAAAGTAGCAGCAGGTTGTACCATCTACACGATGCACTTCAGCAACTCACTAAGACTCCTTCCAAACCCAAGACCTCTACCAACTAAAAGGACAAGGGCAGCAAAAGTATTGAACACCACCACCTAGAAGTTGCCCTCCAAGCCACACACCATTCTGACTTACAAATATTGTTATTTCTTCACCGTTGCTGGGTCAAAATTCTGGAACTCCCTCCTAACTGGTATACCCACACCTCAAGGACTGCAGTAGTTTAGGAAGGCAGCTCACCACCAGTTTCTCAAGGGAAATTGAGGATGCACAACTAAATGCTGGCTCAGCCTGCGAAGCACACATCCCTTGAATGAACAAAAAAAAGAGCTTGTGCGCGAATTGGCACCAAATTGGAGAAATACCATTAGTTTTATGGTAGCATTTCCCAGCAAGTTCCAACCCAATGATGCACTGTTAGAGGTTAAGACCTAACATATCAGATATTTCAATCCTTGAATTTAGTTGTCTTGTCCTTAGTTGTTGCAGGATCCTCATTATAGTATTAAAATTAATGTGGCTTTCCTTACAGTTAAGTCTAGACCTGGCTGTCTAAAAGAAAATTTCAGGATCCATGTTGCCATGTCTTTGCTTCACACTCAAATCAGAGTTAACAGTCGTATAGTTTCAACCCAGTTCTGATCAGTACAGCTATGTAGCTCATAAACACAGATAAATCCCAATTGATATACATAGGGACATGTTTTCAATATGTTGTACTATTTGTCTATTTCATTTATCAGTACTTTAGGGCATTTCTAAATGGTGTGTTGAACCTTGTTCAATTCCTCACATCAAATATTTTTCTCATTGTTATGGAACTTGACTGACGTCTAATAGCTCCTGTCTAATAATACATATGATAGGGTCATATGGCACAGAAGCAGGCCCTTCGGCCCACTGAGCCCGCACTGACCAGCAAGCACTCAGAGTGGACAGTCAGAGACTTTTTCCCAGGGCGACAATGGCTAACACGAGGGGACACAATTTTAAGGTGATTGAAGGAAGGTATAGGGGGGATGTCAGGGGTAAGTTCTTTACACAAAGAGTGGTGGGTGTGTGGAACGTACTGCCTGCAGAGGTTGTGGGGGCAGCTACATTGGGGACATTTAAGAGACTCTTAGACAGACACATGAATGATAGAGAAATGGGGGGCTATGTGGGAGGGAAGGGTGAGATAGATCTTGGAGCAGGATAAAATGTCAGAACAACATTGTGGGCCAAGGGGCCTGTACTGTGCTGTAGTGTTCTATGTTCACTCATCTACACTAATCCCATTGTTTTTATTCTCCTATCAACTCCTAGTTCCCCCCTCCTCCCCCCATCCCAACTCACCTTTACATTACAGGCAATTTACAGTGGCAGCCTACATGACTTTGGGACATGGGGAGACATCACAACACCCAGAGGAAACCCATGCAGTCTCTGGGAGAACATACAAACTCCACACAGACAGCACCGACGTCAGGATGAACCTGCTTTGCTGGATCTGGGAGGCAGCAACTATTAGCTGTGACACTGTGACACCCCAAGTAGATGCAACAATATTCAAATATGACCAAGCAAGGTAAATTTAATTTGTGGTATGGATTGTTTCTTTTCTCTGTACAACAGTGACCCTTCCATTCTGATATTCCTTATTTTTCATTCAGAGCAGCATGTCCTTCAAGTACTAGGGATACAAAATGTATGTGCAGAGCACTGGGAGCTAACAGAAGGAATCATCGATGTAGAAATTATAGTAACACTGCTGTTATAATTCATGTCACACTTTTCTAGGATGTGGTTTAGACATGTAGAATTTAAACTGTTGCTTATTTTAAACCTTGGCTCTAACAGTTGCACATGTTGGGAAATTCTGAAGACCTGCAGTACAAAGCAGATTTACAAACACTTAGGGATATGAATCGTGTGTGGATTAATTTTTTAATTATGGCTCCCCAGTCAGTCCAGATTTAATCAAACTGTCAAGGCTATTTTTGAACATTTTACATCTTGCAGCTTACAGTCAACATCCAGCAATTGCTTGCACCTGTGGACAGGTATCAGAGGGAATTTCGATTTCTCAGTTTCAGTTACAGTGTTGCTGGAGTGAAACTAATGTAAAAACATTGTATGGGTTGGATTTCCCTGGCACTTTTGATTGCTGTGTGCAGTGATGCAAGGTTTAAATCGAACATTTATGGGGAAAAAGCAGATCAATAAACTCCATTTGCTAGCTGGTATGTATCCTGTGTAGATTAAAGTCACTAAAAAATATGAGTATCCAATTGAGCCAATTGCTAAGCTTAGACTTGCTTCAGATGAAGTATTTTTTTCTGTCATCTCACTACAGTTAAAAATTGAACAATTACGCACATTTGGAATCACACCTCCCCAGTTTTAATGCAGAGTAGGCTATTGATCGAGTAAAGTTCCCTCTACTCTTCCTCGTGATGTATCCTGCAGATGCTCAATCGAGCATCCTGTCTGTTCCCGTTGTTCCTTTCCAAATTCTCCCATCATATACCATATAACTTCTGAAAGAAAAATTGCCATTTTGTTCTCAGTCTTCGGTGTGGATCTGAAGCCACAGCAGCCTTAATGAGGAATTAGGAAATTTGTTTCACGTAGAAAGTAGTGGACTCTGCCCAATACATCACAGGCACATCCCTCCCCACCATCAGTAGTATCTACAGGAGGCGCTGCCTCAAGAAGGCAACATCCATCATCAAATATCCCCAGCAAATAGGCCATGCCATCTTCTCTCAGCTACCATCAGGCAGAAGGTACAGAAGCCTGAAGTCCCACACCACCAGGTTTAAGAACAGCTACTTCCCTTCAACCATTTGGTTCTTGAACCGACTGGCAAAACCTTAATCACCACCACACTATGGCCACTCTGATCACTTTGCGCTAAAACAGACCTTGATCTATGTCTGATTTAGGTTTTTCTTGTGAATGCTGCTTATCTGATGCTATGTGCCTGTGATGCTGCTGTAAGTTTTTCATTGTAGCTGTGCATACATGTGCTTGTGCATATGACAATAAACTTGACTTTGACTTTGAAATATATCCTTTCTTAAATGAGACACAACTGTACACAGAACTCCAGGTTTGAACGCACCAACCTTCTGTTATTACAACAAGACATTTTTCTCTCCAGACAGTAAGAATTCTTGTTTGGTCATCATTGATAATTAAGTGTCCACAAGACCAAAAGACATAGGAGCAGAATTAGGCCTTTCGGCCCATCAAGTCTGCTCTGCCATTCGATCGTGGCTGATTTATTTTTCCCTCTCGACCTCATTCTCCTGCCTTCTCCCCTTAACCTTTGATGCCCTTACTAATCAAGAACCTATCAGCCTCCAGTTTAAATATACCCAATGGCTTGACCTCCGCAGCCGTCTGTGGCAATGAATTCCACAGATTCACCACCCTCTGGCTAAAGAAATTCCTCCTCATCTCTGTTCTAAAGGGACGTCCTTCTATTCAGAGGCTGTGCCCTCTGGTCCTAGACTCTCCCACTACTGGAAACATCCTCTCCAACTCCACTCTATCCAGGCCTTTCAATACTCAGTGGGTTTCAATGAGATCCTCCCTCATCAGAGAATTGTTTGTCAATTGTTGTCATCTCCACACATTTGAATCCATTGAGTTCAAAATGGAGCAAATATACATGTTGCAGCATTGGAGAAGTCTCAAATTAACATGACACATTCTGCTCCCTGCATGTGAATCTACAGGCCCAGTTTTTGCTTCAGATGAAAGCATCTGCCACTGGATTTCATAAGCCAGGCAGTGAATTTTGTAGGCCTCCTGGGAAGATTAGTGAAAAAGCTGGTACCTACTGGTACGATAAGAAGAAACGGCATCAAGTGACACATCTTGTACCAATGATACTAGGCTCAGGATCAGCAAGGGGGCCCCTTCAAATAATTTTGTTTAGACTCTTATGTGGGTCCATTGTTAGGATGCAAGTGAGGTGAGAAACCAGGATACTCCACCTGAAGCAAAGATCTTTGCACTTACTGAGTAGATAAGTCCGCTGTATAAGAAAGGTGGGAGGCAGCATAAATGAAATTACAGACCTATTAGTCTGACATCAGTGGTGGGAAAGTTATTGGAATCTATCCTCAAGGATGGGGTTATGGAATACCTAGAGGTGCAAGGCAGGATAGGTCCTAGCCAACATGATTTTGTGAAGGGAAGATCCTGCCTGACCAACCTATTGGAGTTTTTTTGAAGAAATCACAGGTAGGGTGGATAAGGGAGAGGTAGTAGATGTTGTGTATTTAGACTTTCAAAAGGCCTTCGACAAGGTGCCGCATATGAGACTGATTAATAAGATGAGAGGTCATGGAATTACAGGTAGGATAACAGAATGGGTGGAGCATTGGCTGGTTGGCAGAAAGCAAAGGATGGGAATAAAAGGATCTTGTTCTGGTTGGCTACCGGTTACTAGTGGTGTTCTGCAGGGGTCGGTGTTGGGGCCACTTCTTTTTACTTTGTACATTAACGATTTGGATGACGGAGTAAATGGTTTTGTGGCTAAGTTTGCGGATGACACCAAGATAGGTGGAGGAGTAGGGAGTATTGAGGAGACAGGAAGTTTGCAGAGAGACCTAGATAGTATAGGAGAATGCACAAGGAAATGGCAGATGAGATTCAATGTTGAGAAATGTGCAGTTGTACACTTTGGAAACAGAAATAAATGGGCAGATTATTATCTAGGAGAGAAAATTCAAAGTACAGAAGTACAAAGGGACTTGGGGTTACTCGTGCAGCATACCTTAAAAGTTAACCACCAGGTCAGATCGGTGGTAAAGAAAGCGAATGCTATGTTGGCATTCATTTCTAGAGGTACGGTGTATAAAAGTAAGGAAGTGTTGATGAGGCTCTGCGGGGCACTAGTGAGGCCTCATTTGGAATACTGTGTGCAGTTTTGGGCCCCATATCTTAGGAAGGTTGTGCTGATGCTGGAGAGGGTTCAGAGGAGATTTACGAGGATGATTCCCGGAATGAAAGGGCTTACGTATGATGAGCGTTTGTCGGCTCTTGGACTGTACTCACTGGAGTACAGAAGAATGAGAGGGGACCTCATTAGAGACATTTAAAATGTTGAAAGGACTGGACAGAGTAGATGTGGCTAGGCCGTTTCCCTTGGTGGGTGAGTCCAGGACCAGAGGGCACAGTCTTAGAATTAGAGGGTACAGTTTCAAAACAGAGATGAGGAGAAATTTCTTCAGCCAGAGGGTGGTTAATTTGTGGAATTCCTTGCCAGGTACAGTAGTGGAGGCCAGATCATTGGGGGCATTTAAGGGAGGGATAGATAGATATCTAAATAATCAGGGTATCAAGGGATATGGGGATAAGGCTGGAAATTGGGACTAGAATTTTTTTTTCCTTCCCCCCCCCATTTCTCATTTCTTTTTCTCTTTTCCCTTTTCCTTGGAGCAGACTCGATGGGCCAAATGGCCTACTTCTGCTCCCTTGTCTTGTGATCAGTCCTTGTCTACTCTCAGTGTCCCAGTTTATGTGTTCAGTGGTTCTCACAGAGCAAGAAGCTCATTTCCATAAAATTTCTCTGTAAGTGAGTTGAACTGTGCAGCAAGGAGGGCAGGTAAAAGAATGAATGAAGCTGGGTTGAGGAACACACTGCTCCATGTAGGCTCTAAGAACAATGAGGAAGCCTTGAAGCACTAAATACTAGGTCAGTGCAGCATTTACTTTATTTATACAGCACAGTAATAGGCCCTCCCGGCCCAATGAGCCCGCGCCGCCCAATTTCACCCATGTTAACCCACTAACCCCTACGTCTTTCGAATGTGGGAGAAAACCAGAGCATCCGGAGGAAACCCACGCAGTCACAGAGAGAACGTACAAACTCCTTATGGGCAGTGGCGGGAATTGAACCCCGATCGCTGGTGCTATAATAGCATTATGCTAACCACTACACTACCATGCCACCCTATTAGAACTGAACTAGCATGAAAGTGCTCGATGCTCCTTTAAAGTAGTACAGGTGAATTTTTTTTGTACTATTAAGTGCTTGTTCCTCCATGTGGGTTAACTGTACTTTTGAGATCCAGTCTGGCAATACAGACATTAATTTAGCATTGCACCTCAAATGATACCATGCTCTACCCATTCTATGCATTTCCAGCAGGTGACTGCTATGTGTACGTTAATACTCTTCAGAAAATGGCAATTAGTGACACAAATGTACATGTGTATCAGACACAAATTGGTGCTCAGATCTCAAGCAGTGACCAAATCTTATTGCACTGTTACTCCTGCCAGCAATTAACGTTGCTTCCTCACAGCTACAGAGATCCAAATTTGATCCTGACCTCAGATGCTGTCAGAATGGCATTTGCATTCAACATGACTGAGTTGGTTTCCTCTGGATGCTCCAGTTTCCTCCCACATCCCAAAAGGCATCCTGACTTCAGCAAATGACCACTTAGTGCAGGCTCTTGTCAAAAATAATTAAAAGGGAAATGATGGGCATGTATGAGAGAGAATAGGTTACTGGGGTATAGGGATATAAGGAGAGGGGAATGGAACTACTAGAAATGGGCACCAGAAGTAAAAATGCCTTATTGTTACAAGCATATGATAAATGGCTCTGTATTGTGCGTGGGGAAAAATAACAGCACAGGGCATTGTCTCGAGAAACAGATGTAGGTCTCTTTCACCAAATCTTTAATAATTTTAATAAATTTAATAATTTTAATATATTCTTTGTAATAACTAAAGAATATAAATCCAAGTTTCTCCAATCTTTGATATTATAACCCCAGTGAAAATTGAGAATTATTTGTTGCATGTTTTTAAGTCTAAAGTGTAACAGATTTTTCATCTTGTTTTGATCGGAAGAAAGGCAGGTTCATTTAAAGATGTTGGATAAGGGATAAATTGGTTTTTCCTTTGAGGAAAGATTATGTTTCTCTTCCCAATATGACAGCAAATCACAACGTAGAAAGGCTATAAAAAAGAAAGAACATTAAAAAGTTGTTCTATCATCTACCTTTCATCCTTCCTTTCATCACATGCTGCATCAAATAGCTTTGATGGAATTGTTTCCAAAAAAGTGACCAATAACATGGCACCATTTGTATTTCTTTAACGGAAGGAACGACTGCAGAAAGCAGATATGGACAAATCTGCATGTTTCAATGTAATGGGGTTAAATAAACAAGGCTAATTCAGTCATCTGGTGCAATAGTACCTTGTCTTTCACATGGGCGATGTTGAACATGAGAAATGAAGAAAAGAAGTTTTTTTCTGATTAGATTTTCCATCATTTAGATGCGGTTCCTAACACAAGCTAATTTGTGGCATGGGGTATGAACGGTAAAGTTCAAGTGACCAGATAACTAATATCAAGCATGCATTTCTTTTAAATGAGGTAAATTCTAATAAATGTATGATCAAAGAAAAAAAAGCCATATACAATGAGAAGTTTTTCTACCATATGCATCCTTGCTTGGATTGCATTCAGAGTACCTGTGTATTTCTGTGCCCTGAATCTGGGAAAGGATATAGAGTGGCTCCAGACAAAGTGGAGGGCAAATTCAGCAGCATGTCACTAGAACTCCGCTGGTTAGATTATGCAGAATTTTTACCCTGGAATATAGTAGGTCATGGGGCAGACAGTACCCTATGATTAATAAAGGGCTGGTGAAGAAATATTGACACAAAAATTGTTTTTAGTGCCCCTAATATCGTCTTATTGATGGTTACATTACAAAACAACATTTCTAGCTAAGTGCACACTGATAACACAGCAGCAAAAGTAGGCCTTTAAAGCAATTACAGCCTTTTCTGCTATTCAAAAAGTCATGGTTGTCTGGAGGAACTCAGCAGGTCAGGCAGCATCTCTGGTGGGAAATAAACAGCCGACATTTTGGGTCGAGACCTTTCATCAGGACATGAGCTTCTACCCTCTTCCTTTCCAGTCCTGATGAAGGATCTCGACCGAAAAGTTGACTGTTCTTTCTCCCCCTCTGTAGATGCTGCCTGACCTGCTGAGTTCCTCCAGCATTTTGTGTGAGTGTTGCTTCAGATTCCAGCATCTTCAGAATCTCTCGTGTCAATGGTTAATCTGTATTTTAATCACCATCTACTCCCTTAGTTTCATATTATTGGCTAACAGAAACAAATTATCTTCTGCTTTTTGAGGAAAGGTTTTCCCACACTTGCGATGCTTGTGATACTTTAGATTCTAACTTGAGTTCACATTCCACTTGGGAGACTTGAGCCCAACAATCTAGGCTGATGTTTCAGATCAGTACTGAAGGAATGCAGTGCTATCAGAGTGACATCCTTTAAAGGACATTAATGAGGGGGTCCCACCTGTTCTCAAATGGTGATAAAAGATTCCACAACATTAACTCAAGTAAGAGTGATGGAGTTCTCCCTCATTGTTCAACTAATATTTAACCTGAGCAATCTGCTAGAGGCAGATTCTCTGGCCACTATCATATTGATGTTGTGAGATCTTACTGCACACGTTAGTTGTGTTATTTCCTACTTTGCAACAGACCACAAAATGTTGACAGTAAAGCACATAGGTTGTACCAATTGTGAAAAACCTGCTGTATATAAATGGAAATCTCTTTTCTTCTGCTACTTCTTCAAATTAAGAGAGATTTTCTAACTTTGCTTCTGAGGGGCCCAAATTATGCCTTCCAGATTATTTCCCTGTCTTAGATACATCCACCAGTGAAAAAGGTAAAATAAACATTTCAAACATGAAAATAAAACAGGGACCTGTTTAAAGGAAGATCAATGTCTTGGACACCCTGGCAGTGCTGAGATAGGAATGACAGCGACTCCCTTCGGTTAAGACCTGCACCAATGTTTCAGCCCCGGGCAATTTGTGAACTATGCCGTTAAAAATAGCAATCATTTGTTTTTGACCATTTTCTTCATTGCACAAATCTCCAGGGACCTCTAAAGTCACTAATTAAATTTATGAACATTCTTTAAGCATGCAAAAATTACCTAATTGGGTTCTGAAATCAGGCTCTCAATAAAATTCACCCATGCTGTGTGCAAATTGTTGCAATGCACAAAGAAGCTTCTTGACCATGATGTTTGCAATTTTGCAGCAGGAGTCTCACTTTATCTATCCGCTATCAAGTTGGAAGGATTTACTCTCATTAGGCTATAACCTTTTATGGATTTATATCTGATTCACATTGTTCATAGTTACTGTAATTCATAAAGAGAGTTCATACTTCAATCAATAAATCTTTGAAACTGGGCAGGATGAAACTTCAACATCTTTGGCTCGTCCCTGAACTTCATCCAACAACTCATTTTAAGTTGAGAGAGCAATGATAAACACAAGCTAAAATCCTGCAATCACAAGAATTGCCTGGTAGAATAAGAGATCTACAGCATTTGTCACTGGAATTAACATGCCAAATAGGAACAAATAGTAATTTCAGAATGCCATCATGAAAAATTAAAACCCTTCATTTTTATTTTATAATACTTCAAATTCACAAATATGTATTTATGGCTGTTCTGCAATGCAAATAAGTTTAAGAATTATGTGTTGAATACAGAACTTACATTGATTGCTACGGATTATCAGAGAAACTATTAGGAAGGCTTTACAAACACTTAAACACAGCATAAGCCACAGAACCAGCCATCAGGAAGTTGAAATTAATTTTGGCAATATGCATTCTTTGTAACAGTTGATTTATTTTACTCTTTGAATGTTCTGCAAACCTGCTTCTGAATGCAGGTTGAGGAGAGCCAGAACCAGGGTAATGTTAGATCCGGAGCAGTGGGGTTTGGGAGAGATAAGGGAAAGTAGACAAACTCAATCTTTCCAGTAACTTGAGATATTAAAAAAAAGTGACCTGGAAAGTTGATCATGAGGTCATAGATGAACAAGCTTTAGGAAGACCAAGTGTGTGTCATGAAAGCGAGGAGAGGAAGCATTTCTGTTTTGTCTGGGTTTTTTTTTGGAAGTATCTGTCTTTCGTTCCTGCAGGCCGAATCTGGTTGTTGCTTCATTTAATTACATTTAACTCAACAAGTCCAAAGCAAATGAACAGACTGTCAGAATTTAAAAAAAAGACTTTCTCAGGGGAAACCAGATGTCACAAGTATTACAGAAACAGATGTATTCAGCAGATGAAGTATGGAAAAATCAAGAGCACTAACAAAAATGAGCTGTCCAATTGTAACAGGCAGTTTAATTTTTAAATGGAAGCCACAGCTTTAAACATTACAATGTCATTGCACTTTTCCTTAGTGTTTCCTTCTTATTATAAGTATATAATAGAATGATTCCAAGCAAGTTTTTTTTTAAAAGACCCCAACACACTTCTCATCTGCTGAGATTTCCCCCATTTATGGTTTGGATATTTATAATTATGATCAAGAAACAGGACACTAATTTGCAAAATTTTTTTGAATACCTCCAAAGCAAAATTTAGTGTAGGCTATAACCTCTGCCTTATCTTGCTATACTTAGTGAGGCTATAATCTTTACCTCATCCTGCTATAGTGCTTTTATATTGTTGGTTCTCGTCTGGTTCTGTCACATTATATTGTTGGTTCTCGTCTGGTTCTGTCACATTTTTCTTCTTTGTTTTTTTTCTCTCATGTTGATTCACTCCATCTCTGTGCTTCTTGTATTCAGCATACAGCTAACAATATTTTTAATGAACATCCTATTTGAGGTCATCAAGAATGAACATTAACAGTTTACATGTGACACATTGATGCCGAATGGGGTTATGCAGGAAAGGAATATAGAAAGGGAGATACAATCAAATTGAATCAGGAATAGACAGAAGGCTTTCCACTGATAATAGCCAATGTAGTATTGGACCTAAAAAAAAAATGAGAAAGGCAAGTCTGTCTCCTAATTGCTGGTTATACAAGTCATAGAGATAGGCCCTTCAGTTCACGATGTCTGTGCCAATCAAGTACCCATCAATTCTAATCCCATTTTCCGACACTTGGCCAGCAGCCTTCTATGTTCAAGTTGATTCCAGAGCTTGTCTTAACTGTTGTGACAGTCTGTCTCCACCACCCCTTCGAGCAGTGTGTCTCAGATTTCAAACTCTCTCTAGGTGGGGAAAAAATAATTCCCACAGATCCCCTCATTTAAACCTATACCCCCTGCCTTTAAACACCTCTGCAATGAGGAAAGGTTTCTTACCATCTATCTGGTCTACTTTGCTTGGAGTCAAATTTAAACCATCAAATCACATTTTTAAAGCAGAAAAAATACTTCAAGATGGTTCTTAAAGGTGAAAGAAAAAACATGAAGCTGAGCTGAAAACAAAACTTTACAATGAATGACGAAAGTTTGGTCCTGCAGGTGGATTTTAAAAACTGGCACAAGGCCCCTGGGAAAAAGAGGCCTTGATTGCTTGTTATCCCAGGTATTCAACGATACAAGAATGATACAAGAATGATACAAGATCTCAGCACGTCTAATCACTCTGAATATGCAGTTGGCATAGGAAATTGAAAATAATGGAACTCAAGTCAAAGGAAATGATAATTAAACCAAAGTCCGGTTAGATCTGTCTAAACTTTGACCACTGAATCAAGTAAAGGTCAATGGGACAGAAAAGCAACCTTCAAATACTGAAAGCAGTCCAGAGAGTAGCTGCAGAAGTGATCCCCTGTATCTTCTGATGCAGGTGCAAGGGAAGTTTGGACCATTAAAAAAGAGATGATTTTTCTTAAACAATGTCAGAAACTAAATGGTGAACTAAAAGGTAAACATAAAGCTACACCACAATTGTAGATGCATAGAGTCCAACACAAAGATCTTCTGTATAGAAAAGTGGGGGCAAAACCCTGGAATAATTTAACAAATCATTGGATGCAGTGATGAGAGAAACTGCAAAGCTTTTCTAAATTGGTGAACTTTCACTGACACAAGTGGGCTGAATCTAACACAAGTGGGCTGTGGTTAGTATTGCCACTGGTGTAGGGAAAAAGGTGGAGCAAGAAGAAAGATCATGACGTTGAAGTGCAAAATTGTCAGGGAGACAAAGTAAATAAGAAAGTAAATATATGCAACTGAATAAGAACAAAAGCAAAATAATTTTTTATTAACATTGAAGACAGATTAAATACATTATGAAAGTACCATTTTACTTCTTTTCAAAATTCATTTTTTGAGTTACACATGTTTGCAGAGATATAATCCAATTACCCTTTACAAACTTCAGTCTGAACTCTATCAAAATGTGACAGCATTCTTCTAAAAGCCATTTGAACTGTTTTAAGTCCAGGCAGCCTGAGAACTGACAAGAGCACTGCCTGTCTTCTTCTCAACATAGCACTCCTTTTTGGTGAAGAAATAAAGGGTGTTACACGGCAAGGTTTTAAAGTAGCATAGTTTTTATTCCCAGTACTTTACTGTTAACTTTTATGTTGAGGAGTGACATTTTTTCTCTCTCCATAAACCTAAAATTCTCCTGTGATACTCTCCTGGGAAAAGATAGTGACTTTCAATTCAGATCCTTAACAACTTTGTTTAGCAACATGCTTCAGATCTTTGACTTCATCTCCAAAGGTAAAAATAAAAGCTTAGACTTCCATTCATCTAGTTATAGCTTTCAGATGAAAAGTTGTTCAACTCAGTTGCTCAACTCAAGTGAAAATAAAGGGACTCTAAACTTTGGAATCAGAAGGAAACATACATTTTTTGAAACCCAAGAAAAACTTTACTTTCATTAACCATCTAGTGGAAGTCAGACTGTCTGATGAGGATTTTATATTTATGTTCTTAATCATCTACATTTGTAGCCAAATTTTAAATGTCTATAAAACCATCAATTCCACTGATTTCATCATTTTAATTAACATACTTATGCAATCAATTTCATTAAAATAATGGTAGAACTTTTTCAAGGCTGCTGAGGAGAGGTAATTCAGAGAAATAAATTACTCCAGACTCTCAGCAATGAGTTTTGAAGAAATCTCCATTCATGCCTTAAGTCAAAATACACAGGCTTCTAGTCAACTGACTTCTAGGATAATTCATTGATAGGGAAACAGAATTTTTCATAAGGGTTAAGAAATTATTCCTAATTCCAATTGAAAGAAAACATCCACAAGTGGATGTTATCTCTATTTAATCGTCATTAGTTTTAGCAGAACCACCAAATTGATATTTAAAATGGCTGGCACTAGCTCCCTCACCCTCCCCCCCCCCCCACCATGTTAATGAGGAAATTATTGGTATAAAGATTCTCATCCAGGTGATGGAATCTTAGCTAGGTTGGAATTTTGCTGTTCAATGCTGTTAAAAGTCGTAAAGAATAATGCTCTATCACATGTTAACTTTACCACTTAGTGAAGAGAGAACATTCAAGCAATTAGATCTGAAGTAAAAGTTTTTATTCTGATATATGTAATTGTTGCCTCTCAAGCCAATAAACCAAACCATGGTACTGATCAGGTAATCTATACCGAGATAGAATGAAATTCTTACTCTGCAGACTACAGACTAAATCCATTTAAGCCAGTGTCATACAGCACAGAAACAGGCCCTTCGGCCCACCATGTCTATGCCGCTCTTGCACCCATCTACACCAATTTCATTTACTTGCTTCCTTTTCTGCTTCACCTTGCCGTGTCCGCACCTTCACGTTGTTGTGTCCACTTCCAATCCCTCTGCTCTCCCTGCGGCCGATTGCTGTTGCGCATTTCTTGGTTAGACGCCGCTTTCGCTCGGTCCATCCCTGCTCCCTGTTCACTCGACACGGTCCGGTAGGCCATCATCCTTCCAGGTCCGCTCCTACCCCACCGGCACCTTTACCCTTTTAGGTCCGTATCCACCCCTCCCGACGTCTTCCTTCCACGTCTACTCTGGCTCCACCCCACCGCCACCTGTCTCCTTTTAGGTCCGCATCCAGCCCAATGTCTTCCTTTCAGGTCCGCGTGTACTCCAGCCTGCCTTCACACTTTTGGGTCCGCACCCATTTTACCAGAGCCACTGCGAATCGCCCTGCTGCCCGCTCCTGGTTCACTCTCACGTCGGTCCGCGACTCGGCTTTTGTGCCTCACCCCACCTGCTGCGTGGGTCGTCGCCCCCACAATCACCTCGCTCTTCCCGCTTCAACCCGCAGCCGATTACTGTCGCGCTGTCCTTGGTTTCTTGCCCCCTCGCTTTCTCCATCTGTTCACCCTGCCTCCTCCCGCCCGGTCCCCCACCCAGGTCTGCCCGAGGCCCCGCCCAGGTCCGCGCCCACCCCGGGCTCCCACCCTACCGGGGCCGCACTTGGCTCCGCACCAGGCCCCCACCCTACCGGGGCCGCGCTCGGGTCCGCAACCGGGCCCCAACCATGCCGGGGGCGCGCCCGGGTCCGCAACCGGGCCCCAACCATGCCGGGGGCGCGCCCGGGTCCGCAACCGGGCCCCAACCATGCCGGGGGCGCGCCCGGGTCCGCCCGGGCCCCACCCCCACAATCATCCTGCTGCCTCTGTGCTTCTCCCTATCGCCCACATCGTCTGTGTCCCCGCAGTTCACTCTTGCTTCGCTCTGCCTTCTCAGCTTGTTCATGCTTCACCCGACCTGGCGCGCTGGCTTGTCGCCGTGCACCTCTTCGCGTTTCGCAGTTAACCCCCAATCACTCCGTTCCCCCTGCTTCAGCCTACGGCTGATAACTGCTGCACATTCCTTGGTTAGTCGCCCCTTCTGCTCCTGGTTGATTCTTAAAATGAAACTTAGGAGTTGATGTGGGCCAGCCCTCACATTGATTCAGTCCCCAGTCTCAGCCCAAATTAAGATAAGGCCTCTGCAACAGATTGCATAATTTTATAATTATTTCTCCTGCTTCCACTATTGTTTTCCACTATTCTTGTACCCCTTTTATTGTTCATGAAAAGTGTAATTTTGAAATAATGTGACTTTTCCCCATATTTAAATACATATCCACATCAAATTTATTCAGTGGCATAAAACCTTACAACTTTTGCAAATATTTAACAATGACGCAATTAAGTTAACACATTTGCAGCCAGTTCAATTTGTGTATATATATTACAGAATATGAGTAAAGACAAAGATAGGGGTGGGATTGGTAATGCAACATCTAGGTTCACTTCTGCAATTCAAAAAGGAATTCAGCGTTTTTAAGCTCAAATATAAAAATAGAATCATCAATGGCAATTCAGTCAACTCTCAATCATTACCAAAGTGATAGAAGGTATCATCAACAGTGCAATCAAGGGGTACTTATTCATCAATAACCTGCTCACTTTGGATTCCACCTAGACTCCAGACATCATTACGACCTGGGTTCAAGCATGGTCCAAAGAGGTCAAGACGGTATTTAATTGTGACAAGAGACCTTTGTCAATGGGCAAAAAAAGCTAAAAACATTCCCAGGGTTGGACTTGTACGTTCCACAAAGGAAAATGGTAATGGTTGAAGGTCACATATACCAACCCCGGGACATCACTTCAGCAGTTCCTCTGCCCGGTCATTTGGGCTCAAGCATCTTCAGCTACACCATTAATGATCTTCCTTCTATCACAAAGCTCAGAACTGGGGATGTCTGCTGCTGATTGCACAATGTTCAACTCCTCAGCTAATGAAGCAGCTCGTATCTGTTGGCAGCAAGACTTAGACAGCAATCATTTACTGGCTGAAAAATGGCAAGTCACATTCCTGCCAGAAAACTGCCAAACATCGAGCATCTTCATCAAAAGAGAATCTAATCACCCACTACTGACATTACCATTGCCAAGTCTACCACCATCAATATCTACAGGGTAACCAATGACCAGAAACTCAAGTGGACCGGCCACATAAATACATTGGCTACAAGAGCAGGTATCCTGTCATGAGTAACTCAACTCCTGACACCCTAAAGCATACCCACCATCTACAAAGCACAAGTCAAATGTGACAGAATGACTTTCTGTTGCTTGAATGGATGTAACTCCAACAAGTTTAAGAATATCCAGAACAAAGCAACCTGCTTTGGAACCCCACCCTACACCTTAAACAATCTTTCCCTTCACCACTGACATACCATCTACAAACTGTGTTTCTGATATTTGCCTAAGCTGCTCCCACAACACCTCCCAAGCCTGTGACCACTCTTACCAAGAAGGACGTGGGCAGCAGATGTATGGGATCACCACCACCTGCAGTTTCACCTCCAAGTCATACACCATCTTGACCTGGAAACACATCACTCCTTCATCACTGTTTCTAAATTATGCAACCTCCTACTCAAACAGGATTGGAGGAATACCTTCTCCAAGAGGACATCAGGGATACAAAAAAGGTGGCTCATCCTGACCTTCTCAATGACAGAGTCATACAGCACAGAAACAGTCCCTTCAGTCCATGCCAACCAAGATTCCCATCTAAGCTAGTCCTATTTCCCCATGTTTGTTCCATATCCCTCCAAACCTTTCCTATCCATGTACCTGTCCAAATATCTTTTAAATATTGTTCATGTACCTACCTCGATCACTTCCTCTGGCAGCTCATCCCATATACTGACCACCCTATGGGTGAAAAAGTTGCCCCTCAAGTTCCTCAAGCTCCTCTCACCTTAAATGTCAATTATGAATTGAGTCAATTAATTGTGGCAGGCACGGTAGTGTAGGGCAGGCACGGTAGTGTAGCGGTTAATGTAATGCTATTACAGCGCCAGCAAGCCGGGTTCAATTCCAGCCACCATCTGTAAGGACTTTGTACGTTCTCCCTGTGTTTGTGTGGGTTTCCTCCGGGTGCTCCGGTTTCCTCCCACATTCCAAAGATGTACGGGTTAGGAAGTTGTGGGCATGCTATGTTGGCACCGGAAGTGTGGCAACAATTGCGGGCTGCCCCCAGAACACTCAGTGCAAAAGATGCATTTCACTGTGTGTTTCGATGTACATGTGACTACTAAAGATATTAGATATAAAGATATTAACCTTAATAATGACAAATAAATGCCAGCTTTGCTAATGATGTTTGCCTGCCGAGAAATGAATAATTGATTTAAAAAAGTCTTCAAGGGTGACACTGATCCCCCACCTGCTTCAATTTTCCACCCCACTCCGTCTGACTCCTTAATGTCTGACTTTCTACATTGTTCCACTGTTCAATATAAGATCATTTTCCAAGCTGGCACATTATAGCCTTTTTATATTCAAAAATGAATTCAACATTTTTAGATAAATGGTCATTCCAGTCTAGTAAATCGCAATTCCAGCACTCTATTTATTTTCTCTCTCACCTTCTGGTATTTCTGATTTCAGTCTCTCCTCCTGGTTACACCTCCTCCAGACATAGTCTTTGTTATTCACTAGCTTTTACCCACCTCCCTTCAGCCAACAACACCACAACATTGTTCAATCTCTCCTGGTCTCCACCCCACCACAGACCTTTCCCTTTGTTCTCTCTGCCCCTTCCCTCTTGCTCTGGAACTTGTTTCTATCACTAATTTTCCCCAATTCTAATGAAAAGCCATGTATCTGAAACATTAACTCTCTTTCTCTTTCCACAGTTGCTGCTTGAACGACTGATTATTTCTGGCATCTTCTGTTTTTATTTTACTTTCCAGCAATATTTATGTCACATTCATCCTGAAGAAACTGGAGTAATTGTGCTGAAAGTGTAGAACTATTCCCTTTCACAAGAGGAAGACAATAAATCGGATCTTATGTTTTCTTTTTGATAAAATACTTTTCGTGAAACCCAATTTTGAAAATGGAAAAATTCAAGGTGCTGGCAGTTTTTCTTGCACTGACAGACCTGTTGTGCTATAAAACTACTTGAGTCCAATGTCAGGATTTTCTCGCATGCAGAATAAAGCAAATTAGAATATCACTTCTTCCAATCTAGTGTACTGCATTTGGTGCTCACGTTGTGGTCTCCCCTACACTGCAGAAACCAAATGCAGACTGGGTGACCTCTTTGCAGAACACCTCCATGAAGTTGACGGGGATGATACTGAGCTGCATTTGGTCTGTCACTTTAAGTATCCATCTCACCCTTATCCTGGCCTCTCTGTCTTTGGCCTCATACACTGTTCCAGTCATGTCCAATGTAAACTTGTGGAACAGTGCCTCGTTCTTCTATCCAGGCATGTTGCAACACTCAGTACTAATTCATTAATTTCAGATAAACGGCCTTTCCAGTTTGCATCAGAATTGGCCTCTTCTGATGTGGTGTCATTGCTTGTAATGTTCACTCAGTTTGCCTTTCTCCACAAGAACATAAGAAGACAAGAACACAAGAAAATAGGAGCAGAAGTAACCAGCTGGTCCTCCAAACCTGTCCTGCCGTTTAATATGATCATGGGTGATGAATCCTATGCCCAACTCTTCCGCTGTGCTAGATTGCAATAGCCATCAATCCTCTAGATGCTATCTGATCTACTGAATACTTCCAGCTTTCTCTGTTTATTTAAGGTTTCCAGAATGTGTTGTCTTCAGTATCTCACAGTTCCAGAATTGATTAATTCATTCTCTCTACTGCCCTCATTCATCTCCCTCTATTTACACTTCTCCAACTGATCAGCAGTGATTAGCAGACATCCACCACCCTCTCTTAGATGGCACCAACAATATGAGATGAGATAAGATGAGATATCTTATTCCAGTCGACAGGATAATCTTGGCTCCACCCCAACACAGACATTCCTTTTGTTCTCGCCACCCCTCCCAGTAACTTCAAGCACATTTGTTCTCTCAGTTTTCCATTTCTAATGAAATGTCATTGACCTGAAATATTAATTCTGTATCCCTCACCACTGATTTTTCCTGGTCTACTGAGTAGTTTCACCATTTTTTCTGTTTTTATTTCAAATTAGAGCCGAGTATGAACGATGGGCTCGATTTGATGTTTTAAGTGAAGTATGATATAAATATATATCAGGCCAAAGGCTACATCTTTGGTAGCTATTAGGAGCCAAAATACTAGAAATTACTTATGAAAGTGCTGTAATGAAGTGTCCATTTTCTTCCTGGAAAGATTGGTAGAATGGTTGAATAACAACCTTCATTTGAATTTATCTCATGAGTTTGCAAAACAGGTGGCAGTTTCCTCCTCTAGAGATCACAAAGGTGGTACAAAACCCTTTTTTGCACTCAAGTGCAATATAATGCAATTTATAATCAGTGATATTCCTTTCTTATTTATGACTGCAGACAAGACCGTATTCTCAGGTGAAAAATGCTCAAGTCAGTCACAGACAAAATTCTAACCTTGCTCCAATTGAAGGTTTGTCCACTGTCATCAGGATTGAAACCACTTGAAAAAATTAATCACTAAATTAGGCAACAGCAATAAAAAAACTGAATTGCTAATCTAAGAACCAGCATTGTCCAGCAATTGCCTTATTTGAATCTTGTCTTAAATTCCCAATAGCTTTTGTATAGAAATATTGAAACATACACACGTAGAGAATAGGAAGAGGGGTAGGCCATTTATCCCTTGCAGCCTGCTTTGCTATTCAATATAATCACTGCCATCTTCCGTCTCAAAATATATATTTCTGCCCTCTCCCCATATCCTTTGATGCTTTGTGCACCCAGGTATTTATCTATCTCTTTCTTAAAAATATTTAGCTGGCCCTCTGCAGTAGTGAATTCTGAGTGAAGCAATTTCCCTTCCTTCTAAGTCCTAAATCCCTGCCCTTTATCACGGGGTATGTTAATTCTGATTTTAAAGTTCATTTTAATCTATAAAATCCTAAGAAAAATTTCTTGAATGGTTTTCTTCCTTTATTGCTCTTCCTCCCATATTGAGAAATAGACATATTGAGAACGGCAGATTTCCAGAGCTGTATATTAGTAGCAGTTTTTTGTGTGTAATATGTGCAACAATTGTTTATGAGACTATCATCCAAGAAGACACTACTTATAACCATCACACTGATCCTTCTTTGTATACACAGTATTTTAATATGCTATTCCACTAGGGTTCAATCAAGAGTGAGAGAAAGTGAGCAATTTTATTCCCTGGCTCAGAGAAATGGGGACTGATTTCAGTGCTGTTACTGCTGCCTTGGTTCAGGTTAATTAAATCAACATTTATAATGAATCAAAACAATTTCCTGATCATTATGGTTCAGTACCATAACAGGTAATATATTACTTCCTAAACCAACAAGGAGCTATGTGTAAAAGTTTATGAATCAGCTGAATAGTATGCTGAAAAGTTTTATTGGTTGCATTTGCTTACGTTTGTACTTGTTACTGAATATCAAAGATGAGGGAGTCAGAAACTTTTGGAACACTTGAAAATAAGCTGAAAAGTAACAGAAGTTTTTATCTTGTCTGTCTGACAGCCTGATTCTTTTTCTCACAATACAGAGGGAAGGAGGTTTTTATTTACATTTCAAAAATATTACATTCAGCATGATATCAATAATAAAAGAGAAAATGAAAACCTGTTATTGCTAATACATGATTAATGAGCATTCAGGCAAAATTTTCCCTGTTAAACTAGAGGTGACCATGTGCAACTAAACTCTTTTTTAGTGTGACTCTTCAGTGTAATTTTGTTGTTGTTGTTGCATGAACTAGCCGATCTTTGAAAGGAGAAGGATATCTGAGATTACAGCCTCTACTGGAGATAATACACCCAAACCAACATAAACCATCTGGCTTTTCAGCTCTGCTGCTCACTGAACTGAGCAGCATTCTACTGGACCACAAGAATAACAAGAACTGGTGTAAAATCCTGATGTACTGCTCTGCTGTAAATGTAATATCCTATTTTAAAAAAATCACAGAATGTAGACGTTTTAGAAAGCCAGAAATATCAAGTTCTATTCTCCATACAATCTACAAAAGCAGACGATGTAAGTTTTTTTTTAAAAAATTTGAAGTTAAATACATTATCTTGATTTTCATGCTCAGAACCTGGTTTCATGTAGAATGACAAAACTTTTAAAAATAATATCATTATTTCATAAGGTAGAAATTGTGCAGTGGGTGAGGCATTAGTCTTCAAATTCAGTTGAGTAGAAATTTGTCCTTGGTCACCGAGCGTAAAATAGTAGTGCATGTGTTTACTTTAGTCTGCTGCTGAAATTCAGTTCCTTTGTGATGAAAGGCATATTTCATGCTGGCTGTCTCTCTTAATTAAAGATTGTCTCTTATTTTCTGAGGGTAGATTAATACCATCAATTCTCCCGAAATCCTACAAATATTTCAGTGGCCATTTTCAAAGTAAATCATAATGATGGAAATACGCCATGCAATATATGGTACAGTAATAAACACATTATCATTGCAGAGTAACAGTAATGAGCATCATAATCTTCTTGGTGACAATTGTTAAGGCAATAGAGTGAAGCTTGGAACTTAAGGGCTGACATGGCCTATTAAATCATATATGAAAGAAAATGTTAAAAACACAGCAACATTTCTTTCACACCATCCTTCCCCTGCCATATACATTGCAGCTGAAGCAAGTGACCTGGCTTTAACAGAAAGAAGTTACTAGCATAACTATAAATGTCTTGACACTGAAAAATCTCTTGGAGTGGATAGAAGGCAGACAAGAGAGAACATTTAAAACAAGGCCCAATCCGCTATATGATTCAAAGCCCAGTCCAACACACATCACTTGAAATATCTTGCCCAATATCCAGCATGGGTTACATTCCATAGAAACTCTTGGTCGAGGATCATGAGGCTGCAGGTTTCTGAAGAAGAGGTTAGATAAATCCCACAAAATAATCTCACCTATAATTGGATGCAGTTATGATTTCTTTACTTTGTGTTAAAATAAATTTACGGTTAATTGAACAACACCTGGTTTCCAAAAATGCAAAATATGCACACTATTTGAATTTGGATTGATAATGACTTATGAACCACATTAGTGCTGCCTGTGGTGGATATAGTCAGCAGTTTGTGTGTCAACTTCAAGGCAGTAATTGCAGATTTTATTTAATGCAAGTTAATTGCTGAGATTTACCAGGTGTGTCTGTATAATGCCAAATCTGGACGGCTATGAAATTGACAATTAAATTGTTTTGATCTGTGCTGTGAATTTACATTGCCAAATGACACGATGGGAAAACAAGTTTGATCGATTGAGATGTCAGCTAACACAGAAAAAATGAGTTTTGAAAGATTCAATACTTTCTATCAAATTTTCCTCTGTTCATTTCCAGAAGTTTTAGCAGCAAAATATATCTAATACCAGCTGGCACTGAACTGTGGAAATTTATATTATACAATGTCAATCAAACTGAAAGAGAATAGGTGTTTTACTTCAACAAATTGTAAGTTGTAGACTTTTTAAAAATTAACAAAAAAAATGAGGCTTTTCTTAATTTTCTTTTCTGCCTCTGTTCTTTTCTTTCCCTTTATACCCATTTTTGGCCTTGCTGACAGACTTTAAAGGTGAACCACTTCATTACCTTGCAGGCTGCCCTCAGCACATTCTCAGTAACAAAAAAAGACACATTTCACGGTGTGTCTAGATGTACATGTGACTAATAAATAAATACCTTAATATCTTCTCTTACCTTTTGGTGAAGGTACTACCACAATGAGATTCCCTATATAATTAGTTTTTAGAGTTGCAATGTGCTGGGAAATGCTGATAGCTCTGCATGGAACTCTCATCAATTGCCCATATAAGTGCCAAGAACATTGGAATTCCCAGAGTGGAAGTCCTGAAATTGCTGCACAATCATTGACTTCCTGGCTGCACAAAGTTAGACCTGCCACAGGAACATCAAGGCCATTAATTTGAATGGGGCAAAATGACTGAGAGGAACAAGTAACAACAAAAAAATTAAGGTTAGTAGAGTGAATCATGTAGGGGCAGGTTACAATGTTCTGATGTAACTATATTGCACATATAGTACAACTGAATGGGGATGAACATAATTTTTTCTAGGTGATCACATTTGCTAAATGTTTAAATTATTTAAATGTGCTTTTGAATTCTTTAATGTTTTATATATGTTTTAATTTTAAGGTTTTTAATAGCTTCATTATTTTTACTGTTGTTGTATACTTAACAGATCTTCATATGTCTGACAGTTGGCCAAGCTGGGGAATGGTTTAGTCAGGTTTTTTCTTAGCTGTTCATAGGTGGGGCTTAAACTGGCAAGTATTATGTTGTTCAAGGCTCTGCTACCGCACAAGACCTCACTATTTTGGATTGGAGCAACTTCTGTATAGTGGCAGAATCACAAAAGACAATTTTATACTTACCGCATGTGTTTGTTCTAGATGATTTCAAGCTCCTTGAAAGCTGTTGCAGCTGTACTCATCTGGGAAAGTCTATCAGATTCCATCATGCTTGAGGATATGCATGATCAGGGGGTGAATAACTTGCCACAGATATCCTCCTCTGATCTGTTATAACCACAATATTAATGTGGTTGGTCGTGTAAAGTTTCTAATGATTGACTTTCTAGATAGTGATGGTGGGGTACTTGGAGATAGCAATACTATTGTATCTCCAGGGGAAGTGGTTATACTATCTCCCTGTTGGAGATTGTCATCATGTAGCATGTCTCTTACTTGCCACTTTTCAGCCCATACCTAGATTTTGAATAAGTCTTTCTGCATGCAGGTATTAACCAATAAGGACTAGGTCATTAACCAAGAAGATGCAAATCAAATTGAAAATGGTACAGTCTTCCACAAACATCCCACTTCTGACCTTAACAGGGAAGGAAGAACACTGATGAAGTGGTTGAAAATCATTGGACCTAAGATACTGGCTTGAGGAACTGCTGCAAGGATAGCTTACGGCTGTAATGATTAATCTCAAATGACCTCAGCCACCTTCTATATATGAGATATAAATCCAGCCAGCACAGAGTTTTCTCTTTGATTTCAGTTTTACCAGAGTTACTTGACACCACTTTCAATCAAAAGCTGTCTTATGACAAGGGTAATCATGATCACCTGAGTGAGGAGCTAAATGCTTATATCCAGATTTACAGCAAAATTGGGAAGAGATCTGGAACTGGATGGTTCCAGCAAAACCTGCAATGAGTATCAGTGATTGGGTAAGTAGTGAATCAGGGTTGCTTGTCAGCATTATCAAAGTCAACTTAAATCACTTTGTTGCTAATTGACAGCAGATTGATTGGATAGTAAAATTAGAGTTGTCCTGCTTTATTTGGACAAGTCGTACCTGGGAGTTTTTCCATATTGTCAAATAGATGCTGATTTTGTAGCTGTACTAGAACAGCCTGGTAACAGATGTAAACAGTTCTAGGGCACAAGTCTTTGGCAATGCAGATGAAATGTTGTCTGGTTCTATTGCTTCTGTTTTATCCAGTGTTTTCAGACATTTTTGATAGTGCATGGAGTGAATGTATTAAGCTGAAAACAGGCTTCTATAATGGCAAGAACCTCAGGAGGAAGCTGATAATTCAACCAGTTGACAATTCTGGCCTAGGGTTGTTGCAAATGCTTCATTTTTATCTTTTCTGAGATATCTTTTCTGGGATCCCCTATCATTGGGATTATGTGACATTTGCTGGGCACCATTTTATGATGCTAGTTTGTTTTTATTTAGGTTGTAAAATGAACTGAATTTAAGTTTCCTTGCCATTATGCTTCAAACTCATGTTTCCAGATCATGTCTCTGCATTGCTAGCCCAGTAAGTCAATCACTATGTGACTTCACAAAATGCAACACTGTAAGGAAATTTGAACCCATTATTATTTCATCTCTAATAATGCTAATTATTGAGTGTTAAGATATTTATTTGGGGCAACTAGTTAGTAGCACTGTGGTCTAAGCAACTTCCAAATGCTGAGGTTGTGACCCCACCCATGCTGCACAAATGTTCTACTGCGTGGTAATTTACTGTATTATTTTGGCAAGGAGCAGCCCTGCCCTTTTCACAGGCAAACATGAAATCTTGGAGGTTGGGACTCTGGCTATTTCAGCACACAGCAGACTCAAATATATAAACTGCTGTCAATCGATATCAAGTTACCTCCCTCAACTTTCAACATTTAGAATCTGCACTGAGAATATTAAATAAAAAAAGTGGATTTCAAATTATTTTTCCTATTTCTTTTTCATCCAAAGCTATAGAAGCTGTTTTCGAGAAAATTTTTGAAAAAGTCTTATTGCTCAATTTGTTATCTGAGAATTTTAGCATTTTGATCTGTGCAGTTATTTCATACTGTGACTCATCGTATTGGTAAAGGTTGTAAATTCAATTTTGATCAATTGTCTGGGTCACAATTTCCATACTAGTTTTTATATTCCAAGTCCTAGAAATATTTATTATACTGGTTCAATGAAGTCCAAATTTTGTTCTCTATGCATCTAAATATTACCTTGGAAAAATTGATGAAATGGAAGGCTGGTTATCAGATTACTCCAAATGCTAAAGCAGTGTATTCTGACTGTGCAATCATCAGATCTAATGCAGAGATCTATTTCAAATTCATAAGTCACATGTGATATATATAGGCTTCCCTGGATAATTATCTGAGAATTAATTCTAGCTTTTGACAAGTGAGATGAAATGATATCTGCTTAAACTAGATTTGATGTTCACTAACTGCATGAAACTTGAGCTCTTTAATGGCCAAGAATATATGTTGTTTTCTGCAGCCTTACAGAATCTGTTCAGGAATGTGCCCTACATGTCACTGATTGTCACTGAATGTTAAGAACTGTTGGTCCTTCAGTTGTAACATGACATGAAAGTAGTGAAAAGAAGGATGAAAAGTGACAACATTATTAAACCTCATGTAAAGGGTGAACTGTGATAATGCTGAAGAGAGGTATTCCTCAGAAATTTGAAGTCATAAAAAAGGAATGATCAGCATTGAGTTGAACTATTTCTCATTCATGCTCAGGTATATAATTGATATTATGGATTGCATTCCTGATATTTGGAATGATGGCAATAATGCCAAAAAAATGGAAGTTTAATTAATCTCCATAGAGTGGACCATGCATTGCTTTTATAGGAATGGTAATTCTTCCTATTAATAAAATCTGAACATTATGATTTCAATGACCTTTTCATTGACTCAATGTAATCCTGCTGCTGTTGATTAATATTTAGAAAAATAAAACGGAATAAATCCTGACCTGTAGTATCACAAGAGCTATTTAACAAGGGTTATTTTTCCTACAACCACTGGAGAGTGATAACACATTTGGCTTCTGTCTGGTATTACTGACTTATACCAGTGCAGGGAACTGTGAATGAACAGGAAAGCCATTTGTCGGTTGTGAATATTTATAACTGGAAGTATGAGTGACTCTGCTGAAAGCAATGAGTGGAACATCTGGTATCAGCAAGTTAAATTAGAATTGTCAGGCTCATGTTTCTGGCTGAAGTTTTGCAATAATAGTCTCATACTATTCTTTGTCATCTGCTGTTAACAGCTCAGGAACTCGTATATTGTTTAATTCCTTTGAAAATGCTGCAATATTTGCATGTTTTCTTTGTTTCTTTCACCTTTCTGTTAGCTGAAGTTCAGTAAAAGAAGTCTCATTGTTAAAGGACATAAGTTCATGTCTCACACTGGAGATTTGAGCATAATATCTATGTTGACATGCCAAGGGGGAATGAGGGAATGATGTATTGTTGCTTGAAAGGGATTTTAAAACAAGAATCCATCTTTAAGTGGACTTGGATGGACTCATAACATCCTTTGAAAAAGAGCACAGGATTCCAACAGTTATCCTTCAACATTTACTAACGAAAAAAAATCAGGAAACTTTGTCATTTTCAGATTGATGTTATTGAATGGGAGAAGAATGGATTGCTGAGTGAAAATTGGGTGTTATATTTCTACATCAGAACAGTGAGATATTCTGAGGTTTGTGATTGGTTTCATATAAATGCATGTCTTTTTTTGTACATTTAAAAGGCTTGCATTAAGAATCCATCACACCAAAATGTACACCATATACAATCTCACACAGGCACTGACCATACAAAGTTTCTTTTCTAACCATTTGTTAACTATATACTTTTATTTAAATAACTACAGATAGAAATTCTTCTTAAGCGCGAAAGATTCAGCCCATCCCATCCCATCCCATCCCATCCCATCCCATCCCATCCCATCCCATCCCATCCCATAGGTTTTGCATACTGTGCATCATTTATTAGCTGTTACCAACAAAATAAGCATATTTGTGAGCCTTATTGCTTTTTGATCTATTCTATATGTTCCTAAAGATAACATTGTTACATCTGCTAAGCATTCTTACTGTTCCTCCAGTGACTCATGTATAAAGATGCCATGTCCGTCTGAACACCAACACCTTTCATTCTCTCACCATTTAAAAATAAAGCTGCTTTTCTAGTTCTTCTACTGAAATGCTTGATCTCATATTTTTCCACATTATATTCTAATGACCATATCCTTGCCATTCACTTTGTCTGTCCATAGCCCCTTGAATTCCTTCTGCATCCTCCTCACGACCCATATTCCCTCCCAACCTTTTATCGAGTACCCCTGGATCCTTCCAAATTATTGATATAGGTTGTGAACATCTGGGGCCCCAACACTAACAGCTGTAGCACCTACCTAGTCAAATCCTCCCAACCCAAAAATAATCCACTTAACCCTACTCTCCTCCTGGCTCCATCTGCCCATCCATCATTTCCTAGCTCAACTGGTTCTGCCCATTGCTTGCCTGCCCCTGCCTCACTCTTCCTTCTCACCTCTTTATAGTGGCTATCTCCCCTCTACACTCTCAGTCCTGACCCAAAAGGTCATCTATCCCCTTGCCTCCACAAATGATGCCTGACCCATTGAGTTCCTCTAGAAGTTTTTTTTATGCTCCAGATTCCAGCAACTGCAGTCTCCTGTGTCTACATAATCCTACTCTGTCTTTTCTGTCCACACCTATATGTTAACTCCATCCTAATTTTGTTTAATACCATCTCTCTGATATACATTTCAAGGCCTTCTGAACGTTCAAATGTGCCACATCTTCTAGCTTTCCCTTGATAATTATGACATCAAAAATCTCTCAAAGGTTTTTAAACATGAAAAGCTCATGGATCCACTTTGACTCGATCCAGCCTTACTTTTACTAGCTAAGTGCCCTGTTACAACTTCATCAGTGATAGAGTAAAACATTTTCCCTTCTACAGATGTCAGGCTAATTGACCCATTTTTCTTCTCCCTCATTTCTTAAATAGTGTAGTTAGATTTGCCACCTTCCAAGATGTGGGAATCATTCTAGGATCTTCAGAATTTTGGAAGATACCACCCTGGTGCATCTATTATCTCTTCTTTCAGAATCTTGACATACAGGTTATTAACTCATGAAAATTCATTGGCCTTTAGTCCCATTAATTTCCCTGATACTTTCTTTTTAACTAATTTCAACAAGCACAGAATCGATATTATAATTGCATCATTTGAATTTACTAGTTCTGAATATGATGCAATTACTTTTAGCATTAAATACAACACTGTGAATTCAGGACACACAGTACTGTATACTACTATTTGGCTAGTTTAGTGCATTTCTCGGCCTGTTACTTTAAGATGTCTATATTTAGGATGGAATGGAAATGGAATCAAACTTAAGTATTTGTGCAGATTTATTATCAAATAATCACAGAATCAAGACTTCAATCATGTCTAGGCATGGGGTTTAAGTGTATATTTGGTCTCTACAATTGCCTTTGTAACTGTTTGAATGACCTTCTAAACATAAACACATGAGATGTCAATTGATATTGGTTTTATTATCCTCAGCACAGTTATAATGCAGTATTCAATAGTAAATAGCTCTGTTATGATTAATAAAATAATACTATCTTTCTGAAAGATTCATGCATTAAACCTTGTACTTTTTATGTGTGCAAATAGTATGAAAGGACGTGTCTAGTTCACAGGGCTTTGTATCAGATGATTTTTATGTTTTAGCATGACAACGATTATTGCCTTTTCTTTGTATGTTTCACAAACTTTCCACTGATGTTTCATTACAAAGTGGTGAGACTCTCATGTATAAATCCCAGCCCATTGTGCTTCAACCAAAGCATCCATAACAAGGACAAAGGTTTGATCATTTATAGTGAGACACAATGGTTATTCTCCATGGAAATCTAGATCCTGATTTTCTGCACAGTTCTCCTAAGTAAATTACAAAATAAAAAAATACATAAACATTTACAAATAGGGGAAATGAATAAAGCAGCATGTAACAGAACAAAGAAAAATGTACAGAAAATGGGGATAAAATTGGTCAATGGCAGTGCCGATCAACCTGATGTATTACACCAAGATAATGAGAAAGATGATCAGGGGCATGTAAAATGATGCGCTACTTCACTATGGATGCTTTAGATCGTATTGGTATTGACTAATTTCACCAGCAATATGAATTTCATAATAACTGTGAAAACCAGTTCAAACTTGGAGTAAATAAACATAGAAGATATTTATCCTCCTTCTCCTGGGGAATGAGGTAGGGCAAGTGGTGGAAGTGTCTGTCGGCGAGCATTTTGAGTCCAGCGACCATAATTCGATTCGTTTTAAAATAGTTATGGAGAAGGATACAGTCAGTTCACAGGTTAAGGTCCTGAAATGGGGCAGAGCAAGTTTTGGAGCTTTTAGACAGGATCTTGCAGTGGTTGATTGGGCGAGATTGTTTATAGGGAAAGGAGTGTCTGCCAAGTGGAAGGCCTTTAAAAGTGTGATGTCAAAGAGTTCAGGGCCTGCATGTTCCTGTTAGAGTGAAAGGCAAGGTTGGCAGGTTTCAGGAACCCTGGTTGATGAAAGATATTGAGGCTCTGGTTAAGAAAAAGAGGGAGACATAGCAAGTGGGAACTAGTGAATCTCTTGATGACTACAAGAAGTGTAGGAGTGCATGAGAGAGAAGTTAGGAGGGCAAAAAGAGGATTTGAGAAGGATCTGGCAGGCAAGATGAATCAAAATCTCAAGAGATTCTATAGGTATGTTCAGAGTAAAAGGGTGCCCAGGGAGAGAATAGGTCCCCTTAAAGATAAGCATGCCTGTCTCTGTATGGAACCAAAGGAAATGGGAGGATTTTTGGTGAATATCTCTCTTCAATTTTTACTGTGGAGAAAATTATGAAAGTTAAGGAAATGGGGGAAATGAGTGGTGTTGTCTTGGATCACAGACATATTAGCAGGCAGGAGGTATTGGAGGCCTTAAAGTGCATTGAGGAGATTAAGACCCCAGGGCCTGACCTAGTGCATCCTTGAACCTTGTAGAAAGCTAGAGAAGAAATTGCGGAGGCACTTGCAGAGACTTTTGCTTCATCTCTGGCCACAGGTGAGGTTCCGGAGGACTGGAGGATGGCTGAAGTGGTACCATTGTTTAAAAAGGGTAGCAAAAACAATCCAAGAAACTACAGGTCAGTGAGTCTGACATTGGTGGTGGGTAAATTGCTGGAAGGGATTCTGAGGGACAGGGTCTGATTCAGGACAGTCAGCACGGCTTTGTGAGTGGGAAGCCATATCTGACAAATCTCTTTGAGGTAACCAAGAGGGTAGGGCAGTGGATGTTGTCTATATGTACTTTAGCAAGGCCTTTGACAAGGTCCTTATGCTAGGCAAGTCTGGAAAGTTAGATTGCATGGGATCCGGGGGGATATAGTAGATCGGATTCATAATTGGCTCAATGGTAGGAAGCAGAGGGTGATGGTCGAGGGTTGTTTCTCAGACTGGAGGCCTGTGTCTAATGGTGCATCACAGGGGTCGGTGCTGGGACCTTTGTTGTTTGTAATTTATACAAACGATTTGGATGTGAATGTACAAGGTATGGTTAGTAAGTTTGCAGATGACACTGATATAGGTGGTGTTGTAGATAGTGTAGAAGATTATGAAAAGTTACAGGTGGATCTTGATCAGTTGAGTATGTGGGCTGAGGATTGGCAAATGGCTTTCAATCCAGATAGATGGTAGGTATTGCATCTTGGGACATCAAACCAGGGTAGGACTTATACAGTGACTGGTAAGGCCCTAGGGAATGTTATGGAGCAGAGTGACGTTGAGTGCACATGCCTAGTTCGCTTAAAGCAGCAACACAGGTAGATTGGGTGGTGAAGAAGGCATTGGCGCACTGACTTTCATCAATCAAGGCACTGAATACAAGAGTTGGGAAGTTTCGATGCAGTTATACAAGACATTGGTGAGGCCACACTTGGAGTATTGTGTACAGTTTTGGTCACCCTATTATAGGAAAGATGTAATTAAACTAGGAAGAGTGCAGAAAAGATTTACCAGGATGTTGCCTGGACTTGGGGGCCTGAATTACAAGAAGAAGTTGTGCAGACTAGGACTTTATTCTCTGGAAGGTAGAAGATTGAGGGCTTACCTGATAGAGGTATATAAGATCATAAGGGGCATAGACAGGGTGAAAGCACATAGTCTTTTCCCTGGGATGATAAGCTAAAAACAAGAGGGCATAGATTTAAGATTAGAGGTGAGAAATTTAAAAGGGACATCAGGGGCAGTTTCTTCATGCAAAGGGTAGTGCATATTTTGAATGAGCCACCAGAAATAGTGGTTGAGGTGGACACATTAGCAACATTTAAAAGCCATCTAGATAAGTACATGGATAGGAGGGGGTTAGAGGGCAATAGGTCAAATGCGGGCAGATGGGACTGGCTCACTGGGTAACAGTTGGCATGGACGAGTTGGGCCGAAGGGCCTGTTTCCATGCTGTATGACTCTATGACTTTAAGAAAAAATGGAATTTGTGGATGCATACATGGGAAAGAGAACAGCTAAAAGTTATTTAATATTCAAACGTATTCCTTGACACCTCCATCACAACGGTAATATTGTTGAGCTTTTGACCAGCTTGTTATTCAGTTCAGAGAGGATATCACTTCACAGCTTTTTCAGTGCAATGAATAATGCAGACAAGATGATCTGGGAATTGTAATGATGTTATTCTTTATTTTTTTTTTGTTTTCAAGGAGTAATCTTTCTGACAGCCAAATAAAATTAACAATAGTCAATAATTGTGAATTGAAACCTATTACTTTTTATCTTTGCTGATTGGAGCAGAGATGCCTTTGCACGACAGGGCATGCCATGTGTTCAAGAATGAACACATCTGATGTTAATTTTTTGACAACTTAAAATGAAATTTTGGCAGACTGGCAATCTGTAAAACTCACATCCAGGTGTGATTATGGATTCCCTTGGTGACCTGGTGAAGAAAATTATTAAGATTTTCAAAATTCTGTAACCATTTGCAATATTTTGCAAATCCCAAAAGCAGCCCTGTCATAAACCTGGGCACTGCCCCACCAACCATCTTCCACACTGGCTAAATTAATCAGTATGGAACATTTCAAATGCTCATTTTCATGGCTTTGAGCTGGCACCAAAAGGTACGTTGGATCTTTTTGGCAGAGGACTATATTAGGTATATCATTGTATGTTTTTAATGATTTTATAGTTTACTAAGTCTTTGTTTATCATAATTTAACCAGAAAATAGTTTTGTACCATTTGGAAAGATGCTCACATTAATTTAAAAATTGGTTTACTCACAGATAGTGAACTGACATCCTGATTAAAATGCCTGCTTTGAAAAGGCAAATATTTTAGTTGTATTAATACAACTGTAACATCACTATTAAAGATTTCAAGCAATATCTTTTAAAGCAAAGTTTCTTTTGAAATCATCTACATTTAAGCATCGTCTGACTGCACAAGTTGATTGGCATTTAGTGGAATACAAATTAGTTTAAACAGACATTCAGGAAAGCCTTTTTTATAAAAACTGGTGCGATATTGGGAACAATTTACACTGGAATTGTCATTTGCCTTCAATGTGGAAACTCTACCCCATTTGCAAAAGTATTGATACCATTGTCATATATAAATAAAGGTATATTTTCAATTATGGAGAAAGGGTAAGTTGATTACATTAATAGATTAGGAATTCCATGGCCTGGACTCATAATCCAGAAAAGTGGACTTCATATCCACCATGGCAACTTGGTAATTTGAATTCAGCATTCAAAAATCCAATGGAAATAAAAATCATATTGATCGCTAGTAGTGGTTCGTGTAACGCTACCACAGCACCAGCAATCAGGGTTCAATTCCAGCCACTGTCTGTAAGGGATTTGTATGTTCTCTCCGTGAATGCGTGGGTTTCCTTTGGGTGCTCAGGTTTCCTCCCACATTCCAAAGACGTACCGGTTAGGAAGTTGTGGACAGGCTATGTTGGCGCCAGAAGCTTGGCGATACTTGCGGGCTGCCCCCAGAACACTCTACGCAAAGGATGCATTTCACTGTGTGTTTCGATGTACGTGTGACTAATAAAGATATCTTATCTATGTGTCAGGGACACATGCCTAAAGATGCCAATGTTCCATGGCAAGGTTAATATGTGGTGACAAGTAAAGACAGATTTCCCTCAATGCTAATCTGGCAGCATATAATTTTGAACTGTTAGCAAAATATACTGGAGGGAAAAAGCTCTTTTGGGGAAATATAGAGAGGAAACAAAAGCTAAACAAAATGAAGATGCTGCAAATTTGAAATAAAAAACAGAAAATGCTGAACACACTGAGCAGGACAGACAAGAAACACAGAGTTAAAAGTTTCAGTCAATGATCTTTGATCAGAACATGTAAACTGAATAGATGAAGTCAGAACAGCCACACAGTCATGCAACATCTCACAAGGTGGACTTCTTTAAGAAGGAGCAAATGATCAAATACTGTGCAGGGGGATTGAAATGCAATGCAAGTGGCAAACACCTGGGCACATTAGGCCTGGATAAATACAAGTTCTAAGCTACATTTAAATGTAATTGTCTGGCTTCCCAATCGATCACATCAACAATCAGGCAGTGTAGCAACTTTCATGCCAATATTTGGCAAGACACTTATTTAACATATCTCTTAGAACAAAGTTGTGTGACCTTTTTCAGATACTGAGGCAACAGTGAATCCAGCTTCCATTTTATCCATGGCTGGAGAGCTGCCCCCAGGTTTCTAATGTCTGATGCAGGTGGTGAGCACAAGGACGGAGGTACTTTACCCTGGAGCTCACGGGAAGTTGTTCATTCCTAAAATTTAACAGTGTGGGACAGAGATGAATGAGAGATTTACTGGATGAATGTGTTGTTTAAGCACTATGACCCCTTCAGGATCTAAGATAAACTCAGAAAGAGGTTCAATGATCTCACAAATGCAGCCATGGTAAGATTATCTCTTCATCTCTTCACCTTTCTCAATAATACCAGTGAATTTTCACACATCATTCACCACTCACAATATTTCCCACCTTTCCTTCACATCCCTTCACATTCAAACAAGGGCACATCTAAACCTATTTCCTTTACTGCCTTCAGACACTAGACAGTAACTAAATTCTCTCTGTCCATGCTAGTAGATGCAGATCAAGCAACATTTCTTGATGCTGCTTTATCACATTGCAATTCAAACAATTGGGCTTCAGGTTATCATCTCTTCACCTTCATGCCATCTTGCACCTTCTCCAATTCTCAGCAGCTGTACTGAATGCAGACACTCCACAGGACTCCACTTTCCTTTTCAAGAGTTGCACTCAAGTTTCTCTGTTCAGGACAAAGCACTCATTAACAAGGAAAGTTTCAAGACAAGGAGGAATATTGGATACCATTGAGTCCACACCATGAAGTAGGAACTCCTGAAATTCTTGGCACAGCAATGATTCAGGAAGTGATGGGGGGGGGGGGGGGGGGAGGTTTATGCATACAGTTTTTCCAAATTACTTCTTTCTCTTTATTCTCCTCAGTTATTCTCCTTATTTCAGCCAGCGTGACAAAGATACTCTTTCTGCTCTCTTAGAACAAAACAATCAGGAAACAGCTCACTGGAGGAGGAGAATAACCTTTCCAAGCCCTGTTGAGTGGGATGGGGATGAGCACACCAGGGAAAAACAATGTGAAAATTGCTGACGTCACACAAGACATTAGAGTAAATCATGGAAGCTTTACCAAGGAGTTTCAGCACCAAGTTGCTGGTTTATGGAGTCTGTATGTTTGCAGTATGCTGAAATCTTCCTTCTTGAGTGAAGTCACCTCCAGGCACTCCACAGCCAGGTCCCCAAATCAAGAGAATACTCACTGTGGATTCATTGTAAGCTAAATGGGTGTCCATGCAGACTCAGTATTTGAGACATGAGATCGAGAGAAAAGTGACTTTCAAGGAATCATTCATCTTTTGTCCTCACTCAGCATGTCTGTTTCATCATCATCCTTTTGACCAAAATCAAGCACAGTTCCAAGAAGTCAGTTAGATCACATCAAACTGGCAGGAGTTCGCAACTGTGACCATTTCAAGGACTGCAATGCATGCAAAGCAGCCTTCCACCCTCTCTGCTGGGTTCACGAGGGCAGCATAGAACATAGAACAGTGCAGCACAGGAACAGACCCTTTGGGCCATAAGGTCTGTGCCAAACACGATGCCAGGCACCTACCACTCTCTGGGTAAAAAACTTGCCCCGCATGTCTCCTTTAAACATTCCCCCTCTCATCTTAAATTTATGTCCTCTAGTATTTGACATTTCTACCCTGGGGAAAAGATTCTGACTGTCTACCCTATCTATGCCTCTCATAATTTTATAAACTTCTATCAGGTCTCCCTTCAGCTTCCGAGACTCCAGAGAAAACAAACCAAGTTTGTCCAAACTCTCCTTATAGCTCGTACCCTCTAATCCAAGCAGCATCCTGGTAAATCTCTTCTGTACCCTTTCAAAAGTCTCCATATCCTTCCTGTAATGGGGCAATCATTATATTTTTAAGTTTTATATAGCTGCAGTGGGACTTCCTCACTCTTATACTCAATGCCCTAACCAATGAAGGCAAGCATGCCATACACCTTCTTTACCACCTTATCTACCTGCATGGTCATTTTTAGGGAGATATGGACTTGGATCCCAAGATCCCTCTGTACATTAATGCTCTTAAGGGTCCTGCCATTAACTGCATACTCTTCCCTTAGATTTGACCTATCAAAGTGCAATACCTCACACTTGCCTGGGTTAAACTCCACCTGCCATTTTTCTGCCTATATCTGTAACTGACCTATATCCTGCTGTATCCTTTGACAACCTTCTTCACTGTGCACAACTCCACCAATTTTTGTATCATCTGCAAACTTACTAACCCACTCATCTAACATTTTCATCCAAGTCATTTATACCTATCATAAACAACAGAGGTCCCAGCCCTGATCCCTGTGGAACACCACTGGTTACAGACCTCCGGCCAGAACAGCACCCTTCCACCACTACCCTCTGTCTTCTATGGGCCAGCCAGTTTTGAATCCAAATCTCCAAAGCACTGTGGATCCCATGCATCTTAATCTACTGGATCAGCCTACCACGAGGGACCTTGTCAAATGCCTTACTAACGTCCATGTAGACAGCATCCACCACCCTTCCCTCATCAACCACCTTTGTCACTTCCTCAAAAATCTCAGTCAAGTTTGTAAGACATGACTTGCCCCACACAAAGCCATGCTGGTTGTCCCTAATCAGGCTATGCTTTTCCATATGCACATAAATCCTATCCATAAGAATCCTCTCTAATAGCTTCCCTACCACTGATGTGAGGCTCACTGTCTTATAATTTCTAGGATGATCCCTTTTTTCCTTCTTGAACAAAGAAACAAAGTCTTGTGGGAGTTGACTTTTTATCAAAGGCATTATGAGTTGGCACATGGGTGAGAAATGAATTCAAGGCAATTATTGTGTTTGCATTGAAATTAATGACCTTTATCACGGCACTTTGCTCTGCAGTTTGCATTTATAGCAGTTTCAGAGTCTGAAATATTAGTATGTCATGGCAATAGAATGTGGCTGAATGGTTTCAATATTTTTTAATGTACAATTAAGCGAGTCATGAAGGATGTAGCAAGATGTTAATGCAAATGATGTTTTGTATAGTTTTTTTGGGACTGGGAAATGCAGAGAACACCAGAATTGTGGTGCAATTAATATTGGTTTCAGAGCTCCTGATGCAAGACATTGAGCTGGGCCTTCTGTTCCAGCTTCACCACGCACTACTTTGTGTGATGAGTTCTGCTGTTGCAGGGCCTACTCCAAATGCAAGCCACCCTGGATAGCAATGTTGGGCATATGAAACACAACTCTACAATTTAACAATCACTATAATAGACATAATGTAGAGGTTGGCAGACTTAATGAGACACCCAATGAAACCTATTGAGCAATAGATTATAATGCTGGTGTTCCATCGTGCAAGTGGTCACTGTATTGTTCAGGTATTTGAAGCAATATTCGTAACTAAATTAACTTGCAAAATCAAACATTAACAAGAGCTCATTAATGTTGAATATTTAAGGCCTATTGTCTTTCCATGTTATGAGGGAAAAGACTGGATTATGTAGTGTGTATGTTTTAGGCTTCAGCCTATTGACACTTAAAAATGATATTCAAGAAGCCCATATTTACTTCTAATGGGATATACACCAGATGATGTGTTGGGGAACGGGGTCACACACACACACACACACACACACACACACACACACACACTCTCACACACTGGCAGGAAGCAGAACAAGCAGGTTATGATATCAATCCAAAGGCAGTGGTGGTCTGATATCACCACTGAGCACTATGCCTTGTCACATAACTAAACACAGCAATGTCTTTCAGGACCCACAAGTCCTATCATTTGTACTTAATGGCATCATAAACTACTTATGAGCAAATTACTGGATCATTTATTCTATTCCATATTTTTTTGAGCATTCATATACCTGACAAAAGTTTAAAAAAAACTACAGAGAGTAATTTGGCTGGTAGTGAAGTCTCAGTGTAAACCTGCTTTGCATGTGTACATTGCTTCTTAACCTGTTTGGAGTCATTACTTGTGAGCACGCCATTCTTATCCTCCACCAATGTTTCTTCTGTCTGGATTGCTGTACAGCAGCTCTGCAGTAGCCCACTGATCAATGTCAAGGTGAAAATTTATAGCCTTCTACTTTTTAGTCTTAGATTCCTGTAGCCCACCTTTGGCCTGCTTTTTGTGATTTATAAACTGAAGCAAATTGCTTTCCGATGTGGGTGACCTAGTGCTCCTTCCTCACAAAATTGAGTTGTACTGGGATAATAAAGAAAAGCTATGCTGGGAGGCAAGCTACAAGGAGAGCGAGGAAAGGAAGAATCCCTTTCTGGTGAAGAGCATATCTGTAGAAAGTCTTGAGGGAATGATTTTCTTTACTCAATTTCATTGAGGTGCAAAGCTTGAGATGCCTTTGCTTCACTAAAGAAATTTTGCTTGAAATTTGTTGCAGCCATAATTGCAACCTCAAAGAAAGACAGAGACCACATTGTCAAGATAACCTTCCAGATAACAGTAACGGCTTTTAGGATGCTGTTGACAACACATGCAGCATTCAGTGTTTATATTGACCTCTTTCATGAAGGTGAGAGAGGGAGAGGGAGAGAGAGAGAGAGAGAGAGAGGGAGAGGGAGAGGGAGAGGGAGAGGGAGAGGGAGAGGGAGAGGGAGAGGGAGAGGGAGAGGGAGAGGGAGAGGGAGAGGGAGAGGGAGAGGGAGAGGGAGAGGGAGAGAGAGAGAGAGAGAGAGAGAGAAAACACTACAGCATGGTACAGGCTCTTCGGCCCACAATATTGTGCCGATATTTTATCATGCTCTAAGATCTATCTAACCCTTCCCTCCCACATAGCCCCCTATTTTTCTATCATTCATGTGTCTATCTAAGAGTGTCTTAAATGTACTTAATGTATCTGTCCCACAACCTCTGCCGGCGATACGTTCCATGCACCCACCACTCTCTGTGTAAAAAAACTTACCCCTGACATCCTCTTTATACCTTCCTCCAATCACGTTAAAGTTATGTCCCCTTGTGTTAGCCATTGTCACCCTGGGAAAAAGTCTCTGACTGTCCACTCGATCTATGCCTCTTATCATCTTGTACACCTCTATCAAGTCACCTCGCATCCTCCTTCTCTCCAAAGAGAAAAGCCCTAGCTCAGTCAACCCACCCTCATAAGACATGCTCTCCAATCCAGGCAACATCCTGGTAAATCTCCTCTGCACCCTCTCTAAAACTTCCACAATGAGGCAACCAGAACTGAACACAATACTCCAAGTGTGGTCTGACTAGAGTTCTATAGAGCTGCAACATCACCTCAGGGCTCTTGAACTCCATACCCCGACTAATGAAGGCCAACACTCCATACACCTTCTTAACAACCCTATCAACCTGCACAGCAACCTTGATGGATCTATGGACGTGGACCCCAAGATCCCTCTGTTCCTCCACACTGCTAAGAGTCCTGCCATTAACCTTGTATTCTGCCTTCAAATTCGATCTCCTGAAGTGTATCACTTCACACTTATTCAGGTTGAACTCCATCTGCCACTTCTCAGCCCAGCTCTGCATTCTATCAATATCCTGTATTAATCTACAGCAACCTTCTACACTATTCACAACACCACCAACCTTTGTGTCATCAGCAAACTTATTAACCCACCCTTCCATATCCTCATCCAAGTCATTTATAAAACTCACAAAGAGCAGGAGTCCCAGAACAGATCCCTGCAGAACACCACTGGTCACTGACTTCCAAGCAGAATATGCTCCATCTACCACCACCCTCTATCTTCTATGGGCGAGCCAATTCTGAATCCACACAGCCAAGCTTCCCTGGATCCCATGCCTCCTGACTTTCTGAATAAACATTCCATGAGGAACCTTATCAAACTCCTTACTAAAATCCATGTACACCACATCCATTACTCTACCTTCATCAATGTGCTCTGTCACATCCTCAAGGAATTCAATCAGGCTCATGAGGCACGACCTGCCCCTCAAAAAGTCATGCTGACTATCCCTAATCAGCCTATGCATCTCTAAATGCCCATAAATCCTGTTTCTAAGAATCTTCTCAAGTAATTTGCCCACCACTGAAGCAAGACTCACTGGTCTGTAATTCCCTGGGTTATCCCTACTTCCTTTCCTAAACAAAGGAACAACATTTGCCACCCTCCAATCATCCAGCAATACTCCTGTGGCCAGTGAGGATGCAAAGATCATTGCCAAAGGCGCTGCAATCTCTTCCCTAGCTTCCCGTAATAATCTTGGATATATCCCATCCGGCCCCGGTGACTTATGTATTCTAATATCTTTCAATAGTTCCAGCACATCCTCTTTCCTCACATCGACATGCCCTAGCATATCAGTCTGTCATACACCATCCTCACAAACGTCAAGGTCTCTCTCACTGGTGAATACCAAAGAAAAGTATTCATTAAGGACCTCCCCTACCTCTTCTGACTCCAGGCACATGTTTCATCTTTTATCCCTGATCGGTCCTACCCTCACCCTAGTCATCCTCTTATTCTTCACATACGTGTAGAACGCCCTGGGATTTTCCTTGATCCTACTCGCCAAGGACTTCTCATGCCCCCTTCTAGCTCTCCTAAGTCCATTCATAAACTCCCTCCTGGCTACCTTGTACCAGGTCCAGTATGGCCTCTCCTCTAGTCGGCCTGTCCAAACACTGTGGCAGGAATCCTTCCTGAACACACCGAACAAACTCCGTCCCATCTATCCCCTTTACACTAAGGAGGTGCCAATCAATATTAGGGAAGTTGAAATCACCCATGACAACAACCCTGTTATTTTTGCACCTTTCCAAAATCTGCCTCCCGATCTGCTCCTCAGCATCTCTGTTGCTACTGGGGGGTCTGTAGAATACTCCCAATAGAGTGATTGCTCCCTTTCTGTTTCTGACTTCTACCCACACTGACTCAGTGGACGATTCCTCCAGAACATCCTCCCTTTCTACAGCTGTGACACATTCCCTGATCAGTAAACTCACTCCCCCACCTCTTTTACCTCTGCTCCTGTCCCTTTTGAAACATCTAAACCCTGGAATATCCAGCAGCCATTCTTGCCTTTGCGACAGCCAAGTCCCTGTAATAGTTACCACGTCATAGTACCTACGTTCTAAGTTCATCAGCCTTGTTCCTGATACTTCTTACATTAAAGTAGACACACTTCAGCCCATCCAACTGACTGCAATTTTGCCCTTTCAACTGCCTATCCTTCCTCACAGTCTTTCTACACTCTGCATCTACTTGTACAGTAAATGAACCAAGCTCTGACCTATCACTCTGGTTCCCATTCCCCTGCCAAATTAGTTTAAACCCTCCCCAACTGTTCTAGCAAACCTGCCCACAAGAATATTGGTCCCCCTCCTGTTCAGGTATTACCCGTCCCTTTTGTCCAGGTCATACCTTCCCCAGAAGAGATCCCAATGATCAATAAATCTGAAACCCTGCCCCCTGCACCAATTTCTCAGCCATGCATTCATCTGCCAAATCATCCTTTTCTTACTCTCACTGGCTCAGGCACAGAGACTCACCTCTTTTCAAGCATCCTGCTCAAAATCTCATTCCAGCTCCCAACTCTGCAAGTGAAACTCACCAGCTCAGGCACAGAGACTCACCTCTCTGGGAGGGAGGGAGAAGAAGAAAGGAAGAGAGATTTGGGCATTTCTATGGTGTTGGGAACTATTGACTGCATACACCAATGTGTGTGTTTCATGCAAGCTGCTTTCTCCTGAATAGAAATGTATACCAATCCCTCAATGTACCACAACAGATCACGGAGGTGATTGCCCATGACCCTGATGGTGGACATGACACCTTCATTCAGTAGCAGTCCTACGTGCCAAATATATCTGAACAAACACAGCAGGTCAAAAGTAGTCTACAGGTCAAGATATTATTTAAGACACTGGCTAGAAAACAATTCACACATACACAGCAGGCTTACACAGGCACTCAAGCTGCCACAATAAATATTGGAGAGCACATCATTTTTTTCCTCCATTAATGTTTCTTCTGTCTGGACTGCTATATGGCAGCTCTGCAGTAGTCCTCTGATTAATATCAAGATGAAAATTTATAGCCTTCTACAGTTTCTCGGAATGGAAAATGACTTCCTTCCACTCCAGTCCTAAATGGAAAACTGTGTATTAGGTTTTTTAAGGTGGAGAGGCCATTTCACACCAGCTACCACACAGTCTTGACAGAGTGAGGATCATCAAGATAACTGGAGACAAGACTTTGCTGTGCAGATTCAGCACACGTATGTACATACATAGATTCAAGTGCCCACAGAAACACCATGGACACACAAACACACACTGAAACACAATCTTGTCCACACTCTTTTCCATGATCTCTCTCCCTTGCATCCACCTCCACACCTCTAGCACCACCACCCAGCATTGATATACTTAGATTTATTGAAGTGTGCCATCTTCTTTGCATGCTGACCATTATGATGGAAAGGCCCTCAGTACCACCTTCAGTCAAGAAGCTGATACAGGAACACATAGGGGAATGGAAGAAGAAAATTCAACAGGATTATTTTCCAACCTATTTATAGATTCCTTTACTCCCTTACATCTCATGGTGTCATAGAATTATACAGCACGAAATCTGGCCCTTCAGCCCAACTCATTTACCCCAACCAATATGTCCACCTGAGCTATTTGCCTGTGTTTGGCCTATATCCTTCTGAACCTCTTCTATCCATGTACCTGCTTAAATGTCTTCTAAACATTGTAATTGTATTCGCCTCTACCATTTCCCGTGGCAGCTCGTTCCATATACCCATCACCCTCTGTGTGAAAATGTTTCCCCTCAGGTCCCTTTTAAATCTTTCCTTTCTCCCCTTAAATCTATGTCCTCTGGTTTTAGACTCTCCTACCCCAGGCAAAAGACTGTGACCATCCACCTATCTCTGCCCCTCATAATTTTATATACCTCTATAGTGTTACCCCTCAGTCTCCCACAATCCAGGGAAAAATGTCCCAGCCTAACCAGCCTCTCCTTATAACTCATGCCCTCCAGTCCTGATAACATCCTCAAAGGAGATAACAAAATGAATTACTTTTAAAATCCAATAACTGTTAGATGAAGAATTTAATCTATTTGCAAATATTACAATCATTTGTATAATTTTTAAATAATTTCTGGAAACATTATTGAAATCCATCATTAGCTTTTGATACTTTTATTGCCAACATGCAAGGAATCTTATCATGTTCCAAAGGATATATTAAGAGAAAACGCCATGGTTTGTTTGAAAATTAATTTTAATGGTATTTTGCTCTAGAAGTAATGAAAATGTTGCATTAGATTACACTGATTGCTTTGCAGTCTTAGACATCATAAATGGTTTACATTATTGAAAAGACATGGGCAGGTGAATGGCAGGTAACGTCACAAAAGTGCCAGGTAAGAACCATCTCCAAAAAGAGAAAATAGAACTACCTACTGTTGACATTCATTGGTCCCTCATCTTCAAAATTCTGGGGCTCACCATTGATCATTTGGACCAGTCAAATATATGTTCTGGGTACAAAAGCTGGCCTTATTACCTATTGTGTCATTCAATCTCCCTTGAATTCCAACCCATCACTGACATTCTCTTTGCTCTTCTCACAACTCTAAAGAAGCTCAACACCATCCGGAACAAATAGACCATAAGACAATAAGACATAGGAGCAGAATTAGGCCATTCGGTCCTTCGAGTCTGCTCTGCCATTTAATCACGGCTGATTTATTTTTCCCTATCAAGCCCATTCTCCTGCCTTCTCCCCATAATCTTTGATGCCCTTACTAATCAAGAACCTGTCAGCCTGCGCTTTAAATATACCCAATGACTTGGCCTCTATAGCTGTCTGTGGCAATGGATTCCACAGATACACCATCGACTGACTAAAGAAATTCCTCCTCATTCCTGCTCTAAAGGGACACTCTTTTATTCTGAGGCTGTGCCCTCTGGTCCTAGACTCCCCCACTACTGGAATCATCCTCTCCACATCCAGTTGAGTGGAACCCCATCAACCAACATAACATTCATTCCCTTCTCCACTAACAAACAGTGACTTCAGTGTTTGCTATCTACAAAATGCACTATTATCCAGGCTACAGTGAAAGGATAGCAGTTGCATCCCCACCACCTGCATTTTCCCCTCCAAGTCACACACCATCCAGACTTGAAAATATGTTGCCAGAACTTCACTGCCACAGTGTCTGAATCCTAGAAATCTGTCCAACAGCCCTGTGGGTATACCTTCTCTAGAAGGACTTGCAACAGGTCAAGAAGGCAGCTCACCACCACTTGCCCAAGAGTATTTGAGGGTGGGTAATATATTCTGGCCTTGTCAGCATTATCCAGATTCGAAAAATGGAAGTAACGAGATATTTATTTATTTATTTATTTATTTATAGCAGCATATCATGCAGGACACGTTCCCTAGTTGTCAGATAGTTGTGTTGATTCCACTATCTTATGCTTCAGTAAACCATTCAATATCATTTGTATGATGGATAACAAAGAAATCCCAGGGGCTGCAGAACTAGAAGATGAAATTAAAGGGGGGTGGATATCATTAGTTAATGACAACTAGCAATGAGATTAAACAGAATTGACATTACTTTGATATGTAAGCCTGGTAATGATAGCTAAATTTCTACATATTTCCTGCACATCACTCTGCTTGGTTCCTTCATATTCTTTTGGAGTGGCACTAATTCATTGGGTTAATTATTGCAACCTGAACAGTCTGATTGTAGTTCATTGTTTGATCCTGTTAATATTCCTCTAATAATAAGTCACATTTGAAATATGCTGATATCCATAATGTTCCAGAATGCCATTAATACAACACTGATTGAAATTTCTAAAGATTTCTTAAGTCAAAGAATACTATTCACAGTGATTGCTAATCCTATTGTGGTAAAATCCTGACTTCTACCTGAAGTATCTTGTCAATCTTGACTTAGCTTTGATCATTTTTAATTCTTGAAAGTCTCCACTTAATAGTACAAAGCTCTGATAAGGAAATCAGAAAAAAATTACTGGTTGCTCTGTCTTAAGAATTGAGCTTTCAATCATGTCACATAGCAGGAGGGCTGCGCTGGGGCCTTAAGAGAGATTTCTAATTTTGTTGCTTTCACTTGTTCTTTCCCCACAGCTTTACACATATTTTTTTTCCTCATCTCCATTTTGAAATTTGCTATTGGATCTGTTCCCACTACTCTGTCACCAGTGCACTCCAGATCACAAGTCACAAAAACAGTTTCTTCATCTTCCTTCTGGTTCTTTTTGCCAATTAGTTTTAAATCTATACCCTCTGGTTATTGCCCCTCCAGCAAGTAAAGGCAGATTCTTCTTACTTACTCTATCAAGATCACATAACTTTGAAAATCTGTTTAATATCTGGATTGTTTGGCCAAGAGCAAAATCCAGACACTACATTAGAAGTATGCTCAGGTGTGAAGTTAAAACCTGACCCAAACCCAACACCACCATAGCCAATCTGACCATAACCAGATCCAGAGACATTTATTGAATATTGTGCCATGACATTCATGCCAAGTCAACTTGATCTTCACTTCAAAAAGTCACGACAAGCCTGGGTCAAATACCTCATCTGCAGGCCACAGATGGATGTCACTGTCTGACAGTGGTGCCAAGGCAAATAAAAAGAATATCTGGGAAAAAAGCTTTCCAATCCAGGGAACAGTTTCCATCTACTCTCATCCGCATGAGTTCTGAGAAACAATCCCTGACCCAAACATTGTCTGTTTTCTCTTTCCAAGGATGCTGCTTGACTGCCAGGTTCTTCCAGTATTTCTGTATTTGTTCCCATCCACTCTGTTGCTGAGTATCACAATCTACTACTGAAGAGAAAGTCAAACTTGAAATATTCACCTTTCTCCACTCCTTGGCCAAGAGTCTATCCAACATAACTACCAACAATTGACACCAAGTTAAACAGACCTGGTTAAGGTACTGAACCAGGGTGGTGGGTCATGGTCTGAACAATACAAATACAAATGTTTGATAAAATGTTGATCTGCCTCGAGCCTGACACATATAATTGGCTCTTGTCAGTGTCATGTCATGTAGCCAGTCTCTATCCTATATAATGTTAGCTTTTCCATTACTGGAGGCTTTGTTCCAGAAAATCTTCTTTGCATCATCTTCAAGGACTTGACAATCTTCCTAAAGTGTGGTGCCCAGTATTGGTTACAATAGACTGGAAGAAGTCTAAACTGTGTTTTATAAATGTTTATACTATGTTGCAATTTATAAAACCAAGAATTCCATGAATATGTTTAACAAATTTATCAACTTCTCTTTTCACCTTCAAAGATTTTTCTGTGTAAACTACAAATCTATCTTTAAAGTTTGCTTAATGGAGAAAAATATCTTCTCTATTTTAAATTCATAAGTTTCTTCATTACAGGTAGATTTATAATTTTATCATGTGTATTTCCTTCCTGTTAGTTAATCAGAGCATCAGTGATAGTATTAACTGAGAATGTCCCACTCACAACAGCTTAATATAATCAAAAAATCACTTTAATCCAAATTTTCCCCTTAGCAACTGAAATATAAGTCTGTAATGAATGTAATATAAGTGTTCAGAATGTGGGAAATCAAGTGAGGGAATCACATTCGATTAAGAGATATAGACTTAATAGCAGTAGCAGAAACTCGGCAGTGAATGAAGGAGAACTAGTGTTCTCCCTCTGAATGTAATATCTAGGGCTCAATGGCTAACTCCCTTTCCTCTTGAATCTGAATCTGAAAAGTTCAAGGTGGAAGCATGTGAGAGAGAATAGGAGAGAGAGAAACAAGTGGGGGGAATGTGTTAATGGGATTACTCTGATGGGATAGACTCTAAAGGTCAAATGACCTCCTTTACTATCAAAGGAAAATACACTGGGGGAGGGGGGTGGATTTTAGGTCCAAACCAGGAAAATGCCCTGACAGTACACCATCCTACCCAGAAGGAGCAAGAGGAGGCTCATCCTATTTTAAATGGTTGAATCTCATCAACACAATAGTGGCTCACTTCCCATGCAAGGCTGAGATGTAATATACATTAGCAAAATTACTGAATGAAACTGAAATAATGCAACCTTTCAGAATAAGTTAAATGGGTAGTTGAAGGGAAGAGGTATGAAGAGATATTTATATATAGTATTAGGACTATTGGTCATCCCAACAGGCACTAATCAGGCATAAGAGTCTATTTCCATGTTGTAACTTCTATGTTAACTGTCTTCCTTTCTGATGTACCAGTGCCTAAGATATACGATTACCAAATCTATCCTGAAAATGGGTATTCTGAAAATGGATAGACATTTCACAGGTCAGATAACAAATTAACTTCAGCTATGTCCTAAGTTATGCTGGACATCAGGAAGACCACCAATTGTTTGAGACCATTGGATGCAGCAATAAGGTTTTTCAGGGCACTTCTGAATGGATGAAATAATTAGGCAGAATGTGATATTATTTACATATAAATGATCCATTATATTTATCTCTGCAATATTGTGCATACTTATTATTTAACCTGCTATGATGTTTAGCCAACTGTAGCTCCAGATATTTTTCTATGCTCTTTGTTTAATAAAACACTAATTTCTTTCTACTCATATTGTTTATCACTGATGCAAAATATTTCACATTTATCAATATGACACCGATGAAAATGTTTATACTTCCAGTATATTTTTCTTTAATAGGCAAGCTTTAGTAATTAGTATTCAAATATTTAGAAAAAAATGGAAAGTTATATCTGAGACTTCTTCATGATTGTCATAATTAAGTATGTAGACATGTTGTGCTGGATTTATAGTCTGAAGAATTTTATTTAACTTCTGTGCCAAATGGAACAGTTTAATCTTGCAGTTAAATAGTTTTACCATTACTAATGAGTCAAGTAATACACTTAAAATAGTAATAAAATGGTGGTTTAAATTTTATTAGTTAATTAGATCATTAAAATACTGAAATTTATCACAAATAACATCAAAATGATCATTATTTTTCATTTCTCTATTAATGAGAAAGATGTATTGATGGGATTTGAGTGGAGGAGTGAAAGAAAGATCATGTGAAGTACCAAACACTAGTGGGGTCCCTTTAGGCCAATTGGCTTGTTTCTATGCGGTAAGTACTTTGTCCTAGACTATCAATAGAGATAAGATTTATACTTGCATTCTCATAGAATATAACTTTGTTGTGTTTTCTTTTCTCTGCTCTTGTCTTGCTGGCCAAGCTCCATAGTTACTGTAGGTCAGATCTCACTGTCATTGGGTGGATAACACATTGGCACAGCTAGTACAGCTGCTGCCTCACAACTTCAGGTTCAATCTTATCCCTTGGTACTCTTTGTGTACAGTTTGCACTTTCTCCAGGTGACTGCTTGAGTTTTCTCTGGGTGCTATGGTTTGGTAGGCTAATTGGTCACTGTAAATTGCCTTCAGTGTATAGCTAAGTCATAGAATATGGAGGGGGAGGGAAGTTGATGGAAATGTGGGAAGAATAAAATGGGATTAATGTAAGTGGGAGCTAGATAGCCAGATCTGTTTCCATGCTGTATGTCTCCACGACTCTAGCTTGCTATTAGGTTATTGGGTATTTAATATCAAGCTCTACATTACACTCAACTATGTTACCAGAGAAGTTATTCCTTGCTGAAGCCAAAAATAGCTTGATTGATTAAGGAATGTTAAGCCTGAATAACTAAAAAGGAACATTTTTATTAATGATAGAATCTTGAATAAGAATGCAGTTGGAGGTGAATGAAATAGAACAAAATAAGATTCGTTAATGAGCTTGGGATCATGGGACCATAGACTTGCATTCAGCATTTTAAGCATGGTGCTAAGAGTCAGGATTGCTCAAGACATCTGCTTTTCAAGCTCTTCCAAGAGAATATGATCACAGTAAGCTATCTGGGAAATTATTTTTGGAAATTGTGCCATCAATAGTTTAGAAGGATTTTTTTAATCTTTACTTATTGAAGGTGATTTTAAGATGATATATTAGATATTTATTTATTAGTCACATGTACATCGAAACACACAGTGAAATGCATCTTTTTGCATTACTGAGAATATGCTGGGGGCAGCCCGTGAGTGTCACTACTCTTCCAGCTCCAACATAGCATGCCCACAACTCCTAACCCGTACGTCTTTGGAATGTGGGAGGAAACCGGAGCACCCAGAGGAAACCCACACAGACACACAGGGAGAACATACAAACTCCCTACAGACAGCGGCAGGAATCTGCTTGATCTATTCAATAATTCCTGATTCTGGATTGTCATAATAAAGAGCAATGCATTTATTTTTTAAATGCTAATTGGTCTCCCGTGGTGTTGCAATGGAGAAGTCAAGATTAAACTCAGTCCCAAGCTGCATGCTCCTAGATGTAATTGAAGTGGTGCAAAGGACAAGCAGCCAATTTACTCCCAGAACTTGGCCAATTAAGTGTTTTAAAGAGACAAGAACCTTCTAATTTTAGCAGTTTTGCAGATTTAGCCACAGCCAGCTAAGTTTCCAGGTTTCTGGAAACATCAGAATAGAAGACAGCTGAAAGGAGAGAGTAGTTGCTGCCCCGTCAGCATTCAAATACCTCCCCTATTGGGACATTCCTTCCTAACCACCCCTTCTAATCCATGTTGTGAATTACCTCCACTAAGACCAGGGATCAAAATTACTTCCATTAAGGTATTTGATGCTTCCCAAGGTCACCACCCACTCCCAGGATCACAGACCTATGCTCTTAGATTGTAATTGATCTTTCTTGGACTTACCAGCAACTACAGGTGACTTAACTGCTTAACTAGCTGAAATCTCCTCTGAAATTCCCTTTTCAATTGAGCTGAATTGGGTGGGGAACAAAATAGAAACACTGTGGGTTCAAAGTTCTGAAGGAATTTCCAGAGTTCCTGACAGAATTTCCCTCCTCCTACTCCCTCTACCTCAGCTTGTCTAGATGCCTTTGGCAAGTTTCAGTCCTGGGACGAGATCTTGTAGTCTTGCCTCAGACTGAGGAGCAAGTTCAATACACTATATATCATGGACATCATTTTGGATGGGTGTGAATAATGTTCAGTGGTTTCCATCTAGACATTTAGCAGTCGCTGCATTGTTTTGTACCAATCCCATGTATCCAAGACCCCTCTATTTGCTGGTCCACACTAGCTCTTAGTTATTTAATGTACAATTGTCAAACTCATTCACAATCTTGCTCTTCATTATTGCTATAATCTTCTATGGACTATAACCTTTCAAATCATCACCATCACCTCCCCCCAACAACAACCCCCAACTAGAATCTTGTGCATCTCTGAATTCATTTGCTCCACCTTTGGCAGCCATGGTTCATCTGCCAAGCTTTGGATTTCCCTCCCAAAAACTCAGCTCTTCTACCTCTTTTTCCACTAAAAAGGCACTCCTCAATACCCAATACATTGAGAAGAAAGCCTTTGGTCATCGTTCCTAATCTCACTTTATAGTGGCTCAACATCATCTTGGTTTTCTAGTTCTTGGGATGTTTTAGCTGCATTAAAAGGTACTATGTAAAAAGTTGGTGCTGTTGGAATTGGACTATTGGATATGGAGGTTAGTGGGAATTGGCCAGGAATTGGAGCCCTCTCAACCTCTTTAATCTACTTCACACTGTCAGTCAAGCAAACTGAAGAAAAAAAAAACTCACTTTGTGTGGGATACAATAATTTTTATACATCTTTCCTTCCTCTGTGTAGAGTGTAACAGGAATTTGACTTGATTAAACTAGATCTTTCATAATAGCTGGCAGCATTCATTCCTCTCTGCCTTAGGCCAGTTTTTGGCACATCCTTTATTAAAATAATGTATTATAGTATTAACAAGTTATTTATTTGGAAATTATTAACATACAGAGTAACCGCTAGATCATTGAGACATAGGATAAATCATATGACTTTTACTATGATAGGAAATTAGTTTCAAAAACTAAACCATATAGTTGGGCATCGCTTTTGTGGTTGATTCCTATGGGAATTACAATAATTACAAGTAACTACCACAATTCCAAATAATTCTGATAGTGTGTCTGATAACAAATGTTCATTATTTGGTGAATATTGCTTCAATATTTTGTAATATTTGAGAAACTGTACTCCACCTAATATTGGAGAGTATGGGTATCACAAAGTTAAAAATGACTATTTTGTAATCCAAACAGTCCAGCATTTATTATTTCCCATATAATTATTTTATAAAATATGCATGAGAAAAAAGCCTAGCATAATGAATTATAAAAAGAAAATCCTATAGAAACTTTGGACTGTGAAAGAAAATCCTTTAGAAGCTTAGGACTGTGAAATAAGTGCCAATAATGCAAAACAAAACCTCTGCAGATTGGCAACATTTGTGGATAAGGCAAAACTTGTTGGGAAATGCCAAAAATAACCAATTGAACTCTGGCATCTTTTAAAGTAGGTGTCTGCAAGTTTGCAATTTCTCTGAACTTGGTGACCATTCTTTGATGTCTGCACTCTGACAGTAGGCCCCTCATGGAGGATATGTACTGGAGAATCTAGTAAGTTCGATCAGACACCAGAACAGTGGGACCATTTGTTTAAAAGGAGAGAAGTAGCTGTGAAGAACCTCATTAAGTACGTTTATATATTTTTGAATAGGTTGAGTTTGCTTAAAAGCCTTTCATTGTTTAAAATACTTTTTGGATGTTTTGAAATGGTTAATTGTTTAATGTTTTAACAAAATTTACAATGTTAATCCTTTCATTGATAAATATTCACAAAACTATGTTAAAATATTAATATTACAGAGTTTCAAGGACATTCAGAAACATTCAATGTTCAGAATAGGTTTTACAGTTGGCTAAGCTTGTAGGTATCTTATTAAGCTGTCATAATATTTTCCTGTTGTATTGTGGGTTGAAACTTGTTCCAGCCCATCCACATATAGGTATAGCTCACACAACCACTACACATGGCCATTTTGGAACAGGATAGCTTTTGGCAGAAAGTTAGCAGATCCAAAAAATCTAACTCCATACTCACATACAAGAGCAGGGTAATTGCTCATGACTGACAACATATTTACTTAGGTACTTCAAGCCATTCCTAAACTTTATCAGAAACTTCAAAAGCATTATAGACTGGTGAGAGGGAAGTTCTGAGGACAAAAAAGCTAAAAATTACTACTACTTAGTAAGACATTATTTGATACATACAACTATGGTAAGTCTTCAGAAAGTTGGAGAACAACCTTTTGAACATGAACCAATAAGTGGACATTAACTTAACAAAAGATATAAAGGTTTACTGGCATTTTAATCACATTGGTACATTGACTGTAGCAGTGTCCTGTCAAATACAAAAGAAATAATTGCAGATGTACTGAGTTTTTCAGCTCAGCAAGAGAAAACATCTAACAAAGACTAATAGAATGTTAAAAGCTTGAAAAAAAACAGCCTTAATTGATAGCAGTGGAATTATTAGAAACTAGGCAGAAAGAAGATATTTCAGGAATAGAATGTAAAAATAAATACATATTGGAATGTTTTTCAGAAAATGTTAGCTAATGAAGAATCACAATTAATGTTCATAAATTATTTAAGAAACTCAAAGCCTGTTGGATTTGTTATGTATCATAAAGGTAGTTAATTTTATCATTCCAAACTATTTTTACTAACACATAAAGCAGAACATTCATCAAAGCAGAATAATTAATATACTCATAAAAGGGGAGTTCCTTCAAATTCCATTTTTGAGTTGTATAAATGCAATATATCTACACTGATAGAGTTGCATTTGGAGAACGTGTCTTTATATTAAATATTAATCTCAGTGGAAAAGTCAAATTATGTTTGCCCAATGTTTTATCAATTAGAGGTCAAATATTATCTTGAATTTCTTTCTTCAAGGTACATAAAGTAATTACTGAACTTGATAACAGAAATAGTCCAAAATGTCATCCCATTGCTATAGTCAAAAGGTTTATGAATACTTATAAATATAAAAAAAACTTGTAAATTCTCATTATTTATCTTAAAGCCTTTCATAATTTGCCTATCAAGTACATTAGCCTTCCCAGCTTCACTTAAAAAAAACTTCCAATTTTCTTGTCATTCTTTGTAACTATAGCCTATTTATATTATTCGTGACTAAAAACCAATGAATCTTTTTAATAGCTTTACCATTGCTTTCGTATTGCTGCTCCATTGGAATACCAAAAATTTAGCTTAATGTTAGTGAACGTGAGGGTCCCTACAATAACTGTGAACATTCTGTTTATCATTCAATGTCAATGACTGAACATCTCTCCCTTATCACTGTACATTCTTGAATGGGCATCTTGCACACAAAATTTCTGTCAAAATATGTGACTACCCATTACGTCATATAGCACTCTTAAATGGAAATATTTTTTGTGTCAAACAGTGATGATGAATAAGAGGCTGTTTGACATGACTAATAGAATGAGAGCTTCCTGTCTACATCATCCTTCTGCACCAGAGAGTCTACACTACTTATTTAAACTCCAGAGATAAATTTATGAGAAATTTTCCCTCAACACCAAAGGTAATTAATCAAACTCTAACATGCCTATATTCCCTGACAGGCATAATTATTCATAATCCTACGGGTCTGTTATGCCGAAACAATGCTGTTGTTTGGAATATCTGGCTATTTGTACCTATATTTTCTTTTTTTAATTCTCAATGCAATATGCTAGCTCCCTCATAGAATTGTATTTTGGTTGTATGTTTATAGTTTGTTGTTTCTGCATTAGACTTTCACTGTCATCTTTGCAGTGCTGCCATACCCTGTGTGAATAAATCTACAACTTATTTTTGTTTGTGTTATGCAGACAGATGAAAGCTATTAAATTAAAAACAACATTCAAACATTCTGTTCCATAATAAATTGGCAACTTATTTGTCAAATGGCATTATAGACATTTTCTTCATTATGTTTTTTTAGGAATGCTAGTAATATTTGTAGATAGTGATACAATAAGGGATTTTGAAACGAATTTGTAACCTCATAACTCCAGTTGGAATATTTGCTCTCCAATGTTCAAATTGCCTTCTCTTAGGTCATTCTAAAAGTATAATTATATTTAAAAGGTAGATTTATGATTTAATTTAAGTAAGTAATATTAGAATATTCATACCTTTTTTTGTAGAGACTCCTAAACTTGTGGACGAGAGTTGGTGACACCCTGCTCAACATCTGCATGACTTGTTTCAGCTTTTCACTCATTCTTTGTTATGCCAAATTTCCACAACTCAGTGAGCATCTAGTTAAACACTGAGGAAACCAAGGCCTGTGCTATAAATCCATACCCACTCCCATGCCCAACATTACAGGTAGTGAACCAGTACATTCAAGCACCCACAAAAGTCATCGCTCATCATGGACTGTATTAATAAAGAATCCAGGTAATTTATCAAAAGTAGAATTGTGACATCCTGAAGTATACAGAAACAACAGAATTCCAAATCTCTCACTTTTTACTGCCTTGAAAACATTTTTGTGCTGATAAGGCACATCACTCAAGACAACAGATGGTTTCAGTAAGGAAACCATTCTATCAACAAAAGACTTAACTTATTTTGGGAGAAGATACAGGAATGTGCTTCCTTTAAGAATTATTTGGGATATCTTTCAGGAGTTACAGAATGAGAGAGAAGCCAGTTAATTAAAATGAGAACCAGTGTTCAAAGAAAACCTGTTCACAATTTAACTTACACTGATATTTTAGGGCCATCAAAACCAGTCATCAGGTATGGGACATTCTGACTCTGTACCATTGTTACTACACAGGGGAAGATGATAAATGTTCATGTTAATTGGCCCTCATTGAAACTTTCAGGATGAGATCAGGGAAGGCATTATATCCCTGCCATATAATACACAGTTCAGGACATGTCAGCTTTGTCACTTAATATTCTAGCTGTTTGGATATCTAGGGAGCCAACCCTCAACACTGTAACAAAAGCAGTATATTTTAGGTGTCTGGTGTTTTGTGCTCAGAACTCCTTGGACCAGCCACTAGTATTTTAATATTCAAAGGGATTCTATTGGTTGGCATGTGTTCCCATTGTAAATATATAATTCTGCAAAGTTACCTGTGTACAATCAATATGTTAAAGTTAAGTAGGTAATTATAACCATTAAAACTGTAGCTACTCGTTTATTGTTGTCTTTGTGTTTAAAAAGCATGAAACATCACTGTATTGTTGGGTGGGGGGAAGAGGAGAAATAGATTCTCCAGAAGACCTACCTGTGTTGAATGAAGACCTTTGTCATCTATCAGCTTCAATCTTCAGTGACTCAGTCACAGTCACACACTTCCTAAGATTTGCTTTTGCACACACTTAAATTTTACACTATTCCCACTATATAAATCTTGTTATTAATAAATTAACAAACACATATGTTATTCATCTAGAATTGCCATTATTTTATGCAACAATTTTTATCTAAACTATCAACTAGAGATAGAACATGAGGTTATAGAGCACTAATAAATGCCCATGATACATGATCAACCCAGACCTGTTCAAAACAATACAGAACAGATGTAAAATTTGTGCTTCATTACCATGATTGTAACATCCAACCAGCACCAACTGCGGCTGATTGCTTTAGTGCATATTCACAGAGTGCAATTTTGTGAGTGTTTAACACCAATTGAAGCTGGCTAGCCTGAGTCTGTTAAAGGGGGAGTGTTCATTACTTCCAATCACTGAAGAAGTACCCAGAAAACTTGCTGGTAGCCATGGTGAAAAGGAGCAAAGAACAGGCACCTTGATTTTCAAATGCAGATCTGGATGTCTTTATGGATGAGGTGGAGAAAAGCCAATTATGTAAAGATGTCCAGGAGGACTTCAGATTCCTAATGAAATGGAAACAGGAGGTCACTGTCAAGGTCAATACAAGGAGTTGATAACCTAGAAAGAAGCTGCAATACTGAAAAATGTTTAATGACTTCATATAGATGGATCAAGGTCAATGAAGATGATAACATCAACAAGTGAGATGAGAAATTTACTCAATTTTAGGAATTCCCTATCCAAGTGGACTGTCCGTAGCTAAGTATATTCAAGACAAAGCCATTAGAATTTTAGATATTAAGGGAATAAAGGGAAGTGGGGTTACTGCAGGAAAGTAGCACTAAAAAGTAAGGGATCGATCATGTTCTTATTGAATGGCAGAGTAGGCATAAAGGTGGAATAACCTACTCCTTTGGGTTATTTCTTATGTAAATTAGGTGGGAGATCTCAGTGACGGAATTATTAGAGAATTGTAAACCCAATATTCGTTTCTCATTGGTGTCTGATAATTTTGGCATAGTCGGCAGGATGGTTATGAAAAACAGAGTCTGAAAATTCCTCAGAGAGACAGAAGGTAAGAGCATCTTCCATTCCTGAATTGTTGGGGAAATCATCGGATTCTGCTTCAGTACACCATCTGAAGGATGGCACTAGCCTTACTACAAGGAGATGAGTCGAGACAAAAGGAAGTAAAGATGAGCTATGGTTGGGGGGTGGGGGGAAGTGAGCAAGAGAGAGAGAGAGAGAGAGAGGGGAAAGAGAGACAGAGAGATATAAGAAAGAGGTAGATAGAGGCAAGGGAGAGATTAACAAAAAATGACACCTTTTATACCTGAGATAAGAGGTACTCCTTAGCTAACAATAGTCCAATCAGGAAACCTTTTAGATACCTGTGGCCAAACCAACCAATGAAAAAACACATATTCACCTGATGGACGAACCAATAAGCTAGGAAGCAGCCATTCCTTGTGCAGCCACTTGAGGTGTGTTAAACACTATACATGTTAAAATACTAATTAAAACAATCAAATCCAATGTTGGTAAGGTACACGTAAGATCAGTGCTAGAATGCAGGTCCTCCCAGTCAGTGCCCTTCTCCTGTTCCTTCTCCTTCCCCCTTTGGGCAGCTCATCCTGATACTTAGACTCTCCTCCTCCTTCTCCATGTCTTGCTGGAGACCCAGCAAGAGTGCAACTACGCAGCTACACCTTCAGTTGAAAGAGATCCTTTGCACTGGCAGACCTCTATCATCTTTATGACAAATCTCAGATCATACAGTTCTCTGCAGCCAACTCCTACTCAATCACTGTGCACAAGTAATTTCGACTTTAGCCTGAAGTAGTACAGATGGGTTGCAGGTAGAGCTGAGAATGAGGATTCATGCTGCTGAACAGTAGGTGTTCTACTGAATGCTGAAAGATTGGAACTTCTGAAGCTGACATTCGCTGCAACTTTGTCTTGAGGTACAAAAGAACTTTTGAAGCATTTCTTGGCTGGGTCATCACTTGACAAGCCTTGAGGATTGACTGCTTTCCTTCTGTATTTTCATTACACACACAGTAGATATCCCATTATACTACACAATTAGCTGAGCAATGGTAATAATGTTGCAAATGTCAGCTTTCAACTCCAGATGGAAATTAGAAACAAAAAGGCACTTGCAGGACCAGAAAATGGTTCTATGGGGCTTAATTTCTTTTAACATTAATGCCATTCCAAAACCTTATCCTTCAGCAAAACATCTGTACCTATATTTTATTGATCTAGAAACTTAAATACAAAACTGACCTCCACTATTAACAGTACTGATGCATTTTGACATTAGCTATCAATGGATTTATGTACAAATCCACTTCTTGTGAGCACACACACATTAATTTTTTGCTCTGGCTGACACCTATATTCTGATCCTACCTAAAGGAATTACAAGAAGAATAATTAGTGATATTTTCAGCGTACAAAGTTGCTTGCTGACAGAAAACTCCTGCAAGCAATGGAGTGACAGGAAACAACCAACTCGATTCCAAATTTGGAATAGCATATTTAAAATGTATTTGGAGATAAAAACATTATACATCTAATGGCAGATCTTGTCAGATCAGGACAGTTGCTGGCAATTAACATGGAAGGAATAGTAGAAAGACTATCTTTAAAACATGAACTTTTCAGGGGAAACCTTGGTTTCTTTGAACTTCTGTAAATCATTTATGGGAGTACTAGATGCAGACAGAAACCAAGAGAATCTAAGAAATTATTGATGAAAAGAACCTCTCAAGTTTGTCAGAAGTGAACTGATGGCACACTTGCAATGTGATCCAATATAACACCATTTTTTTCGTTGCTCTATGAGTAGCTGAGGCCAGGCTGATATCAAATCAGCAAACTAAATTTGTATCGTCTGTGAGTTTTGCATTTATTTACATCAAGGACTAATTTCAGATTACAACAATGTGTTAGATGGCACTAACAATTTAATGGGCCATGTTGTGTGATTGAAACAAAAAAATTGAGAAGAGTATATCAGTAATAACTATAATGAGTGGGAGTGAGAATGGAGCACTTAATTTTAGTTTACACAAATTTGTTCATTAGGACTGGCACATTTACTGTGTCATATAGTGTGTGCTCATAAAAGTCTGATTTTTCTTTGAGGTTGTTTTCTCACCCATTTACCTGCTTCCCCAATGTTACCTACCATCTAAGGTTCAAAGATTGGGTAGTTAACTTCCTCCCAAACCTAGTTCATGGGGTAACACACTAACGATGCCGCTTGGACATTTTATTTCTCTTTTCACAGCAATCATAATCTTAAAGTACAGGCTATGTATTAAACCAGTTCTGCAGGGTTAATCAAAATCCTCAGGAGACTAAAGAAATTTGGCAAGTCCCCTTTGACACCAACTTTTATCGATGCACCATAGAAAGCATCCTATCTGGATGCATCACGGCTTGGTATGGCAACTGCTCTGCCCGGGGCTGCAAGAAACTGCAGAGAGTTGTGGACACAGCCCAGCACATCACAGAAACCAGCCTCCCCTCCATGGACTCTGTCTATACCTCTCACTGCCTTGGTGAAGCAGCCAGCATAATCAAAGCCCCCACCCACTTGGGTCATTCTCTCTTCTCCCCTCTCCCATCAGGCAGAAGACACAGGATCCTGAAGCCACATACCACCAGGTTCGAGGACAGCTTCTATCCCACTGTGATAAGACTATTGAATGGTTCCCTTATATGATGAGATGGACTCTTAACCTCACAATCTACCTTGTTATGACCTTGCACATTACTGTCTACATGAACTGCACTTCTTCTGTAGCTGTGACACTTTACTCTGTATTCTGCTATTGTTTTACCCTGTACTGCCTCAATGCACTGTGTAATGAATTGATCTGTACAAATGGTATGCAAGACAAGTTTTTCACTGTACCTCTACAAAAGTGACAATAATAAACCAATACCAATACAATGATTTCATTTATATACCATGGAGATATTCAGAAATTACTTGCTTATAATGTTTTAGCATAGCTTGTTAAATGTGCTTAATTTCCAGTTAGATATCAATGAAATGCAAAAAAAACAAATTGCCAGAGGAACTCAGCTGGTCGAGCAGCATCTGTGGAGGTAAAGGGCTAGATGATGCTGCAGGTCGTAGCCCTGCATCAGAATCATCAAGGCAGAATTTGTATATATATTACATTTATAAAGCAATACGATTTAACAAAAGTAATGAGATATCAGGTAGTTTATCCCTGGGATTTTTGAAGGACAATGATAACTCTCGCCTAGTTGAATTTGTAGCAACAAAAACAATTTTTCGTGGTGTTTTCTTGCAATGATTACATGGAGTCTTAGTTGTGTAAAGCCTCCATGTGTACCAATGCGAATGTATAACAGAGGAAGCCACGGCAGCAAGGAATTGAAACATTGATACTTTAGTAGACTATTGCAGGCAACAAGTTTAGCTACTTCACAGTTGAACAGAAAGGCAACAATGTGGTTGTCCTAACTGTCTTACTGAGAGTCTTGACATGCAGTATTGAACTCAAGATCATTTGGTTTATGTATCAAACAAATGGACTTTTTTTTAAAGTGAACAACATTTTGGAGGTAGAAGAAGTAAGTGATATTGTGAGAGCCCAAAAGGATTTGGTGTGCAAGTGTAAAAAAAAACAAAATTGCTGACAGAGAATTGACGAGAAGACAATAGCAAATCTTGCATCATGTAGGGAGCAAGATGTTCTTTTTAGTGATGAGCAGAAACCAGAGGATTACTTTAAACTGAATCTATATGTTTGGATCGAAGAGGCTGCAGCATGGTAAGACAAAAAGTGTAGGCACAAAAGGCTGCAGATGCTGGAATCTGGAGCAACAAACAAGATGCTGGAGGAACTCAGCAGGTCAGGCAGTATCTGTGGAGGGAAATGGACAGTTGATGTCTCAATTCATCAGCCAAGATGAAGAGTCTCAACTTGAAACGCTGACTGTCTGTTTCACTCCACAGATGTTGTCTGATCCGCTGAGTTCCTTCAGCATCCTGTTTGTTGCACTTAAAAGGTATGTTGTTTTGTTACAGAACTTGTCCTTGCATTACAATTTTAGTGCTTTTGCCTTACATGATAAATTTATATGCACAAATAGATGAGCAAATCCAGACAAGAGTATTGATCCTGGCATTCAAACTTGTATGTAAAATTGCTACGTCAGTGGAAATGGCATCCAAGAATGCAAGGAAATTTTGTCCACCACAGCCACTGATGAAATTCTCAATCAGATAGCCGAAGTATTGTCGAAGCCGATGAAATTAAGTCTGAAGCTTACCGGTGAGACCAGTTCTCTCAGCTGATTTCATTACAATGGTTATCAGTCATCACAGTTTTTTTTCAATTGAGAATAGCAAATGCTTCAGTTGGCAGAGGAAAGGTCACGTATTAACATTTCAGCAACCTGCAGATCCAAGATCCAAGAAACAAAATCAATTTCAGTGGCAATTTGAAACCATAACAGAAAGGAAAATCTCATTGTTTGGATGTTCATTCAGAAAACGAGGAGCTGAGATTGTGCATCTATGCCACAGCACCAATGGCAACAAACAGCTAGTCTTTCAAGTAAAGATGTTAATTAACAACCAGTGCATTGACATGTGAAATGATACTGCCATTTCCTGATTCATTATCAGTCAAAATACTTATTCTAGCAAGTTCAGCCGGATACCATTGATGAAAAACATCATCAAACTGAAAGTCTACTCATGTGATATTTTAGAAATATCAGAACAACTGAAGTTCACATTGCAATGCAACAGTGAGTACAGCTACTCATCGTCACAGCAAAGTGAAAACAAGCCAACATTAATGAGGAAGGCTTGACTGAGACAGCCCAAGTAAGAATGTTTTCAGCACTGACACCTCAAAATCACACCTTGACAGATTGTTGGAAATCTATGACGATGTGTTTGATGTCAGTTCTACTGGTATAATAAGGTACAATATGCACATTCACATCAGGCTAGTGCAAACCAAGTCTATTTCCACAGTCACAGATGCTCCAAAGGATCAAACTGTGAAGGAGATGGATAGGTTGGAATAAAATGGGGCACTTGTGTGGTTGTGCCTTGACTATAAATCCGCACTTAATCAAGATATACGCAATGAATAGTATTTTCGATTCATTGCAGGTGGACTTAGCAGAGGGGAAATGTATTTATAAAAAATAGAATCCTACCATGCCAATACACAACTGAACATCACAAAAATCTAACAGGAAGCTGCCATTTTGTGTTCACATTGAAAGCATTAAATAGCAGACCTGAGAAATATCACAACAGTATTATTGCTTCCGTCCCCAGGCTAACAAAAGACCTGTAACTATTTCCATGATGTCATGATGGGAACCAAGCAAAATGTACTTCCAATGTACCAATGATGGAAGATTCCACCAGCCTTGCCAGCCCAGTCTATATTTTGACCTTGACAGACTAATCAGTCAACGAACTGTAAACTTGTCTTGGCTGTTCTGCCACATGTGTTGTCATGGGCTCACAGTCATTATTCTCAGTCTATGATGGCATTGATCAAGCTGACTGAAATTTCAGTATGGAGACTGGAAAATAAACAAAAACTAATGTAGCTCCAAACACTATGCTCACAATTCATAAATAGCCCAGTGCAGCCTTACTGAAATGAAAATAAAGGAGTTACACTGGCAGTACAAAGAAAGGACCATGTGTTCACAAGAACAGAAATTGCCAATATAATCAACATTTCAAGCAATTTCACTGCTGGGGTAGAGAATGAGGAGAGAATACCCTGACTTTTATGATAATGATGAATGAAAAAATTATCAAAGGAAATGTGATTACAAGAGAATGTGTTTGTTTCTGAACTGGAGGGGAACCAATATCCTTGCTGGGAGGTTTGCTCGTGCTACTCGGGAGAGTTTAAACTAGAGTGGCAGGGGGATGGGAACCACAGCAGCAGGGCAACAGGCAACAGGTGGTAGGGGTTGAGGGCAAGAAAGATGGTATGACAAGTGAGGCTGAAAGGAAGGACAGTGAGGGACAGGCTAATAAACATGGTGGGATTGATGGGCTGAAAGATGTTTATTTCAACACTAGGAGTGTTATGGGTAAGGAGGATGAACTTAGAGCTTGGATCGGTACATGGAATTACGATGTTGTTAGAGAGACCTGGCTGCTGGAAGGACAGGACTGGCAACTCAACGTTCCTGGGTTTCATTGTTTTAGACATGAAAGAGAGGGGGTTAAAAGAGGTGAAGAGGTTGCACTACTGTTAAGGGAGAATGTCCAACAGTACTCAGAGAGGACATACTGGAGGGCTCATCCACAGAGACAATTTGGGTGGAAATCAGAAATAGGATAGGTGCAATTCTGCTGATTTTATACTACAGGCCCCCCAACAGCCACTGTGAGGTGGAGGAACAGATATGTAGACAGATTATGAAAAGGTGCAGAAACAACAGGGATGTCATAGTGGGGGACTTTAACTTCCCCAGTTTTGATTGGAATGAGGCTTAGATGGGGCAGGATTTCTTCAGTGCATCCATGAGTGGATCTTGAGACAGTATGTGGAGAATCCAACTGGAGGAGAGAACATACCGGACCCAGTTTTGGGAAATGAACCAGGCCAGGTGACAGACCTGATAGTGGGTGAACATCTTGGGAATAGTGACCACAATTCATTATGTTTTAAGATAGTTCTGAGTAAGGATAAAATCGGATCTTGCTAAATTGGGGGAGGACAAATTACAACTGGATAAGACAGGAGCTAAGGGGCATTGATTGGGAGCAGCTGCTGTCAGACAAGTCCACGTCTGACGTGTTTAAAGACCAGCTGAGCAGAGTTAAGAATCGGCATGTTCTAGTAAGGAGTAAGGACAAGGATGGTAAGGTAAGGGGACCTTGGATGACCCAAGAGGTCTTAAACTTAGTCAGAAAGAAAAAGGAAGCATATGTAAGGTTTAGGAAGCTAAATTCAGACTGGGCACTTCTGGAGTATAAAGATAGCAGGAAATTGCTCAAGCAGGTGATTAGGAAGGCCAAAAGGGGCTATGAAATGTCCTTGGTGAGCAGGATCAAGGATAATCCCAAGGCACTTTATACTTATATTAAGAAAAAGAGGATAACTAGGGAGAGGGTTGGTCCACTCAAGGATAAAGCAGGGAATTTGTGCTTGGAGTCAGAGCACGTGGCTGAGGTACTAAATGAGTACTTTGTGTCTGTATTTACACCAAGGAGAAGGATTTGGAGGATAGTGAAGGAAGAGTGGGGCATGCTAATGTGCTGGAACATTTTGAGATTGAGGAGGAGGTAGTGCTGGGTCTTCTGAAAAGCATTAAGGTGGCCTGATGGCATATATCCCAGGATACTGAAAGAAGCAAGTGAGGAGATTCTGGGGCTTTGACAAAGATCTTTGTCTTCACTAGCAACAGGCGAGGTCCCAGAGGACTGAAGAATATCAAATGTTGTGCCTTTATTCAAGAAGGGAAATAGGGATAATCCAGATAACTAAAGGCCAGTGAGCCTCACATCAGTGGTAGGGAAGCTATTTGAGAGGAGACTGAGGGATAGAATTTGTGCGCATTTGGAAAGGCATTGCCTTCTTAGGGACAGTCAGCATGGCTTTATGCAGGCAGGTCATGCCTTATAAATTTGATCAAGTTTTTTTAGTAGCTGACAAAGGAACTTAATAAGGGAAAGGCAGTGGACATTATCTACATGGACTTTAGTAAGGCATTTGATAAGGTCCCTCATGGTAGGTTGATACGGAAGATAAAAATGCATGGGATCCAGGGTGAATTGGAAGTTTGGATTCAGAACTGGCTTGCCCATAGAAGAGAGACAGTAGGGGTGGAAGGCTGTTATTCTGGCTGGAAGTCTGTGAGCAATGGTGTTCCACAAGGATCGGTGCTGGGACCTCTGTTGTTTGTGATATACAGTACATCAATGATTTGGATGAAAATGTAGATGGGTGGATTAGCAAGTTTGCACATGACACCAAGACTGGTGAAAATGTGGACAGTGTAAAGAACTATCAAAGAACACAGCAGGATATAGATCGGTTACAGATATGGGCAGAGAAGTGGCAAATGGAGTCAAATGATAGGAGAAAGTATACAGTTAATGGTAGGCCCCTTAATAGCATTGAAGTACAGAGGGATCTTGGGGTCCAGGTCCATAGTTCACTGAAAGTGGCTACGCAAGTAGTTAAGATGGTAAAGAAGGTGAATGGGTTGCTTGCTTTCATTGGTAGGGGGTTGAGTCTAAGAGTAAGGAAGTCATGCTGCAGCTGTATAAAACTTTAGTCAGACCACACTTGGAGTATTGTGCGCATTTCTGGTTGCCCCATTATGGGAAGGATGTGGGGACTGTGGAAAGGGTGCAGATGAGTTTTACCAGGATGCTGACTGGATGAGAGGGTATGAGCTATAAGGAAAGGTTGGACAAACTTGGGTTGTCTTCCCCAGAGTATCGGAGTCTGAGGGGAGACCTGACAGATTTTTAGAATTATGAGAGGCATAGATAGGGTAGACAGTCAAAATCTTTTCCCAGGGTAGAAATGTCAAACACCAGAGGGCATGCTTTTAAGGTTGGGGGGGGGGGGATGTTTAAAGGTGACATGAGGGGCAAATATTTTACGCAGAAAGTAGTAGGTGCCTGGAATAGGTTATCATGGGTAGTACTGGAAGCAGGCAGTTTAGTGGAGCTTAAGAAGCTTTTAAATAGACACATGAATATGAAGGGAACGGAGGGATATGGATGATACACAGGAGGAGGACATTTAGTATAAATTGGCATCAAGATCAGCACATCATCATGGGCCGAAAGGCCTGTTCAGTACTGTACTTTTCTATGTGCTGTGTTCTATGTTCTATGCTGCATTCTGAGATTCATTTTTTATAGCATTCAGGGCAGACTTCCTAAAAAAAACTTTAAATATGCATTGACATTTGAAACTATACAATATTGTGCTTCAAGACTAATTCCCTTTGATGGGTTTGAAAAAAGGTTAAATAGGAAAGCAGAAGTTGATGTACGGACTTCAATAACTTTATTGGTCCTCTTGCTTTCATTGAATAAATTCAATTTCAATTTGGAACTAATACATCTTACAGCATGAACCAACTTTAGTGATTGCCTCTGCTATGCCAAAGCCATGGGAACTCATGTGGCAAAAATTGACTGGATAGTGTGGATAGTGTTACTTCTGGATTCCTCACATTCAACAGAATTCATTTACAAAGTGTGCAGGTTAATCATAATGAGGCATAAAGAATTCAAAAATAAGATGATTCCACACAGGTTTCAAACTTTCTGTCAACAGTGTTGATACTGGGGAAGAGTTAGTCACATGATACAATTCTTAATGAAGCAACAGCCTTTAGACATTTATTATCCACAACCAATAATCCTTATGTGACAAATAGAATGGGCTCCAAATTAAATATTTGAAATAAACAACACATATTCTTTGAAAAAAAATCAGAAAATGCTAGAATCACATGTTCTCAGTACATCTAATATTTTCTGTTTTTGTTACACATTTCCAGCAAACTGTAGCATTTTAGCTTTTCTTTAACTTTTAAGAAGCATTTTCTCAGCCATGGCTTAGCTGGTATCACTGAGTCAGAAGTCTGTGGTTAAAGTCTTTCTCCAGAGGCCTGAATATGAATATGTTGGCTGATACTCAAATATATTCTTCTGGGAAGTTGACACTGCTGGAGATGCCATTTTTCAGATGAGATGTTAAACTGAGACCCAGTCCACTACCACAACAGGACATAGAAGATCTCATGGTACTATGACGAAGAGTAAGGATATTTATCGCCAATGTCCAGGCAGATATTTATTCCTCAGTCAATATCAATCAAAGACATATTATCTCATTGATCACAATATTATTTGTGTGAGCAAATGGTGTTCAATTTGGCTGTTGCATTTCCTATGTTACAACAGAGACTACACATTAAAAAAGATTGTCAATAAAGTGCTTTGGGATTCCCTGAAATGGAAGTTTAATGCAATTTTTTTCTTCGCTTCACATGAGTTAAAACCATTGAAAAAAAAACTTTAGAATTGAGATTTGGTGAAGTTTCCATAACTGGTTAACGTAAGGCAAGAAATTACTGTACATATCACATCCCTCTTTCTTACATTATAACAAAGGCTTTAACTCATTGAAAATAAACAAACCAGAGCTCTGCTCACCAAGTGAAGAATGCCATTTTAATGTGGTATCTGTTCCTCTGCTTTTATCAACAAAAGCAAATTTAGACCAACATAGAACCTTGACAAAACCCAAAGAGGTTATTCTACTAGACATTACATGCCACAACCATTAATTATACATGAAAATAAAATTTGCATGAATATGCGTGATATGACAATATTACCATTTTCAGGAATACCTGTCTAATAGCCTCAAAATTGGAAGCTTTACTTAACAGATGATACTCAATATAATTTGCACTTTTCTTTATTGATGTTAACTAATCTACTATGGTGGAGGCTATGTCCAATGTTCTTGCATGTTTGCAGAGAACTGTAAGTAGCTGTCAATAGATGTAGGGTGGAACAGGACTCAACCACAATAAAACAGATGTCATAGTGGTGAAATGATTAACATGGGAATCTAAGCAGAATTTCATAAACCAAGGAAAACTCTGGAACCTATTCACTATTGCCATAAGCATAACGATAAAATGATTAAAGAAAGTGATTTGGGCATATCCTATCTCAAAAAACAGCCTCAACTAATCTTGAAAAATTGTAATTCTTCACAGGTAGTATTCATATATATCAACCAAGTTCCTTTGAGGAAAATGTTGACTATTTGCATTGGGGATTGTGTTATTTTTGAGCTTCTCTGAGCCCTAACATGGAATCACTTCACCCACCACTGGTGGTTATTATGGAGCTGTTTCACCCCTAAACTCTATAATTCTCCCTCTAAAACACTGCACATCAGTCCTGACCCTTACTCCTTTTAAACCCTCCATATGTTCTACTAATTTAACAAACCTTTGAATCAACCCTCTTAATATCATCTTCCTTGGGTCACTGTCATTTTTGTTTCAGTAACTATCCTGCAAAATTCCCTGAAATGTTTTTTCCTTGTCAAAGATAGTGAAGGAGACATATGGGATGCTGGAATTTATTAGCCAGGGCATAGAATATTACAGCTTGGAGATCATGATACAACTTCATAAAAGTTTGGTTAGGCTATAGCTGGAATATGGCACTGGAGAGGGTGCAGAGGATGTTGTGTAGGATGGAACTTCTCAGTAATGAAGAAAGACAGGATAGGCTGAGTTTGTTTTCCTTGGAATAGAGAAGGATGAAGAGGCATCTGATAAAGGTATACAAAACTTTAACAGGCATAGAGTAGGATGGATAGTGAAAAAAACTTTTCCTAATAATGGAGATGTCTAAAACCAGAGGGCATAGGAAAAGGGTAGGAATAAAGGGGTTATGCACAGCCTATATTTAAAGGTGAAATGCCTGAGCATGTCCCAGATTGTGATGACCTCCCTTCCTCCTGGGCCTCCCTCCATTCTAGGTTCCCTAATCCAGTAGCCAAAGCAGACCCACAATCTACCTGCTTTCCTCTGCTTGCACTATGGTAGCCTTGCCTTGGTACTGCCCCCAACAGAATTTTGCAGCTCCAGATCATTGCACAAAATTTGCATGGCACACCGTTTATTATCCAATTCTCAGATTTCCCTACAACATAGAAAAAGGCCGTTCAACTGATTGCGTTTATGCTGGCTCTCAGAGCAATCTCATCAATCCCATTCCTCCACTTTTACAAACTCCTCACCAACATAGAGTCATACATCATAGAAACAGACCCACTGGCCCACTGAGCCCACACTGACAACCCTATCCCTAATCCCATTTTATTCTCCCTTTGTTCCCATCAACTCCCCCACCAGTTACTACAACTACACAAACTCACACACCAGATTTACAGTGACGTTTTACAGTAACCAATTAACTCACCAACCCGCACATCTTTCAGATGTGTGAAGAAAGTGGAGCACCTGGAGGAAACCCATGTCCAGTCACAGTCAGACTGCGCAAACTTCACACAGACAGAACCAAAAGTCAGGATTGAAACTGAATCACTGGAGCCATGAGGCACCAACACTACCTGGTGTGCCACAGTGTTGGCCTTTAAACACCATATTCCACCAGCTGCAAAACTAGCCTAACATTGCTCTTTAAAAACGTTAATGTACCACAATCTACAACTCACCTACCAACAATCTCTAACAACCATTCATATGTTCCATGAAATCTCACACACTCACACACACACACACACACACACACACACACACACACACACACACACACACACACACACACACACACACACACACACACACACACAGATACTACAAGCTTCACACCTACAATTCACAGCTTCCACACTGTCACATTTTCAAGCATAACAGGCACATCAGTCAAGTACATTATGCAATGCTAACATATGCTCCTCTCTAAGTCAGAACAAGGTAGCTAAAAACTGGCAGGAACAGTAAACATGAGGGGAACATGCAAACAGAACCAGAGGTCAGGATCAAACCTGGGTTGTTGGAGCTTTGAGGTAGCAGCTGCACCGTTGCGTCACCTTTTAACATGCCTTTCACAGCATAGAAGGACATCAACTTTTCTGATGTTTTGATAAGCACTGTTCAGAGACAGAACTTGAGGTGTAGACTACTAATTTAGAAAATGTGACAACTGGTAAATATACTATACTGAATTATGTGAAAAGCTAACAGCATTAGGGAAAGCACTTGCATAATTCTTTGGCCTTTCATGTTTGGTGATGGATAAGAAACTGACATGAAAAAAAAATTAACAGGCACTATAGCAAGAACTTTGTTTTCCACATTATGCCCAAACATTGCAGGAAAACGTGAGGGTTCTCATTTGTTTGTTTTTACAATATACGGCCACATTAAAGACACTATTCAAACAGAAGATGAATTTTCTCAAAACCTAACATTAATCCTTTAACACTATTGCCAAAATCAGATACAATTTTTATTCTTCGTGTCACTACTTATAGATAATTGAAATACATAAAATTACTACTGAAATTGTCTACTTAATAACAGTAATTGCATTTTAAGACCAATACATCAAATATAAAGTGATTTAGGAAATTTCAAGAGGTGTGACGAAGTACCATATTAGTGAAAATACTTTTTCTTTCTTCTGTCATAAACATTTTCATCTTTCATAAACACTGAAGAGTATATTCTGACATTATGTGAGTATGTAAAATGGTGAAAGTTAATTAACAACTTGTTTTACACTTCTCCTGATTTTCATTTCCCAAATAATGAATGTTGATTCACTATTAACCATTTTCTATTACAGCAAAAAATTAGAAACCACCCTTGTTTCACATGTGGCTCAGTATTTAGCACAGTGATACATCAACTTCTGACACTGAGCAAACAGAATCATATGCATTAGCACCATATACAGTCTCTTGCATGACAGTAATATAATGGGTGGTGTTTAATGATCATCAGTCCAACAGATACCAGGTTCAGGTAGATTTATGCAGACTTATAACCTGTATTTTTTCATAATGAGGGGTATTATTAATTTGAGACCCTGATATGATTAGGAAATTGAGATAGAATCACATACACTGAGATCCAATATAAAAAATGCTCTGCCAGACAGGCCTGTCCCTTTTGTTTAGGTCCCCTGTTTAAGCTCTCTTGCAGCACCTCTCACCTTGCTCAACCTGTTATTTGACTTTAGTGAAAACTAGATTTTAGTAGGGCACAAAACAGGTGGTCTTTTCACCACTGCCTATTTTCTGCTCATGATCTTCATTGTATGAAAACATCTGTAAAGGAAATCAATCACAAGTTTAGAACACTGGCCAAGTGTTCTCAAAGTAAGAGGAATTCAAGAAGTAGAATTTCAATGCTTTCCTCCAGAAATTATGTTGATCCAGTCAACTAAGTGCTGCTTCCCTGGGCAAATTATTTAAGTGAGGATCGTGCTATGGCACCATGCTAACAGACATCTTCATCATCCATGACAATTCTTGCCCATTCCTGTCAGAAAGATTGTTTTGTTGTGAGTGCTACAGATTTATTAGATCTTCATTAATAAAACTGACATCTGGAAACTCATTCTTATTCTCATTTTTATACAAAAATAGCTCTGCTTTTATTTGGAAGGAGTAAAGCATTCAAAAAGTGTCAAGATAAAAAAAACACAATTATAAAGATTTTTAGATGAGTCTTTTTCTTGCTTCCCATGGGAAGGACACAATGGTGTGGTAATTTAAATGTCACTGCATTGATCTGTTAACATTTGATGCTTCAATTCAACTTACTAACTTTCACAGAGAATAATGATGACCCGTCATAAGTTGCTCAAATAAAAAAGGTCTCAATCTGCAGTGTATGCTGAAGCAGTTGCCAGAATTTAGCTACTTTAGCTGAGAGTGTGCTCTCATTCTTACCTAACGCAATTATTGGTGGGAAGACTTGTGGATAATCATGAGTTCAGAATAGAATCCTGCTGTCATAGCACCACTGCTGTGCTGGATAGCATGCTGCTCAGATAAAAAATAAGTAATAAGGGGCTACTTTGGTGAACGGATATACTTCAGTAGGATGCAAACTGAAGAGATGAAGGAGCATTCTAATATCTCAAGGATACTTGCTTTTATATTTTCATGACATTATGACCACAAACATTGTAAAATGTTACTAGTTAAACTATAGAGTCAATGCTTCAAGTGAGTTTTCTATAATTTGGAGTTTTGAAAGAAAGAAGGTTTATAAAGTAGATATTTTACGTGGATATGTTAAGAATTCATTGATAAAGGAATATATCGGGATTTCACTTTCATCACTTGGTTGAGGCTGCATTATCACTGGAAAGTCACATCTGTAGTAGAGATCGATCTACTTTCTGATATTATTAAGAAGTACTTTGATGTTGAGGAGAATAATGGGGCAGAGAACCCCTCTGCTGAATCCTTGTCTCCACAAAAAAAAGGGATAGCACATTTTCTTATAATAGCAATGGAGAACAATGTTTAATTAAATGTTATTTTTTGGGCCTTGTCAGGTGGAAGACTCAATGCTGGCTACAATCCTTTGAACCTTATGGCAGTAGGTGGTTTGTACCTTTTTGTAGATTCTAATGATCCAGAAGGATTTGGCATGTGCAGAAGTTGTATAGCAGAGTTGTAAGCCATGTTGTCAGCAGATAGTCCTTGCCACTTTGTAGTCACCCTTCAGTTTGTCATGATAGCTGAAATGCTGATCACAGACTAGACTTCCACAGAACAAAGGGATCATAACTGGTACTACAGAAAACAGGATGGACATGCATGATGCACTGTTAAGGTTCAGTGCCTGCTGGATATTGAAGAAATAAGTTCCCTTTCATTTGCAGTGCAGCTTGAGTTGACATGTATACCTTCAAACAACTTGGGTACAGCAAATGGAAGAGCTTTGCTCATGTAATTTTGCTTTAGTAACATTAACTTTTTATTTCCTTAGTACATTTGGTCAAAGTATTAACATATTTCTTTTGACATTATTTATTTGGAACCAATTCATTTTTATTTTCAGTTTATGCCGAGCACTCTGTTTAACTGTATGTCTCTCATTAACATAACCTAATTCTGTGTACTAATTCTATGTATGCTTTCAGTCATTTTACAGTCTTTTATTTGCATATTTTCATTGATCTTTGAACAATTTGCATAACATCTAAATAATAATTCCTGCAGCTGATGCCAGTCCTGCTGTGATTTAGTAAGAAAATGAGGGATGAATTGTACTGCACCTTTGATTGTCACTTGATTCAATTATCTACCCAGACTCAGTTTAATTGTATCCTCCATATCAGCCTGGGTGTTTATACTTGGGGTACAGGAGGAGATACCCCCTGCCCTCATAATGAAAGATTAATGAACATAATATGTGTTTAATATACTTCAAAAGTAGATGAATCAAAATTACTGCACATGCTCCTACATCTCTGTAATAGCAGCCACTTATTTGTTATTCCCAGATTTAACTATTCCAATATTCTGCTGGATGGCCTCCCATCCTTCACTTTCCATAAATTTGATCTTAAACTCTCTGCCTACTTCCTAATCTGCACCAATTGTTACACATATACTTACCTGTCCAGTACCTTTATTTGTTGGTTTACAAGTGCTTGAAGCTGCTAAGTACTAGTTTTAAACTTCTCATCCCCATATTCAAGGTCCACACTCCATCTCTATAACCTCCTCCTGCCTTGCGTCTCTTGCACATACATGTCCAGGTCACTTTAGATGTCCAGGTCTGAAATTCCTAGATGCCCCCCATAAACCTTTTTTCCTTTCCTGCCTGAAGAAAAACACTTTGATGCTGTTGGAACTCAGCAGGCCAGGCAGCATCCATGGAGAAAAGCAGGCGGTCAACGTTTTGGGTCAGGACCCTTCTTCAGGAGAAATATGAGTCCTGAAGAAGGATTCTGACCCGAAATGTTGACCGTTTGTTTCTCTTCTTCCACTCCTCCCTATTCCTTTAAGACTCTCCTTGGAACCACCTCCTTGACCAAACTATTGGTCGTCCATTCTGATGTCTTTTTCTTTGCCAGTATCAATTTTTTGTGCCTGCTTCAGCTCTTGTGGAATTTTTAACTGAATTACTGATGTGATATAAAATACTTTATTGTAATTCAGAAATATATATTGTTGTTGTTAAAAAATATTCCTTTTGCTTTAATTTGCATGTGGTAACTAAAATTTCTTTATTAACAATATTCCTGCATATTTTTGTCTCACCTTAAATCCTGCATATTTGTGGTTCTGCTCTTCCAATATTATAATTGATCTGACACTTCATGGACATTTTGAGTTGTGAAATCCTAACACTTAGGGATGTACAGATCAGTTTGACCAATCAGATAGGAAAAGACTGTAGGATGGGATTGTAACATTTAGCCCAAAACATTAGGCTGCTGGGATGGAGCCACAATACAGAGAAATATCAGGTAGTAGCTGACAAATGAGGTAAATTATCAATTCCTTTTTTTTACTCTTTTAACAATTTTGTTCTTTTCTGTCCTGATATTAGAACTGGTTTCCTTGCAGGACTTGCAACCAGCACAGAACAGTCAAATACAGTCTTTTGAAAGTGTCAACATTGTGGGATGTACTTACTGGCATGGAATGGGAGTGCGTCAGTAAAAGTGACACATGATCAGTCATTCAAGGCCTTAAGGGTATGTATCAGCTGAAAGGGACAGTGCAACTTTATCAAGTTTGGTTGCCTTTGTAACATTCCCATTCCCTGTGCCCGCTCAGCCAAACTCTCCACAGGGTTTTTGTTCTGCCTAGCACTAAGCTTACATCTTTGTCTGGTTTCTTGTGCATTCTCTTTTATGCTCCCCAGGATCAATTTTAAATGAGAGTTACCTACTGTGCCTTGACCTCATTCCAACAAACCTGCTGATCACCCATCTAAGGAACACGGAAACCTGAGAAGATTATTTTGCCTCACCCATCTATTCTGCCACTGAATTGGTCATAACCAATCTGTATCTTAACTCTAACTTCCCACTTTGGTTATATACTCTTAATACAAAAACCTGTTAGTCCCTTTTTTTGAAATTTGATATTTACCTCATGTTTTCCTACATTTGACCCCTTCTGCAATAGTGATCAAGTGGAAGGGGATTCACATTCAAAATCTGTTGTCAAGTCGGATAGAGGGGTTGGAGGGTTGGTGTTATGAAGAGTTAGGGTGTGGTGGTGGGGAGCTCAAGGGGACCCACAGTGAGGTGTAACTGCATAACTTAAATGGGACAAGAGGTTGATCCCTACACCTATTCAGATAGGCTTTCTTTCGGACATATTGAAGCTCCAAATTTGTTTGAAAAATCTGTTCTTCATTTGTATGACTAAATTTAATGGAAGAGGCACCTAAACATGTTTTTTCAGCCCCTGGCCTCTGTGTTCTAGTGCAACATACAAAAAGGGGATCCAGAAAGAATTTGACATATGAATTATCAGGCCAAGATGTTCACTCTGCCAAGATCTTTTTGGTTTCTAAATAACAATGTATATGTTCATCTGATTCTGAAATTTTACTTGGAATCACATGGAGAGCACAGCACAAGCTATGCTGGTGTAGAGCCTCACATAAGCATCCTTCTACTCCATTTTGTAAATCTATCAACAAATCCTTCTGTGTCCCTATGCAACTTTCTGCTCCTGTTTACATTTTATAATGAAATCCTGATGATGTTGTCAGCTAATTTTGATATGAGCCTTTCTCCTTTGGTATCCAAGTCAGTTATATCAAAAAAAGTTGAGATTCTAGTAATTTGACTCCATTTAAAATTGAATTCCAGTTGAGTCCAGTGACCAGTTGAGATTCCACTTCATTTTCATGGAGCCATGAAAGACACCACCATCCATATTGTATGAGTTTGAGAACATATGCATAACTGTTCTTTTTGGTGTTAAAGTAGTAAAATAGAGACAGTAGCAGAAAATATTGTCACTTTAGAATGAAGCAACGACGATGATGGAATTCACTAAAAGGTCTAGCAACCAAAGGAAAAGAAATTTTCAACTCGACCTCTTAGGAAAGTAGATTCCATTCCAGGGTCTAACAATCTGTAGCCCCACCCAAGCATTAGTAGTAATATGAAATTCCATCCCAATACACAAAAAAAACCTCAGGATCATCAAACTTTTGAGGATTTTAATCATTAGAACCAAAATAACACATTTACATTTCATACCTTTATCAAAAGTTTGCCATTTCCATTTTCTTTAGGAAGACTCTATGTCAAACTTCTACCATAGGTAAGCAACCAGTGAAATGAACATGATACATGCTATAATTTTAATGATTCAATTCTTTTCAGAAGAGAAAATTGTTTCAATCCATGAATTTGGCATTGAGTTTGTATAGATTTACATCATTGGTTATATTCAAATGATAGTTGCTGAATAGTTTTCACTAGCCACGGTTATGCTACATTTACAAATTGTAATAATGCATAAATATTAGTAACATATATAATATCCTAATCATGTTCACAAATGGCTAATCAGTCCTGACTGTATATTTCTGTTCTTTTCTATCGAGGTTATAGCAGAGTCAAATATTGTCATCAACACCCGGTATTGTAAAACAACAAAATGGATTCCCCACCCAGTTCATTCCTTCTTATTATTCTTCCATCATTTTCTATCAACCCTCTGCATAGAAACAAAAGGGGCATTTTCTTTATACTTTTTCTTCATTGTGTACCACAAAATGTTGCTAGCCCATGGAATGTCCATGAATAGACACTAAGCACCTGCAGAAAAAAAATCTTAAAATATGGGACAAATACAGACAAAAAGAAGTAAAAGTTGATAATTATAACGTCATCCCTTCATATCTCCAAATAACAATTACATTGAACCAGACAGGCTGGTTAAAAGAGGCTTTACTATAATATTGAATTAGCAGAGTTAATTTGTTATCTTATTCATTTCACAGTTGGGCTGTCACACCTCCAGCACTAACATCTGCAAATAATTACTTGGTTACTAACCATGTTTATTATTGTGTCCAAGTGGGTTCAGCTGAAGGTCAACTAATGTGACGAAGCTTTAAATGAATTGTCCTTTTAACCTCTGAGAAAACTTCAATTGAGAAAATAAATGATTAACATTGAGAAGTGGAAACTTACCAATTGCAGGAATTAACAAAATCTGTAACTTATCAAGTGGGTCTTTTAAAACTCACAACTTACACCCTTGCCCCATCATAATGGATAATAGTTAATAACTAACTAGAAAATATGAAATGATAAATGTTTCCTGATTGAATTATAGTTCCATCATATAACATAATGAATTTTCATTTTTCAATTGCAACCACATATTTCAATTATTCTTTTTTTAATGATTACATTTTAAGTTATTTAAATTTTAATTTATTTTAATGCAGACTATTATAAGCATCAACCATGATTCGCTATTCTTCATTAAATAATGTAAGTGCCTCTGCTTGGAGGAGAGTGACAGGCAGTTTGAAAATCCCCCATGCAAGACTGTGTTTGCTCTAATTATAACCTGATTGAACTTCTAACGATGAAGTTAAAATGATTTTTTTTACCCTTAGGTCTCAATACAACTATAAAATTATATGTTTTGTATTGGTTGTATTAAAGAATAAACTAGTTCATTGTAATTCAACGCCCACTTTTGGAGTGAAAGAGAACATGGGGTTGCACCCCAGTTAACATAGATTTATCCCTACACAGTAAGAAACAATCTAAACAAAAAGCTATACATGCAATGTTAATTAATTTATTGGATCACAGAAAGTGATAAGAGCTTACTGGTTAATGACTCACTGGAAAATAAGTTTAATTTGTTCAGAGATGCCATGAACTAAAATAGCTGGGAATTAAGCTGAGAGAATAAAGAAGTAGAAAAGCAGTCTTTGTATCCAAAGTTCAATATTCCTAACATATGCATACAATATATAATATGCATATTATATGCAATAAATAAATCCACAGTTTTCAAGCCACATGCACTCCTCGTAATCATTTACATAACTTTGATTTAAGTTTAACTTGCACTCTCCATTGTGACATTGAAGATATATAGCACTGAGGCATATGCTTCAAGTGTACTTCAAGAATTATCCAGCAGTTTTGATAACAATTTCTTCTCCTGCCCCATAACGTGATACTGGATATGCCAAATTATTTTCTAGTATTTTCTCTGAAACATGATTTGGGATCTCAGATGAGAATCAAACCTCTGCCAATATTAATGATCATCCTTTATCTCTCTCAGGGTATTTTCATTGCTGATCAGGGTGATAATTGCAGCCTATGACCAGCCGCTGTGAGGAAGAGGGTTGTTAACCACTTTAGAGGATAGTTACACACTGACCTGCTTGGGTCATTGTCAGATGAGCTCAGTAGGTTGTTTTCACTGTAAGACATCAATGAACCAGATAGGGGGTTGTGACAATCCACTAGATTCAGGATCCCAGATTTTTAAACTGAATTCTAATTCTCAAACTGATTTGGTGGGGCTCTACTAACAAATTGTTCCTCTAATTTTTCATTGTGGATTGAATAATCTTTAACAAAAACAATCTTAATGGATGAAATTAACTTCAATGAATTTATTGGTGACAATCATCAAGAAAGAAAATTGTTCACTCCAATCATCCAGTGTCAATCCAAAACTGAAATTCACTTGGAATCATATTAGCATAAATCACAGCAATGACTGAAATGATCTGAAAAGCTTAGAAGAAGCACAAGGAGTTATTTTCATCTGGACTCAGTGGGAACTTTTGTGCTACTTATAAGGCGGAAGGAAACAAACCTGTGAAATCCACAAATATCAAACTGCTTTATATATTCTTGAATAATATCTTTGCACTTATCCGTAGGATGTTGTTAATTCACAAATCCTCACTGATCATGGCTAATCACAAACATAATTAGAATTTATCTGCACAAATCCAAAACCTGAATAAGCAAGACTTCTCCTTGCAATTACTTTGTTGGCTAATATCTGAGTAAAAGTTATTAATCATTTTTTAATTTGGAGCATGTAATTTTTACAACGTTGATGTAAATACTTTAAAGCAAAGTATTTTTTTATAGTTAATGAATAGGTTCAGAACTTCATTGTTGTTTGATGCATTATGTGATGGGTTGCATCAGTCATCTCTCATGAGGGCATATAAAGGAATGGTTGCTCATGTCTCCAAAACATACAATGGTGGGCCAGGATCACCGCTGCTTAGTTAATGATGATGATCATGAAAGGAGGCAAATCCAGTTCTGGTCATTCAAAGTGTGGTCTTACTTCTGTCTGCCGCACAGTGAGTCATCACAAGAATGCTTCTCAATTGTCCCCTCCCACTGGTTGAAGGGCTGTTCCTAGGGACATAATGCAGATTCTTCTGTCAAGAAGTAAAGTGTACATGATCCTCATCACACAAAAAATCCAAGGCGAAAGTAGGGAGCAGCTCCAACCTCTGTACATGGGGCATTTTCAATCTAATGAAAGCCTTTAATACCATCAGTTTAAAGGGATTATAGATAATCCTTCACAAATGTAGCTGTTCTCGTAACATCATAAATGTATTACCATTTTATGTCTGATACATGATAACACACAGGCTGTGATCCTAGCTTGCAGAATCATTGCAGACCAAGTCTCAGTGCAGACTGGGATCAAGCAAGGCTGTATTCTCACACAACTCTCTTCTCAATCTTTCTTGCTGCAATAGTGTATTTCATCTCCAGCAAGCTCCCTGTGTGATTGGAGCTAACTTACAGGATGAATAAACTCTTCAACTCTCCTCTCCAAAACTAAGTCCTTAGTCATGGAGTTACAGTGTGCAGATGATGCTTTGTTTTGGGCACACTTGGAAGTAAAGATCAAAGAAAACAATGACTCCTTCAATAAAGCTTTCAATAGGGTGGGTCTTACACTAATACATCTGGAAAATAGAGCAACTCTGCCAAGCTGCCCCTGCCAATCAAAATGAAAAGATGAGGAAAATATGAATCACCTTACAAGTCAAATCAAAGTTGCTGACCCTCTCCATGGCCGATCCACTGATAGACTGGTGCATGTTTTCCCTCCTTCCCCTTTATGAAGTCAAGAATCAGTTCTTTAGTTTTACTAATGTTATGTGAGGGGTTGTTATCGCGGCACCACTCAACCAGGTGCCCTATCTCATTCCTGTATGCTGACCCATCAGCACCGGTAACTCAGCCAACAACAGTGGTGTCGTTGGTGAATTTGTAGATGGCATTGGAGTCATGGCATCAATGTTGATTGGCAGCTTGGCAGAGTTTCTCTATTTTCCATATGTATAGTGTAAGACCCATCTTCTTGAAAGCTTCATTGAAGGAGTTATTGTTTTCTTTGATCGTAACCACAGAGTGGTGGGTGTAATCAGAGTAGAGCAGGGAGCTAAGCATGCTGCCTTGAGGTACACCTGTGTTGATGGTCAGCAAGGAGGAGATGTTGTTACTGATCTGTACAGATTGAGTTCTGCTGAATCAAGGATCCAGTGGCAAAGTGAGGTACAGAGACCCAAGTCTTGAAGCTTGGTGATAAGTTTGGAGGGGATGATTGTGTTGAATGCCAATCTGTAGTCAATGTATGCATTACTATTATCCAGATGGTCCAGAGTAGAATTGAGAGCCAGTGAAATAGCATCTGTTGTTGCCATATCTCAGGAGCCACCTATAGCAAGGCAGACAAAATTCACCATTACCTCCAATGTGTCAACGTAACCTTGGCCATCTCAGGAAAAGAATGTTCGAAGTTCAAGACCCCCAACCCAAAACTAAGCTCATTGTTTGCCAATCAGCATTGATGCCTGGCTATTTATGTGGTTTTGAGAGACGGATAACCCGTAACAGGCACCTCAAAGCACTGTGAGAACTGTGCTATCTCTGCAGAATTCTCCAAATCCATTGGCAGAATAGGTAAACCATTTATCTCCCATTTTACCTCCCTTTCATCTCCCAGGCCAACATCTCAGCATCGAGGTGCTGTTCATGCTCAACCATCAGACTCCTGCAACAAGCACTGTACTCTGAGCTCTGTATGGCAAGAGTTTTTCATGAAGGCAGAGAAACTCTTCAAGGACATTCTCATAGTCTTCTTGAAAAAGATGGAACATCCTCACTAATTCATAGGAATCCCAGGGTCAATCTAGAAGTGGGGCAGAGTACACACTCCTGTCTATGTCAATGGTGCTGAGGTGGAAATGGTTGAGGGCTTCAAGTTCCTAGGTGTAATTATCACCAGCAATTTGTCCTGGTCCAGCCATGTAGATATCACGGCCAAGAAAGCACATCAATGCCTCCATTCCTCAGAAGGCTAAGGAAATTCAGCATGTCCCCAATGACTCTTATCAATTTTTACAGATGCACCGTAAAAAGCTTCCTATCCATGTGCATCATAGCTTAGTATGGCAATTGCTCTGCCCAAGACTGCAAGAAATTGCAGCTAGTTGTGAACGTCATTCAGTCCATCACGAAAACCAGCCTCCCCTCCATTGACTCTGTCTACACTTCTCCCTGCCTCAGGAAAGCAGTCAACATAATCAAGGACCCTTCCCACTCTGGTCATTCTCTCTTCTCCCCACCCCCATTGGGCAGGAGAATCAAAAGCTTGAGAACATAGGCTCAAGGACATCTTCTATCCTGCAGTTAAACAGACTCTTCAACAGACCTTATGTTTTAAGAATAAATTGGATAGATACATGGACGGGAGAGGTCTGGAGGGTTATGGACTGGGTGCAGGTAAGTGGGACTAGTGGAATAAAGTCTTAGCACAGACTAGAAGGGCCGAATAGCCTGTTTCCTGTGCTGTAGTGTTCTATGGTTCTATGGTTCTACCTCTTATACGATAAAGACGAACTCTTGATTTCTCAGTTTACCTCGTCATGGCCCATGCACTCTATTTGTCTACCTGTGCTATACTTCCTCTGTAACTGTAACACTATATTCTGCATTCTGTTTTTATTTCCTTTTGTATCACCTCAATGTACTTACGTATGGAATGATCTGTCTGGATGGCATGCAAAACAAAGCTTTTCACTGTATCTTGGTACGTGACAATAATAAACCAATTATAAAAATTACCGATTGTCTAAAAGCATAGTTATTTTGTCCCTGATTCTCTGGAGCCTTTTTGCAATAAAACTATTTCCATTGGGAATGGCGGGAGTATAATTTTCATATTGATCCTTTCTCATGTTTCACAAATGGCTACAGCAAATTATGCCATTTCTATGGTGATGAAATTGTGCACTAACACCATTATTTTATAGAACTTAAGTGTTGCTAGTAATGGCATTTACCATTATTTCTCCATAACTATGGGCTGCAGCTCAGGAGATTCTCAGCTATTGTGTTAATTGAAATCCTGCTTTTAATTTAACTTATACGTCTTGTACAGCTTATAAGGACTGAAGAGTCTGAGTGTCAACTAGGCTTCAGGTGTCATATCCTGAGGGCCCATCCCCAAAACACCTCACAGCCTCTGACAGCCCAGCAAACCTGAGATGCTTACCAACTAAAATCATTGCAAACTTATCCTTTTCAGTTGACTCTATCTAGTGATTCATTTCTGTAATTAGCTAGGTGTTGGAATTTATATTCAAGGAAGAAGCCTAAAAAAAGATTCTCCAATCTTGTCACAGATAGCTGTAATAAGACAAGATATGAATCACCCAGATTGATAGAGGAATAAAATGCAGAGGTAATAGGAGAAAGAAACGAAGCCAAGAAGAGGTGAAAGGTGAATAGAGACTCAAGGAAGAAATAAGAGTAAGAGAGGAAGAATGAGATAGCAGAAAGCATGAGGGAAATAGAGACAAAAAGAAAGCTTTTAACTATATGTTCAAAAACAGAGCTGAAAACATGCATCAAAAACACATTAATGATTTAGTTTTCAATATTTCTTGCATATTATAGTTACATTGAATTAAAATGGTAACATATTACAATGAATCATTATAGATACATCAATTGTTTTTCTGCCTCTTCACCTTTGAAAGGTTTGTAGCCTCCATCATATTAATCAGAATGCATCAATTTTTTACTGTGTTTCTGAAACTGACTAGGTGTAAATTAACACGTAGACAGAGCACAAGTACCACAGAAATAAAAGGGGCCCTCAATGTAAATTGCAATTTACAGATATTTCCAGAAAGTTGGTGCTTCATTAGTTATAACAATAGCTTCAAATATATAAGAAAATTAAATTGTTCATGAAGTTTCTCCAACTGAATATTGAGATAAAACATCAGCTAAATGGTTGCATGCTTCACCCACCACCCGAGGATCCCAATCTGATATTCTCTCTTTATGGATAACCAGTGACCTGCCAGGTGTTTCCTGAATGTTTAGCTTTGGTAAGCTATTTGAATTGATGCTCCACAATGAGATCTGTGACATTAGCTGCAAAGTGTCAGGCTTTCAAAGCCAGTGTGCTTCAGTATTCATCGATTATTCATCACTTGAGTCTAATCATTTTGAATTTGTTACTTAAATGAAATCCCAAAACCCAGTCACCCATCTGCTGAATTTAATCAGTGTAAGTATAACTCTAATATCTCTAAATAACCTTGGCCTATTATTGTGAAAACAAAGCTCAAGTCAAATATATCTTTCTCTACACAATTCACCATATCTACTTTCCTGATACCTATACACTTCAATTCTGTAAGATAATGCAATGTTTTCAAGAGGAGTTCTCTTGTGCTCCTTGCAACATTGACATTTCATTGTCACTATATTAATATAACTGGCTCACCGTTAGATCAGGGCTTTGTGGCTAATTATGTACCTATCCTGTCAATGGATTTGGAGGATCCTGTGGAGAGAGCTTAAGTGGTGCTTCTTCAGTGACTTGTGTGTCTTAGATCAGGGCTTTGGGTCTATTAGATCACTGGACCAGACTGCACCAGGCCTGACCTGCTGCTCAAACTCACTTTCCCACCCAAACTTACTTTTTGTAGAACCGGAGGGCCAAATGAACTGAATCTTTGCAAGGACATGCACTCAGCAGGGTGGAGTGAGATCTGAGCAGCAACTGCATCTCAGTTATCCCAAGGCCCCACCTCCAGAACACCCTGATAGACTTTGACAGCTTGTCAATTATAAGAGACATTTAACACCCACTAAAGCAGATTTGGTTAAAAAAAAACAAGATGTACAGGCATCTAATCGATAGCAACTCTTGGACTTCTGCATTTGGCCTAATGTGTGCAAAGCTCCTGGACCTCCTGAGGAGCAAATGGCTGATAGGCAGTGGCTCCCTTCAGTTGTAAGTTATTATGATCCACCCCATGGCTCCTTCAAATTTAGCTTTACAAGGAAAGTTAGCCTAATGGGAGATTGTTTTCTAGCAGTTTTGTTATTGGCTACTGAAAATTATAGTTATGTTCTACATGATAAAAAAAACAGAAAATACTGGAAACACTCAGCAGGTCAGGCTGCATCTGTGCAAAGAGAAACAAAGTTAATGTTTCAGGTCGAAGACCCTTCATCAAAACCGTTTCTTCTGAGTCCTGATGAAGGGTCTCGGCCTGAAACATTGACTGTTTATTTCCCTCCATGGATGCTGCCTGACCTGCTGAGTTCCTCCAGCACTTTTTGTGTGTTGCTCCAGATTCCAGCATCTGCAGAATTTCTTGTGTCTCCTTCCATAGATGCTGTTTGAGTGATTCCAGCATTTTCTGTTTTTATTTCAGATTTCCAAACTCGCCAGTTTTGTTATTTTCAGTTATACTTTGCATTTCCTTAGTAATAACATCATGTATCAGAAATTTAGAAAATCTATTACGTAATTCACAGTGGCAACATTTATAATGAGGAAAGTGGCAAACAGTGTGTCCCATTGACAAAAAAAAGTTTTGCTGGTTTTTGAATCATAATTTTTGACAGATGTTTGTTTTTCTTTGTAGAAATTCAATATTAAAGCTGTAGTTTGAACATGATGATATTTAATAGCAGACACAAAAGCTTCTTCTCCGTTGCATAGATACAGAACCCATTCTGTGTACCTGCTCTGATGAATAATACAGAACAGCTCTATGAAAGACCCATCCAATTTAGTCCACCTTCCTGCTCTTTCTGCTATACACCTAGAAGTTTTCTTTTAAACACCAGATACTTTACTAGTTTCAAACAAGAAATAAAAACAAAGAATGGTGCAATTACTCTGCAGGTCAGGTAGATTCTGTGGAGAAAGAAACAGATAACAATTCAGGTCGATGACCTTTCATCGAAACACTGAGCTACCTGGCTTTCTGCGTATTTCCAGCGTTTCCTGTTTGTATTTCAGATTTCCAGAATCTGCAGTGTTTTGCCCAAGAACTGGAAGGGGGTTCCGTTTGGTAGATGGAAATCCTAATATTATTAAAGGCTCAATAGTGCCGGTAGTAGAGCTGCTGTCTCACAATTCGGTGAACTTGGTTCAATCCTGACCTTCAACGCTCTCTACGTGGAGTTTGCACGTTCTCCTTGTGACTGCCTGGGGGCATGGAGAGAATAGGTTAGGATAAAAAAATCAATGAGGGAATAGGATTGCTGAGAGTTAGCATAGATTTGATGGCCCAAAATGTTCTGCTTCTATGTTGTAAGGAAATATTGAGGTGGAATAATACACATACCACAGGGACCCCAGCCAGTCAGGAGCCACATGGAGCAACATTTCCATGGACAGAGGAGCTACCAGGTGTTTGGCCTTATACCCAGGGCTAAGGTGATCAACAGTCCAATATGCTCCAGCAATTCAGTTCTCCCATTGGTCCAAAAGGCTGGGAGAATGATGGGAATCCCCAGGAGAGCCCCAACTCCTTAAAAGGAGTATTCTGTGATCTCACCACACTTCCAAAACACATGTGGCAACCAACAAAAGAATGTGGTGGCTGCAGCTGTGGAGTGACTACCCTCCCCCACCCCTGGGTCCATTGGAAGTTCATTCCCATCTCTGGGACCCACCCATTGGTTCTCTGGACCAGAAACTTAGGAACAGGAAGGAACAGCCTGGGAACCTGAGCCAGGGGGCTAAGCCTAGGGACCTGGGCCAGGGGGCCAGGACTATTTACCCGAGCCAGGTGAACCTCTAACTGGCAGACTGGGATAGGCCAGGAACCAGGGGTTTAGATTCCAGAGACCTTGCTAGCTCTCATATTTCTCCTATTTTTCACATTCTCTTATGACATAGGAGGCCATTCAGCTCATTGAATCTAGAACATAGAACACTACAGCACAGTACAGGCCCTTCAGCCCACAATGTTGTGCCGACATTTTATCCTGCTCGAAGATCTATCTAACCTTTACCTCCCACATAGCCCCCTATTTTTCTATCATTCATGTGTCTATCTAAGAGTCTCTTAAATGTCCCTGACGTATCTGGCCCCACAACCTCTGCAGGCAGTACGTTCCACACACCCACCACTCTCTGTGTAAAAAACTTTCCCCTGACATCCCCCTTATATCTTCATCCAATCATCTTAAAATTATGTCCCCTTGTGTTAGCCATTGTCACCCTGGGAAAAAGTCTTAGACTGTCTACTCGATCTATGCCTCTTATCATTTTGTACACCTCTATCAAGTCACCTCGCATCCTCCTTCTCTCCAAAGAGAAAAGCCCTAGCTCAGTCAACCTATCTTCATAAGACATGCTCTCCAATCCAGGCAACAGCCTGGTAAATCTCCTCTGCACCCTGTCTAAAGCTTCCACATTCTTCCTATAATGAGGCGACCAGAACCGAACACAATACTAAAGTGTGGTCTAACCAGAGTTCTATAGAGCTGCAACATCACCTAGTGGCTCTTGAACTCCATACCCCAACTAATGAAGGTCAACACTCCATACACCTTCTTAACAACCCTATCAACCTGCACAGCAACCTTGATGGATCTATGGACGTGGACCCCAAGATCCCTCTGTTCCTCCACACTGCTAAGAGTCCTGCAATTAACCTTGTATTCTGCCTTCAAATTCGATCTCCTGAAGTGTATCACTTCACACTTATCCGGGTTGAACTCCATCTGCCACTTCTCAGCCAAGTCTATGCAGATAAATGACATTGGGGTGTAAAATTCTTTGAATTACCATCACAGCCGCAATGTCCCTTCCAGATTATACTCTTGTTAGGAAGAAGCACACATACCTGAGTCCAGATTTGTTTTCATATCCAGCTCTAGACCCAGGGGCACTGCACAAATGGACACAGATCTATCATTATAATGCAGATATAGTTCTGATGGATACAGATCTGACTTTGTGCAGTGCTGGCTTTATGATGGTGGGAATAGATCTGCCACTGTATAATAGTGGGGTTCAGGTCTCTCACCAGCAGTAAATGCTGTTTCAAAAGCACTTTTAAGGAGCTAGTAAATGACAATGGATTGTAAAAATTGAAATGCCATCACTGTCACTGCCTTTCTCTAAGATTTCATCCTTTTGAGGAAGAGACACGTGCACATGGATGAATCATTCCCATTTAAAGCAGATACTGTGAAGTACAGTGGTTCCGGAGTATGGGCAGGAAGAGACTTAGATGAATGAGAAATATTTCCCATCTAAGGAGGAGGAAGGTGTGAACAGCTAGATTTTTGACAGTTTTAGGTTTTGTGAATTTTGTTGCCTGAATTGTTGCCTTTGGAGTTTATTTCTGAATATATTCACTCAGAGGACTGCAGTACTTTCAAAAAATGCTCAGATGTTAGGAATGGAGCAACTGGCAGATTCCGTATTATGTTTCTATCTTCCTATTTCATGCAGTATCCACATGATAGTTCGATCCATTGACCCCTTTCTCCTCCTGCGATCTTCTGTGGTACATCAGCGCTTGTTGTGACTCTACCCACAAAGGAGTGTGAAGGCACTTCCAATTTTCTCTTTGCCCCTGCTCCAATAACGCAGCTGCTGAGCACCATGAAGAAATGCTCGGTACTCTAAATGGTTGTAATTTGGAATCTTCCCTCAGGTTTGTAAAACAAACAGCATATTAATACATTCAGTTCCTACTGGATTTCACAGTTGATGTGTATGTTTTAAAAATCTTTTAAAGTAAATACGACTGGAACAAACTGCCTGAGTGGGTGGTGGAAGCAGATAACCTCACAAGATTTAAGAATTATCCAGATGAGCACTTGAATTGTCAAGGCATTGAAGGCAACAGATCAAGTGCTGGTAAATGGAATTAGTATAGAAGGCTGCATGAAGGTGGGCCAAAGGGCCTGTTTCTGTGCTCTGTTACTCCATGATTCTATGATGCTAAAAAGACCAGTGGGATTCTGCACAGATCAGCACTTAGATCTCTTTTATTTGTAATATATACTGATGATTTGGATGAAAATGTAGGAGGTCTGATTAGTAAGTTTGCAGATCACACAAAAATTGGTGGAGTTGTAGAAAGTGAGGAATGTTGTCAAAGGATACAGTAGGATCTAGATCAGTTGGAAATTTGGGCAGGGAAACAGCAGATGGAGTTTAATCTGGACTAGTGTGTGATGATGCATTTTGCGAGTTCAAATGCAAGAAGAAAATATGAAGTAAATGACAGCACCCTAAGGAACATTGATGCACAGAAGGATCTTGTGGTGCAAGTCCACAGCTCCCTGAAGGTGGCAACACAAGTGGATAGGGTGGTAAAGAAGGCATACGGTATGCTTGTCTTCATTAGTCAGGGCAGTGAGTCTAAAAGTTGGCAAGTCATGTTGCAGCTGTATTAAACTTTGGTCAGGCCACATTTGGAGAATCAAGAGACTGCAGATGCTGGAATATGGAGCATTGTAGCACAGTGTGTTGTATTGTATGCATTTATGGTCATCACACTATAGGAAGGACGTGGAGAAGTTCACCAGGATGTTGCCTGGATTGGAGTATGTTAGCTATAAAGAGAGGTTGAACAAACTTGGATTGTTTCCTCTGGAGCGTCAGCGGCTGAGGGGTGACCTGACAGAAGTATATAAAATTATAAGGGGCATAGATAGGGTAGATTGTCAGAGTGTACTCCTTAGGGTGGAAATGTCAAATACGAGAGGATGTAAGTTTAAGGTGAGGGAGTGGAAATTTAAAGGAGACGTGTGCGGTGAGTTTTTTTTAATACAGAGAGTGGTAGCTGCCTGGAATGTGCTGCCACAGGAAGTAGTAGAAGCTGATATAATAGGAACTTTTAAGAGGCATTTAGAGAGACACATTGAACAGTTAGATTGGCATCAGGGTCAGTGCAGTCGAAGAACATAGTACAGTGCAGCACAGGAGCAGGCCCTTTAGCCACAGTATCTGTGCCAACCACGATGCCAATTTAAACTAATACCATCTGCCTGCATGTGGTCTGTATCCTTCTATTCCCTGCCTGTTCATGTGTCTGTCTGAATGCCTCTTAAACGTTGTTATTGTATCTGCTGCCACCACCTCCCTGGCAGAGTGTTCGAGGCACCTACTACTGTCTGTTTAAAAAACTTGCTTTGCAAATCTCCTTTAAACTTACCCCTTCTCACCTTAAACTTATGGCCTCTGGTGTTTGACATTTCCACCCTGGGAAAAGGACTGACAATCTACCCTATCTATGCCTCTCATAATTTTAGATACTTCAGTCAAGTCACCCCCCCCCCCCCCCACAGTCTCTGATGCTCCAGAGAAAACAATTAAAGTTTGCCCAATCTCTCCTTACAGTTAATACTCTCTAACCCCGGCAACAAATCGGTGAATCTCTTCTGCACAGTCTCCAAAGCCTCCACATCCATCCTGTAATGTTGCCACCAGAACTGCATAATGTGGCCTAACCAAAGTTTTACATAGCTGAAACATGACTTTCTGACTTTTACGGTATACTCAATGCTCCAACTGATAAAGACAAGCATGCCGTACATTTCTTTACCACCCTATCTACTTGTTTTGCCACATTCAGGGAGCTACGGACTTACATCCCGAGGTCCCTCTAAACATCAATGTTCCCAAGGATCCTACTAGTTACTTCATATATTCACATACTCTTCCAAAGTGCAACACCTCACATTTGTGCAGATTAAGTTCATTCTGCCATTTCTCTGTCAATATTTCCAACTGATCTATATCCTTTTGAACCCTTTGACATCCTTCCTCACAATCCACAACTCTGTCAATCTTCATGTCATTTGCAAAATTGTTAATCAGCCCACCTACATTTTCATCCAAATCATTTATATATACGTATCTCACAAAAAACAGGTCCCAACAATGATTGTGGCAGAACATCACTAGTCACAGACCTCCAGTCAGAATAACACCCCTCTACAACTACCCTGTCTTTTATGACCAAGCCAATTTTGAATCCAATCTACCAAGTGTCCATGGATCCCATGTGTCTTAATCTTATGAATCACCCACCATGAGGTATCTTGTCAAATGCTTTACTAAAGTCCATGTAGACAACATTCACTGCTCTACCCTCATCAATCATATTCATCACCTCCTCAAAAAACTCAATTAAGTTTGTACATGATGCATGTAATGGACTGAAGGGCCTGATACCCCGCTGTACTATTTGCAAGGAACACCACACACTGAGGTTGGGAGAGGTAACACATCGAGATCTTATTGTGCAAGCACAATTAATGGTTCACCACCAATTCAGAGAGAATGTAGCAAAAGCTAACTGAAAAATATGGTGTAATAATAAATCCATTCAGGATAAAACACAGAACATCAATTTGTTATTTTATGGTTCACTGATTAGTATTCCACAAGCTTTTCTCTTTTCTCATTGTTGAATAATTGACCTTGAAAATGATTCAGAGGAAAAACCATTTAAAAATTCCTACCATAAACAATCTTAGCAATGCAGGAGGAATGATGGAGCTGGGTCTACTTTCAGAACAGTATGCACTTCAAGGATACCTCGTAGCATTTATAATGAAAGAGGATAATAACTTGATTCTTGATAAATTATGTTAGTTTAACAGATTGGGGAGGGTCTGGGATTTGAGCTTAGACTATGTGGAAGTAGGAGTGGATTGGATATGAGCCAGTCCTTTATTCAGAGAACAGCAGACCTCTGGAGTACACATATGATCACTGCTGCATTCTTTAAAGCTGGACCTGGTCTGTTTCTTGACTGGGACAGAGGTTTCATCATAAGGAAGTTATGCGACTTTACAGATAACATACGGTTCATCTGATTCCTGGACTGCTTTCAATCACTTGACTGCGTTAGAAAGAAGTTTCTCTTTTCATTATTGGACATGAATTTTAGTGTCTCCCAGGAGACTACCTGCTAGGGCAGGGGAGGGATGGAAGATTTCATGATTGTCAAGTTACAACGAGTGTGGGGCAGATTGATGGAAATGTTTGGAAATTCTTGCAGCAGATGGTTTCATTTTTGCTACTAACTGTTGAACCTGTATTAGCTGATCAAATAAAGATATCCATTCTTTCCTCTGGATGTGAGATATGTGGTGTAACTGGCAGTGGTTTTATGGAACCTCCTCTTACACGAGAGATAAGTGCACTATGTGTTTAGGTGCCATATTTTTCATAATTGAATAAATGGATGGGTGTGAAAGCTCTGAGATGTGAATGTCAGGCATGAACTATTGGTATATACAGGAAGGTGCAGTGGGGGAAATAAATGTTAATTCCAAGTCTTGATCAATGGAAATAGTTAATGTGTGAATTTGGGGCTGTGGTGTATTGTGCAGTGCTTGAGGCTAATGGTGCCTTTGATTAGAGATGGCATTTGAACTTCACTCCAGAACTTTACCAGTGTATGTGTGTTCAAATGCGTTTAAATCTTTGGAGCTTTAATTCACATGTTGACCTTATTAACTGTCTTCTCCCACTGCTGCTTTAGACCCCTCTTCTCCCGTCCACTTCATCTACCAAAGCCTCCTGTGTTGTATTTGAAAATCTTAGTGCTTGCTCTAATCAGTGTTTATCATGGCTTCCAACAAGCCAGCAAGATCTCCAAAATGATTTCCCATCTTGATGCAGCAACAAAATATCTCCTCTTTAAGAGGCAAAAGATGGCTTTAATCAGTCCTAGCCAGCTGGGCCTGCAATGATGATCCAAGCCATTTAATAGTGCAGTTAACATTGGCTGGTAGCTGAATTCAGATTATTGTGCAGACAGCCATAATTTTGTGTGTGTCCTGCACCAGGTCGAATCGGAGCAGGTTAATTTCACAACCCAATCCTTGCAACCATATTCCATTAATGTCAAATTTAGCCGCCATGAAATGTAGTGATTTTGATAGAGAACTTTTAATTAAACATTCCCTTTAGACTTCCCTGCACTTTTAATAATGAACATGTATAGAATTCCACAGTTGCCTTGTTACTTACAATATATCCTTCAGTGAGCTCAGGCCCTCTAGGGAATCTGTGACTGATGTGTGCCACATGGTAAGTCAAGACAAAAAAGGACAGACAACCATCTGCCAAGCACTAGCAGTAACAGTGAAGGTCCCTAAAGTACTTAATTCATATGCCTCAGAGATCTTCCTGGCAAATCACAGTAGTCAGTCACTTTGTGTGTTTTTCGTTCGTCTAACTTTTGTTCTGTACATAATGAAAGGATGTCAAACTGCAAGATATATCAAAGTGAATTTTGTTCATTAGTTTAGTCCTCTGCTACAAAAAACACATTAATCTGTTTAAAGGCTCTTGTATGTAATGAACTTCTGTCTATTGTTTCCATACCATTTAAGACTCTCCTACCTGTAAGGGAAACTTAACAGGTTGCATAGCCAACCAATGAGTTATCCAAAATAAATAATATCCATTATCTAAACCTGCAATTAATTTTGATGGCCCCTTGAAAGTATCAAGGAGTTGACATCAATTAATACTTTTACAAAAGTACCACCTACAATTACTTGTACAGTGATATGTGGATATGTAGGGAATCAAGGAAATCTCATTATTCCTTCTTTGTGTAATTGAGTTCAGTGACACCTGTAGTTCACATGTTAGTTCTTTTGGTTCTGTGTTTTAAGTGCATCTGTGCCTTGACAGTGATTTACGAAAATTACTTGGGCTCTGAGGATTTCAGAGTGAATTCTGCATTGCTCCAAACCAAAAGACTAATGCCCGGAATTTTGTCTACAAATATGGCCTTGATCCTGTTGCCAATCTTACCCATGTGGCTTGAGCAGTCTTTAGGTCAACTTCTTGGAAAAGGTTCCAAGTTCAGTCAGGAAATTATGGGTTCAAGTCCTACCTCAGACTCCTAGCAAAAAATGTAAGCTGGCATTCCAGTGCAGTAGAGATGAAGTGCTCCAATTTCAGAAGTATTGTCTTTCAGATGGGAATTTAAGCTGAAGTCTAATTTGACCTTTCAGGTGAAAGTAAAAAGTACCACTACACTCCTCTGAAGAAAAGCCAGGGAATTATCAGCAGTGTCTTGATCAATACCTATCCTCCAAAAACATCACTGCAACAGATCAATTTGTCATTATCATATTAGCGTTTATATGATCTTGCTGTCTCCAAGTTGAGTTCTGTATTTCTTATATTAAAACAGTGACTGCCATTCAAAAAGATCTCATTGGCTGTAAAATGTTTTAAGTGATAAGATAAGATTTCCTTATTAGTCACATGTACATTGAAACACACAGTGAAATACATCTTCTTACGTAGTGTTCTGGGGTCAGCCTGCAAATGTTGCTACGCTTCCGGCGCCAACTTCCTAACCTGTAGGTCTTTGGAATGTGGGAGGAAACCGGAGCACCTGGAGAAAACCCACGTAGACACGGGGAGAACGTACAAACTCCTTACAGACAGTGGCCGGATTTGAACCCCGGTCGCTGGCACTGTAAAGCCTTATGCTAACTGCTACGCTACCATGAACGAATGCATAAGCAAAGTCAGCATCAATTATAGACTAGCAAAACCTCTCAAGGAAAGATCCTGGTTTTGAACACATAATAAATGTTGTTGTCTCCAGAGACAATGTCATATTTTGTAGATTTGACCACCATCAATTTAAAGCATCTTCAGAAGAAATTGATACCAAATAAGGTGCTTTATCGTGTAAAAGTGAGATGGTTTAGCAGGGGTAAAGTTTGTGGTATGGATCACCAATGATCACCACATTTTTGATGATGAAACAAAGCCCTGCAACCTCTCTTCTCCGCAGTCCAGAGGAGACTAAGTATCTTTGTGACGTTTCCTGACCAACTTTACTCTCCACCTTTACAAAGAATATTCACCTTCAAGAAAAGGAAAAACTTTCCTGTCCTCACCGGTGAAAACACATCCCTTCAGAGTAAATATATTAAAGCTGTTCCACACATCACTATACCAAGATGATTTTTCTTACTTTCCTGTAACACACAGCTTTTATGTGAAGTTGTAAGGAGGATTTGGTATTTATCTGTGCAGTGACTTTCAAACTTCAGTAGAAACACAGAGAAGTTAAAATTATTTAATGACCCATTTTCAGTTGACCCAGAAATGCTTCTGACTTTTTGCAACAAATAGTGCGAAGGAAATTTTCTCAATTTTGCTTTGATTCAGAGAAATTTCAAAAACTGAGAAGTGAGGAGAGTGATGTACAACTTACAAGACTTTGCAGCTGCAGGTTTATTGGTGAGCTTGCCTATTCTCTGCTGTCTCAACTAATCAAAATAGGGCAACCAAATTGCAGATGAAAGACTCAAAGGAGTTATGCACCTAATAATGTTAAAAATAAATCTGACACTTCCAAAATGGTCTCCTGGAAAAAATGCAGCATACAACATAAACCCAAAATTCACTGATAAATCAGTTATATCTTAACTTGTAAAGAATCAACTGTTTAAAAATCTGTAATGAATTAGTGGCTTTATTTAAACCAATCTGTGATCAACTATCCAGGATTGATAAGGGCTGTAAAAATGATTTCAAGTAAATTATTCTAATGCTGATAGCATCAGCCACAATACCCTGCATTTTAAATAAGGAGACTATCATTACGTTTTGTAGCTTGATGGAAATTTTTACAAAAGGTATGCTATTAAGCAGACTTTACTTTTTGTGCCTTTATGTACATTTAAAACCATGGTTATGCATGGTTGAAAAATAATTTCATTTGTGGGCATCAGAAGGGATTTGGATTATCAATCTTGGCCTGACTATAGAAGAGTTGTGCACCACTTGTATGGTCATTAAAATCAATAGAGACAACATATAGCAGTCTGCAAAGCTGTAATTTTATCTTTAGATTTTGTTTGCAACTGTTAACCGTTCTACCTTGGTTTAGCTACAGTGATATCATCTAAAGTTCCAACTAAGTTAAATCTTTTCAGGCCACAATATAACTGCTCTTGTCTGCTAGAAAGTGTGCTGGGGGAAAGAGAGGCTGCATATGAATAAATTACCCACCAGCAGCCATGTAGCAGCACTCCCACCCCAGCCCTGCTCACCACCTTCTGATCCAGCTGGTGTCCTGCAGTGTCCATTATTAAACAGGCAGCAATAAACCTGCACAGGGCAAAAGCTGGTGCTCCTTTCAAAATGCAAATCATGTCTGATAATACAGACATCTGAACTGTAAATTTAATTTTTAGGCTTAAGAAGGGCAATAATGTTCCACTTCCAACAGGAATATTTGTCTGACACTGGATCCCGGGCCAAAAATTTCATTTTAGGTTTCCTTATGGCCCAGGAAGAGTAGCATTAAGACCCCATGCTTCAGAGTAGGGACTGAGCTACCCTTGTGCTGGAATTTCCATCTCTCAACCCTTGACAAATCCTTTCCACCCCTTCTGAACCTACCCACAGTCTTTATCTCCATTGCCATCCCAATCTTTGCCACAGCTGCTCCCCTCTCCCTAACTCTATGACTGCATGCTCCCTCCTCCTGATGCTGTCCAGAGTTTTCCACTCCTGCTGACTGGGTTCCTGATTATGGAATTTCTGCCACTCAGCGGCCGATCCCACCCACCAGTCAAACAGTCAATGTGGTGGAATATCTGACTCTCCTCAGAAGGCATTTATTTAAATAACACACAAAATGTTGGAGGAACTCAGCAGGTCAGGCAGCGTCAATGGAGGAAAATGGACAGTCGACATTTTGGGTCGAAACCCTTCGACTGTCCATTTTTCTCCATAGGTGCTGCCCGATTCACTGAGTTCCTCCAGCATCTCGTGTCTTGTTCCATATTCCAGCACCTGCAATCTCTTGTGTCTCCATTTATTTAAATAAACCTTTCTCATTATCATGGTCAGCACCTCCACTTACCCAACCTTGTCAGATCCAGGAACTTTTGCAATGAGCTGATTTCAGGTCCTTTGGGTCACAGACTGGAGGATCCAATCAGATGTCAGGTGCATCTGTATGGTCTGTGAGGCTTATGAGACTTACAGCCTGCTCCTGGAATTTGATCCAAAGTCCACAGAGCCCTGCTAGGGAAGGTGCTGGGTCATATCTTGCGAGATTCTGTGTGTGTCCACCACTGGACTTCTTGCTCACTTCCTGATGCTCAGTGAAAATTGAAGCCTAATTATCATTGTGCACAGTTCTTCTATTTATCAGATTTCATTAAATGTTAAACTTACATTTACAGGGAACTTGTTTTTTTAATAGATTGTGTATTAACCTGAAGAAGGCAGATTTAAAATATCCAAGGATACATTTTGATTCTGTGCTATGGTTTGAGATATTATTGAATTTGTAGCCCATTTTACATTGCCATGGCTTCTGTGGAAATGAAAGCAGAAGAAACATAAAAGCAGAAAATTAAAACAACTACAAAGTAGAGGTAAAATTTGAAAGCTGTTAATACTGTGTAATACTGCTGGTGTTAGCTTGTTACTTAATCCATCTGCCAGTGAGAAGAGTGTGAGTTGAGTTCAATTGAGCTGTAGGATGTTGGATTAGGAGGCAGAGTTGAAGGTTAGTCTTTTTAAAATAGTTGTTCTTTTAGTTTAATATTTCATTTAAACATTTTTAAAATGCTGTTTAGAAAATACATTTTTGAATTTAAAAATATTAGAAACATTTAGAAACTGAAAAATACTTCAATTTTTACAGCTGACAAGGCTGTAGATGAAACATTGCCAGCTGCTAAAGGTTTATGGGCAAAGGCTTGCTCACTGCTCTGTCAGAGGGTCCGCGACTGCTGAGACCACAGAATCAGGGACTTTCGGCCTTCACATCCACACCAGATGTGCAGGTATGGTGAGGCAGCAGGAGAAAAATCCTGGGTGGGGGGGTGGGGTGGTGTGGAGGAAAGGCCAGCAATTTCACCCATTAAAATCTACCTCTTGCAGGAGATTCTGTAGCAATGGGGAACCTGGAATTATCTGACCTATGACTATCATTCCTCAGAACAGCAGTGTGGAACAGGGTCTGCTGGAGGCCACCTGAAAGGGCCAAAGCCTATTCAAACAGATCAACTTATGATACGATTCACAGAGATTCCTTTCCAGGACCCAGCTGTTAGAAGACAAGCTCAGTCTCAAGAGCCACTTTTTACCAGCTGCCTTGTGACACCTAGATACTACAGCAATCCGGGCCGTTAGTCTTAATGAGATTTGACAGATATACAGTCAGTATTAGAATTAACTTCACAAGACCTGTAATTGGCAGTTTAAACTCCCCATTGTCACCATCCTAAAAGGATCTTGAATTATCCACATTCATCTTGCTTCCTTAATGACACACATACAAGCAAAGACACGCAACATCTGAGCTTGTATTGTGTATAATATTTTTTCTAATGTGTATGTCAGTTATCTTACCCAAAGTCAGGAGATAATATTTATAATTGGTTGTTTTCCTCTAGTTAAATAAATTGTTATAATTTCTATAATATCGCAAACACACGATTGATGAACAGTTTTGTGCACGTATCATAAATAAATGTAAGGTGTATTGTAAAATGTACGAACATGTGTTCCCTTTCTTTTAGCAGGTTTGAGAACAATTGCTGCCCTATGTTTTTGGCTCAGTTCATGATGCCTCGATTCATTGCCAGTAACTTGTTTTGCCAATCACACCTCATTCACATACAGTTATATGCCTGATTATCTTGGTATTTCTCTGTAACCTTTGCTAGCCTTAATCAGACAAAAGCTTTAATATTTTTTCTTCCTCTTTGTACAGGCTTGGAGTTTCCATAGCACACAATACTACTTAGTGTTCAGCTTATTTTTTATGTTTCTGGCTCATTAAAGCATTCTATGAAAAGCAGCTGATGCCACACCCCCAGGAAGAAACCCATTTGCAAGAACAATAGCAAAGATATTTTTGGCAAAATGAGCGTGTGATAGATATCCAGTTAAAGTAGAATAAGACCTGCTATATCTGTGTTCTGTGACCAGATGCCGGGTGTTGCAAAAATTTTACAAACAACAAGAGCCCATTTCTGACAGCTGATTGGACACTGTGTGCAGTATTTGTGAGCAAGGCCATAGCCTCTTACAGGGCCAAACATATTCAGAATGAAGAGGAGTCAGAAATCTTCAGCAAATAATTAAGCTTAGTGCCAGTTACTTTCTTCTCTTAGCCAATTTGTGATACAGTTTCAAGTTAATGCACACATACTTACATGTGGAAGAAAGATATTTTCCACCATTAAACCAGAAAGGCTGTGCTTTATACGGAGGAACAGACCAGGTAACACACTGAAAGCAGTACATGGAATTACACAAGCTGAGAGACTGAATTTCACCCTTTTTGGTGCATTAAACAATTGTAACATTTAGTAATGATGCCCTTTCAGTCTTGCTGCAAATAAAGTTGTGAACTTGGCCCAAGAAGCTTTGGAAACAGGATTAGAATAGTTTACACTGAGAGATGTACACTAAACCAAGATAAGCACACTTCTCAATTGGACCACACTCAATTACTCAATTTAAAAAAAGCTGTTGATTCTTTGCTATGCACCTATAACAGGAGGCCATCAACCTTCAAAGGCACACTGGTCATTGGCAACTAATCAGATGTACCACACACAATGGCACACATGAAGGAAAGAGAGATAGAGAAAGAGAGATACTGCAGGAGAGGGGGAGAGAAGGTGGAAGGGGAGTTGCACGGGGATGGGGAGAGGGAAAGTTTCTTCCATGTGATATTGAGGTCCTGTTGCAGGGGTTAGAGGAAGGGATGATTGTTCAGTTTTCCAGCAACATTGGTGGGGAAAGAAATTGCAGGTCAGTGGTACAAGACACCTGGCAGGCCACCATTAGAAGAGCCTGGCAGGAGGTGTCAGTGTAATATTGACCAGGAGTGAATCCCAAAACTAAGAACTCATGCTCAAAGAAATGTCATTGCTTTCCTACATATGTTGAGGCGAGCGCTGTAATATCAGAAATACTGCTCTTTCACTTAAACAAACTCACACAGACTCTATTAGTCCACCCATTCCCCACCCTCAGCCTACTACTGACTTTCTACTTTTTCCACATTTCCACCAAGGTCAAGCCTCCAAAAGGATGATATTTAATGACCTTTTATCACTTCCGTGTAAGCAAAGGAATCAAGAAATAGGGGGAAGGCTGCCAAAATGGTCCAGTGTCTAACTCACATCAATCAGTTCACTAGTACATGTTGTGTTAATCAATGACAGGGAATTAAGCGTGACTGTGAGTAATGACAAAGATACAAAGAGGGCTCAAGAGAATGTAGATAATTGGAATGAGTGGGCAACAACATGGCAGATAGACTACAATGTGAAGAAAATGTGAGATTGTGCACTTTGGTAGAAAAAAATACAGAAATGCTTAGTATTTTTTAATGTAGAAGTTGGAAAGAGCTGATGTTCAAAGGAACCTGTGTGTCTTTGAATACAAGTCACTGAAAGCTGACATGCAGATGCAGCAGGCAGTTAGGAAGGCAAATGGTATGTTGGCCCTATTGCAAGAAGATTACAGAACAAAAATAAGTATCTTACTACAATTACATAGGGCCTTGGTGAGACTGCACCTAGAGCACTGTGTACAATTTTGGCCTTGTTATCTATAAAAAGTTATATGTGCAATGGAGAGAGTGCAGTGAAAAGATAATCAGAACTGTGATTGGACCAGGAGATCATGTGGTAAGAAAATAAACATCAAAGTACTCCTTTCTCTTTTCATGCTGTTTTCCAGTCCAACTGCAAATGTCCTATTTTCTTCCATGTCTCCCTTCCCTAGCACAGTCTAAAGCAAAGGTATGAAAATAGGTGCAAGAATCACACAAACTCATAAAAAGAAAGAAATAATAAAGAAATAAAAAGAAATAAATGAAAAGAAAGATAAAAGAAATATAGAAAAAATCAGATTTATTGAAGCTGAGAATATTACAGACAAACACAACACAAAAGATGCATGTAATAAATGATAGATAAAATTTATATAATGCTGTGGATGAACCATGTGAACTATATGTGATAAATATCTTAAAATTACACCATGTACATTGCACTGCTTAAAAGTGCTTTGATTTTCTCAGGATATACAACATTGACAGCACTATCAAAATGTTGCCTGTGATGGAAGGTGCATCAATCAATTGTAATGTTATGTAAATAGACAAAGTAAGGTATAAGGTTAAAATGCTCCATAATGTTGGTATGCTTCATGATAATCTTCTCAAAACTCTGATGTGTGCTCACTCACTTCTTCAGGTCTTTTTAAGTATTCAGAGAGAACAGAGGAACAAACTGTAATGTTTAATTAATAATGGACAAATACAAATATGATCTATCTGCATAAATCTTTGAAAAGAACATAATCAATGGTGGTACAAATTAGGTAGAAATCACTGGTGCCTTTTGTTCTACTTAAACTGTGCTGGTCATCTTACAATTACAGTGAAAAATGCAATTACTGAGAAGTATTTGAGTTCACTACCAACCCGGAGCAGTGCTCAACATCATGAAAGGCATAATTTAATTAAGCCACCCCTTAAGTGTATTATGTAAAATTAGATTTTAAATGAATTCTTGTCTGCAGAAGTGCCTTTTCCTTAATGTTAATGACTTCTACAACCATTACATAAAACACAATCTATAGTGATTAGCAAGAGTGAAAAATTCAGTTGTTGTTTAACTTTCTTTACATAAACTATATTGAAGCAGAAAGGTATGTTTTAATTATCATATCATTAATAGTCAAGAATTGATTGAGCACCATATAATTCCACTGAAATCAAATTACATATATCAAATGATATAGTAGTAGAGACTGTAATTATGCCAGTCAGTATGTACATGACTAAAATGTGCAGCATGGTAGCATAATATTGTTCTGCATATTTTGTCTAATTTTTATGATTATTAATTTAGTTAAGGAAGTGAGTAATAAAACCCAAAAATGAGTATACAAGGCCAAAGAGTCAGGCTGCCATTAATGTTAGCTTCAATACTCATAACAACATTGTTATGCTACTTGATAGTGTCTGAGGGCACAGCACTCTTAGGCCACAATATCACAGACTGGAAGTCAAAGATATACAAATGCCAGGACTTCTTTCCTGAACTATAAGAGTGTTATGTTGCAGCAAATAGTAGAAAAAGCTAAAGTAAATGGGTTAGGGAAAAAGTTCAACATTTCAGTAGAGGAAGTGTAGGATACCTTTAAAGAAATAATGGCTCAGAAATTCTATTGAATAGTGTAATGCTTCTTACCCTCAAACAGAGTCTATGACGAAAACTATTCTCCTTTGCACACTTAATGGTTGCATGTTGTCAAAGGAAAGATCTTTTACTGATACTTTAGGTATAACACATTTATAAAGAGGAACACAGAGACTTAAGGAGCTATGGACTCATCAGGCTCCCTTCTATTTTGTCTAAAATAATGACACAGATTACAAGGAGTAAACGTTACATGTACTTGGTGTCTAGGCAGAATGGTTTCAAAAAGACTCTATGTGTCAAACCTCCTCCACCTATTTGAAGAAATTTATACTTGGAGTTATAAAAGACAATATTGAAGGTTTCACTTAAAACATAAAAAATCAGTTTTAGACTGAACCTTAGAATTTTGTCAGAAATTGGCCAGAGAAGAAGAGAAAACACAGAGTACTGGTTGGGAGCAGAGGAGTAGGAGAAACTGCATTACTGTGCTCTTGACCTGGTGGGGAAAGGTCGAAACACTGTTAAACAGCAGGAACTTGCAAGGCGATTGGTTAAAAAGAAGAGGGGATTGGAACTAATTGGTAGCTCAATGGGCCAAATGATCTCTAGCTCTGGTGTACCATTTGATGATGTGTTCATTAGTCAGGGCATAGAAAATAAAAGTATGGAGGATAGGTTCTAACATATAAATGTTAGTTAGGCCACAGCTTGATTACTGTGTGCAGTTCTGGTTGCCAGATTACAGAAAAGATTTGATTGCACTGGAGGGGGGTGCAAAGGAGATACATTGGGATGTTGCAGGGGGATGGAGCATTTTGGCTATGGGGGAGGCCAGCAAGACTGGATTTATTTCCTTGGAGTGGAGAAGGGCCAATGAGGGGAACTGATTGAGGTACACAAATTATAACAGGCAGTCCATTTCTGCTTGCAGCAAGACTGAGGCAACGTCCTAGGATTAACCTGGCTACACGAGTGCCAAGAGATGGCAAGAGAAACAACCTAATTTTGGCATTCAAAGACATGATCATCACTGAATTACTTGGCATCTTCAATTTGGGAGTAACCACTGAATACAAACTTAAGTGAGCCAGGCACTTAATAGTGTAGCCAGGAGAGGGTAAGAGTTTAGGCATTCATTATTCTAATGTAAGAAATAAGTAATGCTGTCATCCATCAAAATGTGCTGGTGGTAAAGCATATTATTTGTGGGAGGGAGCAAGAACTAACACCACTTAGACCAATTTCAGGTAACGACTCCTAAGTGAGTCAACCCAGAATATATTTTCTAAACATGGTTTGTTTTCTGGGGATTCTCACAAAGGCTAGGATGTCTCATATTCCTTATGTAGTAGTTTCCATTGTTATGTTAGATCCTTATGATCCACAAGATGGGAACTCAAGCTCAGGAACTCTCTGTCCTTCACCTGACTCCACTACATATCATTGAAAGTTATGAAGATTTAGAAATTTTATATTCTTCCCAATTTTTTTTGGTATTGCTCAGAATTTCTCTTTCATGTCCAAATGTATTGTCATTTTGAGCCCCCCCACCCAACAAGCAGAATTGCAACTAAAAATCCTTGTTACTTTCATTGTTTAATTCACAAACTCTTTCTGGTTGTCCTGAATTTGAAAGTAGAAAGTAGAGCCCTGGTGAGATCACATCTGGAATATTGTGTACCAGTTTGCTCTGCCTACAAGAGTATACATGATGCAGAATTCCTGAGATGAGGAGCTTGTCCTTTAAGGAGACATTGAAAACCTGAGCCTATTCTATCCAAGTTCAGGAAATTAAGTGATGATCTCATTACAATATACAAAGTTCTTATGGGCTTGACAGGATGGATAAAAGGTTGGGGTTGCCGTTTCCCCAGGGCCCACAATGTCAGAATAAGGAGTCGGCCTTTCAGGATGGGAATGAGAAGAAGTATCTTCACCTGAGGATGGTGAACCTGCAGAATGCTTGACCCAAGAAGGCTGTGGAGGCCCAGTCACACAGAGGTTAATAGATTTTTGGATATTCAGGTAATCAAGGGACAAGGTGTTGGTGTACCAAAGTGGCACTGAATTGAAAGCTCAGCCACGATCTCACTGAATGGAGGAGCATGTACAAAGGACTGAATGGGCTCACCCTGCTTCTGTTTCTTGTGCAAGAATAAAAAATATTTGATGAGAATTTAGGCTATAACTAGTAAAGTTTTTTTTAAAATAATCAGCATTAATTGATTATACAGCAGATTGCAATAGTTCATAAAATTTTGTCTCAACACCTGAATACAAAAACAATAGTTCAACCCATTGTTCATCAATTGGAGACCTGGAATAGGAGGGGTTTTATGACACCACATGTTGGTTTGTGAACTTTATCACATCAGAAAATGCTAGAGAGAAAAGCTACCATCTTCAGTGCAGAACAATGATATAGAAAGGAAATCAAATAAACTTCCTTTAGCTGCAACGGTCTGCTGAAGATTCACAAGATTAAACAAACTGTTGACCAGAGTATGAAGTCTCTTGCACTCTTGAAATTAGAGTCTTCTATTTTAGTCTGTCAACCCAATGAGAGGATACTTTGAGATGACCACAAGTTTGCATATATTATTATCACTTAACCTTAACTGGACACTGTTTAAAAGGGGTACATGGATAGGAAAGGTTAGAGGGATATAGGCCAAATGCAGGCAAATGGGACCAGCTCAGGTAAGCAAATTGGTCAGTATGGATGTTGGGCTGAAGGGCCTGTTTCTGTGCTGTATAACTCTATGACACTAGCTGTCTGGGGTAAGCAGATACAGCTGAATCACTGACTGAAGGACAGAGGTCTTGAGCATTCAAGACAATAATAACAAACAACAGGACTGAGATCCTGGAAAGATGATGGCATTCTCATAACTAAGCCTCCTCTTCACATCTATCCTCTCCTTCAACCCTCACAAACTTCAGATAAGATAGAAATGCTTCTTTTATTGGCTCCTTTCTCTTACAATAATCCAACAAATGCCTTTCTCCTTTCACATTTCAAATTGCAAGCTGACCTGGAGTCGATTGAAGAGCAAGAAGACAATGAAAATGAAGAAACACACTTTCTTATTTTGACACTTTCAGCCTCCATTTCAGAGAGGACACTCTACATATTGGAGCTTAGATCTACACGTGGTGCTTCAATGCATATGATTAGCCACCAGCCAAAGCAATTGGAAAGGATGGTACAGGTTCCAGCCCTCTGGAGGGCAAGATCACACACAGGTTTTGCTGCATAGAACACACCTGAAATCTTCAAAGGTGAAGTTTGTTGGGTGCACACAGTGAAATCTCTGGTATACTGGCAAACCTTTCGGAAAGACGGTGCTCAATGACAAGGAGCACAAGTAAGCCATGTAACAACATCACACAGGGCTTAATGGGGGACCCATAGACCAACCGTTACAGCAGCTGGGTGGTCAACATCATAATCACACTCGTGGACGCAACCATCATATAGCTTCTGATGACTGTTGTCTCAGCCTTCATTGCAATATTAATAGAAGGCACTCAATGCATGTATGCTACAGTGTCACGGTTTCACGTTGTGCAAGCTCAGACTGCCATTGCCATGACTCTAAATATCTTTTTATGCCATTTCTGATTGAAATCCTGCAACCTGTAATCCATCAAATTTACCAGAATTCTGTGACATTGCAGGGACTGTGGCAGGATGTCTGTAGAACATAAATCAGTTGTCCTTTCTCAGGGGGATAAGTCTTTGTTCTGGGCCCACAACTGGTTGGGGTCATCCTGTAACACCATCTACAGTCTCCCCAAGTGAATATTGGCTGCTTTCCATCAGCCAAGCTGCAGCCATTCTGATGGCAGAGCATAGGAGTACTCAGACAGGCATGTGCACATGGAATACAGTGCACAAAAGGGATCAGTTGACATTAGGATAGTATTTGGCACAGTTGGATTTATAAATTTGTATTAGATTGTTGATTGTAGGATGGTTTCTATTTTGGCATTCTGATAAATGATATTGTGATGACTACTGGATGGTGGAAATTGCCTGGATGGTGACCTGCCCACTACTTGATGCTAATCTCCACACATTTAGAACACATGGAATTGGCTGAATTATGAAGCTCTAATTTTGCAGTTACAAATTGATCAATGTCACAATCTACCTGCTCTGCATACATCTAGTAGGGGTTAATGCCATATGTGTCATATTCCTTCCCACAATAGCAGGCAGCTGAACTCCCACTACAAATGTGCACTCACTCTCGTTAGATTCCACACTGGACTCAAACTAGCATCCATAATGTTCAAGCAATTGGTGCTGCACCACATTATTCATTGTTTAAGGTTCCCTGAATACATTCTGTGTGCTTTTGCTATGAGGACATTCTTATTCTGAAGGTTTCCATTTTGTTGCAAAGGTAATTATCCCTTCAATATTTGTATTCCATGTTACTCAGAAATGTTGTGTCCATCCTTTTAAATTTACTGACTTGTGACATTTTGTAATGTAAAGTATTTTGTGAGGCTGTCAGGAAACTCTTACTTTAGTTGTCTTTCTCATATGCCCTATTTTTTATTTAAAATGGTTCATAACATTTATCTACAGACAACTCCATATGAACGTTGATTACATTCAGCGTAAGGAATGAATAAAATGATTTCAATAGCTGTAAGATTATAAAAGCAATGCACATTCTGAAGATTGTAACTGAGTTAACAAAGGGTAATCTCATTAAATAGAAATGTCTAACAGGCAGTGAAGCTACAATAGTACTGTGTCTCCATCATGTCACTAACATATGAACAGCCTGAAATTGCATAGACTTTCATTTCAGGATCCTTGGGCTGAATGTTAGTATGTAATTGTGCGTGGGTGGGGAATTAGGACCAGAGAAATCGACAGCACATCAGGAAGCCAACTCCAAGTTGCCAACCTCCCCATTTAACTGCATCATATCACACTGTGTATGAGCAATCCCCTTGGGAGAGGTACCATGTCAATTCCAATACATCCAATCAGTCAATTACAATAATATTAACACTTTGAGAATTTAATTTGGGGTTTGATCTGGTTTCCCGGGTATTTTCAAGATCACCAGTGAAGCAAGGCAAAAACATGGAAGCAACTGAGGGCTGAAGACAACAGACTGAGCAACGTCAGTGAGTAATGAAGCATCACAGCTAGTTTCTTGCCTGTTTCAGTGAAAGATTTGATTCACAGTGCTTGTGCTGAGAAATTACTTAGTACTTTGGAGGCTCTTCTGACAACTTTAGAGGTTACTCAGACAGCGCTGGGGATTTGTGTGTTTGATCTGGACAAAGGAACATTGATTTAACAGATCAGCATGGGAGCTGCTTTTGCTGCATTGTTTCCGATCTCAGATGAGGAATGAGGTGACAAGCACTAACAGCAGCACCGGCAAGTACAACACCAGAACTAACAGCTTGTAAGTCACAAACTTACATCTCCACAGGGCAAAGGGGATGAAGGCAAAGTAGTGTAGCTTGCAGTAAATTGAGCCTACAGCTAGAAGTAAATCTTCCTCAATATGTTGAAGCAAAAAACTTTCAGGGGGTTCAGGGTCAAACATCAGATGGTGGCAAACACTACAGTCTGCTGGAACAAAGCCTTCTCCTAGATGGGCTCTGGTGACCGAGCTTTACCAATGGACATTCAAGTCACCACGACTATTTGCCTGTGGATCCTTCCAGGTCTTTGTTGGATATATTTGTAGGATTTCACAGTTTGCAACATGTCAAGTGACTGATTTGTTGCCAGGGCAGTTAATCATGTGCAGTCTTCCAATGAAAATGACAGTCAAAACAAACTGGTGCCTGGGCTTGTGGCTTTACGTTTGTACAGGGCATCATGTACAATTAATACACATTCAAATCATCCAATAACTGCAAGGTATCCCACTCCATCACTGTGCAGCTGGCATACAACAACAGAAAGATCTTCATGTAAGTGTGTGAAAAATTCCTGGGCAGGAGCTATGATGATTTCTTTGCACTGCAGTCCACCCTCCCCAATCTCTTTGGACCACAAAGCAGAATTACTGGCTGAATGCTTGGAGTCAAGTGACAAATTAGTTGAAGCATGGCTGATGAGGATACCAGCCAATGAGGTCAAGTAACAATATAATTAAAGACATATGGCAACCATTGATTAACTCCATTGGCAGGCTAAAGATGCACTTTAGATGTATGGACAGATTTGGAGATGTCTGTTGCACACACTTGACTAGATATGAACAATAGTTTTGGGTTGTTGGCCTTACATTATATTCCATAGTAGGGAGGCTTGGGCCTGCAGGAGGAGTGTGCAGAGAACACAGCCCCTCCATCTAATTCGGAGGAGGAGGAAGAATGTGATGCAGTCAACACACCAGCTGTGACATTTCTTACTGGCTGGGCTACCTGCCTTTCTGTGAAATTGAATTAAATTCCATTAGACCACCCATCTGAAAATCACATGCAAAATATCCTCTTGGTGATATCCACCTCCAAACCCACAACGCACCATCCTTCTATCTACCCTTCTATTTTTTGGTGTCAGTTCATGTCTTATCATACATCATAAATGAAAAGTCCATCTGCTAGTCAGCAAACCAAAATCAGACAAGGCAGGAAAGTCATGGAAAAGTTGTCTTAAAGATTAAAAAAACTAGCATTTTATTGTACAATCATATAAATACTCATGCAAATCTTTACTCTTACTCTTCCTAGCTCTTCTACTTGTTGCAACCTAGTTAACCACGAGAAGTCCTACTAAAAATAAAAGGGGACATATCTAATTGAAAGAACTGCTCCACAACAGCTTGATATGGCTATATTCAACACATATCTTTCAGCCAACATTCTGAACTCCTCCATCAATACCTTTGGTCATGTCTTGACCACGGATGAGAAGAATAAACATACCAGAGATGGTAGCATTATGGCATTCAGTCAAGGAAAACTCTGAGAACCATCAACATTGATTCCAGACTCCATGAAGTTTCACAGTATCAGGCAAATATAAGCAGGGATGACTATCGCTGATTACCATCATCTGCCTTCCCTCAACTGATGACGTATGTTGAATACTTGGAAGAAGCATTGCAAGTAACAAGGGACAAAATGCACTCTGGACAGATGAGTTCAACGCTTATCACCAAGAGCAACTCAGTAGCACTTCCACTTTCCAAAGTGGCTGTCCTAAAAAATGTAACTGGTCTGTGGGGCCTGCAGTAGCTGGTGAATGAACCGACATGAGGGATAAACCTGCTTGACTCATTCTTACCAGTCTATCTACTGTAGATGCATTTGTGAATGATAATGTTGGAAGGAGGGAACACCATATCACCCTTGCAATGGCAAAGTTCCATCATTCTTAAGCAGCTCAAAACTAGGAATCCATGAGGCCACACAACTTCACAGCTCCCTGCTCTGAGTCATGCAATTGGTAAGTGTGCACCAGTTCAGGGGCAGACTCAGCTGTCTGTGTTTGGGCAGGGTGAAATGGGAAAATGCAGGGACATGTATACAGTGTGACCATGCTTGTAGTTCATTCCCATATCCTATGCCACCATGATTGCTTTCATCACCCAAACTCACTGCTCAGCAAGGGGATTGGGGTAACATGCAGATGTGTATATGTGAGTAAATATGCCATTGCATTCACCTTGCTGATATACTTAAACCACTTTCAGCACTATGAACTTGACATCAGACTTCCACTTCTGACCTCGTGCACCAACCTCCAGCCCAACTTCTTTGTTTCACCAAAGGCTTCCTCCTCCCATCAGTAGGGAAGAGTATCTCCATGCAGCTCCTTGCTGCACCCAACATCTATGCAATCACTGAACTTTTAGACTCCATCCTGCCATTTCTGACAGTTGTGCTTCCAATTACAAAATCCACCCAGTTGCATGTATGAGGCGCCCCCTTAATTCATCTTTTGAATACTCAGCAGGTTTAATTGGTTGGAGTAAATGTGCTGTCCTGTCCAGTAAGTCACCAAAATTGCCTTTGGAGTTAATTCTGTAAGATAGGTCACGAGTTAAGATGTATTAATGAGGGTCAATAACATTCACGTGGATACCTCAAATTTTGATTTACATTGAACTGAGAAGAATAGCAATCATGTTTCAACTTCTATTCCATCTGTCTCGTTTCCCCGAAGAGAAGGAACTGATGTCCTTGCTTTAGCTGTAGCCCACAAAGCCAATCTGAACTCCATCTACCAGATTTCCTTCTCTCACTCTCCACATATGGATTGTTGTTCTGTGCAGACATTAAGGGGATCCCTAGCTTTACCTGGAGGAAACTGAAAGCTTAGTTGCCACTTCTTTTGATTACATTGGTTATAGATACTGGAAGCCTTAAAAGTTTTCCACATTGAATTTCATTATCTGCCTATAATGTTTCTTTCACTCCCTTTTAAATTCTAAAGCTTTGAAAGTTGGCTGCCTTAAGCACATTTGCTGAGCACAAAACAGCAAGCTGCTTATGACAACATGTGCTGTGCTGGAAATTCGGTAAATTAACATAAATGAGGTCTGATTATGAAAATGGCTCTACTCTCCCTGAGCAGCCGCAGAGCACATCTCAGCCATTGTTTAAATGTTTTTTTATATATTGAAAATTCATTCCAAGATGAGAAATTGGGGTGGTGTCATCCTCTTGGAGCAGGACTGACATCCAGCCTCGAATCTTGGGATGAAAGGCTGCTCCCCTGTTGGCTGTAAACAGTTCTCTTTGGAAACAAGCCTCAGACCAGTCCCTACTGTGCATGATTAAATGTAAGCCTGCTCCGTGTTCTGTGTTGATTGATAATCTTATCACTTTAGCAATACTGGGATGATGGAACAGCAAGCACTGTGTGGAAGAAAATCTGTAACCTGCAATATTTGTGCTTTATTCAAATTCATATCCTGGTGGATGTATGAAATGGGAAAATTCCAGGCACCAACATGAACAGTTTTCATACTTAAGGGCACAGAAATTGAAGACAACATGTTAACATGTCACAACTGTATTCCCAAGTTCAAACAAAATAAATTGTGATAGGTTAAACTATTTCTGCAGTGTGATACATTCGCTGTCTCTTGAGTTAAAGAACAACCTGGAGCTGTCATAACTCCTTAAATGAAGGGTAGGAAGTAATCTCTCTTCCAGATTTATGTACCATATGTGAAAAGCAAATATAAAATGTTATTCTGTTAATTCTCCAAACGTTGTGAACCAGCCAGTCAAGGGCAAGTAATAAAAACAACGGTTAACCACAATACTTCATTAGGAAGTTCATGTGCCATCCTCACCTAAAGAAAGTACCCTGATCTTAAGTGACTATCCTTTGTTCGTGTTCATCCCACTTAAGCATTGGCCCAAATGGCAGTTGTGATATTTCCCCTGTGTTACGGACTCAGTGAAAGTCCCTTTAAGATAGAGAGTGTGTGTGTATATGTGTGTGGGGCGTGCTTACGTCAATAGAAGATAAAGGACGTAATGACTTTGTTAAAGAAGTTAGAAGAAGAAGAAGGAGAGAGAGAGAGAGAGAGAGAGAAGGGAGAGAGACACTAGCCTGCCAGTTTTCTCTATCGATGGATGAGAAACTATAACTGTGTCTGCCACTGAAATCCATGTATGGAAGTTGGAAGTAATCCGGTGGAGTTCACTTTGTCGCTGACCTGTAGAAGGAAACAGGTATTTGTGTGGACGACCACGATTCGGATGCTTTTCAGGGTGAGGAAGTCACTACCGAGTAAACACTGAAGTGTCGTTTGGGTTCCATTGTGGAACATTTCGATTTCATAATTACTCTCTCTATGTTTCTCTACGTCTACGCCTTATCTTCAGACAACAGTGGTTGTTGAAGAAGCCTTTGCTCATGTTTCACCTTATGGCTTGCGGAACTGAACTTTAAGAACCATTCCGGAACTTGGAGTTTGGGACTTTGTCACACACACACACACGAAGAGTTTAGTTTTGGGGTTAACGTTCGAGGTTTAACATTTTTGAATTCTAACATACTAACATTTTTACTTTTATTTTACGTATTATCATAAGTAGTGATTAATAAAATAGTTTTTAACACTGAATCATGCTCAGTGTGTTTCGTTTGTTGCTGGTTCATGACAAAATTGGGGGCTCGTCCGGGATAGTTCCCAAGGTTAACGAGATTCGTCCGGGATCCAATCCAAAGATTAACGAGTGTTGTCTGGGATCGTTCCCCAGATTGACAAGATTTGTTCGGGATTCAATCCAAAGATTTTTGAGGGAGGTCTGATAATTTCTTTTTAATTGGCTTGTGTGTGTGGAAACCAGCAGCAATGGATATTAAGGCATTTTTGGAGTCACCAACCCAAAAGGGATTGGAAGTGGCGAAAAAGGATGATTTGATAAAGATTGCTACAAAGCTAAACCTTACAGAAGTAAAGCAGTCTATGAGAAAAACAGTTATTCATAGAATGATAGTTGACTATTATTTGGAGAAGGAAGTGTTTGAGTTGAGTGAGGTAGTTGAGTTTCCTGAGAGTAAACCAGTGATTTCTGATGTGACTTTTCAACCAGTGGAGTTGGAGGATCTGGAGGAGGAAGAATTAGAACAGTTAGAAGAGTTTTCTGGGGGTGAGTCAGAGAGACCTGTTAGACAGGTGCAGATAGCAAAGATGGAGTTAGAACAAACACGACTGAAGGTGGAGTTGGGACAAAAAAAGATAGAGACCGAACAAAAGAGATTGGAGACTGAACGAGAGATAACTCAGATGAAGTTAGAGGCTGAACGGGAATGAGAGCTAACTCAGATGAAGTTAGAGGCTGAACGGGAACTAATTCAGTTAAAGTTTGAGGCAGAGGAGAAGGAAAAACAGAGGCAGCATGAGTTACAAATGAAGCGTAGGAGTTTGGAATCTGATTCTGATGATGGTTTTTCAGCCAGCAGGGAGGTTCGATTAGTCCCTCCGTTTGAGGAAGATCAGGTTGATCAGTATTTCCAACATTTTGAAAAGGTTGCTGTGAGTTCAAACTGGCCAAGGAAAGGATGGGCTCTTATGGTACAGAGTGTGATTAAAGGTAAAGCTCAAAAAGCTTATTCTGCTTTGTCTGCTGAGGATGCAGCTGATTATACCAAGGTAAAACAAGCTATATTGAAGGCCTCTGAATTGGTACCTGAAGCTTATAGACAAAAATTTAAAGACTTGAGGAAATCTGCAGATCAGACTTATATGGAATTTGCCAATGGAAAGAGAATGTGTTTTGAACGATGGTACATGGCTAAAAATGTAGATGGGGATTTTGATAAATTGAAAGAATTGATACTAGTGGAAGACTTTAAAAGATGTGTTCCAGCTGAATTAACAACATATTTAAATGAAAAGGCAGTGAAAACTTTACAAGAAACTGCTAAATTGGCAGATGATTATGCTTTAACCCATAAATCCAAATGGGAACAACCTAAAACCTTACAAAAGAGTTACAAGGACAATCCAGGTAAACCGGAGATTAAATTGGGAGGTAATCAAAAAGGAAAAGATGAAAAGAAGCCAGGGCTGGAGAAACCTGTTGAGCATACTTGTTATTCCTGTAGGAAACCTGGCCATGTGATATCTAATTGTGCCCTTTTGAAGAAAAGGAAGGAAGCTGTGCCCAATGCTTGCGTTCAGGCAATTAAAAATCAAAAAGGTTTAGGAGATGCTGTTAAAGATCAGTCCTTGCAAGAGGTAAAAGCAGAAAAGTTGGAGGAGGTGAGAAAGGAATTCTGTTCTTATGTATCAGAGGGTTTTGTTTCACTGAATGATGAGTCACCCCAGGTGCCAGTGAAAATTCTTAGAGATACTGGGGCTAGTCAATCTCTCTTGCTGGACAGTGTTTTAAATTTTGGTGAAGAAAGTGACACTGGTGAGGTAAATCTAGTGCGAGGCATTACAGATGACACCATATCTGTCCCTTTACACAGGGTGATTTTAAAGTCAAAGTTCGTAGAAGGACCAGTCGAGATAGGGATAAGACCTAGGTTGCCAGTGGAAGGAGTTTCTTTGTTATTGGGAAATGACCTTGCAGATGGAGAAATTGTTCCTGTGGTACGGTTAACGACCAAACCAAGGATTGATGAGTCTGAGAATGATCCAGATGTTTACCCATCATGTGCGGTGACTCGAGCTAGAGCTAAAGAATTAGCCAAGACCGACAGTCCGGTGCAGTTTGATGTGGTTCCTTCTGACAGTCCTAAACAGGAAGAAAATTATGATGCCTTATCTGAGACTTTTCTGTCTTTACTGGACGATCAACATCCTTATAGTGAGCCTGAATTTAAAGATTTGTCTTTGTCGAGGAAGGATTTTATGGTGGAACAGACAAAGGACCCTGAGTTGACGGAATTGAAAGAAAAAGCACTCTCATGTGAGGAGATTGAAAAAGTGCCAATTGGATATTATGTCAAAAATGGAGTGTTAATGAGGAAATGGAGACCTCCTCATGTTCCTGTTGATGAGGAATGGGAAGTTATTCATCAGGTTGTTGTTCCAAAAGTTTATAGGGATGAAATTTTAAACTGGGCCCATAGTATGCCTTTGGGTGGTCATTTTGGGGTGAATAAAACTGTAGGGAAGATCTTGAAACAATTCTATTGGCCTGGTTTGAGAAAAGATGTGGTGATGTTTTGTCGAACCTGTCACACATGTCAAATGGTAGGTAAACCAAATCAAAAACCCCCTGTGGCTCCTTTGAAGCCAATTCCTGCTTTTGGTGAACCCTTTTCGAAGGTGATTGTGGACTGTGTTGGCCCCTTACCAAAGTCTAAGACTGGAAATCAGTATTTGTTAACCATCATGTGTGCCACTTCTAGATTTCCAGAGGCAATACCCCTTAGAAATATTAAGGCCAAGACGGTGTCAAAGGCTCTTTTAAAATTTTTTACCTTGTTTGGTTTGCCAAAAGAAATCCAATCTGATCAAGGTAGTAATTTTATGTCAAATTTTTTTCAACAAATAGCCTATGAGCTGGGAGCAAAGCAGATTGTATCATCTGCATATCACCCAGAATCTCAAGGAGCTCTGGAGAGATTTCATTCTACTCTCAAAAATATGCTGAAGACTTATTGCTTTGAAAACACAAAGGATTGGGATGAAGGTATTCATTTACTTTTGTTTGCCGTTAGAGATTCAATCCAAGAGTCAGTAGGATTTAGTCTGTTTGAGCTTGTATTTGGACATAGGGTGAGAGGACCTTTGGAGTTGTTAAGAGAGCAATGGGTTAATGAAGAAGTGCACTTGAGTCTGTTGGACTATGTCCAAAAATTTAAAACTCGGTTGGAGTCTGCCAGCTAGCGAGAGAGAATTTGAAAACCAGCCAGATAAGAATGAAGACATATTTTGATAGACGTGCTCGGCCTAGGACATTTGCAGTGGGGCAAAAGGTGTTGGTATTTTTTCCTAGCCAAAATAATCCCTTGCAATCTCGTTTTTCTGGACCCTATGTTATTGAATCTCGAGTGACTGATTTAACATATATAATCAAAACACCAGATAGACGCAAGAAAACACAACTCTGTCATGTAAACATGCTAAAACCTTATTATGAAAGGAATTCAGTTGTGGCCTTGGTGGATGATGTAAAGGTTGTTTCTAGAATGCCTGATGTTGATGTTGAGGAAGGCCAATTTAGACCAAATATTGTTCCATCGAAAATAAAAAAACCAAGATATCCTGGAGAACCTTGAAACAAAGTTGGACCATTTACAAGTTTCACAAAAACAAAAGATGAGAGAATTAATTTTAAAATTTAAAAATCTGTTCCCAGATGTTCCAAACAGAACATCGATAATTACCCATGATGTTGATGTTGGGGATGCAAAACTAATCAAACAACACCCATATCGAATGAATGTGGACAAAAGTAAACTTGTTGATCAGGAAATAAAATACATGTTGGAAAATTATATTATTAGACATTCTACTTCAAATTGGAGTTCGCCCTGTGTTATTGTACCTAAACCTGATTGAACTGTTAGATTTTGCACAGATTACAGGAAAGTGAATGCTGTAACAAAGTCAGATGCTTACCCTATTCCTAGGGTGGATGATTGCATAGATAGAGTGGGAAAGGCAAAATTTCTTACAAAGATTGACCTATTAAAAGGGTACTGGTGTGCTCCATTAACAGATAAAGGAAGGGAGATTTCAGCCTTTGTAACCCCTTCTGGATTGTATGAATACAATGTTTTGCCATTTGGAATGAAAAATGCTCCGGCAACATTTCAAAGAATGGTTAATTCAGTGATTCATGGGTTAAAACATACAGATGCCTACATTGACGACTTAGTGACTGGGAATGATACATGGGAGGATCACACATCTGCGTTAGAAAGGTTGTTTGAAAGACTTTCCAAGGCTAACCTTACAGTTAACTTGGCTAAAAGTGAATTTGGCCATGCCACTGTGACGTATCTTGGTTATGTTGTAGATCAAGGCAAGCAAGCTCCTGTTCAGGCAAAAGTTCAAGCAATATCTGAGTTCCCTATTCCACAGGTACGAGGACTGTTAGAAAATTTTTGGGAATGGTTTGGATATTACCGAAAATTTTGTAAAAATTTTGCTGATATTTGCTCTTCCCCTAACTAATCTTCTGAAGAAGGGAGTAAAGTTTGTTTGGACAGATTCTTGTCAAGAAGCATTTGAGAAGCTGAAAGCCATTTTATGCTACCATCCCGTGCTCAAAACACCTGACTTTGAAAAGCCATTTTCATTAGCAGTAGATGCCAGTGATGAAGCTGCAGGAGCTGTGTTATTGCAGAAGGGTGACCTTGATGATATTGACCATCCTGTAGCTTACTTTTCAAAGAAATTTAATGAGCATCAAAAGAATTATTCCACCATAGAGAAAGAATTACTGTCGCTTGTTTTAGCTTTGCAACATTTCAGTGTATATGTTTGCACCGCTCAGAAACCATTGACTGTATATACAGATCATAACCCATTGGTGTTTCTGAGCCAAGTCAAAAACAAGAACAGAAGGCTGTTCAACTGGAGTTTAATTTTGCAAGAGTTTGATCTCATGATAACTCACATTAAAGGCAAAGATGATGTGATTGCTGATTGTCTTTCCCGATGTTAAATGGGAAACATGTATCTGTACTAATCTGATAGTCTGTAGTTGTGTAGCATGATAATTATTAACATTACTAACTGTATGCGCGGTTAAATTTTTCTTAGGAAAAATTTTTTTTAGGTGGGAGGTGTTACAGACTCAGTGAAAGTCCCTTTAAGATAGAGAGTGTGTGTGTATGTGTGTGTGGGGGCGTGCTTACGTCAAATAGAAGATAAAGGACGTAATGACGTTGTTGAAGAAGTTAGAAGAAGAAGAAGGAGAGAGAGAGAGAGAGAGAGAGAGAGAGAGGAGAGAGAGAGAGAGAGAGAAGGGAGAGAGACACTAGCCTGCCAGTTTTCTCTATCGATGGAATGAGAACTATAACTGTGTCTGCCACTGAAATCCATGTATGGAAGTTGGAAGTAATCCGGTGGAGTTCACTTTGTCGCTGACCTGTAGAAGGAAACAGGTATCTGTGTGGAACGACCACGATTCGGATGCTTTTCGGGGTGAGGAAGTCACTACCGAGTAAACACTGAAGTGTCGTTTGGGTTCCATCGTGGAACATTTCGATTTCGTAATTACTCTCTCTATGTTCTCTACGTCTACGCCTTATCTTCAGACAACAGTGGTTGTTGAAGAAGCCCTTGCTCATGTTTCACCTTATGGCTTGCAGAACTGAACTTTAAGAACCAGTCCGGAATCTTGGAGTTTGGGACTTGTCACACACACACACGAAGAGTTTAGTTTTGGGGTTAACGTTCGAGGTTTAAGCATTTTTGAATTCTAACATACTAACATGTTTACTTTTATTTTACGTATTATCATAAGTAGTGATTAATAAAATAGTTTGTTAACACTGAATCATGCTCAGTGTGTTTCTTTTGTTGCTGGTTCGTGACACCTGGGTCATCTTAAATCTCTGCCAGGAAGCTGATGAATTATCTTTTTCACCTGGTAGCAGCAGTAGGGAGCTTGCTCCATCTGTGAAGAGGATAATCCAAATTCTTTCACCCCTGTACTCCGGGGGCACGAAGTTTATCACAAACAGGGTGAGGCCATAAATAACATATTGATTTAAGTTCATCTTTATTCAAAGGCATTGATAACTTTTGGCTGTTGTGTGATGTTTATATTGCTGTGTCTATGGCTACTTTCCCACAATGTTGAAGAATTATTTTCAAGACCTGCCATAGTGTTTACTTGAAAGGAAAGTTAACATTGTCTTTTCAGAGCTTGTGCCAACAAAAGCATAGAGATAGCTCTCAAGAAAGAAATCACTTTATCCAAGTAAGGATGTGTTTGATTTGGTGTCCATCATGCAAGTATACAAGTACCTGATGACTGTTGGCAATATTATTAAGAGCAGAACAGGTTGAGAACCTATAACAAGGTCCTGGCATTTATTTGCATGTGGCCATTCAGTGCACCTTTAAATCAATGGCAGATTGCAATAACAGAGTAGGTTTATAGAAGGCTGGTAGTGAGCTTGTCATAATCTTGCTGAATGAGACAGGTTGTTGTCCAGTGCTGATGAGGCTGCTTTCATAAAGGCAAAAATATAACAGGAGTCTTCCTGATGCATTCAAAGAGAAAAGTACTTGGCAGGAAACTTCTTGGTTAGGAGCTGTCTTTGTGGTGCCAGAAATGTAGCAGGAATCCCTTAGGTCTGATTTTCCCTAGTGGAGGCATGTAACTTTCCTCAGAATCCATGTTTCGTAAGTCCCAACTTTCACATGTTTAGCAGAATCTCCTGTAAAACGTTATCTGTCTACACTTCTTGCTGCCTCTGTAATGCAGTCAGCATAATCAAATACCTCACCCACCCCAAACATTCTCTCTTCTTCCCCCTCCATCAGGCAGAAGTTTTTCTAAATTTTTTTTTTCATCAGGCAGGAGATACAGAAGCCTGAAAGCTTGTAGCACCAGGCTCAAGGACAGCTTGTATCTCGCTGTTATAAAACTATTGAGCGGTCCCCTAGTGCGATAAGATGGACTCTTAACTTGGCAATCCATGTCCTTGTGGCCTTGCACATACTGTCTGCATGCAATGCACTTTCTCTGTGATTTTTGCACTTTATTCTACATTCTGTTATTGTTTTCCCTTGTACTACCTCAATGCATTGTTGTAATGAAATGATCTGTATGGATAGCATTCAAAACAAAGCTTTTCACTGTACCTCGATACATGTGACAATAATAAACTAATTTGTAAATGTATTAAATCCCCATCAAAAGTAGTACTGCAGTGATAGGAGACCTATGGGTTATACTACAATATGCAGCCATTTCCACAGATTTCTTTCTGGACTCTGTCTAGCATTTTTTTCCTGAGAAGTATGGATATTACCTTCATTTACATTCACTTTCACTAATTGATATTCATAATAATATGCAAATGGTTTTATTTGAGTGTTACATTTGAATAATGATGACTAGCTTCTGATTACGTGTCTTCTTGTTGAAATTTATGGCACTGATTTGCAAAGTAAGTGTATAAAAGCCATTAATCTTCATAAATAACATTTTTACTTTCAAGACCATTTAGAAAAGATCTTTCCAAATATGTTTTCTAGTAAACAATGGATATGCAAAAAAACACACGTGTACCTTACATTTTCATTTATGTGTTCAAAGATTTGCAAAATTCTACTTAAAAGAAAGGAACAATTATGTTTTCTTTTATTATTCAACTACCTTCAAAGGATTCTAAATATGTCAGATGAAGGAAGAACAATGTTGCATTTACATAGTACTTCTATCCTCAGAATGTTCCAAAGTCTTTGATAGTCAATCAATTTCTTCTTTAAAGTAGTCACTGTTAAAATGAAGAGAAACCTTGGATTAGATTTGTGCATCCCTATGTCCGCCAAGCAACCAATACAGGGCACAAAAATATATATTCTTAAGTAATTTAGTAGAAGGGTAAATGTTGGCTAGTTGAAATCCACTGACTAATCCCTTGGGATAAATGCTCAAATTATTCAATTGGATGTTTCTGACCATGGGACATAATGATAAGGAACTGGATGAGAGAGTAAAGGAGTAACGTCAGATCATGAGGTTCAGTGGAGAGCCTCATTGATAGTTGTTAGGGTCCTTGCTTTCTAATCATTTCAAAGACACAAATTAATCAGATCTGTAGATATGCCAATCCAAGGAAGAGGTCAGCTTGATGAAGTATCAAAAGGAAACTGCAGAATGCCAAATAAGCTTGGAAATTGGTAATCTAAGACAGATATAAATAATATTTATATAAATGTAAGAAAAACTGGTTGGAAAAAATAGAACAGCACCCTTATCCAGAGGTGGGTGTTGGAGATGTCAGTGTCTTCCAGGCCTTTTGATGCATGTGACTAATCCCCAGAAGAGGCAGCATTTTGAGAAAGCAAAACAGGGTGGTCTATCGAGGGACATTCAAGCAGAAAGAGGTGAACAATCCATTGTTGCAACCTATACACTCTAGGAGAACATAGTATTGCTTTCGTCAGTGTCATGTGTACCCAAATTGGTTATTTCCAGACAGAGTGGAAAATGTGATTGTGATGACTTCCTGGTCAATTTGAGCCACTCTGGAAATTCAATGAACCATCACACTTGCATTAATAACATGATTTCTGTATCGGGGCACAAGGAATGGAGTAATTCAAAACAAAAACAGAAACTGCTGGAAAAACTCAGCAGGTCAGGTGGCATCTGGGGAAAGAGAAACAATCCATTGCCTGACCTGCTGAATTTTTCAATTATTTTCTGTTTTTGTTTCAGATCTCCAGCACCTGCAGTTTTGTTCTGAATTTCATGACTGGTGTAACGCATTGCACAAAGCCCCTTTAGAGTTTTCTTTACCTATCCCCTCATCTTTGTGCCTCCTTCCCAATATCTTTGCAGAGCGTAAAAATAAATGTGGTATCACTCTATGATGTAGTTGATTATGGGTGCATCATTGTGTGCATGTGTAGAACTTCAAATAAACCAGACACTGCTTTTAGAGTTCACCATGTTTCTCACACATTAGTCTTCCCCTCTTTGTGTAATTTTACTAAGAAACACAGGGGTAAGTACCCCATACAGGTAAGGAGAGTCACAGTAAATTCAAACTGCAGACTGGAATTTCTGGGCCTCAAGCCAAGATCAAACAAGGGAGAATTAAAGGCGAGTGTATGACAATGTCAATGTAAGCTTGCAATCATTAAAGAGGAAATAGTGCAACTCATACCCCATCTGGCTGCATTGGCTTTGGAGACTAAGATAAAACAATTGGAGCCCATCAATTCCTGATGTTGAACAATGGGCTGAGATGCTTTTCTGAGCAAACAATATCATTGAAATTAAGAGCAAGAACAAAATTGTGGCTGCTCCAATACATGAATATAAGAAAGTTATCTTACTAATGGAGAGAAGCTCAGATACATAGGCCAATGCAGTAGTGCTCCCGGCAGCACATGAGATGAAAGATGTTTCATTTGTGAGGTGATAGGGAAATCTGCCGAATCACTTAGTTTAATTTGGCACCGTATTTGGCGCAGGAATCACAGGCCAAAGGGCCTTTTCCTGCGCTGTACTATTCTTATTCTATTTCAATTCAGCAGTGTCAGAGATTGTAGGAAGTTACAAATTCAGGACCAGAAATCAAAGTTCAGGTGAGATCACTGATGATTATAGTGCAACGTTAAAGAGTTTGTTGTGATATTAGCATGAAAATACTGGAGTCTCTTATTAACAAGTCATTTAGAAAATTATAGTAGGATTAGAGTCAATCAAAATACATGTAAGGGAAATCATGTTTGACAAGGTTGTTGCAACCTTTTAAGATTGAAGAAAACAGATTAGATTCCGGTGAATCTGTTGATATTAGGACTTCCAGAAAACCTTCAGTAAATTCAAGCACAAAAGAATAATAAACAAGATTGCAGTACACAATATTGAGGGTAATACACTGGCATGGATTGAAGATTGTTTAAAAGGCAGAAAACAAAGAGTAGGAGTAAATGGATCATTTCCAGGTTAGAGTGTCTGACTCATGGAATGTTACAGATAAAGGTGCTAGAGCTTATGCTGATCACAAACCATGTTGACTTATATCACTGATTAGGAAGTGTGCGTGTGTGTATGGGTGGGGGGGGGGGCGTCAAATGCAATATATGCATGTTTGTTGATTCTTTTAAGCTGGGTGGCAGTGTTGTGAGAAGGATGCAGAGAGGCTTCAAGCAGATATAAAATGGTTCAGTGAATAAGCAAGTGGTTGGTAGATGGAATACAATGTAAAAACGTGAGGTCACCCACTTCAACAAAAAGAAAAGTAAAACAAAGTTTTTTTTTAAATGGTAAGATTTCAAATGGACCTGCAAATCACTGAACCAGTGTTAAAGAATTTGTTGTGATAAAAGTACAGAAAATACTGGAATATGTTATTAAGGAAGTAGCAACAAGGCATTTAGAAAATAATCATAGGATGGATGCAGGTACAGCAAGTAATTAGGAAGTCAAGTGTCACAATGGCCTTTATTGTAGGAGGATTTAAGTATGAGAATAGAGATATCTTCTCCAGTTATAAAGGGTCCTGGAGAGAACACACCTGGATTATTGTATACAGTTCTGGCCTCACTACCCAAGGAAGGAAATATAGCAATTAAGGAAGAACAGCAAATGTTCACCAGTTTGATTCCTGATATGGTGGTTTTGTTGTAAGAGAAGAGGTTAATCAGACTGGGCTTATGCTTTTGAATTTAACTTCTTTTGAGGCTATTTGTAGGTGTACAGATGACATTGACCTTGGTTGAGGTGTCTGGATGCAGGGGTCACAGTCTCAAAATAAGGGGTTAGCCATTCAAGACTGGATGAGAAGAGGTTTCTTCACCCAAAGGGTGACAAACATTTAAAATTCTCCATTCAAGAGAGCTGTGGAGTTTTAATAACAATTGTCTATATTCAAGACAGAGACTGATCTTCAGGGAATCAAAGGAATAAGGGGTAGGTGTAGAACAGTGACACTGAGGTGAAAGATCACTCATGAGCTTATCAGATGATGAAACTGACACAAGGGCCAAATAACCTCTTCCTTTTTCTATTTCTAAAATTCTTGTGTTCTCATTGTAATGAAGGCATCTTCCTAAACTGAGTGTTAAAGAGCAGATCTGTATGCAGCTTAACAGAAGAGTATAATTAATATAAATTATTGAAATGCATAACAATGTACAAATGTGAAAGTATCTCAAAAGACTGGCTCAAACAATTAAAAGGTAGATTGAAAGAACTTATTTAAGTATAAACACTTCACACCCTTGTCAACCTAAGTTTTTAAACCAATGTGAATGTTTGTTCATGGATTTGTATACTGGCATTAAGGGACATGAAGTCAATTTACATGTTAAACTAAACAAAGCTAATTTACCGTAGGCTTATACTAGTAACATACACAATAAAGACACAAGTAGTGAAAGAGTACAATGAACTCACACAACATAAGATTTCTTTATTAGTCAAATGTACATCGAAACACACAGTAGAATGTTCTAGGGGCAGCCCACAAGTGTCGCCATGCTTCCGGTGCCAACATACCATGCCCACAACTCCTAACCCATACATCTTTGGAATGAGGGAGGAAACCGGAGCACCCAGAAGAAACCCACACAGTCACGGGAAGAACGTATAAACTCCTTACAGACAGTGGTTGGAATTGAACCCGGGTCGCTGGCGCTGTAATAGTGTTATACTGACCGCTATGCTACCATGTCACCCCATAGTGTGTCAGTCAAAGCAGCACAAAGCAGTTGGGCAATACCCATTGTTTTGACCAAAGATCATTAAACTATTTAGCTTTCTGGGCACCACAAGGTAACCCTCAATGGAGTCTACAACCAGTCATGGAAAACATTGAGGCCATTGTTGGAAAAATTGAGAATGCCACTGAACTTCAATCTTTCTGAAATTCACTAATGTCCCTACAATTATGAAGTTGGGGCAGTGGTAAGTCAGATTATGGACAACGTGTTTGAATCACAGACATTAACAAAGAGTAGGTAAGGAGATATTGACATTCATATTGGGGATCAAAATATTCCCACTGCTTTTGTTAGGCCAACTGTTCATATTGGTCACTGATCATAAATTGATGTCAGCCATTCTTGGGCCCAATTCACAATTTCTACAATGGCAACTTCAAGGATGCAATGGTAGGCTGCTTGTTCATCCCAGTATGCTTATGATATTGAACATCATGCTACAACCAATGCATTATCAAGATCTTTTTATGAAAGAAGTGATGCAATATTTGAAGATCCTAGGTGCACCTAAAAAAGTTTACGAAAGGAAATGTAATCAGACATTGCTTCAAATCTCCTTTTCATCTAGCCACAGAAGCTGAAAGATTTGAAAGTACAATGAAAGAGGCAAAAGAGTAGTAAGTTATGAAAGACACATCAAGTATTAGTATGAAACAATATGCAGCAGATATTTTTCTGAGCTATGGATCAACACCTAACTCTGCAGAAATGCTGATGCACAGAAGACCTAAGACAGGTCTGGAATATGGTTGAAACAAAGTAATTATCATAGCATGCACCATAAATTCAAATGACATGAAAGGGTTCATGTGTTTCCAACAGGTCAAGAATGAGCAAATAATATATTGGAGATTGTGGAGGTATACAGTTCCAAAAATTAACTTGCAAGAGTTACAGGATTGATTAAATAACAGTAGGATTGATGGAACAAGGTGAGAGAGGATGATATTGGGGATAAAGATAAATTTCTACAATCTGTAAATGTAAAGGCTCGAAATTTATTACCAGCACCTGCTGCCTGACAAAAATGGTTATGATTTGAAATTTTTGACTTCAGTATTGAGTCCAGCAGGTTGTTACATGCCTCATCAAAGTTATCAGAAGACAGACCCAATGTATACTCGTGGAGTCTTAAGGAGAACTATTTATTCTCCCGCCTCAAAACTAAACTGCAAAAGAATCGTAAAAAATCCTTGTGCATCCTGTGATTGGAGTGTTGCCTGCTCTTGCCATTGAATCTGAGTCTTGGCAACCTTTAAGTAAGATAGCTTGCAGTCCTAATGAAGTAATCAGAAAGAGAACTTTCCCTTAGGTACTGCTTCTAGCCATCCATCAAGGGTAGGTGATGTCCCTGAGCCTGATTTCAATCAAGTAAAAGCAGTGCTTTATATCTCTGTTAAGTGATGCTGTATACAAAGAATTATAGCTGATGATGCTTCTCCGCAGGAATCTCCTTTCTAACCTCTTCATGTTTTCACCTTCCTTTTTATAAAGGTGAAGTACAACTGGTTCCAATTCAAAACAGTGTTCTCTATGGGTGATAAAGTTGTAAAATTCTGACCATGATTTCAATGCACCATGAAAATATTGCCTCTTTGATTGCATATCTAACTTCATTGGTATTGGTTTATTATTGTCACTTGTACCGAGGTACAGTGAAAAGCTTGTCTTACAAACCAATCGTACAAGTCAATTCATTACACAGTGCAGTTACATTGAGTCAGTACAGAGTGCATTGATGTAGTACAGGTAAAAACAATAACAGTACAGAGTAAAGTGTCACAGCTATAGAGCAAGTGCAGTGCAGTCAGGTGTGAGGTCACAACAAGGTAGATCATGAGGTCATAGTCCATCTCATTGTATAAGGGAACCATTCAATAGTCTTATCACAGTGGGGTAGAAGCTGTCCTTAAGTCTGGTGGTACATGCCCTCAGGCTCCTGTATCTTCTACCCGATGGAAGAGGATAGAAGAGAGGATGTCCCGGGTGGGTGGGCTCTTTGATTATGTTGGCTGCTACACCAAGACAATGAGAGGTAATGGACTCTAAGGAGGGGAGGCTGGTGTCCGTGATGCGCTGCGCTGTGTACCATCTCTTCAATGGCCGCATTTAGGCTATCTTACAGCCACTGCTACCACAGCTTATAAATAATTGGTAATTATCTGATGCACTTTTAGGGAAAATACTGCTAAAGTGCTAGCTCCAGGTAATGCCATTTAAATGTGTCAAAGTTCTAACATAACTTAAAAAGGATAAACGATTATATTACCAGCGAGGAAACGGTGGTGCTGTTTTAGGTTGGTGACTTTGAAATAATAGAATTTCCACTATTTTTATTTTATCAACACCACCCCAAGCTGGATTGTTATTCACAGAAGAATCCAGCCCTGGGAGTGGTTCTAAAGTTTAGTCTTGAGAGAGGCCTTGCAGCAATAATTTCGCAAGAAACAGTCAGCATTGATTTAACAGGAAAAGAAAGACTTCAATTTCTAAAACACCATTCCCATGACCAATAGGACATCACATGGTTTTACATCCAAGGAAGTATTTCTTAAATATAATCGCTTTGGTATTGTAGAAAACAAGGCAGCTCTCACAAATAATATGATGGTTGCCAGGTGATCTATCTCAGTGATGTTGATTAAACAACTGGCCAGGTTTCCAGGGTTAACTTCCCTGTTCTTCTTCAAAGTAGTGCTATTGGATCTTTATGTTGAGCTGACAGGATCGCCAAGGGCTTCCATGTTATGTCTTATCATGAAGACAGGACTCATAGATCATAGCACTCCTTCAACACCACACTGGAAAATTAGACCAGATTTTTGTGCTCAAATCTCCAAATTGGGATTCACACCCACAACTTTGTTTCTGTAGTGTCTGCAGGCTTTTTTTGCTTTGCTGTTCACTGAAGCAAGTAAAAAGGATAGATCTATTGACAAAACATTCTTTATGAAGTCAACAATCAGTCAATAACAGTCGCTGATATAACAACCAATCAAAATCCATATCACATTACATAGAGTTTGTAAAGAAAGTCTTACAGTTATGCTACAGATTCAAAAGCAAGTATCATACAGACTGAGCCTCTATTGACTGTGTTTGATAAACTTCTGTAGTTTCTGAGGTTAGTTATTTAGGAATAGACAATCATATTTGGAAGCTAGCACTAAATGGCCATGATAGTGTCAGTCATCCATTGATCTCTCAAGTCTCCAGTTTCACTCACTTCACAACAGAATATTTAAGATCCATTGACAAATTTCCACATAGCAATCATAAAGAGAGTATCTACAGCAATACTGATCACAGGACTGGACTGCATTAAAAAAATGGATTAAAAATAGTGACTAGATTCTTTAAATTACTGAAAACACATCAGAATTTCTACCGTGTGCATCCCATAATTTTCCACCTATTAAAACTAATGGAGATAAAAGCATAGGAGACCTGTGTCTAATGTTGTATTTATTGCTAGCAGGCAAAGTTCCACACTCTTGAGTGTGATAGTGGAAAATTATGCATGTAATATCAAACCTAAGGGTAGTATTACATTGAGTTGGGCAGAACTTTATAGAAGGGGCTTTATTATGATCTAATCTACATTAATAGCTTACATTACTAAACTAGCTGCAAGCTCATTAAAACCACTGACAATATAAAATATTAATGTGCAGTTTCCTCAACTATCACTAATTAACTCATCAGTTATTTCAGGTAATCATTTTGGTTACTGTCAGTCCTTTCCAACTGTTAAGTGAAAAATCTGTTGTGTAGATAAATGCAGCAAATATCACTGAGACAAGAGTGACAGAATACATTCATAATCATACTTTTTTTTTCTTCCCTTAGGTCTCCCAGGGCGATCCATGTGCTGAGGTGGCCGATCTTAACCAGGGCCTCAGGGTTTTACAGTTTGCTCCAAGGTAACAATAATCAAAAAGAGATTGAAACCGAGACCTTGGAAGTATAGTTTAGTTATTTAGTGCTTTAATCAAAGGAGTTTTTAAAAATGCATTTAAAAAAAAGAAATGTTTCCTCCCTGTCTATAAAAACTGAGACACTTTTATGCAGGTACAATATTTTTGAGTTGAGTCTTATGTTCCCAACAGGGAAGGTAACATGGGAAATTACAGGGTCCAGCTGTCTCTGTTATAAATCTAGATAGTGCTTTTCCACCATTACTACTAAATTCTTAAAAATAATGTATACAAAATGCCAGAAGCAGTTTATTATTTTGTGCAATGTTAACATTCATTCCTTGGCTCACCAATTCCCAGTCTGGTTCTTACCCCGATTTCAAATTCTTCCATGGCTTTGATCCTCTATTTCCTTCAGCTCTAAAGTCTTCTGAGATTCCAGTCTTCTTGCCCTCTTGAGAGAAGGGCTGATAACCTGCTTTGGAGAGGAAAATGAGGCTGGAGGTGAGCTCGTAACTCTCAAGATTGGGGTCAAGGGTTATTCCTTTCTTGAGGAGATGATTGATGGCAGAATATTTGAAGGAAAGAAGGATGTGGTTGATAGGAGTCAAACATTAACAATAGCTATCAAGGGAGCTTGTGGATTTGGAATGTAGTTTGTAGTTTCATGGGAGAAGAGTTGAGGGAAAATGGAATA